>NW_023605083.1:72157943-72848702 GCF_014898055.3 Talpa occidentalis
GGTCCCACATGGCTTGCAGACCTCTCCCTGCCATGCCCGTTGCTTCCCTCAGCAGTATATTTCATCGATCTGCCTGTTCTGTTCCCGCTCTGGCTCTGGTGAATTCTCTCACCCTCCCAGGCTTCTGACTGTACTCAGTGCTTGTATAAATAAATAAATACAAATAAATAAATAAATAAATAAACAAACAAACAAACAAATAAATCTTTAAAAAAAAAAGAAGATAGGTAGGTAGTTCAGCATGATGGGTTGTGGGAAATACTGGAAGAAGGGAGTGTGAGAGCTTTGCAGCGTGTAGAGGAAGGACAAATGTGGCCAGGGAGGGAAGGATGGGGAGGAAAAGCCTCCTTCAATCTTAAGAAAGAGTAGGAGTGAAACAGAGCTGAAGCAGGGCTAAGGTGAGACTATAGCCATCCAAAAGAACAATGGCCAATTGAGGACAGGTCACTCTCAATGGTTCTCACCCTCACACAATTGTAAGACCACTCAGCCTCTGAGAATAACAACGATGGGCATATTTAAAAAAAAAAAAAAGGGAAACAAAGAGTTTCTAAGGCCACAAGTGGCCAGCTAGCTCACTCCACATAGTGTCCACAGTGTCCAAAATCCCAAACAAAAGGCTGCTCATCCAAGATGGTGCTGTCCCATCAACGAGGGCCTCAAGCTTGTGGCCAGGATCCAGTTCACTGCAGCTGGAGGTGCTCCCAGATAGGGCCACTGAGATGGCACCACAGCAACCCTCAGCAACAGTCTGGAGGCCAGGATGGACAGCACGGATGCTGGGCCAGACAGTAATGGAGCAGCAGCACTGAAAGCAGTGCCTGACAATCATACACTTTGTTAACAGCTCTCACAAATGACATGGACACAGAGTGCTGGTCACCTGGCTACAGCACTGGGCAGCACTGGCTGGTAGTGCTGGCCACCACTGGTCACTAGAAGGCAGCAGTCAGAAACACTGTTGTTGGCCTATACCACCAATAAACAGCTCTTTGAGACACCAGGCCCGGGGACTTTGACGCTCCTTTCAGACCATGTCAAAAGCAGGCCCGGCCTCTGTGTAGCATGAATGAAGGATGGATATTTAGTGTATTTGGTGTATTTACATGGCACATAGTAGATATTCAAAAAATTCTTGAATGAATTGATAAGAAAAGAAAGAAGTATGACTGGAATGAAGAGTTGTGGTTCTGAGTGGAAGGGGAAATGGGGATGGTGAGAAAGGGGTTGGGAATGAGGGTCAATAGGAACCTCGTCAGCAAACTTTGACAATTTAGCTTTTATCCTAAAGGGTAAAGGAGCTACTAAAGGGTGGGAAGCTGATTAGTCATGTATGGGAAGCAGGAGAAAGTATGTAAGTGCAGTTCTTCACTGGAAAGCAATGTTGAAACTAGCCTATGGCAAAAAGAATGATTTCAGGCTAGTGATCCATGCGGACATGGACATATTCCCTTCTCTTTGTGGGTTCTCTGTGTCTCTTCTTCTCTTTCTCCCTACCCCCAATATTTCTTACCACTGTGCTCTTTTCCCAGGGCCCTGATACTATCTGAAGGAAATATTCGGTCCTCAGTTCCTCTGCTTTGGGAGAAAGTCCCAGGTTCTTCACACTCAATCATCAAGCATTTTTAAAGCAATTCTTTCTTCTTATCTTCTCACTTGGTATGTTTTTATGCTTAGGAAATTTATTTAACTTTGTGTGATTCTGCTCTTGTTCTCTCTCCATTTACTACTTTTTCAAATGTCTCAAATTGTTAACAACAGTTGTATTAGGACAGTGGAACTAGTGGGAACCTATCTCAAAGCTTACACTACTATAGGTAGGTAGTTTCATTTTATAATGAAAGCAATATTGCAAAGTGGTTTTATCTACAGTTTGGGACTTTGCTTTCTTTCAATAGTTAGGAATCACTTCTTGACACTTTTATAACATTCATACCACATTTCTCTCATCTTTTCATCCCAAGAGACTCAGAGACTTAGAAGACAGTTTTCAAACTGGGCCTGAGTAGTGGAGTTATGTGGGATGTGAAGGGAGGGACTGAGGATGTCAGGTTCTGGAACTCATACCCCTGCTTCAGACATATTGACTTGACATTGTTTAGGTGTGGCCCTCAGCATCAGATCCTGAGGGGTCAGGGGCTCCACCATGAGCAAAGATTGGGAACCCTGTTCCAGAGAGTTACTTGAGAATCAAGAAATAAACCTGCACTTAGACGGTCAGTTAATTTCAGCAAAAGAACAAAGAGTATACAATGGAGAAAGAAAAATCAATATATGGTTTTGGGAAAAGTGGACAGTGATTTGTCCAAGAATGAAACTGGACCTCTATCTCACCCCATACACAAAAAATTAACTCAAATGGTAAAAGATGTGATTGAAACCCAAGGCCATAGAATACATGGAAGAAAATACACCAAACACACAAAAATATGCAAAACTTAGTTTCAGGGGTATCACATATGCAGAAGAGGCACCTAAGAAGGGAGCCATGTTTGAAGAATATGACCTGCAACTTTAAGATATGTTTTAAATCTTTTTCATGAATTACATTAATTTAAGTTTTTCAGCAATCCTATAAAGTAGTGACTATTATCACTATCATTTAGAAAATGACAAAAGTGAGTCCACTATTGTTAAATAACTGTCCTAATAAATACAAAGCTAGTAAGTGATATATCTTCTTAAATAATAAGAAATCTAATTCCTGGCCCACACTACTTTTATCACTATGTATTCCTGCCTATCACTCTGAATGTGAAAAGCCTGATTTTTTTATGTATTCTTATATGAACAAGATTAGTAGTTGTTTAGAGCTTCTCTTTTTGCACCTAAGATAAAGAGTATACACAGAGGGTACTACAGTAAGTACTCTGTAAATGTGTCATTAGCTTATTTTGTATATCCAAGTTATACAGAATAACTTGTTGAGTCAAAAGATAATCATATTTATAAATTTGATAAATCTAGCCAAATACTTTTCTGAAAGCGCATCAATTTATAGCCCCAAACAATATACAAGAGGTCTGGTTTCCATCTCTTCATCAACACTGTGATTTGAAGTGTTTTGATCTGTGCTAAATTAGTCAATGAAATGTGGTTTCTATGGTGATTTAATTAGCATTTCTCTTATAATGGGTGATAGTATTATTGTCTAATGTGTATTAGAACTATTTGTATATACTTTTGTGTGAACTAACTTTTCATATTGTTGCCAATGTTTTTATATTAGAATGTAAATGTGTGCATATTTGGTAACTGCACCAATCACTTCCAACAGCAGTTTACATATTGACAAAATTAGATTTTGTCTGTAAATATTTGCTAGTTTTTGTGTGTGGCCTTGTGGTGTTTGTTATACAGAATTTTTAGATTTTTATATGGTAGTTTTATATTTTCTTGTTTGTCTTATAATCTGAAAAATTATTCTCTACTTAAAGATTATGAAAATCATCTGCCATGCTATATTTAAAAATTTTAGGAATCATGTTGTGTTCCCCACTCTACCCTACATTCCAATGCAGAAAGCTTTGGCTGGAGGTGAGAGGTAACCCTGTCCCATTGGGCAGGACCCTCCTCACTTGGCCATGGTCCCCACCTTGCCCTTTGTGCTCACTGACATTCTAAGCAAAACCTCATAAGCTTATTACTCCCAAATTAGTGAGGTTAAAGGTAGAAGGTCTGAACTGATAAAAGAGTTGAGCTCTTTTCTCATAGCAGTTCATTTTCATATTTCTGTGCATTTTAAAATTGTAATGTGGTGCTTATAAAAATGGGAAACACAAGAGTTTCTTTTACTCCACATTCTTGTCAAAACTTTAGAGAAGTGTCTATCTAGTTCTTCCATACATTTTTGGTATGAGTTATTTTTTCTTTCATTGTGCTATATGAATTTTTTTGTAGATCTTGAATATTAGCCTCTTGTCAGATGTATGGTATAGAAATATTTTCTCTCACTCTGTAGGGTGTCATTTGTTTTAGTGATAGTTTTTAGTTTGTTGTAGTCCCAATTTTTTATATTCTCTCTTGTTTCTCCTGCTGTTGGAGATGATTTCAAAAGACATCACTGAAGCAAAATACCATTAAGTACTTTGCCTATGTTTCCTTCTATGTATAATATTTTATATTTTCAGGTCTTATATCCAGTTAACTTATTTACCACATTACTACCACCAATTTCAGAGTGAAGTTATCCAGCAGAAAGATGTTCTATGTTTGCATTATGACTTTCCCTACTTTCAGAATATGGTTGTGTGCACTCAACTACCTGTGCCACCAGGGGAGGCCCAGTAATATGATTTTTAAAATCACTAAACATAGAGAAAATTGGACACATGAGAGTCAGCAGAAAAAAAATCAGTAAATCATATTTGTAGTAACTGAACTATGCCTAGATACAGTACATTAAACATATTTTAAACTTTTTAAACAAAATAAATGACAATATTGAAAATATGGCAAAGAACAAGAAAGCATGATACATTTTTATAGCAAGACCAACCAAAATTTATATAAATAAAATATAATATAATAATTAAAATGAAAACTATGTGGGCCAATAGCCAACTGGAGACAAACAACAAAACATTAATGAACTGCAAGATAAATGTGAAGAAATTACTCAAAAAATAGTGCAGAGAAATAAAAAGATAAATAATACAAAGGAGAATAAGAGATATGAAGGCTAGAGAAAGACGCTCCTATAAGTGTCTAATTGAGTATGCTGAAAGATAAAGAGAATTATGGTGAGGTAATATTAAAAAAGATAGTAGCTGAGAAGTTTTCTCAATTGAAGAAAAATATAATCTTTATATTCAGGAAGCTCAATGAATCATAACTGGGATTAAAATAAAATCTTATCTTAAAATAACCTAGTAAAACAACAGACCACCACAGACAAAATGATGCTCTTGAAAGCAATCAGTGAAAGGAAAAAAAAAAGAGAGCAAAGATGGTTATTTAGAAAGGTGTGTTAACTAGATTCACAGCTAACTTCTCAATAGCAGCTGAACAAATCAGAAGAAATTGTAATACTATTCTTCAGTATAAAAAAGGAAAAAGTACCAGACAACTAAATATAAAATATAAAGTTAAATATAAAATTGAACATCTTGTGAAGCCATCTTTTAAGAATAAGACCAAAATACAATAGGCAAATAAAAATGCTTGCTATCATTTATTATTAAAGAAATGCAGATCAAAAGCATAATGAGATGCCACCTAATACAGGTGAAAATGGATTGCATCAAAAAGGCTAGTAACAAGCGTTGGCAAGGGAGAAAAATTTCGGAGAAAAAGGAACACTAGGTTGTAGGTTGGCACAACCATTTTAGAACACGGTATGACTCTTACTCAAAAACTAAAAATAGAGCTACCATATGATCCATACATCTCATTTCTGGGTATCTAGCCAAAGAATATGAAATCATGAACTTACAGAGTTAGATGTATAGCAATGTCTATTTATAATAGTTAAGATAGGAAATCAGGGTAAGACAAAGGATTTGGTCACTTTACCTAAATGTGAAATATAAGGAAACAAAACAGGTGAACAGACATAAAACAAAACAAAACAAATGGGCAAAATAAAAATAAAATAAAATAAAAAATAAACCAGTGGCCTTTGATAACAAACAGAACCAGAGAGGAAGAGAGCAGGGGGTGGGAGCAAGCACAGAGATGGCCCAATAGATGGTTGTGGGTGTTTTGTTAAATAATTAATATTAAATAAATTGCCAAAAAAAGAGTGAGGACAAAGGTAGACTTTTTAAGATAAAAAAACAATCAACAAGCAAACAAAAACAAATCAAACAAACAAAAAAACACAGAAGGAGTTTACTACCTAGAGTTCTTCATTAATGAAAGTCTAAACTTCAGGAAGAAGAGAAATGAGGCTAGAGGAGCACCAGAGACACAAGTAATGAATAAGTAATACAACATACCTGTGAGTAAATATAAACAAACACTGCCTATATAAACAACTGAAAGATCAAATTTATTTATTTTTTTCTTTTTCCACATTTTATTTAAATTTCATTTTTCATATTCCCCATACAATTACGACCCCCTTATTTTGACCCCCAATCCCTCCTTTCCCCGCCCCCCACCCCCCATAGAGTGTCTCTGGTTCATAGTTGTTTGTTGATTTTGATATTTTCTTCCTTATAGTTATTCTTTTTCCTGGTCCCTTATTTAAGTTTTCTAGGTTCCTGCTATGAGTGAGACCATCCAGTATTTTTCTTTTTCTTTCTGGCTTATTTCGCTGAGCATGATCCCTTCCAGCGCCATCCATGTTGCTGCAAATTGCATGTGTTTATCTTTTTTGAATGCTGAGCAATATTCCATGGTGTATATGTACCACATCTTCTTGATCCAGTCATCTATTTTTGGGCATTTGGGTTGTAAACAGGGCTGCTATAAACATAGGGGTGCAAGTGCTCTTTGGAATTGATGTTTCTATGTCCTTTGGGTAAATACCTAGGAGTGGAATTGCTGGATCACTATGAAAGATCAAATTTATAAGTGTAAGAATCAGTATAGAAATAAAATCCTTAGGGGCCTCCCTAGTGGTACAAGGGATTAAGATGCAAACTATGAAACTGTCCGCAGCTGCTGCAGCACACATTCTATCCCCAGCCAGGGAGCTACCCACATGGTGCAGCAGACCTCTCCTGACTCACCCGCTGCTCCCCTCAGCAGTGTACTTCAGTCAGTCTGCCTGTTCTGTTTCCAACTCTGTCTCTGGTGAATCCTCTCATCCCCTACACCTCTGGCCTGTACCCCAGTTCTTGTATGCTAAATAAATATTTTTTTTTAAAAAGAAAGAAAACCCTTAAATGCATACCTTGTAAATCAGAAGATGTGTGTTCAGTGTTTTAGTGTTCTAAAGTTTGTATGCCTTTCAAAATGAAGGTAAAATTATTGATAACCCTATACTTTTTTAAAGTTAAATAAAGCATTTTTGGGATGTAACTGAGAGAGGAAACATAAATAGTGTGATTTTTTAATAAAAAGAGGAATAAAGTGGAATGAGTGGGGGAAAACAACTTATTTCAAAAGGGACTAAAGCAAGGTGGAACATTAAACATTTGGATGAAAAGAAAATACAACACAAGGTGGTAAAAATTAATTCCAGATGTATTATTATTATTATTTTTAAAAGATTTATTTATTTATTTATACAAGCACTGGGTACAGTCAGAAGTGCGGGAGGGTGAGAGAATTCACCAGAGCTAGAGTGGAGAGCAGAACAGGCAGACTGACAAAATACACTGTTGAGGGGAGCAGTGGGCGGCAGGAGAGGTCTGCGTGCCATGTGGGACCCTCGCCCTGTGGCCCGGGATCGAACCGGTGCTTCAGAGGCTGTGGGCAGCCCAGCGCTCAACTGCAGCACCACCGGAGAAACCCCACAGATGTATTATTAATCAAAGCTAAAATTTATAGTTAAGACAAATCACACTGGATTTATAAATGCTAGTGCAGCAAATTCAGAAATGGCCCATTTACAAGTCCAAATAAGATGTACAGGATTGAAAGTAAAAAGAATGGAAGAAAATATGCTAGAGAAATGCAAACTGAAAACAGGTCAATATTACATAAATTCTACTTTAAGGCAAATGACGCTCTGGAGATCATTGCGTAATACCTACTGAGAAAAATCTTTAAAATTTGATAAAAATAGAGAAACAGCCAAGTCAACCATCATAATGGCAGATCTTCAAACTATTCTGTCAGATATTTGTAGACAAGGCAGAAAATCACTCAGTACTTGTACAGATTAACCAGATCGAATGAAATACCTATGGAACACTTCCCATATCCAGTGGAAAAAATACAGAGGCTTTATGAAAACTGACCTTGTTCTTACACATAAGGCAATCCCCATGAAATCAAGAATGAGTGTCATTTAGACCACATTATTAAACAGAATACAATTAAGAATTCATAACAAAAAGATAACCAAGAAACTTAAAAATATACTCTAAAACCTCTTATAAATCAAATAAACCAAAAAAAAAAAATTCGGAAAATTATGTGAAACTGACATTTCATGAAATTGTTGCTTATGGAAATTTGTGGATTGTTGCTTTTTATTTCTAGCTGGTGATGCCATGTGGAAATGGGCACCCTGCAATGCCAGGCCTTCTGATTTTTTTCAAAGGATGCTGAGAACTTGCAATTTTTAATGGGAAATTTTGCAGCAATGTATATATTTTTCCCTCTCCCCTTGTAGAGATGCTGGCAGACCCACAGGTGCCTTGTTTGCAGTTCCTGGTGTGGAAGTGGAAAAATCATTGAAGGTTTGTCAAACTGGAGCATGATGTGATGACACTGGTTTGATTGAAAGCACTCAAGGGCTAATAATAACACACACACATCATTACATGTACATATATAATTGCACATGTAAGTCTGTTATAACATATTTTATATAAAATTATATAATACATCTTTAATTTATGTAATAATGATTTAAAAATTCAGCAGACCATTAAAAAGGCAAGTTGCATTTATTTGGGATCAAAGAATTGCAATTTGGGGCACTCAGATTCAGTTAAAAAACTTGAAGAATGTCCCAAGGAAGGACAAAGTTAGGGTTTTTTTTTTTTTTTTTTTTTAATAGAGGCATGCTTTATTTATTTGTTTGCTGGTTTGTTTGTTTGTTTGTTTTGTTTATACAAGCACTGGGTACAGTCAGAAGCGCGGGAGGGTGAGAGAATTCACCAGAGCCAGAGCGGGGAGCAGAGCAGGCAGAAGGACCGAAGTACACTGCTGAGGGAGCAGCGGGCGGCAGGAGAGGTCTGCACGCCATGTGGGACCCTCCTCCGGTGGCCGGGGAGAAGCCGGGGATTGAACCGGCAGCGCAGAGGCCGCGGGCAGCTTCGCAACCCAGCGCTCAACCGCTGCGCCACCGGGGAGGCCCCAAAGTTAGGGTTTCTTTTTTTTCAAAGATTTATTTTATTTATTTATGCATACAAGCAAGAAGTAGGGTCTAAGCCAGAGGTTTGGGGGGTTGGTGAGAGGATTCACCAGAGACAGAGTGGGGAACAGACAGGCAGACTGACTGAAATACACTGCTGAGGGGAGCAGCAGCAAGACAGGAGAGGTTGGCTGCGCCATGTGGATTAGCTCCCTGGCTGGGGATTGAACTCATGCTGCAGTGCCTGGTAATAGCTTGATAGCACTGAGATTTAACCCCCATGCCATGTGGGAGGCCTAAATTAGGGTTTCTTATAGGAGGAAAAAAAGAAGCTGAGGCAAGTGGTTAAAGAAAAGAGTTGATTCGTTTTAAGAAGGGTAAACTACTCTTGAATTTATCTGATTGGTTACTGATTCTTCAGAAAAAGATGAAAAGGGAACTTATTGATTTTATCTTTGGCTAAATGTCCATAATTATCAAATCTCAAGATCCAGATGACTTCTCAAACAATTTTTTGGTGGTTTTTTTTTTTTTTTTTTTTAAATATTAAATTTTATTTTTATATTCCCCATACAATTGCAAACGCCCCATTCTGACCCCAATCCTTCCCCTCCCGCCCCCCACCCCCCAAAAAGTGTCTCTGGTTCATAGTTTTTTGTTGATTTTGATTTTCACTTTCTTATATTCATTTTCCTGGTCCCTTATTTAAGTTTTCTAGATTCCTGCTATGAGTGAGACCATCCGGTATTTTTCTTTTTCTTTTTGGCTTATTTCGCTGAGCATGATCCCTTCCAGTGCCATCCATGTTGCTGCAAATTGCATGTGTTTATCTTTTTTGAATGCTGAGTAATATTCCATGGTATATATGTACCACATCTTCTTGATCCAGTCATCTATTTTTGGCATTTGGGTTGTTTCCAAAGCTTAGCTATTGTAAACAGTGCTGCTATAAACATAGGAGTGCAGGTGCTCTTTGGAATTGATGTTTCTGTGTCCTTTGGATAAATACCTAGGAGTGGAATTGCTGGATCATATGGAAGCTCTATGTTTAGTAGGTCCAGAAATCTCCACACAGCTCTCCATAGTGGTTGGACCAGTTTGCACTCCACCAACAGTGCACAAGAGTTCCTTTTTCTCCACATCCTCGCCAACATTTGTTGTTGCTAGTTTTTTTAATATGTGCCATTCTCACTGGTGTGAGATGGTATCTCATGGTAGTTTTGATTTGCATTTCCCTGATTACAAGTGATGTTGAACATTTTTTCATATGTCTGTTGGCCATTTGCATTTCCTCTTCAGAGAAGTTTCTTTTTAGCTCTTCTGCCCATTTTTTGACTGGATTATTTTCTTTGTTGTTGCTGAGTCTCATCAG
The DNA here is from genome assembly GCF_014898055.3 of Talpa occidentalis. Taxonomy (NCBI): domain Eukaryota; kingdom Metazoa; phylum Chordata; class Mammalia; order Eulipotyphla; family Talpidae; genus Talpa; species Talpa occidentalis. Next base: position 72,168,233 of record NW_023605083.1, read on the forward strand.
CTCTTTGCAGATTTTTGTGATCAGTCCTTTATCATTAGTGTTGGGTGCAAAAATGTTCTCCCAGTTGGTGGGGTTTCTCTTTGTTTTTGTTATTGTCTCTTTTGCTGTGCAGAAGCTCTTTAATTTGATGTAGTCCCAGCTGTTTATCTTTCTCTTCACTATCACTGCTTTGGGTGATGTGTCTGTAAAGATGTCTTTGATGTGCAAATCCCATAGTGTTTCGCCTATATTTCCTTCTATGTATTTTATGGTTTCAGGTCTTATGTCTAGTTCTTTAATCCATTTTGAGTTGATTTTTGTGTATGGTGTGAGGTAGTGGTCAAGCTTCATTCTTTTGCATGTAGCGACCCAGTTTTCCCAGCACCATTTATTGAACAAACTTTCTTTGCTCCAATGCATAGTCTTCGCTCCTTTGTCAAAGATTAGTTGACCATAAATCTGTGGGTTTATTTCTGGATTTTCTATTCGATTCCATTGGTCTGTATGTCTGTTCTTGTTCCAATACCATGCAGTTTTGATGATTATGGCTTTGTAGTATAGTTTGAAGTCTGGGAGTGTGATGCCTCCATTTCCTTCTTTTTTTTTCAGTAGAGCTTTGGCTATTCGGGGTTTTTGGTGATTCCATATGAATTTCATCAATAATTGTTCTATTTCTTTGAAGAATGCCATTGAGATTTTGATTGGAATAGCATTGAATTGGTATATTGCTTTTGGTAGGATGGCCATTTTAATAATGTTTATTCTTCCAATCCATGAGCAGGGGATGTCTTTCCATTTCTTTGTGTCTTCTTCTATTTCTTTTAACAGTGTTTTATAGTTTTCTTTGTATAGGTCCTTTACCTTTTGTTAGATTTATTCCCAAATATTTGATTTTTTTTGTTTCGATAATAAAAGGGGTGGTTTTTTGATTTCTTCTTCTTCAGATTTATTGTTTGTGTATAGGAAGGCTACTGACTTTTGCGTGTTGATTTTGTATCCTGCCACTTTACTGAATTGATTGATGAGTTGAATTAGTTTTTCTGTGGAGATTTTGGGGTTCTCTATGTATATTATCATATCATCTGCAAATAGTGATAGTTTGACTTCTTTCTTTCCTATTTGGATTCCTTGGATGTCTTTCTCTTGTCTTATTGCTCTGGCTAGGACTTCCAGTATTATATTGAAAAGCAGTGGTGAGAGTGGACATCCTTGTCTTGTTCCAGATCTTAATGGAATTGCTTTCAGCTTTTCACCATTGAGAATGATACTGGCTGTTGGCTTGTCATAGATGGCCTTTATGATGTTGAGGTATGTTCCTTGTATCCCAAGAATTTCAAGGGCTTTTATCATGAATGGGTGTTGCACTTTGTCGAAAGCTTTCTCAGCATCTATTGATATTATCATATGGTTTTTATATTTCTTTTTGTTGATGTGTTGGATAACGTTGATTGATTTTCGGATGTTAAACCATCCTTGTGCCCCTGGAATGAATCCAACTTGGTCGTGGTGAATTATCTTATGGATACATTGTTGGATTCTGATAGCTAAAATTTTATTGAGGATTTTTGCATCAGTGTTCATTAGGGAGATTGGCCTATAGTTTTCCTTTTTTGTGTTGTCCTTATTCGGTTTTGGTATTAGTGTAATATTGGCTTCATAGAACGTGTTTGGTATTGTCCCTTCCTTCTCAATTTTTTGGAAGAGTTTGTGAAGGATAGGCACTAATTCGTCTCTGAATGTTTGGTAGAATTCATTTGTAAATCCATCAGGTCCTGGGCTTTTGTTTTTGGGGAGGTTTTTAATTACCATTTCAATTTCGCTGCTTGTAATTGGTCTGTTTAGGTGTTCTATTTCTCCTTTATCTAGCTTTGGGTGATTGTAGAGTTGTAGGAATTTGTCCATCTCCTCTAGATTGTTGAACTTGTTTCCATATAACTGTTCATAGTAGTTACTGATTATTCTTTTGATTTCTGCTGTGTCCGTTGTGATTTCTCCTCTTTCATTTATGATTCTGTGTATTTGTGCTTTCTCCCTTTTTTCCTTTGTGAGCCTGGCTAGGGGTTTGTCTATTTTATTTATTTTTTCAAAGAACCAGCTCTTGGTTTCATTGATCTTTTGGATTGTTTTTTTAGTTTCAATTTCATTTATTTCTGCTTTGGTTTTTATTATTTCTTTTCTTCTACTGGTTCTGGGGTTTTTTTGTTGTTCTTTTTCTAGATCTTTGAGCTTCGAGATTAGGTTGTTTCTTTGAGTTCTTTCTTGTTTTTTGATGTGAGCTTCTATTGCTATATATTTTCCTCTTATTACTGCTTTTGCTGCATCCCATACATTTAGGATATTGGTGTCCTCCTTGTCATTCAATTCAAAGAATTTTTTAATTTCTTCTTTGATCTCCTCGTTAGTCCAGTGGTCTTCCAGTAGTGTGGCTTTTAATCTCCATGAGGTAGGATAGTTCCTTGCCTTCTTTTTATGATTTATTTCTAGTTTGATGCCTTCGTGGTCAGAAAAGATGGTTGGTATGATTTCAATCTTGGTGTATCTGTTGATGTTTGTCTTGTGCCCCAGTATGTGATCGATCCTGGAGAATGATCAGTGTGCGCTTGAGAAAAATGTGTACTCCGTTTTTTTTGGGTTTAGTGTTCTATAGATGTCTGTTAAGCCCAAATGCTCTAGGTCCTTATTTAGAGCTTTAGTTTCTTTACTTATTTTTTGTCTTGTTGATCTATCCATTGTTGATAGTGGTGTGTTGAAGTCTCCCACTACATATGTGTTTTCTCTGATGTCTGTTTTCAGAGAGGACAACAGTTGTCTGATATATTTTGGTGCTCTTTCGTTTGGTGAGTATATGTTAATGAGTGTTATTTCTTCTTGAAGTATTGTCCCCTTAATCATAATGTAGTGACCATTGGGGTCTCTTTTTATTTTTTTGAGTTTGAAGTCTGTTTTATCTGATATAAGTATAGCTGTTCCTGCTTTCTTTTTTGGCCCATTTGCTTGTAGGATTGTTTTCCATCCTTTGACTTTGAGCCTATTTTTATCTTTTGTAGCTAAATGTGTTTCCTGGAGACAGCAAAAGGTTGGGTTTTGTTTCTTAATCCAGGCTGCAACTCTGTGTCTTTTTATTGAAGAGTTTAGTCCATTTACATTTAGAGTTAATATTGATATGTTAGCATCTGTATTTGCCATTATGTTTGTCTTTCCTTTGATTTTATTTATTTATTCTTTTAATAACTTTTTTTTTTTGGTCTTCTTTCGTTGTTATTCGTCCCTCTGAGGTTCTGGCTTTAGGATTCCTTGTAGTATTTTTTGGAGTGGGGGTTTAGTCGCAATGAAATTCCGGAGTTTCTCTTTGTCTGGGAAGGTCCATATTCTTTCTTCATGGAGGAAAGAGAGCTTTGCGGGATAGAGTATTCTTGGTTGGCATCTGTTTTCTTGGAGTCTGTTGACTATGTCCCTCCACTCTCTCCTTGCCCGTAGTGTTTCTTCAGAGAAGTCTGATGTCAGCCTGATTGGCTTTCCTTTGAATGTTATCTGTTTCTTCCCTCTTGTCAGCTTCATTATTTTTTCCTTGTCCTGGATTCTTGGGAGCTTTACTATTATGTGTCTTGCTGTGTTTTTCCTTTCGTCGTGGAAGTTTGGTGTTCTTCTTGCTTCTTGTATATCAATTTTCAGCTCCTTCTTCTCATTTGGGAAGTTCTCTTCAATTATATCCATGAATATTTTCTCTGTTCCTACATCTCTCTCCTCTCCTTCTGGAATTCCTATAACTCTTATATTTCCTTTCCTCATGGAGTCAGATAGTTCTCGAAGTCTTTCTTCATTCTTTTTCCTTCGTACTTCTCTTTCCTTTTCTGTTTTGGTTCTTTTTATTTCTGTGTCTTCAAGATTACTTATTCGTTCTTCCATTTCATCTATTCTGCTTTCATTGCTTTTCCCAGAGTTCTTTAGTTCCTCCATTAATTCTTTGATCTCCTGCATTTCTCTTACTTCCCTCTTTAGGGACTCAATTTCCTTCTTCTGATCTATCACTTTTTTAATCATGGCAATTTTAAATTCTCTTTCTGGAAGGCTCAGAAGTTCTTCCAAGTTGCTTTCGTTGCAATCTGGGGAGTGGTTTTCTTTTTGTGGTGTGCTTCTTTCCTGAGGAGTTTTTAGGTTGCGTGTGGTTCTTCTCCTCCCTACTGTCTGTTTTCTAATTTGCCGTATGCGTTGGGACACTGTGTTGCTCGGACTGACTGACATCTTGGGTGAACTTCTCCGCTCCCCTCTGGCTCTTCCAGGAGCCATCTCTGTCTTCTGGGGGAGATTTCTGCTGGTTTTAGGCAGTTTTTACTGAAGAAATGTCCCTGTTCTCAAATGGCGAAGCGGGATGTAGTCCCTGCGCCTCCGGTTTCAGGCACACTCTTCTGCGCACCCGGTCTGCCCCGGACGTGGGTGCCTGCTCCCTCTGTGGGCTCAGACTGCTGGTCGGAAGGGGCCTGGTGTGGAATAACTTCCCGGCTGGCCACTGGGTCCTCCAGAAACCTTCTGCCCTTTTCAAGCAGTCTTAAGAAATGTCCTGTTTTATAGGGTGTTAGTGACTTTTTTTTTTTCCTGGTCGCTAGGTGGCGCAAGAGATCTCTCCTATTGTCCTTGGGGGGCTGTTTTTCGCCTCCCCCCACCCCGTGGGACAGAGAACAGAGCGGGAATGGTAGGGTACACCTCAACAGCTTTGGGGTGCTGTGTCTGCCTTGTGCCCCACCGTCGTGGAGAAACCACGCCCCGAATTTTCGTGCCCCGGGTCTCAGTTCAAAGCCCTCAGTTCCAGGACGCGGGCTGTAGCCCAGTTCAGTGGCGCGGGAATGGCGCCTTTTGCACCCCGCTCCCGTGCCTGGGCGCCTGGTTCCTGCTCACTCAGGGAGGGACCTTCACCTCAGTGAGGACCTCCGTGCGTCTCCCCGCAAGCCTAGGTCGTCTCCCCGCAAGCCTAGGTCGCAGGCGCGGGGACCTGGGCAGCCGCGATCCAGGTCTGCACTTGCTTTTCAAGCGCGCCGAGCGCGCCGCTTTCCCGCGCCAGCTTACCGGCAGCCCGGGCTGTGTGCGCGTCTCCCGGGGTCTTTGTTCTTCTCTATTGGCGCCCGGAGCCGTTCGCTCACCGGCGAATCCTGCAGGGTTCGCCTCAGCTCCCGTTCACGGGGTGTGGTGGCTGCAATAGTTCCTTTCCACGCACAGTCCCGCTTGCTGCGTCGTTTGTTCTTGTGGGCCGTTTTGGTTTGTTGTTTCCTCCTCTCTGCGGGTCGGAGAGTGCCGCCTCTGTGGGCGGGGGAGGGGAGCAGGGTTCTGCGCTTCCCTCCCTTCTAGTCCTCTTTTATGGCCACTTTCTTCTTCAGGTAGTTTGCTGGAGTCACCCGTTTATCTTCCGTGTCCCAGTTCTCACTGGGACCTGCCGCTTTTCCTCCCTATTCACTTTTTTTAATGGGAGATCTTACTCGCAGCGTCTCCTCGCCGCCATGTTGCTCCGCCCCTCTATCTTGGTGGTTTCTTACAACAACTTCTCTTTGTTTTAGTCTAAAATTCTTTAGCTTGGTTCATACAAGACAGGTAAGGCAATTTCTCTGTAATGACTCCTTACTCCATTTTAAGGATGATGACACAGATGTCAAATTTTCACTGTAACACACAGACACACACAATATAAACTAGAGATGAATTTGATTTAACCCTCACTGCCATAGTTAACATAAGCAGATGGCAGTTAATTTCTGAGTTCCGTCAGTAAGACAGATTTATAATATGAATGTTTCAGTGCTGAATAAAGCCTGTTGAGTGAATGAATTTTTTGAGTCTGTTGAATGAATGAATCAAGAAGTCAAGAAGGTGACCAGCTTAGTGGCAGGTCTGTCCTGGGAGGGCTGCTTCAGTAGAGGAACCCTATATTCATGGCGGAGGAAGCAAGGAAGTAAGAGGAGGGTAACAGTGAGGAACAGATTTTAGTCTGCCTGGACTAACATGGAAGGTGCTGTCATGTAGTTTTCAGTTTATAAAGTAGTCTAAGAAGGGACTTCTCCAACCATAACCTAATTACTTGGAGAGGATTTTCTATAATGTGACATTTTCTCATTTATTGATTTGCTTCCTATTGTTTAAGCTCTTTCAAAATAAAAGGTAAATGTCTGTTTTGTTACCTGGTGAGACTAGCCTTTGGTCTGTGCTCTGCAGGCTGCTGCTTCATAAATTGGCTGGAGTGAATATGTATTTTTTAAATATGCCTAAGCCCAGCTTTGCTTTCATTTATGTACATTTGGAAAAGAAGAATCCACTAGTATCTGGATTCTCACAAAATGGGAAGCATTAGTAGGAATGAATTAACAACTGCCTTTACAATTCCTAATTCTTCTCAAAATTCATATCGACGTTGAAGCCCTGTACTACGGTACAAAGTTTTTTTTGTAAAGTATTAAGATGGTGGGATTCTTCCTGGAAGTTCCTTGTTGACTGAGACCATCATGTCCCTAGAGAATAATCCTCATTTCAGAATGTAGAGAGATTTCTGGATAAAGTGAAGCAGTGCTGGTGAAATTCAACAAAATCTGGAGATGTGCAAGTCCCTTAACCATTCTTCCCTTTGACTCAAATCATTGGTAACAACCTTTTTTCCCCTCCTATTTTAGTTTTCAGATGAAGCAAGACTTTCTCTATAAAATGTGAAAATATGGTGGGGCCTCCCCTGGTGATGCAGCAGTTGAGAGCTGGGCTGCAAAGCTGCCCGCAGCCTCTGAAGGGCCGGTTCGATCCCTGGCTGCTCCCCTGCCACCGGCGAGGGTCCTACATGGCACGCAGACCTCCCCTGCCACCTGCTGCTCCCCTCAGCAGTGTACTTCGGTCCTTCTGCCTGTTCTTCTCCCCGCTCTGGCTCTGGTGAATTCTCTCACTCTCCCGCGCTTCTGACTGTACCCAGTGTTTGTATAAATATTATTTTGGTGCATTCTAAAATGTAAGGAATCATTCCCTCTAGAGGATATGAAAACTGTGCCTCAAAATGATTGCATTTTTTTCTCCAGTGCCATCTAGCTACTTCTCAGAACACCCCAAATCTAGTCTTGGCTTTGCTTCTATATAATGTTCCATGCTCCTGTCTCCATCTGTGCTGTCAGCCTCAAAAAAACTCTTCCCTATGAAACCTGAAGAATTCCCAATTCAGAGCAATTAAAATATGGGCTTAGGAAACCAGAGAAAATACTCTTTAATTACTTGTTCAAAAAAGGCTCTACTTTACAATTATTAAGGTATGTACTAATTATCACTGGTGTTACGTGCAACAAATAACAAATTATATCTTAGATTTTTGAGTCTGTTGAATTATATCTTAGATATAATTTGTAGATAATAGCTATAAGGGTATAATAATAACATTATAGATAATAGCTATAATGGGATAATAACGATATCTTATAGTTGTATTGTACTTTCATCTTTCCAAAGAACTTTAAAATCCATTCTTTAATTTTATCCTTACAAATGATGCCTTAAATTCTTATAATATTGTATTTTTACCAGGTCCTAGTGTCATGTGTCTCTTATGTAGTTGCAGGGTAGAAAGGAAGTTCAGTTGCCCTTAAAATTACCTGACAGCAAATTAAAAGTGGGAAAAGAAAAATCTTACAGACTTAACCACACAGATACCTAATTCCCTGGGGATTTCAGACTCTGTTCATAATAATGAATGTTTTGGCATCAACTGAAATTGCAAGTTGTATTCTTTATAACAGCACGTGAACGTCAGGGAATGTTTTTGCTTTCACTTATTGCTGGGATTAAGACCACACTAGTAATTAGCTATAACTCATTTACCTCAGCAATTACCCACAATTATTCATAATCTCATGGGTAGTAGAACATACAATGCAGTTGGCCATGCTGCCTTTTGGATGCTGACCTCACAAGGAAGAGGTTATCCCAGACAGGAGAAGGATGGGCTTTCGGTTGAGTAAGTGGTTTGGTAGCAACATGTGAAAATAATTTACTAGAGACACATGCAGCACATTGACACACACAGGACATTGTACATACACAGAAAGAGTTTTAATTATTTTTTAAATGGAAGAACAGCAACAATTTTTGGCTTGTTTGTTGTTTGAGAAGAATGCTCTGGAAAATCACATGGCAAACTTTCCTTGGAGTATTCAATACAGACTCAATCTAGGAAAGAAACCATGTGTCTGTTTTGGGTAGAAAACTACATGGGGGAGTGGAGTGTGACTGAGCCAAGGGCTCCTGGGATAGAAACGTGCAGAGGCTCAGTGCACAGCCCTTTCCCAAGCAAACACACATGCAAGCATCACTCTACCCTATTCTGTGATGAATACTAGTGGTATCTTCCAAAGCCCCCTAGCAGGGTGGTAAGATGCACTTCCAGCAAAGTGATCTTCCAGTGATAGTATCACATGGGGTCAGCTCATGTCAAGGTTTTAGTCTTTTCTTAGTAAAAGAATAAAATAACCTTACATTAGTTTTCATTACACACACACAAACACACACACATACACACACACACTATATTATAGTGATTAAGAGTAGAGTTTTATAGAATGACATAAAATGGTGTTCCAGTTTTGGCTTTACTCTACATCAGCTGGAAAAGTCACTTAGTCTTTCTGAGGTCCAGTTTCCTCTTTTGAAAAATGAGTAAAATAATAAGTACTATCTCATTGACTTGTGAGGCTGAAAAAGGATCATATTAAAACTCTTACCATGCACTTAACATTAGGTGTATATATCTTGTTGTTATTATTAATGTCTATGCCTTAGAAAATACACAGTAGGTTGAAGCAGAACTCAGAGCTCTGGTTGATCAAGTCTTCTATTTAGAAGGTTCATTGATTTAAAATAATGGCATCAAATATATTCTATTGTTAGGCATAACTCTATGGATTCACCCTATGTAATTGTCAAGAATGCAATTCTTTTTCTTATCGCTCCTCCAGCTGTGCCTGTAACTCCTTACTAGCTTCTCTTCCTTTAAATTGGTGGAGCACTGATGTCTTGTTTGGTTCCCCTATGTTCATGTTATAAGTGAAACCATCTGATATTTTTCTTTTTCCTTCTGGCTTATTTCACTGAGCATAATTCCTTCTAGCTCCATCCACATTGCTGACATGAGTTTATCTTTATTGATTGCTAAACATGAATATAGGGGAACCAAATAAGATATCAGTGTAAAAAAATAATAACAGTGCAAAAACAGACAATTATAAATCAGAGACATCCTGCAGGGGAGGAGGTGGAAGAGGGATCAGAGGGAGGGAGGGAGGAGCACAGGGAATGTGGTGTAGGTGCATGGGTGCCTTAGGGAAGGAAATTTTATGGGGACTCAATCTGAGGGGGTAGGGGGAAGAAAATATTGTTTAAAAAATGTAAAAAAAATTGCAAGACAAAAAAAAAAAAAAATGGTGGAGGAGGGGACTCCCTGGTGGTGCAGCGGGTTGAGTGCTACACTGTGAAGCTGTCCTTAGCCTCTGCAGCGCAGGTTTGATTCCCGGCCAGCCAGGGAGAAACCAACATGGCGTGGCAAACCTCTCCTGCCTTGCCTGCTGCTCCCCTCAGCAGTGTCTTCGGTCTGTCTGCCTGTTCTGCTCCCCATGCTCTCTGGTGAATTCTCTCACCCTCCTGTGCCTCTGATCTGTATCCCAGTTCTTGTATAAATAAATAAATCTTAAAAAAAAATAAATTGGTGGAACAATGTGGTAGGGAGAAATAAGTTCTTATAAAGAGATCCATGTCTTATCCCCAGAACCTTTGAACATATTAGTTTACATGGACAAGGGGACTTAAGGTTGCAGGTAGAATTAAAATAGGGAGATTATCTGACCTTAAAATAGGGAGATTTTCTTGAATATTTGGTCAAACTCAGTGTAATTCAGGCATTTTTAAATATGGAAGAGGGAAGCAGGAGAAAACAGAGGAGATGCCATAGTAGAGAGATGTGAGAAGAATCCCATGGTTTCTGACTTTGAAGAGGAGGAAGGGACCACGAGCTAAATGTGTGTGGGCAGGCTCTCGAAGTTGGAAAAGACATGTAAATGGATTTTCCCTTAGAACCTGCAAAAGTGAACTCAGCTCTGATTTTAGTTGAATGGAAGCAAATTGCATCTCTAACTCCTTACAAAACTGTATGATAAAAAATTAGTTATTATTGTTTTAACTTACCAGATTTGGCAATTTGTTACAGCAACTACAAATAGAGTCAAGTTTTCTTGCATGTGTCAAATTGAAGATCAAATGCTATTTCGCATAGTAAAGAAAAATGGTGAATAAAAAGTTGTAAACTGTGTTTTTAGGTATGTAGAATTCTAATTATAATGTGTCCCACCCTAATCTCTCCCCCTACCAGCCTGCGTTGTTTGATAAATTGAAGATGATCTATAAAATATGTACTTGGTGCATGGTCACAGTTCTTTTTGCTCTCTGGAGCACAAGTGACTATTCAATCTGTATGATTATATAGTTGTTTTAAAGTCACCACAATACTCTAGTTCTTGCACCTGCTCATTTTATTTTTTGGAACTGTCAATGTTGCTTTAGGGTTAGTGAGTTTGTGGTTTTAATTTCATTAAATTTACTCATAAATTTTGAGCAACAAAAGAGTACAGATTGCTGTTGTTACTGAAGTAGTAGGTTCAAAGATAATCAATCCATAACATTTGTTCTCAGGAAGCCTAATATTACATGGACTGGGTTTGGGGTGGGTTTAAAACAAGCACATAATAGATAGATTTCTGATGTGATAGCAGATTATGGTTGATAAATGCTAAAAGAAAAGTACAAAGTGCTATGTCATGTCAGAGAGAAGAAAGAATAAACCTTGTCTAAGATCGTCCTGGAAGGGTTTCATAAAGCTCACTTGAGCTGAGCCTTGAAAGATTAATAGTGTTCTCAGTGACAGAGGTGGTGCAAGAGGGCATGAGGCAGGAAAAACAACATGGAATCAAAAGTCCTGCAGGTTAAGTGGAGTTGAGGGTGCAGTTCTGGAGTAGAAAGATACTAGAGTGAGGAGTCAAGTCTTACAGCTTGACAGTTTTCAAGAAAACATCACTTGGTAGGAATGTGTCAGGTGACCCAGAATGGTGTGGGGGAGGTAAGACTGAAGGACTGAGGGTCCTTCAGAAGAATGTAGTGGAGGCCAGTCAAAATGCTTCTATTTCAGTGTGGACCAGAGTTTCCTATCCCCTTTTCATTATCATTCATGTAGAAAGTCTTTTTAGACATTTTCTCCTTTTGCCCCCTCCATGACATTTGTATTACTACAGATAATACCAAATACCTCTTTATATACTATGTTCATATCTATACTTTAAACACAGGGACTTCGAAAAAAAAGATTCCACCCCCAGGTCCAATTTTTGCCTCCCTTGGGAAGACCTTCAGGAGAATGCATGGTATAGCAGAGGTGAGGAGAATCTGTGTTGGATTTGGGCAATGGAGCATGAAAAGTGGACAGGAAAATTAAAGCTTTCAGGGAATATAGGTCACAACTCTTGTAAAAAAGAGAATGTGAGAGAAGATAGTGGAGGATCCTGGACCATGAATGCCTCTTCCAAAGGGGGACCACTCACATACTATGTGGTGATCATCCTTGTCTCCATACTCACCCTCGGTGTGTCAACTTTCCTTTATGGAAGACTGTGAAAAGGGCCTCATCTTAGCTTGGAGGTTGAGATGGTTTCTTAGAGGATTTTCAGAGCTCCATTGTTCTGATTTTGCAAAGATGGGAATGGCTGTTCATGTCCTACACACATGCCATGTAGATTCTGCCTCACTTCAAATGTATAGTCGAGGCTTTAGCTCATGCCTATGCAGGGATGGGTACTCTGCCTGTGAGAGGAAGTGTTTGTGACAACTTTTCGAGGGTCATACTTGAGTTGGATAGACATGATTATACAACACCCTTATTTTCTTTCCCTGGATCTAATATGCTCTCAGAACAATGAAACTGACCCACTCTAAGTGAAAGAGTATTAGAATGGAGAGCATCAATTTGTATGTTTTGATAATTTGGATTGAGAGAGGCAGCAGATTATTTTTGATTTGTTTTTCTTTGACTCATAGATGAAGTTGCAGCCCCCGTAGGTATTCTGGTTTGCTTGCAGGACAGCTAGCCTACAAATATTTTGAGAGAATAATGTACCATAAATCTGCATGTTTCTACTGTAAACTTAATTAACTTAAATATAAGAGGTATCCTTTCTTGTACTTTTTGTTAACAGCCAAGTGACCCCACCCTTCATACTTATAACAACTGGGTATTTTGTTTTGTTAGGGAGAAAATGTGATGTGGATGGAAGAAGTTTGTTAGATTAAGTGTTAGAAGATTTGATTTCACATCATGGCTTTTTCAGTTACCAGATGTATGATTTTGTTTGAGATACACAGATTACTACTTTTAAATAAGACATGAAGACTTAGTACTTGTCTTGCATGATCGTGGTAACACTTAAGTGGACAGAGACTGTCGTGGGTGTGAAAGGCATCTTTCCTTGCTGATCCAGTTTCCTCAAAGTTTTTCAAGGTCAAAAGCAATTTGCACCAAATCAGCATTCTTGGGGCATGCCAGCAGACTGTATAGCCAGTTGAAGAACACAAACAAGGGGAGATAAGAGAGCTAAAATGTTAAATTGGGAGGATCTTTGGTGAGAGCTATTGACAGCATGGGCGGTGGAGGCAGACATTTCTACAAATGAGTAGACATTTATTGACCCCAACACTTTGGAGTTTGGAGATTTGGCATGATTACTTGCTTTACACCTGTAAACAATTTTTATAGGCTCTGGCTGAAGATGCCTGCACAGCAGAGAGAGGAGAGCTGAGACAGGAGGGACTTATTCTTCCATGAGCTTTTTGAAGGTGACAGCTTTGAGAAGCCCAGTAGATGACTGGGTGAGAGGGTCTAAAGGATGCACATGGGCATAGAGGGGACTGCACACCAGCTGTGTTGGTGCTGACTGGTGTCATGTGCTGAACCCCATTGCTGGCACCGCCCCCCTTAGCCCTCAAGGTGAATGTCTCCATTTAGGGGATACAAGCAACAGCTACTCTAGGCATGTGTGGCAAGTCAAAAAAGGCATCTCAGACATCAGAGAATTACAGATGGGGTTCCCAGTGAGAGATCTGAGTATGGGGACATTGGGCACTCTAGAGACCAAATACCATATCACAAATGCCCCATTGTAAAGGACAGGAAGGTGATTGTGGAATCTATCATCTCTATCAGTCAGGGATCCACCAGAGAAATGGAACAAGTAGGAGACAAAGAGTATGATATTTATTGCAAGAAACTTGTTTAGGTGATTATAGGAACTGGCCTGGAAAGTCTGTAATTCAAAGGGTAGAACTTCAGAAAGACAGGTTGGGTTCTAGGTAGGGATTAAAGCTATAGGTGGAATTTCTTCTGCTGCAAAGTCTCAGCTCTGCTTTTAAAGCCTTTCAACTGGCTCAGGATCACTCTGATTATCTAGGATAATATCCCTTTTGTAAAGTCAACAGATTATGAACTTTAGTTACATCTACAAAACACCCTCACAGCAACACCTAGACTAGTGGTTGATAAATTGAGTACTATGGCCTAGCACAAATGATACCTAAAACTGACCTGACCACTTTACCCAAAATCAGGTGATGAAAGTAATTTTAAGAATGTAAAGTGGTGGTAAAAATAAGTGAAATTGTGTAACTATTGGAAACATTTATTTACTGATCAACAACAAAAAGTTAGTTTAATAGTATTGGTGGGGGCCTCCCCGGTGGCGCAGAGGTTGAGCGCTGGGTTGTGAAGCTGCCCTCAGCCTCTGCGGCGCCGGTTCGATCCCCGGCTGCTCCCCGGCCACCGGAGGAGGGTCCCACATGGCGCACAGACCTCTCCTGCCGCCCGCTGCTCCCCTCAGCAGTGTACTTCGGTCCTTCTGCCTGCTCTGCTCCCCGCTCTGGCTCTGGTGAATTCTCTCACCCTCCCGCGCTTCTGACTGTACCCAGTGCATGTATAAACAAAACAAACAAACAAATAAATAAATAAATAAAACATGCCTCTATAAAAAAAAAAATAGTACTGGTGGTCTTAAAATGAGTTCCATTAAAAAACTATTTTATTTTTTTATTTTATTTTTTTTTTATAGAGGCATGTTATTTATTTATTTGTTTGTTTGTTTGTTTGTTTGTTTGTTTTGTTTATACATGCACTGGGTACAGTCAGAAGCGCGGGAGGGTGAGAGAATTCACCAGAGCCAGAGCGGGGAGCAGAGCAGGCAGAAGGACCGAAGTACACTGCTGAGGGGAGCAGCGGGAGGCAGGAGAGGTCTGCGCTCCATGTGGGACCCTCCTCCAGTGGCCGGGGAGCAGCCAGGGATCGAACCGGCGCCGCAGAGGCTGCGGGCAGCTTCGCAACCCAGCGCTCAACCGCTGCGCCACCGGGGAGGCCCTAAAAAACTATTTTAAACATAACATTATTCCTAAAAAATAAATGCAACATGTAATTAATATTTATAATGAATTATATGAACATTAAAGAAACACAGGCAGAATAATTAACTTCGGACATGTTTACATCCTTCTATTATGTTTTTAGCTGTATCTGTACCTTGACACATTTCTGAAGAAAGCAGTTTTCAAATAGTTTCATTATTTAAAATGTTTTTTACTGTTGAATCTTTCTCAAGGTTGAACTTGAATTTTGAAATTGTTGACATTTTCAAGTGATACCATCATTTTTCTTTCTTTTTTAAAAGATTTATTTATGTATGCATACAAGAGCTGGGGTACAGATCAGAGATGTGGAGGGTGAGAGGATTCACCAGAGACAGAGTGGGGAACAGAACAGGCCGACTGACCAAAGTACACCGCTGAGGGGAGCTGTGGGCAAGTCAGGAGAGGTCTGCTGTGCTATGTGTGTTGCTCCTTGACTAGCCGGGGATCGAACTTGTGCTGCAGAGGCTGTGGACATCTTCATAGGTTGCATCTTAACCCCTTGCACCACCAGGGAGACCCGATACCATCATTTTTCAACTGAGAGAATGCTCTGACTTCATCAGATAGGAAGCTGATAAGTGCACAAGAAAATATGACTAAATGGAGGTTATTCTTAACTCCAAGTCTGAAATATTTAAACTTGAAAATACTGCAAACTACTTTCAGAGGAGTATTTTTTAAAAAGATTTATTTATTTATGCATATAAGAACTGGGGTACAGGCCAGAGGTGTGGGGAGAGAGAGGATTCACCTGAGACATAATGGGGAGCAGAACAGGCAGATTGACTAAAATAAACTGCTGAGGGGAGCAATGGGAGAGTCAGGAGAGGTCTGCTGCGCCATGTGGGTAGCTCCCTGGCCAGCCAGGGATCTAGCTCTTGCTGCAGTGGCTGCGGGAATCTTCGTAGGTTGTGTCTTTTTTTTTTTTTATTTTTATATTCCCCACACAATTGCAACCCCCTTATTTGGACCCCAATGCCTCCTTTCCCCTCCCCTCCCCCCCATAATGTGTCTCTGATTCATTGTTGTTTGTTGATTTTGATTTTTTCTTTCTTATAGTTATTCTTTTTCCTGGTCCCTTATTTATGTTTTCTAGATTCCTGCTATGAGTGAGACCATCCAGTATTTTTCTTTTTCTTTCTGGCTTATTTCTTAACCCCTTGTGCCACCAAAGAGGCCCAGGAGAACTTTTCTTCAAGTGATATTTTTGTAAGACAAAACTCAAGTTGAATGGCTTCTAGTTACTGTTTGTGTGTTACCAGCTTAGATACTTTAAAATTTCATGGCTTTTCAATTTCTTTCTACTCTGGTACAGAATATATATTTATTTTATTAAAAATAGGAATGCCATTAAAATATACCTTTTAACACAGAAATCCAAAGAGCAATTATAGAAATCTCAAAATTAAATTTATATACTATTAAATAAATTTATGTATGAAAATTGTTTCTCTTTTCACAGGGTTAATTTTACTGACTGCCTGTTTGCAACTTTGTGTAATAATAATAATTTCTTAAAAACTTGAAGTGCTGAAGTTTTTGGTGTTCTGCTTACGAATAGTCTGATGTAAAATTTCCTTGTGATCTTAAATGAATGCAACCACTCTAGAGAATTTATTTATGAAAAGTTCAATACAAATGTAGGACACTTAAGGTGATTTACAAAGGAAACTTTTAAAGTATAAAAATATTTAAAAACTCAGCAGCAAAAGAGGAAAGTGTGCATTACCATAATGAATTTCTTTCTTTTTTATATCGAACATCCAAAACTTTTTAGATTTGTTTTCTGTAGCTGTGAATGCATATAAATATTTATATATATTTATATAAGTACAACTTCTAGATGAATGGTAAGATGTTGGGTACAATTATAAATTATGTGTTTTCCACAACCAGTACCAAATACCTTTCTGCGCCATAGATTTTTTTATTTTTTTAAGATTTATTTATTTATGCATACAAGAGCAGGGGTACAGGCCAGAGATGCAGGGGGTGAAAAAATCCACCAGAGACAGAGTGGGGAACAGAACAGGCAGATCAACCGAAGTACACTGCTGAGGAGAGCAGCGGGCGAGACAGGAGAGGCCTGCTGCACCATGTGGGTTACTCTCTGGCTGGCTGGGGATCGAACTTGTGCTGCAGAGGCTGCGGATTGCTTCATAGTGTGGTGCTTAACCCCTTGCGCCACCAGGGAGACCCTCTATAGATTTTTAAAGTAATATATTTTGAAATTATTTGAGACTCACAGAAAAGCTTCACAAATTTTTCATAGTTCACACAGTCCTTTCACTAACTTACCTTAATGTCTATAATGTTTGCAATCAGGTTACTGTGATCCAAACCAAACCAAGAAATGAACAATGTACAATAAACAATGTACAATGTTATCTTTTTTTCTTTAAATTTTATCGATTTGCCATAATATTCTCAAAATACATTAACTTGGGAGTACAATTTGACACCCCAGCACGTGGCATTCTTCACGTGCCTCCACCAAGCCCCAGGCCTTCACACTCTCACCTCACGCCCTCCTTGCTCTCCCCATCCCTTGCTAGTAACCACCATAGTCTCCACAGAGCCTAAGAGTTATTTTTGTTGTTTTGCTGGGTTGTTTCCTTTGGTTGTTTATATTCCACAAATGAGAAAAACTATACTGTTTTCCAATCCTGGGCCAGTCTATATTTCCACCAACAATATTGTTTCCAATTTTTTTTTTTTAAAGATTTATTTATTTATACAAGTACTGGGTACAGTCAGAAGCACGGGAGTGTGAGAGAATTCACCAGAGCGAGAGCGAGGAACAAAACAGGCAGATTGATGAAATACACTGCTGAAGGGAGCAGCGGGCACGGCAGGAGAGGTCTGTTGCGCCACGTGGGACCCTTGCTGGCGGCCGGAGATCGAACCAGCACTGCAGAGGCTGCAGGCAGCTTCGCAGCCCAGCGTTCAACCGCTGCACCATCAGGGTAGGCCCTGTTTCAAATCTTTTAGGTTCTCATTATAATTAACTACACTACAGACAATTTAAATTTCAGAAAAGTTTTCTCCAATGTCCTAGGGCCCAATCCTATGGCCTCCAGTCGTCATGTCACCTGCTACCCCCAGCTGTAAACAACCCTCTTTTCCTCCTGGCCTTTCACAACCTTCACACTTTCGATGAAAACTTTCTGCTTGTTCTGCAGAATGTCTAAATTTGAGTTTCACTAATGTTATCTCATGATTATATTGAGAGTGAATTTTTGGCAATACTGCAGCAGAAGTGATGTATATTATTTATATAATCAGAAGTGAATTATTTATCATATCAGGGCTTTTATGATGTTAAAATATTTTAACATTTGTGATAATCACCTCCTGATTATATAACGAAGGTATTTCATTTAATTAAGGTATCTGTTGGGTTTCTCCATTGTAAAGTTGCTATTTTTCTCCTCATAATTAATATCTTACTGAGAGCCTCTGAACTTATGCCAGTATTCTGTTTCTTCTTAAATAGTGCCCAACAACATTTGCATTCATTACTACATCTTTTCTGCAAAAATTATTGTGATATTTGTGTAATAGTGATTTTTTTATTTTCTTCATTGCTTTGCCTTTAATAACTGGTATTCTTCTGTGAGGAAGAGCTGTCCCTTTTCCCCATATGTTGATTCAGTTATCCTTTTTATCATTTCTACCCATAGATAATTATTTAATTCTGTGGTTTATAACTCAGTATTATAATTATTTATATTTTGGATGAAATTATTGGTGCTTTGACGAATTGGAGCCTTGTCCTTAGATTGCTTTCTTGTCCTTTGGGCTTGCCCTAATCCTTTATTGAGCACTTCTTTATTTTCTAGCACCAAGATTTTCAGGTTCATTTGTATCTTTCCTTGACTAGCCCTGAAATCAACCTCTTTTCTAACAATCCGTCATTCTTTTTACTGGAAAATGATATATAGAAATCAATATCTGGACACTAGGTATGCTCAGGTTACTGTGCAATTGCCATTGATTCTAGTCTCGCTCAGCAGACAGAACTAGGAAACATGTACACACAAGTAGATTTCTAGTTCTCTAGCTATCTGAATATATATTAGTTCATGAGTTCATACCTCTTCTGATTTAAAATCAACACATAAGGGCTTCCCCGGTGGCGCAGCAGGTTCAGCGCAGCACTGTGAAGCTGTCCACAGCCTCTGTAGCGCAGGTTCAATTCCCGGCCCACAGAGAGAAACCCACATGGTGTGGCAGACCTCTCTTGTCTCGCCCGCCTCTCCCCTCAGCAGTGTGCTTTGGTCCTTCTGCCTGTTCTGCTCCCTGCTCTGTCTTTGGTGAATTCTCTCACCCTCCCACGCCTCTGGCCTGTACACCAGTGCTTGTATAAAGAAATAATAAATCTTAAAAAAAAATAAAATCAACACATAAGTTCATTCCAGTCTCCCTCTCCTTTCTGCAGCAGTGAGGAATCTGATATATTGTTACTACAATATATATACTCATAAAGGAATAAAAGAAAGAGATTTAGATTTTTGCTAAATAATACATGGGAAACCTTTGCAGCAAAGACTTTCACATTCATCTCCACATGTTGGGAGTTTTCAGACTGTTTCCCACACATATTTCCCATGCAAGCAGCCTATAATTTCTCATCTTTCTCACTGATCTCCCCATTTGGCAACCCCATGGCTTTCAGTATGTTAAAGACTGTAATGCAGTTTATGTCACCAGCAAAAGCCTAGCTGTCTAGATGTCAGGAAGTTTGTCCAACGCTGTGCACTACGTCTCAATAAAGGAGATGTTGTCACGTTCTATCTGAAAAAGATCAGGTGTAGGGAGGGGTATCCTACCAGATTTAACCACCTGTTTTAATAATTGGTGTCTTACACTAATTCTCCCATACTACCATGATGAGTTTTAAGTACAGAGTGAAGGTCTACCAGATCTCTCTTGATGAATTTTGGGTAACTGCTGGTAAAACTACTTCATTAGAAATATCCTAAATACATATCTGATTGGGAGACTCCAAGGGAAATCAGGCCTGTCTTGGGTGAATTGGCTGTAAAATCAGTCTGGTAAGGCTATTCTCTCCCAATCCTCACCTCAGTGCACATTCAGAGAAGCCAAAGGCAACAGCAGGAGAGGAAGAGAAGCCAAAGAGTAAAGCCAAAAAAACAAACAAACAAACAAAAAAAACAAACCAAGCAAACAAACAAACAAACAAAAACACAGATAACTCCACCCACAACTTGATGGATTAGAGAGGATGGGATTATGCTGGGCTCTGAAAACAACTATAAAAGAATAATATTTGTTCATAAGACGATCCAGACACTCTGTCCTATTTATAGAGTCTCAGGATTTTTCCAAGGAGATCTCCAAGGATGGTGCCCCCTGAGGGCAAGGATTGGGAGGGAGGAGAGGAGAGATACTAGGAGAGTAGATAGCCCTGCTGGCAGAATGGGCTGGGGGCGAACCAGGGCATTTGAAGTTCTCCGGAGGAACTTTGCTGACACATGTCTGGGCACAGACATGCGCAGGGGCAGTGGGAACTCTGCAGGTAAACACCAGGAAAATTGGGAGCTGTGAGGTTGGTGTGAACACCAAAAGCTCCCTCTCCTATCCCTTCTCAGAACAGAGAAGAGATACCAGGCTGAGCCAGGCCAGACTTGGTGGGAGCTTGAATCAATTCTGTGCCTTAATATTTTGTGTCTTTGCCTTGACTATTCTGTGCCTTTCATATAGAATATAAAGAGGGAAAGTTTGAGATAAGGAACCTCTGAGGGTAAAAGTCCTGGTATGAGAATCTGCACATGCTGAAAACATTATGTGCTGAATACAGCAATAGGTGTTATGGTTAGAGTAGCAAAACACTACTTCCCTTGACTCCCTGATTTCCCAGCCTTGGCTGGGGCCATATGATTATGTGTCACCCCCACACCTTGTGCATTCCCCTTTTGCCTGCTTGCTTCTTTGATCTTTTTTTAATTTTCTGCTTGATTCTCAATAAAAATGAGACTACCCTTGGAGGTGGACTGCACCTTAGTGATGTAGTCCTTCTCGGCTTCTCATTGCTCCAGCCCACTTGGGCTTTGAGTAAGCTTTTTTTCACCCTACACCATAGTTGCTAACAAGACAAGACTCCAAACAAAATTCAAGAACAGGGAGAAGGACTTGTGAGATGAGTCACAAATCCCTTTGGAAAGAAAACAAACAGCACACAGATATCTCAGCCCTATGACAGCAAAGGTAAGGGTGGGACAGTGACAGCCATTGTTGGGGCTACAGTGAAGAGGCCACACAGTCACAACCCCCACATTCTGGTGCAGCACCATGTCCTGGCCAAGCACAAGTCCAAAATGTGAACCTGGTAGATCAGACCTACCTGCCCCCACCAGGTGACTCAAGCTTCATAGATCACAACTCATGGCAGAAAGGAGCAGCGGGGAGGTGGGCTGGGAAGGTAAGTAAACCTGAACACAGACTAGAGCTTGCTGAAAAACAGAAGAAGAGGAGGGAGATGTGACCATCTTTGCTCCTTAAACTGAGATTGAGTGTTAGAACTCCAACTCTCCCCATGACCCCACCTCACAACAATGGAAACTAAGATGAGAAACAAATAAAACTAAACCAACACACATACACACACACACACACATACGTAGCAGAAAGGCAATATGTATTTATAAGAAACAAGGAGCATCTAAACACAAGATGAAAAGCAAAATGAGAACAGCAGTCCTGGGACAAATATAAAGAATATAAAACAAAAGAACCTATCAGACAAAGACTTCAAAACAACAAACTAAAATGCTAAATGAGTTACTGGAAGCAGTTGCAAGATCTGAGAAAGGAGAGCCAGGAACAAAGTTCTTCAGCAAAGAGATTGCATATAAATAAACATCACAAAAAACACTGAAAGAAAAGCAGATAGAATCAGAAAGTGATTTAAATAGAAATAAACTGGCGGGAGAATTTCAGAAGTAGAAGAAATGAACAAATCACCCAGGTAGAAAGAGAGAATGAAGACAGAAGAAAATGAGGAGGGCCTCCCCGGTAGCGCAGCGGTTGAGCGCTGGGTTGCGAAGCTGCCTGCAGCCTCTGTGGCACCTGTTGGATCCCCGGCTCCCCGGCCACTGGAGGAGGGACCCACATGGCACGCAGACCTCTCCTGCCGCCCGCTGCTCCCCTCAGCAGTGTACTTCGTCTGTCTGCCTGTTCTGCTCCCTGCTCTGGCTCTGGTGAATTCTCTGACCCTCCCGCGCTTCTGACTGTACCCAGTGCTTGCATAAATAAATAAATAAATCTTAAAAAAAAAAAAAAAGAAAAATGAGAAAACTATGAGAAATACAGAATCAATTAAAAGAGGATATTTAAGAATAACTGGGATCCCAGAAGGTAAAGAGAGAGAAAAGAGAGCAAAACCCCTATTCAAGGAAATAATAACAGAATTTCCCAAGCCTAGGGAATGAATTAAATATGGATGTCCAGGAGGCACTGAGGACCCCCAATTTTTTAGATACAAAAATATCTACACCTAGACAGATCATCAAATTATCAAAAATTAAAGATAAGGTTTGGATGGAGCTGGATGAGATTATACTATGCAAAATCAGCCAGAAGGAGAAAGACAAGTTAACAGATGGCTTCACTTACATGAGCAATATAGACAAACATAACAGAGTCACATACAGTCAAACTAAAAAAGTAACCCTTGAAACCGTACTGTGGAATGGAGACAGCCAGAAGGGGAGGGACAAAAACAAAGAAGGGGGAGCACAAGGATCTATGGTGGGGGACTGCGGGCCTTGAGGTAGGCACACTATGGCAAAAATGCCTGAAGTGGGGGATCCTACACTTCTGTAATGGAAACAATGTTGTAAACCAGTACGAACTCAATAAAAAATAATTTTAAAAAATTACAGAGAAGTCTCTCATATTCTTTCTACCCCTGAGGACTACCTAACTGCTTTAGACTAATCCGAGGCAGAAGAGAAGTATTAAATTGGAGAAGATCTTGGCAGTTTGATTTTACATTTAACTGGTATCAAACCCTACAAATTAGGTAGAAAAGTTAAGGAATCTGCCTGATGTTGAGACAGATTCTGGCTAGGTATGCAGGGTGGAGGCCCCACAGAAAGTGACAGAAAAATGGAAATTTTCAGGCCCTGCATCTGTGAGTAGGACACTATCAGAAAATGCTTGATAAGGAGAGAGCAGCAGGGAGCGGGTGATCAACCTGCCCTTCGGGCTGTGAGTGTTAATCTCTAGTGAGCTTCCCATGTTTTTAGCTGCTTGTGTGTTAATCTTTAGCAAGCTCCTCCCCACTCGTGTACTCAGCAGATAGAGGCCCCTTAGCGAGCTATATTTGGTATTAAAGACCCTAGACACGAGCCTCAGGGACACTTGCTTTCGGGTGCCTCCTGGGCCCTGTTGTTGCAGGGAACTTTCTGCTTCCCTATGGTAAATAAATTCACTAAAACTCACTCCTCGCCGCCTGTGTCCTCAATTTTCATGGCACGAGATAGGAATTCGCCCACGCCGTGCAACAATATTTCATCTAGTACAGAGAGTATGAATGATTTAGCAAAAGTTGGTGGAAAGATTTTTGCAAATGATGTGAACTGTATTTCCTATTTTCTTATTCTAAGATCCTTCCTCCTTCATATATATATATATAGTTAAACATATATTTTACCTATATATTTTTCCCTGGAATTGGTATGCCTTGTAGGTGCAGTTAGTGTGTTGATAGAGATGAGAGCTTTCTCTCCACCTTCCTCTCTCCCTTTCCCTTCCCTTTCTTCCTTTTTTCTCCCTTCTCCTCCTGCTGATTAGGTATTATTAAATCATAACATATTTTATAACCATAATTTAGGAATTAAACTTCACAAGGAGAATGCAAATTCTTCTGTTTAATCCAATAATTCCAAATTGTGTATGAGATTTTTTTCCCCAATGGAAAATTACTTCTCAATATGTTTTGAAGTATAAAGCTCTTCCCTCATTTCTTTTTTGTTACCCCGTTAACATTCTCATATCATTTTGAGAAGCAGAAAGCTAATTTTCTCTGTCTCTGGTTATCTTTGGGCCTCATCTGTAGAGAGAGACCATCTTTAAGGCAGAACCTGTTGTCTAAACATGTATTTCCTTTTTTTCCACCATGGCTCCTGAAAGGAAAAGGAAAAAACAGGTCATATTTGTAGGACAAATTAACTTTGCCTTTTCTGTTTTTTTTTTTTTTTTTTTGCATAATAAATGGCAGAGCCAAATTGGGGTCCTTCAAATCTGAAAAAAACAAAAACCAAAAAAACAAAAACCAAAAACCAAAACACAACTAAACAATAACAATGAAAACCACTACAAAACATCCTCAGTTTGGACAAGCTACATTCAAGTTTCTAATTTCTGTGATTAAAAGAGAAGATTTAGTGAGTCCTGAAAGATGGAGTTTCTAATGGAAAAGCTGACAGGGCTTTAACTACAAGCGTGTTGCCAGGCGCCACCATAATAAAAGGTGGCGAGCCTCCAGGAGAGCTTGCAGCTGCATGCCTGCACTTTATTAAATATCTAACTATAGTTTGCAGGCCCTGGCCAGCTGAGGCATTCCAGTTCGTAATTAGTGCAACACTCATATGGTCCTCCCTTTTAAAATTCTTCTCCTGTGAAACAGGACTTTTCCAAAAGACAAAGCTGTGCTTCACTTGGCATTACGGGCAATCAAGAAGTTGGACTCTCTAGGCACTTATGTGTGACTGAAATCGACTAGCAGGGAGATGAGTGCAGTTTTTTTTTGGTCTCCTCCAAAGCAGCATATGGATCCTTAGATTTGATTCAGCATCTTTATTTAGGTTGTCCCTTTTAAACTTAGTTTTTTCTTTACTTACTACTTCATAGAGTACTGACTTCTTGTCTCCCTTGATCTCACCCTCCATGACAAGTGTAAAAAGATGCACTTTCGAATGGGATGACTGGCACACACACAGATCAAGCATTTCTATAATAGGTGTGCAACTGACACACTTCATGCTTGTGCTTAACTCTTGGCATAACTGTCATCAGTTTATAGTTTGTGTGCTTAGCTCACGTATCCCAGAATTCTCCACCAGCCTACTTCCTTGTTGGTGGGATCACAGATGATGGAGAAGGAAGTGATGTATGCAATGTTCATTTTATCCAGCTACTTGGGACCAAGCTCTGGTACTAATGCCACTCTCACATGTGCTGCTTATTGGTAGAGTCACCTCGTTGGTAGCTTCTCCAGGTCTGCAAGATTATTCTTCATCTTCTCAACTCTTGTGTATTTCAGTCTGTGATGAAAAGTCCCAGAGTCACATCATTTAATTTGGATTTTTGGAGACTGATAGGGATTTCAGTCCATCCTCTTGGGTTCAAGTTCATCATCAAGGATTCCAGTTTGTCTTTGCTGTCATCCACATTGCCTCCCTCTTTCTTTCTCAACTGCCTGCCCTGCTGACATTAGGGAAACACTAGACACAATTTAATCATCACCCATAATGTTGTATGGTCAAATTTTTATTAATTAATACCTTATTTTATATCACGTCTAGTGATTCTGCTCCTCTGAACAAACTCTGCTTGATATAATCACATAACTCTAAAAAATTTAGCTCTATAACAGTGCCCAGGAAATAGTCAACCAATTTTTATTATCGAAGTGGGAAGAACAGGCATCTTTATTCACCTTTTACAGATGAGGAAACAGTGGGTAGAGAGATTCGGTAACTTGAACAATCATGAAGTAGCACAGACAGGAACTGAATTCAAACCTTCTGAGACTGTACAAGTAAGTGCCAAGTGGGCACCACATGTAAATTGAAATCAAAGAGGTAACATGTAAAAATGTGCCTTACTGTCCCCAGTCATCAGGATCATAATATTGATACACTGATGTGGGAAGATCTTCATGAATATTGTGGAACGAACAAGAAGCAAATCACGGAAAGATGTGTTATAGAGGACAACTCATGTTAAAACACAGTAAAGCAGGGTTAGATATATTTTCCATGAGCAAATACATGTAAGTAAAACTTTTTTTAAGTGGGCAAGTTAGTAATCATTATTTGAAGAGATGTAGAGGAAATTGTGATGGGGAATGATAAAGCTGAATTCATGATGTCTGATTTCTTTTATAAAGAAAATATATTAACATATTACATGTATAATTATTTTTTGCTTAAAAATAAAGAAAATATGTCTGAAAGAAGAGTTATGTACCTCATTCAGCCTTAAAAGAGGAATGGTATATTTAATCAGCACTTTCATTTTATAGATGAAGTAATTGGGGCTCAGAGGCATAAAATTACTGGCTGAATATAGAGTCCAATAAAAATTTAAAATTAGGATTGTCCCAGAAGAATTAGTAACAGACCCTCTGGATTTTTTGTTAATAATCTCTGAAAATGCTTTGATAAAACCACAATGTTTTCAGGTCCATCATTGTGGGGACCCCTGGAATAAGCCAGACCCAACACTGAAGTCCGTGACTTGGTTTGTTAACCCTGTGGAGTGAACCTCTACCCCTAAAACAAATGCAGTGTATAAACTAGCATTACTTCATGAACACAATAAACAATACAAAACAGATTATACTAACACCATAACATCATCTTTGAGTCTTACAGTCTACTGCTAATTCTGTAAAGTTTTTGTAACATCTTCAACCTTTGTTGTCTCAAAGGTTGAGTAGTTTTTGTAGCATCTTCAAAACTGCTTTTGATCTTTGTCCTTAATTTGTGCATTTCCTTGGAGGGCAGAAGTTTCAGAGGTAGTTCCCTGCAAAACCAACAGAAATATTTGGTGGTAAATTCTGTGTTCATATATTGTAATGCCCCAGGAAGGAGCATTATAGGTTCTTCTACAAATAGAATTGCATTTGGTGTTCTCAAGTTGGGGAAATAACTACAGAGCAGCCCAACATGTATAATTTGGTATGGTCCTTATTCCTATGGTCCTGACTTTAGGAATCTGCTTGATTGGTGGAATCTAATGATGTCCTTTTCTTATCATTCAAGTCCCCTATTCTGAAGGTCTATTCTTAATCCCTGACCCTTACACATCTGCTTTAGGTGCTCCATTCCTGGTTACTGGAGTGAACACATTTGTAATATAAGGACCCACCCTGTGTTCTTCTCTGACACTATACTGTGATCAGGAAAGCATATGGCTGGTGGGATCAGGCTCAGAAGAAAGGAAGCTCTCTTAACTATCTCTTTTTTGCAGATCTCAGTATTTTCTGTTTTTGTCTTTGCCACACTGTCTATATAATATAATTTCAACAATACCATGCAGTATGGTATCTGAACACAATTGTTTAAAAGATGCCACCTTTGGAAGATACACTCAGGGAGAACAATGCCTTTCCTTGTAGCCTCCTCCACCTTCCAGGCTATATATCCACCTATGTAGCCTGGGATTCAAAATAACTAAGTCTTTCCAAGGCTACCATGCTCCCTCTGCCATTCTTTCTTCAAAGAGAGCAAACACTATTGCCAGAAACAAATTATTCCTTTCCTTTAAATCTGAGACTTTCTCCTCAATCATGGTTCCATGATGCAGAAATAAAATTAAACTGCCTACAGTTCTTACATGTTTTCTTCTATTAAATATCTCCATAAATTTCACCCTCCTCCCCAGCAAAAATAAATCCATGTTTTTTGTGTGCCTTGATTCCCAGGCATATACATTTATAGTAGATGACTTTTCATTCTCTGAAACTTAGGAGGTGCCTTTGTTCATATCCATGCTAAGTCTCAGATGAGCCAGAATCTAAGGCTGTTTGGCAACAAGTCCTTTCCAGGTCTTAACTTTTTAGGTTACTATTTCTGAAACTTGGTTCAATAAGCATCAACACATGTGGTAGATGTTACTAATACTCTTCAACAACTGAGAAAAAAACACCCAAGCCTACCTTGTTAATGGAACTGAAGTAAACATTGGCAACAAGTATGGAAGAACTGACCTGTTGGTTGATAGTTTTCCATTTCAGACTCTTGAGGTGCATCTTGTAAATCATCTTACACCAACTATCATGCTCCCCATGAAAGTTCTTTGCTAATCTTCTAGTGAGTTTTATGTTTACAATTTTGTGTTTGCTTTCACAGTTTATATGTGTGTGTGTGTGTAAGTGTGTGCAGCCCCCCATCTTTATAGAGGTATAATTGACAAATGGAATTTCTATCTATTTAAAGTATACAACTTGGTGTTTCATTATATCTACATATACATTGTGAGATAAGTGCGATCATCTCACATAATTACCATTTTTTTCTTATTGTCTTGCTGTGAGCACCTTAAAATGCACCCTCTCACCAAATCTCATGTTGACAATATAATATTGTTAACTACATTTCATTCTGTCCATGAAGTATGTAGAATTTACTCACCTTGCATAACTTAAACTTTGTAACCTTTAACCAATATCTTCCTACTTTCCCTCCCCCAAACTCCTGTCAAGCATCATCCTACTACTGATTCCATGGGTTTAATTATTTTAGATTTCACATGTAAGTGAAATCATGTAGTATTGTTTTTCTCCTCAGGCTTATTTCACATAGCATAATGCCCTCCAGTTCCACCCATGTTGTAGCAAGTGGTAGAATTTCCCTCTTTTTTTTTTTTTTATTTAAGGTCAAGGGCTTCATTGCTTTATTCCTTGACTGATTTATTGAAAAAATGGGTCTCCTGATTGCTAACTTATCCAACTTGATCTTCTGAGGTTTGACTTAAAATATCTACAAAGAAGAGAAATCCCACAACTGGTGTGAATAGGTTTGCTCTCCTTTGGCAAGATGGTGGAGAAAGAAGAGGATTAGCTGACATTCGGAAGTAGTTTATTCAACTAATAGTAAAATAATTTAAGAATGTATGAGTCTCTCCTCCATATTAGGTGCTTTGGGAACAAGAACAGTTAATAAAGGTGATCCTTTTCTCAATGAGGAGAAATTATATACACCTGAAGAGAATCAGTGATTTCCAGGTCCTCTTTCCGCACTTGAGGAAACAGGTGGCATCAGGGAACTCTGCTATGTTCTATCTTCCCTATCTAAGCAGACCCTACCTTCTGAAGCAGTGCCTCATGCTGATCCCAGCACAAATCTCTCTGGGAGGGCTTCCAAGACAATCTTTATGCTGCACTCAAAAACTCATGCCAGTGCTCCAGATACTCCCATTCTTAAGATGATTGGATGAACTCACTTTACTAGCTAAACCACAGCCCCTTGACTCTTAAATCAGCAGGTTACAGAGTATTGTCCCCAAACCACTCACATCAGCATCACCTGGAAACTGGTTACAGAAACAAATCTCATATCAGACTTCAGACTTCCTGAATCAGAATCCCTGGGGATGGGGCCCTCTAAAGTTTTTTCCTAGAAGCACTCCTGCCTGGGACTCACGGAACACAGGACTTCCCTCTTCAGTTTTGTGGCTCACTTGGGAGGGACCAGCGTCTAGAAGGACATTCACATTTGCTCATGACTTCCCTGCCCCTTTTCCCTTAACCTTTGCTCTATATTAGCTTAGAGATGTGATTTTACTTGTCTTATTTATTTGGTTAGGTGACCATGCATCATAGTTTGGGCTACCTACTCCAGGGTGGAAGCATAATTTGGAGGAGTCCAACTACCAGAGATTCTATTGTTTGTGTTAAAAATGAAACCATAGGTAAAAATCCCAAAGACAATATTCTCTCCTGAGATCATTGCAAACAACATGCCAAAGAGCAGGCTCCAAGTCACTTGCCAGTTTTCTTCAGGGATCTTGGGTTGTTTAAAATAGAATTTTATGCATTTGGTATTCTGAGACTGGTGGAGGCCAGTTATAGTGACTTCAGGTTAGTATCAGGTTTGTTTATGATTTTGAGAGTTATTGGTCTTGTAAAAAATCTGTTTGCTAACTACATCTCCTTAAGAACAAAAGTTCTTGAAGGGCAAGAGAAAGAACCATTTTGAAGACTTGGATGATCCCTCCTGCTTTCCCTACTACCTCTCCATCTAGCCCCTTTCCTCTTTTGATGGCTGATCCTTTTGACTTGCCTTCAAAGATGGGTGTCTGGGTTCCTTCCATCTGCCATTTCCTCCCTCTTGTCTCTCTGGGAATGCTCCTCCACACCCACATCTTTACCCCAGGAATGAAAGTCTCTTCCTTGCTAGTTGCTACACTTGGTCTATCTATTTTAGAAGCTCAACTTCAACATATATAAGGCTGTGCCATTGTTTCCAAACTCCAGTGGCTTCCCTCTTCATTGTCCAGTTTAAACACATTGTGAGCCTTCAGCTACTGTTGTTGTGTGTCTATTAGTCAGTGTGCCTGCTATCTCTACCCTCTTGTCATTGCTCTCTTTCAACTATCTGTGCTTTTTATGCTATTTATGTTTCAACTGGTTATATTCCCTCTAATCTCTTGGTGAACTGGGGCATTATCCACACCACCACAAACTTTCTAAAGAAGTACTGATTTCTTTCTCCTGGGTAAAATATACCATGGTTCTTCATTGCCCTATAATTGAATATAAAATTCCAGATCCTGGAGGATATTCAAAGTTTCCTATGATGAGCCTGCTCTTCCTGCATTTATGGTCATCTGTCTCACAGTATCTCATCACACAGTAGTTATAGTTCCCAAGACATTGTACATTTTTGTCTATTTTTTTCTTACACTATTCCCTACATATTACACTTGTAAGTCCTTTCTTCACTTGTCAAAATTATACTCATCCATAGAAGTTTGCCTTAAATATCATTCTTCTCCACAGTATTTATCCCTTTCTCTGTCAGAGTAAATGATTCCATGTGCTAAGCTTCCCACTGGACTGACATGCAGTGCGATAGAATGCTATAACTGTGTTTTCCTTTAGGTTGCATGTCTACCAGGTCATTGATGTCTGTGTGAACCAGAAATCATGTGGTCCCCTGATTGCTTTTCATGTATCCCTGTCCCCTATCCATTCTTTGGCTCATAGAAGTTTAGTGCCCTCCCCAGATATTTGCAAAATCTGGTGTACATGAAAGTGTGTGCGTGTGTGTGTGTGTGTTGGAAAACTACATTCTATTATTATTATTATTATTATTATTATTATTATTATTATCATCATCATTTTTATGTAGAAGATCTGGGGTGTAGGCCAGAGGTGTGGGAGTGAGAGGATTCACTAAAGACAGAGTGGGGAGCAAAACAGGCAGATCTACTGAAACACACTTCTGAGGGGAAAAGGCATCTGGTTCTGGGTCTCTGCAGCAAAACTGAGATCAATTACAGTCACTGGGCTACCTGCAAAGCCTCCGAACTTTTCATTTCTGAGGTTCATGCTAGAAGCCTCTCCACATCCTTCAGAGGGCCTTAACTGCCTTCTGGAAGATCGCATGGTGGGGGCAAAAATCGCTGACCCCGGAATCACTAAAGATCCGAAAATGCTGGAATCCTGAATCCTGAATCCTGGGTGCTGGGTGCAGGGGTAGTGGGGGTTGGGGGGGAGTTGCTGCTTCTGTAGTCCCTTATATTTCTTCTCAGAGGCTCCACCCGCACCAATGCTTTGTTCACATTTTCCCTAGGGCTATCTATCCTTACCAGCACCCCCCTCCAGGGGGCACCACCTGTAATGGTCTTTGGCTTCAACCCTCTATTACATGCCTACATTCTTGGACTTTGTTTCTGTGTTGAGTTTGAGGGTATCATTTTGTTCCCAATAGGAAATACCTTCTTTGGCTCCATAAGAGAGATGTGTTTACAACTTACATTAAGCTTCCTGAGTTTGATAGACTTTCTAGAAAAATAAAATTATTGGGTAGAATGCTCAAGGGGAAGGCGACCTCATGTGGTGCTTTGCCGCCCATTAGTGGAGAGTCATTTTCTTCCTTTTCTGTCTCTCTCTCACTCTGTTTCACGCCCTCCCTTAGCAGTCTGTCCGGAGGTCTAGTGTTCCTTCCCTCATTGTACAGGCAGTTGTCTTGCCTTCTAATGTCTGGGCCCACGATGCTTCTACATCTTACCTTTCACTGCAGTATTTATCAAAGTTGTGTGTGTGTGTTTTTTCAAATTAACACACATAGTTATTTCTTAAAGGAAATCCTGGTGTCAATTGTTAAGATCATAATTTTTTCACCCCTCCATCGCATCTATATTCTCACAATCTCTATTATAATATTACTAAGGATGGTTGGAAAAATATTTGGTTTCCCACCACCTGAACACTCATTTTGGGTGAAGATTCCAGATACAGAACTTGATGCAGTCATATTGGGAATTTCCAGTACGTCTTCAAGAATTGATACACAGGCCAGGGCCAGAGATTACCCACGGCTATAGCTACAAGGCTAAAGGGTCTGTTGGTGAAGTGGTGATAACAGTGAGTGTCCATTTTCCTTAACACCATTGGACATGTCCTGAAAAGGGTTCCTATGACTGGATAGGAGTGTCCTTTGCCTTTCAAAGAGAGACCTTTAAGTCTCATTCTCCAGTTTTATTATAGATTCTCCAAGGTATCCCAAACCCATTTATTAAAACTCTTTTCTGCTTAAATTAATCTGTTCCTGTTGTTGGCTAACAGAGATCCAGACTGGCACAACCATTTTGCATATGACCTGCACTTCCAAAATATTTTTAAATTGATGTAATTGAAAGCTTAAAATTACCAAAGTTGTTAATGATGACCTTTCTTATGACTGGGCAGTATCAAACTGATGCTTTTTGTAAATTTAGGACTAAAGTAATTTTTTTAAATTTGACTGTAAAAGAACTTATTTTTATTTGACTCTGAGAGATGTTAAAATGTTCACAGATATTTACTGTAAACATGTACATATCCTGCGACAGTATCTTAACACTTACATGTGTCTGAGGAATATTTTTAACCTTTTTCTCGGATGGAATAAGACTGCTTCTAGACAAAGTGTTGTGGCAAAAGTCCCAAAGTCATTAGCAGACATTAGTCATCTCCTAATTTCTTTATAAGTTCCTTATTTTAGCATCTCTGGAAGACATGCCATCCACAGATGTAGAAGGGAGTGTCTCTGGGCAACACATAGCTCAAGACTTTTGAGTTTAGAATTTTATTTAAGTGGTTATTTAGTGAGTTTTCAAACATATTCTGCAGAGCCCAGGGGATTTATGGAGCCCTTCTGAGAAGCTCATATGGGGTGAGTATGAAGGAAATGACAAAGGCCAGAACTTCTTTATGCAGAACAGCATATTTTTTACCTATTTAAGTATTAGCTTTTCACATAAACCAGTGGTCTCCTTTGAGAATATAATGAAACTATGGACATTTATTCCCTAGAAAATCCATGCACACACATAAAGAACAATTTTTTTCCGCAGTTTTAGTATGTTCACACACTCTCTGAGGATCCTTTTGCACTTCATTCCATAGACTCCCAAATTAAGAATCTTTGAGCAAAGCTTTCTTAATAGAGGCTGGTTTTACCTAAGAAAGAAAAAAAAAAGTAAGAAAAAGGAAATTCACTGAACTCCTATACTCATATATGCTTCTGTCTTCTCATTACCTTGATATTTTTTTATTTAAATATTTTATTTTATATAATTATTAAATCTTTTTTCATCTTTGCACAATGTATGCATTTTCATTTTGGTTATATTCCCCATACAATTGCCCAAATGACACAGAAACAGTAATTCCAAAGGGCACCTGCACACCTGTGTTTATAGCAGCACTATTTACAATAGCTAAGCTATGGAAACAACCCAGATGCCCAAAAATAGATGACTGGATCAAGAAGATGTGGTACATATACACCATGGAATATTACTCAGCATTCAAAAAAGATAAACACATGCAGTTTGCAGCAACATGGATGGAGCTAGAAGGGATCATGCTCAGCGAAATAAGTCGGAAAGAAAAAGAAAAATACTGGATGGTCTCACTCATAGCAGGAATTTAGAAAACCTAAATAAGAGACCAGGAAAAAGACTAATCAATACAAAGTAAAAATCAAAATCAACAAGCAACTATAAACCAGAGACACACTACGGGGGGCTGGGGGGAAGGGAGGGGCAGGGAAAGGAAGGACTAGAGTCAAAATAAGGGGAGGGTGCAATCATTATCTTGATATCCGGTTAGTCCCAAAGGGCTGCACATACAGAAGCTTTGCCCTCAGACAAAACCAGGCCACCTACCCATTTTTTTTTTTTTTTGTCAAGACAACTGTTGGCTAAGAACAATGTCTCTGCTGAGCATGTCTTCTTGAATATCCTTGTGCTGGAGATGACTTGACTTTGGAGGACGAGGCTGGTATAAAGAATTCAGGGTCCAGTAGGCATCCTCAGGGGCCTTACATCCAAGGTGAGCTAGGAGATCTGGACCAGTAGTAAAAGGCCAGAAAAGAGCACCAAGGAAATGACCAGAGATGAAGAAAGAAGGGAAGAAATACCAGGAAATGTGAAGGACGTAGAGAATGATGTGCTAAAGCACACTCTTCTTCCTCAGAATCTGTCACATATTGTTCCCTTTGCCTGGACCTCTCATTGCCTATTTATGGGAATGAGTATACATCCCTATTTCTCACACACCATTATAATTTAGTTTTCCTCAGTAACTCTCATGAAAATAAAAAAAAATCCTTTTAAACCATATATCACAATTTAAAATTATATATATATCGTATATATAATTACATATATAATGTGTATATGTATTTACAATACATATAGACAATTTCTGATGGTGAGATGTGTGCATAATTTGCACATGAAATATATGTAGCATTATGTATATATAGCGTGTGCCCTTATTTCTTCACTGTCTCTGTGACTTCCATAGTAAGACATGTAGGGGCTGAGACTGTGTCTCTTTTGTGCTCAACACAGAGTATGACTGTTTTATAAGTAACTGTTGAGTGAAAGAATGAATGAATGGATCACTGTAAAGTTTAATGCCAGAAAGCTGCATTATTATTCTATTATTCTTCCTGTTTAAGGAAGGTCAGAAAAAAAGAGAAACTCAGGAATTTATTTGTCCTGGATTTCTGTATCAAAATCCCAAAATGCCACTATTAGTAGGAGGTGGTCTGGCTCTGTTTGCATTTCAGTTTCTTTCTCTAGTCTAGAAGAAGCAGTACCTTGGAGAAGGGGTTGAGAGAGGGAGAAGACAATGAGGTCATCTTCCGAGGCCTACAGTATTGAGGCGCCAGTTCCCAAGGAAATAGTAAGGCAGGTGAGCAAGTCTCCTTGGCTTCACATAGAGAGGTGTCCACACTTGTCTCCTTGGCTGGTGTTGATAGCCCAGGTGAAGGAAACACTTCACCACTGAGGGTGAAGTTTCCATTTTCTATGGGGTCTAATTCTGAGTCTTGAATCCTTTGCCCTATGGATACCAATTGACACCGAAAATGCAAGTATTCAAGGAAGACAGTCTGTGCTGCAAGTGGGAACTGGGACTTCTCCCTTTTGCCAGCACTAAACCAAAACAAAGGCAACTCTGTCTGCTGGAAAGATGTCCCAAATGGAGATGAGAGAATAGCGTTGATTACATTTTGAAAATTTCACACTTTGTAATACCTTTCCTGAAATGTACTGATTTTCTGATAAGGAGATGGACAACATTTTCTTAGTTTAAGTTCACATGAATTGACCTTTCTTCATCAATTAAAGGGAATATAACCTCTGGGCTTGCCTGAATTGCCTGCATCAGAGGTGGATTATTTCTCTTTTATTCTAGCACTATCCCAGGGAGGGATAAGACCTGATAAAACATGAGGAGAGGGGAGAGTGGAGGGGAGGGTAATGGTGGGGAGAGGAGTGGGTAGGGAGAGGAGAGGTGGGAAGAGTAGGGAGAGGTGAGGAGAGGGGGGGAGGGGAGGGGAAGAGAAGGAGTCTATGTGTTCATTCGGTAAATCAAGTTTATGGGAAACTGTCTAAGCCTAGATTCCATGTTCAGTCTCTAGTCAGGGAATGTGCTAATGCCACCTAAGAGAAGATTTCACA
Source organism: Talpa occidentalis (assembly GCF_014898055.3). Lineage (NCBI taxonomy): Eukaryota > Metazoa > Chordata > Mammalia > Eulipotyphla > Talpidae > Talpa > Talpa occidentalis. The sequence continues at coordinate 72,203,645 of NW_023605083.1, forward strand.
ATGAAGTCTCCCCTCTACTGGAGCAAAGTCATACGTAGCATCATTTCACAATTTAATGATGTGGGGGTTGAAGTAGAAATTATATGAAGAGCAGATGGAACCACTTCCCTGAAATAGGCTTGTTAAATGTTATTATCTCTGAATATAAGCAGGGAGAAAATAAATTCTATATGGAACAACTGAAATCTTGTGAATCCTGTCATATCTAGATAAAAGATCTATCTGTAAGTGATGGAATGTCAAATGTCATTCATCTGACAAATTCCATAACTTATTTCACTTAGAAAATTCAGCTATCTGTTAGGAAAAAATTCTATCCAAATACATTGTCTTAAAGAGAGAGAGATGAAGAACATAAGGACAGCTGAGGAGGTGTTGATCAAGGTTGATTTTTCTAATCTGTTGAATGGGTTCATGGCAAATCACTTAGAAACCCTATTTTCCCTTTGCGCCCATCAAATATTTTCTTCCCTAACCAGATTTTTGAGATTTTTTTCCTTAATATCTTCCTTTCATGCTGCATGTTAAAGATGAGATGTGAGAGACCAGCACTTCTACAAGTATTCCACCTTTCTAAAGTTCTTTTTAGAGAGTAAAACTTGCTAAAGACATACAAAATTTTTTCTCAGAATGAATTTCCATGGGTTAGCTGGAGATAGTCATGTTAAGAGGATACAGGCCACCAAGGAGAATGGAGAGAGTGCAACAGAGAGCAAAGCTTAGAAGGATAACTGGACAGGAGAAAGAGAAATGTTCCTTATTTTATTTATTTTTTTGCAAAAAGCTTAGTTATAGCTGATATGGGAGATTTAGACTACTATAACTTTTCCCAAAAGATGGGTTTTTTGCATTGACTTTGAAGCAAAGATCTGATCTGTAAGGTGTGATAATATCCAGTGTCATGTTAGACATTAAAAAAAAAGCATTGGTCTCAGACACACTCACAAGCCTATCAGTTAATGTCAGAAATTTTTCAATTCATATGTTCTTTTTGGCACAGATGAGTCCTAAAAGGCAAATCGATCTGGGATGCTCATCACTTTTAAAGAATAATCTTTTATTACATAAGTATTCATGTGTAGACGGAAGAACAGGAAAATAGGGCTGATGGCAGGGAGCATAGAGAAAAGTTATAGCTGGCTTCTGTAGCGGAGATGGGAACCAATAAGAAGCAAAACAAACAAAAAAATCACACACACACACACAAACCCCTCTCCCCAAAATGAGGAAGTGAAGCTGGGACAATAAAAATGAATTGTGATAACAATAATAATAGTAAATATAATGTATTACATGGTTTCTATAGGTCTGGTACTCTTGTGAGTCTTTTACATTTGTTAACCCATCTAGAAAAAAAATTGTGCACATCATTAAAAAAATATCTATTCCTTATGGGGACTACCTCTGAGGGGGTGGGGGGAAGCAAATATTGTTTAAAAATGAACAATGATGTAAAAAATAAAAAAAAGAATTAATGAAAAAAAGAAAAAAGGAAAAAATCTATTCTTAAATTGCTCATTCTTCTCCACTGAGTATTCATTAAGTTCCAGGCATTTTTGTAAGAGCTGGAGTTAAGAGAGGGTAACAGAACAGCCAGGCATGATTCTTTTGTAGAATTTATAGCTCAGTGGGGGGTTTGCCTAGAGACAAAATGGGCAAATAGAGAAATAACGTCATTCTAAATAATGATAAACTCTATCTTCAATGAGGGTGATATGATGGGGAGTGCAGGGCATGATAAAGTGGCCAGAAGACGTTTTTCTGGGAGGAGACAGGTCTTTCATCTGAAATAATGAGCTGTCAGACACATGGAGTGGGCAGGGGCACTGGGCAAGGACACAGCATTTGCGAAGGCCCTGGAATGGACAACCTTGGTTTGTTTGATGAACTGAAGGATGAGCAGCATACCTGGAGCACAGTGAGCAAAGGGGAGAGAGGCAGCAGGTAAAAGAGGAGCAAAGCCATATTGGGTTTATTACTTGGATTTTACTCAAAGCGACTAGGAAGCACTTAGCACTGTGGTCTCTGAAGATGAAAAGGTATATAAGATTTAGCTCCTGTCTCATGGGTTCACCAACTGACATCCTTCTAGAGACCACTCATTTGGACCATACCCAGACTAAACATTTATTGTCCTTCTAAGTAACGAGTCATAACTAAGGTCAAGGATAGTCAAGAGAGACTTCATGGAGGAAGCTGTGTTTGGACTGGACATGTAGACAGGAGAGAGTTGAGAAAAGGAGCCCACAAGTCGGACACTGGCTTCCCTTAGCTCTCAGTTTCTCTAATCCCTTTTTTGCCTTTTCTTACCTTTGCTTGAATATACTTAATTTATCTGAAACTCCCATGCTCTCTGAGTGTGTGTGCACTCTTGTGTGTGTGTGTGTGCACGCACACATGTGTGTGTTTGAAGGCACTTGCAATCTTTGGAACCAAAAAGAGATTTGTTGGGAAGTTTACTATTTTTTTCTAGCTATGGAACCATGGTGGTCACAATGATCGCTTATTATTTCTGCTTATCCTGCAAGAACAGAGATGGGCTTACAATAATGGGACAAAAATGCCCTTACCCTTTTTTTTAAAAAAAAGATTTATTTATTTATGCATACAAGAGCTGGGGTATAGGTCAGGGGTGTACGGGGTGAGAGGATTCACCAGAGACAAAGTGAGGAACAGAACAGGCAGATTGACTGAAATACACTGCTGAGGGGAACAGTGGGTGAGACAGGAGAGGTCTGCTGCGCCATGTGGGTAGCTCCCTGGCCAGGGATCAAACTCATGCTGCAGAAACTGCAGATAGCTTCACAGTGCTGTGCTTAATGCTTTGAACCACCAGGGAAGCCCTTACCCATTTTAAACAAGGAAAAAACCTCAATATTATGTAAGTTGACAAGTTGTGTTTCACAGCAGAGACCCAGAAAAGTGTTCACTGTCCTCAAGATGACATCTCAAGGTGGGATGAAAAATCACCAAGAAAGATGGAACCAAGACACCTGCATGGTTAGCTCCTACGATGTTCAGAAGGAAGGATGCTGTCTCTTGCAGTTTTGGATCCAAATTCGAGTTAGCAATTAGAAGGTCACCAGTTAGACTCTACCAATTTGTATTTTTTTTTTTTTTAGATTTATTTGTTTATGCATGCAAGAACTGGGGTGTAGGCCAGAGGTGTGGGGGTGAGAGGATTCACCATAGACAGAGTGGGATGCAGAACAGGCAGACCTACTGAAATACACTGCTGAGGGGAGCAGCGGGCTAGACAGGAGAGGTCTGCTGCGCCATGTGGATTGCTCCCTGGCTGGCAGGTGATTGAACCCATGCTGCAGTGAGTGGCTGGCAATAGCTTGACAGCAATGTGTCTTTAACCCCTGTGCCACCAGGGAGGCCCCTAACTTGTATTTTCTACATCTTCCACCCCATAAATATCACCTCAAAACCCCAAACTTAGGGAGACTGATTTGAGAGCCTTGCCTCCAGTCTCCTTCCAGATGATGTCACAATTAATTGGCTCTTTTCCCAAAAGCTGGAGGCATGGATTTTGGCTTCCATGAGGTAGCAGGCCCATGGTTAGCAACAACTCTCTGGGTTGGAGTGTGGCCTTGTAGCACAGTGTAAGCTCTGTGTGGGTGAAAATTTGCATTTGGTCTTAAATGTTTGCCATGTTGGTCTCACAGACAAACATCCCTAGAATCTTGCAGTAGTGGTACATGTTCAGCTGAGTTCCCCAAACTTTCACTGAGGGACCACAATATCCAGGCACTGTCTCAGCTAAGATGGGTGACTTAGATGCTCTACCTTTAAAGAACACATCTAAGACCAAAAAAGTTTCATGTGTCAGCTTAGTCTGCATTTTCACAACCTGACATGTTTTATTTCAGGTCCTTTGACTTTCTTAAAGTCCAGTTGCACATAAGCTCACTCCCATGTTACTCAGGCTCAAAATTTAATCCAGTGAGCTCCACGTGGCTCTAACTTTCTACACGCAGGACAAACAGAAGGCAGGAGGGAGCCAGGACGAAGAGCTGGGTTTTATTATAATTCTCAGGTGGTCATGGATAGCTGGAATCTTTGAAATGGACACAGATTATTTATGCATAGAAGGCATTTAGAGGATAAAGTCTCAGGAATGAAAATCCAAGAGGAGGGATAAATGGGGAATGCATCCTAGGGAGAAGAATAATATTTACTAGAGTGTATTTGTTTCAAGGTGGATTCCAGTGTTTTACTGCTTTAGGGGTAGCCTTTGTGAGAAATTTGAGGCTTGAAGAAAGGGTTTATGGAGTAAAGTTGGCTTATGAAGTGCCACATCTTTGGCATCTGCCTGTTGGGGGAGGTGTTGGGTGGCTTTTCTGTGACATATTATATTTGCTTAAGACATAAATCTCATTCTTCCTTCAATTCCCTAGAAGTTTTCTTTTTAGGAAGAATTTTCTTAAGCACCAGCTATGTACCTAGTACTCTGCTAAACACAGGGGACACCAGGATGAGTGAGATATGCAGAGGTCTGCTGGGGAGACAAGCATGAGGCACATGATCACTAAGGAATTCACTGACTTTACTTGCAATAAATACTATTTATGTTATGAAGAAGAAACACACAACTGAACATATTTTGGCACCCTTGGCATGGAACTGGAAGCTTCCCTGGCTGTGTCCTGGATTCTGTGCCTGGGTTTGTCTTTATTGACTGTGAGCAGGCTTTGGTCAGGTTGAACTTGGACAGGGAGGAGTCCATCCCCTGCTTCCCCTCTGGACCTGTGTTTTTTCCCATCTTCCTCTTTCTCAGTCACTTGCATCTTCCTTCTCTTAGTCCTGTACACTGTGGTTTCATTTTGGTCAAAATCACAGTCTTAGCTTTGAGTACTAATGTTTTGCATAGCAACTGGTACATAGCAGGTGCTAAATAAATATTAGTTTAATTGAATGGAAGAACTTCTTGTGACTTTTCCTTTCAGGTGTGAGCTTTAGCTGAAAAGAGGGGTTGGGGGCCCTGCCTGGGTGTTATTGTTCAATGAGAGTCTCCACAGAATCATCCCTTACTGCAGGATCTGGCTGAAAGGCCCAGAGTAGTGCAGGCATCTGAAGATGGCTGCTGGAATGAGGGAGGAGAGGTCAGCTCCACGCGCTCCATGTCCTCTATAGAATGACACTGGTATTGTGAAGAGCCTTGTATCAGGCTTTCGAGAGACGTGAGAGATTTGGAAGCCAGCATTACTCCTAAAGGGTATGTGAATCAAACTGATGGCTACAGCTCAGATAGCACTTTCCAGACCCTCTCGGAAGGGCCTCTAACACAATCCAGATGGAAGACATCAGTGTTTCACGGAAAACACATTGTAATACAAACTTAGCTCTACATTTCCCCCAACAAAAAACGATTTGCTTTTGCTTGCATTCTTTAGGTCACTACCATCCACTCCTTCAAAATGATTAGTACCATAGATTCTAACTTTCCATCATTTCTTGCTTTCCCCTTACACTTAGATGTCAACTGTGTTTACTTACTAATTATATGATAGATTTCTCCCTCTTCTCAATGTCTGATACAGAATGGTTAGAGTTGGTTACTCTGCCTCCTGTTCATGCTGTTCCCACAGATTCAAAATACTGATTTGTAATGACTTCCCTGGAGAACGTGCTGGCACCTATGATGTAATAATGCAGCATCTGATTCCAGGCCACCTGGCTGGCCCTGTTTCGTGGCATGTGGCTCTGAATTACACCTGGGTCTTCAGGGCTCTGTGTCTTGATGTGCTGTCTCCTCTGACACTCCTCCTGGCTCTCACTCCTTCTCCACATCAGTCTTAGCCACATCTACTCATTGTTCAAGATCCTACTCAAGCAACCTTTTTTTCTGAGAAGTTCTCTAAGATTTTCCACTCAGGAACCCATTCCAGTTACTCACCCCCTCTTCTAAGTCACCAGAGTTCTTGCCTGGCCTTATTTTGGGTTTTATCACATGGAGTTGGAATTTCTATTCTTTACCCTTTTGTTCATTGCTTGTATCTTGTTTAGATTTAGGCCCCCAGAGCCTCATACTCTACTTCTTATTAATTTGGACACATTATGTAATCCCTCTCAAATTCATTTTCAGTCTAAAGGGGCGAATAAGGTCCACTTTATAGACTATTACAAGGATAAATAGGATGTGTATAGCATGATGTCTGCCACACATTTACCATCAAATAAATGGTATCATGTTAATATTATCTATTATTGCATAATACCGATTAGCAATGTCTTCTGAAGATGCCTGAGGCTGGGTAAATCAGAAGGGTTTTTTCTGTGTTTTGAGCTTAAAGTAATAGGTTTAGATGAATAAGGGCAAGCCCACTATTACCATCAGTCACTAAGTGGAGATTTTTATAAGGACTTCATCCTGGAGAAAAGACAAATATGAGCGTTGATGGGCCAGGATCCTGGAGCGTTGATGGGGAGGGTATTGGGTGAGTGGAAAATGTACAGGCTTCCATTTTAGTTGTGCACTACAGAACTTTCAAACCAAGATGGATACAATTTGAAAAGAATCATAACAATAACCTTGCATGGATCTGTTATATGGATTTGAGTCAGCCTATTGAAGAGCCATTATTAATTCAGCACAAAAGAAGCTCAAGGTGCTTTTTTGGCTTGAGGTTATTCAAGCCCCCACCCACCCTTTCTCTCCTGCAATGAGGAGAGAAAGCTACTTTTTTATTCTGGCATCAGTGTACAATCCCAGACACACATGATCCAGTCTGCTGTGACACAGACTCAGTCCTCTTGAAGTTCTGTGAAAAGTGAGGTCAGCATGCACAGAGACCTGGGGAAAACAAACTAATTTAAGGCACTAAACTGGGAAACACTATTCCATTTTCTTCTGAATGAAGTCCACAGTGGTGCTGGAAAACCATCTGGAGAAATGCAGCCCCAGGAGTAATAGCATGCTGTAATGCATTTGATTAAAAAGAGGTAGGAAAAAGCCATGTTATGTGTTATCCTCTTCTAGGATTGGGGAGCAGGAAGCCTGTGAGTCGTGGTCCGTGGAGATTTTGCCTGGATTACTTTAAAAGCACTTTTGCAGACCCAGGCAAATGAAAGTCATGTGTTTATTCATCAAGGAGACCTTCTCTTGGGGATATTTTATTTGCAGTTCTAAAACGTCCACATTTTAAATCTTTCATCCAAGAACTTCTAAGCACTAGAAAAGCAGTGACAGAAAGAATGAGTTTGGTTGGCTCAGAAATCCTGATGAAGTTCAGGGACTTTACTGCTGTGCCATGTTAGACTATGTGTCTGTAGCAGCAAGTTCCCTTATGGCATGTACATTTCTCAGGCTATTTCAGTGTTTTTGTCAAGGGTTTGGCCAAGTCCCAGAGGACTTGTGAAATGCTGGAACAAAGGTTACACTGAGACACTCAATCTTGAATGTGAGCATGTCTGAATAGCCCCAAATTTCCTCAGCTTTCAGTGGGAGTTTGAGAGACATGTTGGGGTCACTTATTTCACCTGGAGGGAATTTTCTATCCAACAAAAAATGGTTTTGAGGAATGTCAATGACCAGTCTGCAAGCCTTTTCAGTCAATTTTGTCAACTTGGCACATCATAGGACCAGGATAATGAGCCCTTCATTGTTAGTAGACTTCAGAAGGTTGAAGCTCCAACTTGAGAACAGCACTGCTTTGGGCTTTTAGTATCTGAATAGTATTCCGCTGAGGATGTATGCCACATTATTATTATTATTGTGTGTGTGTGTGTGTGTGTTTGTGGGATCCTCGCCGGCGGACGGGGAATGAACCGGCACTGCAGAGGCTGCGGGCAGCCTCTCAGCCCAATGCTCAACCACTGCGCCACCAGGGGAGGCCCGCCACATTTTTTTTTTCTGATCATCTGTCCATGGGCACTTGGGTTAGTTCCATGACTTGGCAATTACGGACAGTGCTGCAAAGAACATAGAGTGCATAGGTCTTTTCATATTAGCTTTTCATATTCTTCGGGTGAATACCTAGCACACATGTTGCTGGATCATAAGGTATTTCCACTTTTCTTTTTTTTTTTTAAAGATTGATTTATTTATGCATAGAAGAGCTGGGGTGCAGGCCAGAGATGCGGGGGGTGAGAGGATTCACCAGAGAGAGTGGGGAGCAGAACAGGGAGATGGACTGAAGTACACTGCTGAGGGGAGCTGTGGGTGAGCCAGGAGAGGTCTGCTGCGCCATGTGGGTTGCTCCCTGGCCGGCCAGGATTCGAACTCATGCTGCTGAGGCTGCAGATTGCTTCATAGTGCAGTGCTTAATCTCTTGCACCGCCAGGGAGGCCCTCTAATTTTCTTTTCTTTTCTTTTTCTTTTTAAAGATTTTATTTATTGGGCCTCCCTGGTGGTGCAGCGGTTGAGCGCTGGGTTGTGAAGCTGCCCGCAGCCTCTGCAGCACAGGTTCGATCCCCGGCTGCTCCCCGGCCGCCAGAGGAGTGTCCCACATGGCGCGCAGACCTCTCCTGCCGCCCGCTGCTCCCCTCAGCAGTGTACTTCGTCAGTCTGCCTGTTCTGCTCTCCGCTCTGGCTCTGGTGAATTCTCTCACCCTCCCGCGCTTCTGACTGTACCCAGTGCTTGTTTAAATAAATAAATCTTTAAAAAAAAAAAAAAGATTTTATTTATACAAGCACTGGGTACAGTCAGAAGCGCGGGAGGGTGAGAGAATTCACCAGAGCCAGAGTGGAGAGCAGAACAGGCAGACTGACGAAGTACACTGCTGGGGGGAGCAGCGGGCGGCAGGAGAGGTCTGCGCGCCGTGTGGGACCCTTGCCCGGTGGCCGGGGATCGAACAGGTGCTGCAGAAGCTGCAGGCAGCTTCGCAATCCAGTACTCAACCGCTGTGCCACCGGGGAGGCCCACTTTTATTTTCTTAATAAATCCCCATACTGTTTTACAGAGACGTTGCAAAAACGTGTATGATTATCACCAGTGGTGGAAGAGACTTCCCTTTCGCCACATCCTCACCAACATCTGTTGTTTCCATTCTTTTTGATATGGGTCAATCTCACAGTGGTGAGATGATATTTCATTGTGGATTTGATCTGCATTTCCTTTATAATCAGTGATGTTGATTAATTTTTCATGTGCCTGTAAGCCATCTGAATATTTTCTTTTGAAAAATGTCTATTTACATGTTTGCCCTTATTTTGACTGGGTTGTCATTTTTTTTTACTGTTGTTGTTTTGTATAAGTACTTTGTATATTTTGGAAATTAGCCTCATGTCAGATGTTGACATTTAAATATTTTTTCTCAGTCTGTTGGTTGTTGTTTTGTTTTTGTAATTTTTTTGAGGTACAAAAGCTTTTTAGTATGGTGTAATCCCACTTGTTTATATTGCTTTTGTTTTCCTTGCCATTGGAGTTGTGTCCCCAAATATATCTTTGTGGTAGATGTCCTTTAGTTGTCCTCTTTTAAGTATATATGGTGTCAATTAAGTTTCGTCCAAATCTTGAATCCATTTTGAATTAATTTTTGTGTATGGAGTTAGGAGTTAAATGTGAATTTAGGAATTTAGTTTCTTTCTTTTTTTTTTTTTTTCCTTTTCCTTGCTTGCTTGCTTTCTTTTTTTTTTTTTTTTTTTTGCATGAGGCTCTCCATGTTTCTCAGAACCATTTGTTAGAGGCTTTCCTTTTCTCATTACATGGCCTTATCTCCTCTGTCAAATATTTACTGCTCATATTTGTGTGAGTTTATCTCTGAGGTTTTATTCCATTCCATTGTTCTGTGTTTCTGTTATTGTTGCAGTGCATAGAGTGGCTGTATAGTTTAGTGTTTAGTCAAGGAGTATGATATCCTCTTTTTTCTGTCAGGACTTTTTGAGGATCATACAAATTTTGTAATGTTTTATTCAATTTCCTTTAAAAAGGTCATCAGAGTTTTGACAGGTATTGCATTGAATCTGTAAATTGCTTTAGGTAATATGGTAATTTTAAAGATGTTTATTCTTCCATTCATGAGCATGGGCTATCTTTCCATTCCTTTGTTTCTTATTTAACAGAATCTTATAATTTTTTGTGTATAGGTCCTTACCTCCTTTATTAAGTTCACCCCCATATATTATATACATTTTAGTGTAATTGTAAATGGAATTGTTCTCTTTGTTGTCCTTTCTTCTGATACATGGTTTGCATAGAAAAAAGAAACTCATTTTTGTGTATTGATTTTACATCCTGCTATTTTACACTATTCATTTATTAGTTCAAATTGCTTCTTGATAGTCTTTCGCATTCTTTATGTATAAAATCATGCCATTTGTGAAATGATATTACTTCTTTTTCAATTTGGATTCCTTTTATGTTTTTTCTTGCCTGATTTCTTTGGCTAGGACTTCCATTGCTGTGTTCAACACTAGTGCCAGTGGATATCTTTGACTTATTCCTGATCTCAGCAAAGAGTTTTGAGTTTTGTTTTCAGTTTTTCACCATTGGTTGTGAAGTTGACTGTGGGTTTGTCATATATTACTTTGAAGTGTTGAAATAAGTTTTGTTTATTCCCACTTGATTGAGATTCTTTGTGATATATATAGTTTAATGCTTTTTGATCATGATGGTGATTATTATCATGATTATTATCTTCTATGTTGTTCATCAGGTGAATGATTTTTATTGATTTGCATGTGTTGAATCAACCTTGCATCCCTGGGATGAAAACTACTTAATACTCTTAATATGTTGCTGTACTTGGTTTGTCAGTATTTTGTTGAGGATTTTTACATCTATGTTCATTAGGAATAGTGATTTATATATATATATATATATATAAATATAAATAGTTATCTATCTATCTATCTATCTATCTATCTATCTATCTATCTATCTATCTATTTGCACTGTCCTTGTTTGGTTTTTGAATCAGTGTATCACTGGCCTCATAATGTGTTAGGGAGTTTTCCACCCTCTTCAATTATATATTTTGAAGAGTTTGAGTAAGATGGGTATTGGGTCCTCTTTGAGTATTTTGTAGAATTCACTGGAAAAACCATCTGTTCCTGGGTTTTGTTCATAGGGAGTATTTTTATTACTCTTTCAACTTCTGCACTTGTGATTGTACAGTCTAATTAAGCTGTCTATTTCACCATGGTGCAGTCTTGGAAGGTTGTATGAATCTGAAAATTTGTCCATTTTTTTAGGTTTTCCCAGTTGTCTGAAAAAAAGACTTTCGTAGTAGATTCTTATGACCCTTTGTATTTCTGTGGCATCTATTGAAATTTCACTTCTTCACTTTGGATTCTATTTATGTACGTTTTTTCTTTCCTTTTCTTAGTAACTCCAGGTAGACCCAGGTAGGGTCTTGTTGCTTTTTTTTTTTTTTCAAAAACCACTTTTGATTTCACTGAACTGTTGGATTGTCTTTTTGTTTCCATTATCACTTATTTCTACTCTAATTTTCATTATTTACCTCCTTCTACTGATTTTTAAATTCATTTGATTTTTTTTCTACTTCCTTTGGCTATTGAATTAAGTTGTTTATTTGAAATTTTTCATGTGGGCCTGTATTGCTATGAACTTCCCGCATAATACAGCTTCTAGAGCCTCCCATAGATTCTACTAGCATGACTGTCCATTTTCTTTAGTCTCCAGATATTCTTTGCCCTCTTCATCGACCCAAGAGTTGTTCAGAAGCAATTTTTAGTCTCAACATGTTTTGGTTTATTCTGGTATTCATTTTGAAGTTACTTTCTAACTTTATACCATTGTGATTTGAGAAGGTGAAGTTTATAATTTCCATTTTCATATATTTGCTGAATATGTTTTGTGTCCCAGCATATGATCTATTATCGAGAATATTCCATGTGCACTTGAGAAGAAAGTTTATTCCTTTCTTTTGGATTAGAAACTTGTAAATGTCCATTAAGTCCATCTGGTCCATTTCAATTAAGGCTCTTATTTCCTTGTTAATGTTTAGTTTGGATGATCTATACCTTTTGTAAGGGGTGTGTTGAAGACCTCCACTATTGGTGTATTTTTGCCAATGTATTGTTTTAGGTCTGTTAGTAGCTGTTTTATATAATTAGTTGCCCTTGTATAAGGTGTACAAATATTAATGAGAGTTATATATTCCTGATGAATCATTCCTTTGTTCATTGTATAGTGTCCATTTTTGTCTCCGATGATCAATTTTGGCTGAAATTCCAACTTATGAGATATGAGACTAGCACTTCCTGCTTTTCTTTATGCATTTTTGACTTGAAGCATCTTGCAAACAGAGTATTAGGCAACTGACATTTTTGAACCCACTTTGTGGTTGACTCATAGTATTCTAGTTTATGTTTCAGATTTTGTATTACTATTGTTATTTTGCTCAGGGTTTTGTGTTTTTTTTTCTTTTCTTATAGAAGAACTCTTTTCACATTTCTCATAGGATAGGTCTCATAGTGATAAACTTCATTATTTTCTGCTTGCCTGGTAAAGCCTTTATTTCACATTATTATTTAAATTATCATCTTGCAGGATAGTGTATTCCTGGCTGGAAGTTCTTGTATTTTGGGATTGTGAACATTTCATTTCAATGTCTTTGTCCTGGAGAGTGACTGGGGTGAAATCTGAGGAAAGCTTAATTTGGATGCCTTTACAAATTACCTTCTTTTTCTTGGCTTCCTATGCATTTTTTCCTCTATATTTATTTATTTTTTTTTAACAATGATGTGTCTTGGAACACCTTAGAAAAAGGGTGTTCTCTCTGTATCCCGGATATCAATGCCCATTCATTTCTTAAGTTTGGGAACTTCTCAGCTATTATTTCTTTCAGTGCAGTCTCTGCTTTCTTTGTCTCTTCATCTGGAATATCTATCATCTTCATGTTTCCCTTTCTAATTGAGTCTCATATTTCTTATTGAGTTTATACATTTTTCATAAGTCCTGTTTCTCTTTCTCCTTCTAACTGGGTAATTTGTACATTTGAGTCTTCTATTTCTGAGATTCTCTTTTCTACCAGTTTAATTCTATTTAAAGCACTCTCTACATTTGTTTTCATTCCATTCAGAGTTTCTTTTTGTGTACTTTTAATAATTTCAATCTCTTGGTGAAGATTTCTTTTGCTTCCTGAATCTCCTTCCTAAGATTTTGTATCTGTCTATCTTGCTTTGACTGACTCCTAGTAGCTCATTTAGCATTTTGAATATTATTGTTTTAAAGTTTTTGTCCAATGTGTCCTTAATCTCTATATCCTTTGTATATATCCCAGAACTTCAATTCTCCCTCTTTTTTCTATTTTGTGTTTGGATGTTCCTTGCTTGCTGGGCATGTGTTGTATTATTTGTGTTTTTGAGGTTGGGATGTTGTGAGGTAGGGGCAGGAGGTTAGTGTGGAGCTTAAATACTAGGTTTTAGTCTTGAGGAGGAGAGAGGTCAGTCACCTTTGCTTCTTCTACTTTCTTTTCACAGAAAACTCCATTCAGTGCTCTCATTGTACTAACTTTCAGCTCTGCCACTCTGCTGCTCCATTTTGCTCCAGGCTGTGTTCCACCACACTGTGTCTCCTGGGAAAGGGCTCAAACTCTGGGACTCCATTGGCCTGGCAGGCAGCTATATGTCCTGTCACCCATTGTTGTAAGTGATGGTTGCCTCCACAGTTGTCTCTGCAGCCACTTCTGCCACCATCCATTATGTGAGAGACCCAAACTGTAAGCCCAGAGTGCTACTTTGATTTTTCCAAGAGAGGGGTCATCTCTTTCTCACTACTTCTTCCCTCTGCTTTTGGGCTTTCAACAGAGTCTGGCACGGTTCTTCCTAATACTCTTCTATTACTATGGAGAGGGAGGAGTTTTCTTTGCCTTAATGGCATCAGCCAGATCTGCACTCGTGTGTGATTATATTCCCTTTCGGAATAGTCCCTCTGTTGAAATTCACCATGCTCTGTAGGGTGTGGATGGCTGCCCCCTCCCACCTTTTTTGTGGGCCTGGTCATCAACTTTTCTGGTCATACACCCCTTCACCAACTCCCACTCCTTTCCTGCAGCAATCCACTAAGTCCTGTGTGGAAAAGCCCTGGGACTCCCTTGGGAAGCTTCAGAATCTTCCCTTGACCAAATATTTTTTATAGTTGTTTTTAGTGGAAAAGGTGATCCCAACCTCTGTATTCCATCATGATGTTAACATTTATTTTAATAAACACAAATGATTCTCTAGCTGATTTATACTTTTGTATCATCCTTTATTCCTTTTCCTCTCTCTTAACCTCAGAGCCCTCATGGTGTTTATTGACATCCACTAGTTTTTGTAAGTATTTTACTTTATCAAATCAAATTATCTGCTGTGTAAATGCCAAGTATTTGTATCATTCTGACATACTACATCTAATTCTCTCAAACTCCTTCCATTTTGCTGAAAAGTTTACATTTCACCTGTCATTAATGTGAATAAACTGCGTATTCTTGATCCAGTCTTCAATCGATGGACATTTACACAGTTTCCATGTTCTGATTATTGTAAATACATTGCTATGGGCATTGTAGAACATATTTTTTGTGTTTGTTTCTTTGATGGTTTCATATTCTCTGGATAGATGCCCAAGAATGAGATTGTATGTCTTATGGCATTCCTATTTTTTTGAGTTAAGTCCAGAATGCTTTCCTTAATACTATCTACCATTTGATGGGAGGAATGTAAAATAATTTGTAGACAAATTTTAAAAACAACCCATCATGGGCTTCAAAGTCATTGACATGGATGTGAATAACAAGTCATGTATTAACTGTGTTATCTAGGGCAAGTTGGTGAATCTTTAAGTCTCAGTTTACTCATATACAAAGCGGCATGCAAAATACCTCTGATCCAGTATTATTGAGAGGAATATAAATTGTATTTAAAAATTTATGAAATAGTCTTTAGCCTAAAGTTGGTGCCAAATAAAGAGTACACATAGCAATAATGATGACAACCACAGAAATGATGATGAATGATCTCAAGTAAGTGACTCAACCTCCCTGTGCCTTGTTTGACTTATAATGCCTACTCCACAGGACTACTGTCAATATTAAATACCATAAATTATGAGGAAATTGTTCTTGGTCCAAAATATATTTTTTTTCTAGGTTTGTTTTTTTTTTTGAAAAATACTAATGAGATGATATTTTGGTGGTTCTTGTTACTAGAATACATAAAGTGGAAAGATTCACTCTCATTAATGTAATCAATATTAAAATTGATAGTGTACACTCACTGAAAAAGATAAAGGAAACACTTTAAAATATACTCACTAGACAAAAAGATGAACCAATTTTGGTTATTCTTTGTCAGTCTTTTCTGGGTGCTGTAACTTGAGATGATATTTATCATGTCCCCTTACAAGGAACAGTACACACACACACATACACACACACCAATCTGTCATTTAGCATGTCAGTTAGTATATTATCACTATTTGAAAATAATTATTACTGATGTACTTCGATAGGAATTGGATATGAAAAGGGATGGAAAATGTCAGAGTAAGATTTGGTGGCAGATGTTTATTTACTGTTTTTAAGTAATGCTTTACCCAGAAGCCAGGGGCCTTTGGTACAACAACAAGGCATGGTGGTTGCTTGGTGTGCTAACATTTCCCAACAGAGCAGTCAGATCTCAGAGTCAAAGCTCAGAGCTATAGCAGGATGGCCCAATCAGCAGTGACTTTAAAAAAAATAAAGAAAAACTAGATCCTTTGCTTTCCAAGGACCATTTAATTGGACTGGATTTTGCAGTTCTGAGCAAAGTTCTGTTTGCAAGTGATTATTTCAAGGGTTTCTGAAATTCAAGGTAAAGTTGGCATTAATGTGAGGACCAAGGGAAAGTAGTGTAATGATGCAAATGTGGGAAGGACAAAGAACAAAGACCATTATGTTTATGCTCTGGGAAGATACTGCTTCCCTTCTTTCCACCTCCTTATTGGTCAAAGGTGGAGTAGATGAGGAAAGTTCCAGCTTTCTCTGGAATGAATGGTCAAAGCTTTTCCCTCCAGGCTTGAAGCATGTTTCCCTCTGAGCCGCTCAGCACCTTGTCAAACCAGTCTTTATTTGAAAGACATATGGCATCAACATGAAAGATGTCATATACGTACCCACCCCCATTTTCTGAAATGTTACATCCTGCATCTGGGGCCAAGAGGGAGGCCATGGAGAGAAGGCAGTCCTGAGGGGAAGCTGCTAGGGGGCCAGAAACCCCATGTGGAGAATGTCCTTGGCTAGAGCAAATGAAGGAGAAAAACTATTGACAGGGAGGGATGTGTGAAGGGGTGGGGGGTGGGCTAAAGACAAAGCAGCCAGCGGGAAATGTGGGTTTTATGGAGCTTGCAAACCTGAACTCAAATATTAAAAATGCTTTCATCAGTCTCCTTAATCCAGAGAAATTCTTTTTGGCTTAGATGGGAGGAAAAATCAGTCCCTTAAGGGGAAAGCAAGAGGAGAAGGAGGTAATAAGGATGTGAGTCAGACGCAGGGAATTGCTGGCAAATGCATTCATTTTAGGAGGCGGAGGAGGACTGTTTGCAGCTGATCTAACGCTGCAGACCACTGATAGTGCCTGCCTGCCCTTATTGATTTCTCCCTTTAGTTATGAAAATGGTTTGGCTCCATTAAGTGGGGGAAAGGTGAGGAAAAAAAGAACCATTTCTTTCTGTTCCCTTCTTTTTCTCTGGGGAATAAGTGGCACTTGGGCTCCAAAGCTGTGTTTTTCTTTGGGTTTTGCCTTTTAATAGGGGTTGCAGAAAGTGGTTATAGACATTTGAGGGGAAATAAAGCCTGTGGTTTATTAACAGGACTGGTTTTAATCAGCAGTGATTTGACTAGGGTAACATTAGAGCTACAACACTGATAATTGATAGTATGATTTTCTATGCTTTTAACCCCAAACTGAAGTCTTGTGGATTCACAACAGAAATGCATTTGTTTTCCTGACCAGGCTGTGGGGAATGAGTGTTTTGTGAAGACAGCATCAGAAGAGGACAGACAAGCTGGGGGCTGGGGCAGCTGCCCTTGGGAGTCTTCTCAGCTGCTAAGAGGTGAGCCTTGGGAGACCAGGGGCTTCTTCTCAGTGGGGCCAACGGAAGGCGGGAAGAGGAATGGAAGGTGGCTCTAATGCCCATCTGGCCCTTTCAGGGCAGAACCCGCATGGTCATTCATGAATTCCTTTTCAGAACTGAGGTGACACTGTACGTTTTCCAGATGTTTAAGTAAGTTTGCTTCTTTCCTCTGTTAGGAAAGTGTAGGCCACCGCCAAGCAGAAGGCCGCTCTCAGAAGTAACCCAGTCCCGAACTACTCAGAACAAAAGCTCTGGATCTCTCCTACCTAGTTCATTAGTTAACACGCCTCCTCTAAAATCACTGCCAATATACTGATGAGTTTACGGCTGTGCTGCAAACCAAGGGCAAAAGCCTGCACCGTCAGTGAATACAGTGGCCATATTTGCAGCCAGCAGGAGTGATGGTTTCTGGGAATGTTGTCTGCAAGAGTAAGGGACTATGTTTTTCAGGATATTTTGTTTTTGAAAGGAGTAACAGAGGCCCAGCATTCATTTACCTCCACTGTGGGACCCGAGTCCCGAGAAGACAGATGAGATGATGTACAGAACTCGTGGCGAGGCCTGGGGCTGGGCATGTAGGGTGGACGACTCATCCGCCCTCATCCTTCTGTGGTTCTATAATGTTTCGTGTCCCTGTGTTTACTCATAGACAAGGGTTTCTTCCCAGCAGACAGAGCGCTTTGGGTGTTTGGAGTTTCTTTCTTGTGCAAACTGTCCCTCCCGTGGTGGTCCTGGTGAAGAGGGCAAACTAGAAATTGATGGTGGTGGAGGCAGGTGACTGGCTGGCGAGGAATCTGAGTGAGCCTGCCCAGCTCAACCTCGCTCACCCACCCACTGCCCCCTGCTCCTGTTGCTCCTCTCTCCCCGACCACATAGCCCTTGTTTTCCTCTTCAGTCGTCCTCTCCTGGAAGGCCCCCATTCACAGCACTGCCTCCTTGAGAGGACGCCTTCTGACTCAGAGCATTGGGTGGCAGAAGCCACGTCTTACCAAGAAGTGGGTGCCCAGCTCTGGAGCAGTAGCTCCCTCTTTGGGGAACAGGAAATGACAATGAGAATCTCAGACACTGGAGTGTGTTATTAATGGTAACAAATGTACCACACCAATGTAAGATGTTAATAATAGGGAGATTTCTGGGAACTCCCTAGATATCTTCAGAATTTTTATATAAATCCAAAACCATTCTAAAATGAAGTTTGTTATTTTAAAAGATAACATGGGATAAGAATTGGGTTAAAACAATTCTTAGTTGTGGAGGCTGTCCTGCGTACTGAGGATATTTAACAGTATCCCTGGCCTTTACCCACTAGATGCCAGTAGCACCCTTCCAGTTGTGACAATCAAAAATGTCCCCCAAATGTAGCCAGATGCCCCTGGGGTGGGGTTGAGTGTTACCCCTTGTTGAGAACCAATTACTTTAAAGTAACATTTGAATGATTGGGAGGGGGAGTATGATATAAAAATTGTAAGAACATTTCATAAATAAAAGGTACCTCTCCACAATTTTGCCAGTTGCATGTATATTTATTTATAATTATTGAATTAGAGGCAACTAGACTAGCTACTTATTTTGACTCTTCATGTCTTACTGAACTGGTGCAGAATACAAGTGCCCTAATGGTAAAGAAGAACAATCAATAGAAGGCCTCAGGAGTTTGAAAAGCAGAGAAAACAAGAAACAGCAGAACCAGAAGTGTTCAAAGCACTAATAGTAGTGACAGTTTCAAGAGCTCTTGTATGGACTCTCATCAAACTGAGTTACCAGATGTTTACTGACACTGCTCCGAACCAACCTCATGCAGCAAACTTCAGTGCAGTCCTCCGTATATCACCTGCTTGCCCCAACTCACTCCTTTTCCTCAAGTTCTCACGATGCTGTCTAGAGGCCTGGAGCACCTTCTTTTTATTTTTTTGAAGATTCATTTATTTATGCATACAAGAACCAGGGAGTAGGCCAGATGTGCGGGAGGGTGATAGAATTCATCAAAGACAGAGCAGGGAACAGAACAGGCAAATTGACCAAAGTACACTGCTGAGGGGAGCAGAAGGCGAGCCAGAAGAGGTCTGCTGCAACATGTGGGTTGCTCCCTGGCCGGCCGGGCATTGAACCCATGCTGCAGAGGCTGTGGACAGCTTCATAGCGTTGTGCTCACCTGCGTGCACCACCAGGCAGGCCCAGGAGCACCCTCTTGACTTGAAACAGGCCCACTGCCTCGGAGTAGAACCTCATGCTCAGGCCATTTTCCTGACAATAAAAATGTCTAAGACCCTTATCTTTGACTTCTGCGCTCTGCAAATATATACATAGGTGCATGCACACATTATTATTATACACAGTATACATATAATAATATATTTTACATATTATAGTATATATTACATATTATATGATGTTTTATATTACTATAGAATAATTTAACATAACGTTATTGCACAGATATTGTGTATATTACATATTGTGCATATATAATTATATATAAAATTTAACATATATTTGAATTGTTATATATATTTAATTTTTTTAGATTACATAATGGCATATGCTATCATTTTTGCTAACTTTATTGAGATATAATCAACAGATATCATTATGTAGGCTTAAGGTGCACAGTGTTGATTTGATATTCTTATATATTGTGAAATGATTGCTTCCAAAGTGTTAGCTAAAATCTCCATCACCTCACATAATTAGTTTCTTTTTTATATTGAGAACCCTTAAGACGTACTTTCTTAATAACTTTCAAATATACCCTACAGTATTGTAAATCACAGTTACCATGCTATATACATCAGATTCCCAGAACTTTTTCATTTTATTACTGGAAGTTTGTATCCTTAGACCATATGTACCTCCATTCTCCAGTAAAATGGTATCCACCATTCTATTCTCTTTTTCTATTGATTTTGGCTTTATTTTAGATTCCACACATATGTGATATCATTTGTCATATTTGTCTTTCTCTGTTTGAATTATTTCATTTAGCATAATGTCTCCGAGGTCCACCCAAGTTGTAAATGGAAGGGTTTCCTTCCTTCTCATGGAGAATAATGTGCCATTACACACACATAAATGTATATATGTATTTTTACCTTTATCCATTCACCCATCAATGGATCTACAGATTATTTCTATATCTTGGCTATTTTGGATAGTGCTGCAAGGAAATTGGAAGTCAGATATCTCTGAGATTCAAATTTCATTGTGTTTAGATCTATATCCTACATGGGTCATCTCTGTCCTTCTAAATCTTATCCTTTCTCAAGAGTCCTGATCAAATGTCACTTATCCTATAAACCATTCCTGAATTTCTCTAAATGGAAGTAGTTTTTCCTTTTCTGCACACTCCCAGGCTCTCCAGTGCCCACATAAGGGTACATGTAGTCTATATACCTCTTCCCTAATATAATACTCACTAGCACTATCTTTACAGTGTTGTCTTATTATTTTTCATCTTTGTATATTTTGTTAACAAGTTACTCAAAAATTTATTATCTAAATAAAAAGTTGTTCTAACTAAAGTATGAATTAGTTTCAGTAAATTAATGTTTCACTCCCTCATCCTCTTTACATGTTTGTATTTCAATAGTAACTTTTGGAGAAATACAACTTAGAATAGCTGAGAGAGTGTATGCTAGGTATGAGACCAGGTTAGTCATGTTGGAGTCATTATTTAATGACTAAATATTATCCTGGGAGTGCAGACCTAATTTGCTTATGCTAGAGGTGTGCTTTGACCTTTATTCTTAAAGCTTGGAAATGTAGGTTGAGGAATTGAATTCTTAGGGAAAATACTCCCTTGAGACAGTGTTTCTGTTAATCTTACCTATATAACAAACTACTGCCAAACTTAGTGGTATAAGATGACAATGAAATATTATTTTTCAACTGTGATTGGCAAAGCAGACCCTCTAGTGATTTTGCCTGGGGTCATTCATATGGCTATATTCATGGTGGGGAGGTGCAGCTGGGCTAAGATGGCCTCACTCATGTGACTGGCAAAGTGTGCTGGCTCTAGGCCTGTGTTACCTGGGTTTTCTCCATATGGCTTCTCATCTTCTGGGAGGCTATACTTATTTCTTTACATAGGAGTCTCAGCTTTCTAAGATGGCAAGAACAGAAACTATGGCTTAGACCAAGGCTCCAGAGTCCATTCATCAGTTCCACAACATTTTATGATCAAAGGAAGTCACAAGTACAGTCTAGAATGAAAAGATGGAGTAACAGACTCTACCTATCATTGGAGGCACTGCAAAGACTTTGTGACCCTTTGAAATCCACTATAACAGCTACACGGCATGTCCATGACTCAGACCCAATAACTGAGATCACTACCCAGCACTTTGCAGAAGTCCTCTACTTACTCTGCTTCAAGGAGAAAGTAGAAACAGTGTCAATGGTATGATATCCTAGGAGAACTTGACCTCTCTCACTTGTGGGGATGAATACTGCTTTGCTCAACTGTCACATACCCAAGAAAACTAACCACTTACCTTCAGATGATGGCTGGATACTACTGACATTGTCAAACCATTTCTTAAGGGTAGTTGGTGGTAACTTTCTAAAGATTGAATCTCAGCCTACAAATATGAACTAACTGGAGGAACATGATCATTCAACTATATTTCTAAAATGTTGAGCTTGCCTGAGAGGAATTCAGATATGGGAAAAAGGGAAATTCTATCAGTTACCCCAAATACAGCCTCTTCTTTGCCCTAACAGTTTGTCATGTCTCTCCACTCAGACATGAAGGAGAGTCTCTTACAAGATCCCTTTTCACAGTCAGACAGGGGCAGGGCATGGTGACTCACTTAGGACCTCTTCAGTGCTCACAACTGCACTCAGTGGGAAGAATTAGCACTGTCTGGCTGAGGAAGTGGCTTCTGAGAGGTTTAGAAATATTTAATATCTCATAGCTAGTAAGAATTGGAACTGAAATTTATGTTCAGTTCCAGGTCTGTCTGAAGTCAAACTCACCACTGCCGCCCTGTCTCCTGGGAACATGTACACAGAAGATCTGGCAGATAAAAGCATGCTTTGGATAAAAGAATACAAGGCAAAAAAAAAAAAAAAAAAGGCAAAAGGGGAAAGGGACTTGGAAGAAATGATTCCTAGAAAGTTAAGTACTGGAGGATTTTTTTGAGATTACCTAGAAGCACACTGTTATTCCATCCTTATCTTTGGAAGAAGGATGCAGTATAGAGAAGAAATGACTGCAAGTTAGATAGGTGTGCTTGCCTTTCACAAGGTGGTGGTGATCAGGAAGTGTTTCCCATTAGCCCAGGGGAAGTGCAAAGCTCTTCCTAAGGGATGTACTACTTTCTTATTCTTCCAGATCAGAAAAATTTGATTTCAAGTTCCTACCTATATGATCAGCAAAATATCTGATGTCAGTGATTTGTGGGCTCCCTTCTCTCCTCTATCGTATTAGAGAAGAATCCCTAGAGGAATTCAGATATGGGAAAAAGGGAAATTGCTAGGCTAGCCTGGGAGTTCCAGTCAAAATTGCTATATGAGTAGTGTGGTTTAGGATGCTGCTGGGAAAAATTGTGCAAGAACTCCATTCCATTCAGCCCAGCAATGTGTAGGGAAATCATCTTCCTTCTTAAGTAAGACCCTGGGGTTTACAAGGTATGTCCCCTTACCTCATGTACACCTTACCTCATGTACAAGAATATCTGTGGATAATCCATTGAGATACTAAATTTTTTTTTTTATTATTATTATATACTTCCTAAATGTCTCTCATAATTATTTTCTTTTTTTTTTTTAAATATTAAATTTTATTTTTATATTCCCCCATACAATTGCAAACGCCCCATTCTGACCCCAATCCTTCCCCTCCCGCCCCCCACCCCCCAAAAAGTGTCTCTGGTTCATAGTTTTTTGTTGATTTTGATTTTCACTTTCTTATATTCATTTTCCTGGTCCCTTATTTAAGTTTTCTAGATTCCTGCTATGAGTGAGACCATCCGGTATTTTTCTTTTTCTTTTTGGCTTATTTCGCTGAGCATGATCCCTTCCAGTGCCATCCATGTTGCTGCAAATTGCATGTGTTTATCTTTTTTGAATGCTGAGTAATAGTCCATGGTATATATGTACCACATCTTCTTGATCCAGTCATCTATTTTTGGGCATTTGGGCTGTTTCCAAAGCTTAGCTATTGTAAACAGTGCTGCTATAAACATAGGAGTGCAGGTGCTCTTTGGAATTGATGTTTCTGTGTCCTTTGGGTAAATACCTAGGAGTGGAATTGCTGGATCATATGGAAGCTCTATGTTTAGTAGGTCCAGAAATCTCCACACAGCTCTCCATAGTGGTTGGACCAGTTTGCACTCCCACCAACAGTGCACAAGAGTTCCTTTTTCTCCACATCCTCGCCAACATTTGTTGTTGCTAGTTTTTTAATATGTGCCATTCTCACTGGTGTGAGATGGTATCTCATGGTAGTTTTGATTTGCATTTCCCTGATTACAAGTGATGTTGAACATTTTTTCATATGTCTGTTGGCCATTTGCATTTCCTCTTCAGAGAAGTTTCTTTTTAGCTCTTCTGCCCATTTTTTGACTGGATTATTTTCTTTGTTGTTGCTGAGTCTCATCAGCTCTTTGCAGATTTTTGTGATCAGTCCTTTATCATTAGTGTTGGGTGCAAAAATGTTCTCCCAGTTGGTGGGGTTTCTCTTTGTTTTTGTTATTGTCTCTTTTGCTGTGCAGAAGCTCTTTAATTTGATGTAGTCCCAGCTGTTTATCTTTGTCTTCACTATCACTACTAAATTTTGCTTTGTCTTAGCTATAATTTCATGCCTCCTTTCACTTTGGGCATGTCAAAGACTTGTGCCGGTCCCACACTACCTGGAGGGCAGCAGGGCCACCCAGAGATGGTCCAGTAACTTCCTTGCTACTGAGATACAATCCTGAGGTTTTGAAAGGGAAGGTGAGGCTCTTCCATTGCTCAGCCAGGAGCTGAGCTCTGCACCTTGAGAAGAAGTATATTTTTCCTCCTATTCCTCATGTGTTCACGACTCATGTTGAAGGCCAGGCCTAGTCTCTCATTGGTTAAGGGCCAGAATAAACAGGATTCTTTTCTAATATGATAAAGGAGAGAAGGGAGCCTCCAAATCACTGACATCAGATGTTTTGCTGATCGTATAGGTAGGAACTTGAAACCAAATTTATCTGATCTGAAAGAATAAAAAAGTGGTACATCCCTTAGAACTAAGTGTTTTAGGGCAAATTCATATTCATAACCTACATATAATATGTACACTGTCATGGTGAAATTTTTGATTATTTAATGTTCTTACTTTTTTTGCTAAGTTTTTGGGGAGACAATACCATTTCTTATATTCCACATTCTTTGGTTCTAGGCTCATAATAGTTGCCTTAGTGGGCATGTGTTGTTTTTGATACTTGCAGCATATTGAAAGTTTATTAAAGCTTATTAAAAGATTCTTAAATTTCCTGAATACTTTAATGAGAGGAAACAACCTTGTGGTGCAGCTGAGGGCCACCCTGCTAGTCCCAGCAGCTATACATGCATCTCAGCCCTGCCTGGAATTTGGGGTAATGGTGTCTTGAGTTCATTCTTGGGAGAAGCCAGCTGATTCACCCCACAGACACCCGTACCCTGCCTCCATCACATTTGTGATTACGTGGAAAGACTTTGTTCCATATTAGCCTGTAGAAAACACACCACCCCCTTGGTAATGTCCTCCTCCTCCTCGCTTTTTCCCTCCTATAGTAGCCGAGGGCCCTACCCTGTAGAAACCAGCGCCAGCTGCCATGTAGCTTGGGATTTGGAGGTGAATTTCCTTATCAGTTGAGGGTGAGGGCCCCTCATTTCTGCAGGGCAGCCTGGCTTCTGCTCTTGTCATCTGTACAAAGGGGTGCTGAGTGCTGGGTGCGGGGGTTGTGAACAGATCAGGGCTTCTCCGGCTCTCGGCAGTCACATTCCCTCTGTGGGGACTAGGAGGTCAGAGTTGTCAGACTGCACCAGGCTGGGTGAGACCCACATTGTTCATATTCCCCAATGTGAGTGTGTATGTGAGTCTGTGACTGTGTCTGAGTGAGTGTGAATGTGCATGTGAGTGAACGTGTGGCAAAGTTCAGAGTCCAGTTTTCCACCTGCTCTGAAATAGCTTGATAAGAAGAGATACAGGAGAAAGAGGTTTTTAGCAAGTTCACATAGTCTGAGTGCCTCTTAAGTATATTGATACTATCAGATAAGGAAAGTGGGTTTTTCCATTTAAGAAATGAGGAAGTAGAATGATTTACTTATACACAGTGTCCCTAAAAACTAAGCAAATATTCATGATCACAAATGCTATGAAGGCAGGGTTCTTGGGTGTCTGTGGGTGAGTCAGCTGACTTCCTCCCAGAATGAGCTTCAAGATATCTGTCATCCTAAATTCAGGGCAAGGCTGAGACCCAAGGGCTAGCTCCTGGGACTCAGCTGTACCATCAGGTTGTTTCCTCTTATTAAGTGCTTTCTAAGCACTTAAATAATACTACTATTCTAGAAAAATTGGAAGAACAATTTTTAAACCACCTGTAATTTCACTATTAATATTTGCATGTAATATTAAAATAAATATGCTTATATGGTAGGCAAACTATATAATATGGATCATTAGCTTTTAAATGGCTATATAGCATATTATAAATATTACATTATTACATTTTTCATACAATATTGGAAAAACTATATACACATATACTATATTGCAACTTAAATAGTATACATTTCCACACTCTTAAATGTGAGTAAGTCAATATTTGATGGAAAAATAAATGAATGAACTCATACTTTAATAAAAACAATATATGAACAGGCTCATTCTCCATTTTGTAAGGGAGGACTTAAGAACTCTTCTGAGAGTGGAAATTAATGGACATATACACAGATGGGTGATTCAAAAAGATGTGGTATATACACAGTGGAATACTACTCAGTGATCAAAAAAAGATAAACTCATGCCATTTTCAGCAACATGGATGGACTTTGAAAGGATATGCAAAGCAAAATAAGTCAGAAGGAGAAAGAGAGATACTGGTTGGTGTCATTAATGTGTGGAATATAAAGTAATTAAATTAATAGATTAAGATAAGCTGAGAAACTAACCCTTGAGAACTAACTATAGAACTGAAACACCAAGGTGGGGAGGGCATGGGAGTGGGGGAACAGGGAAAGAACAAAGAGAGAAGGAAGCACAGTGTTCTAGGTGGTAGAACATTGTGAGTTGATGATGGGTGCACGTGGTGGTAATGCCTAATAGGGATACTCTAGTATTATCTCAGTTACAATTAATTAATTAATTAATTAATTAATTAATTAATAATTATAAAGCAGGGTCTTCCTGGTGACACAGGGGTTGAGCGAAGTGCTGTGAGGCTGTCTGTGGCCTTTGCATCACTAGTTCAATCCCCGGCTGGCTGGGAGCTACCCACATGATGCAGCAGACTTCTGTCTCGCCCACTGCTCCCCTCAGCAGTGTGTTTCTGTACATCTGCCTGTTCTGCTCCCCACTCTCTCTGGTGAATCTTCTTTGCCCCCCACCCCTGCAACTCTGGCATGTACTCCACTTCTTAAAAAATAAATTAATTAAAAATTAATTAAAAAAGCAAATGCTGAAATATATTGATTCTATTTAACAGTGGGAGAATTATTTATTGAATGTTATATTTCATAAGCATGAAGACTGCTCCACTTGGACATAGCCAGATGTTCATTGTTGTAAATATAATATCATATTGTAAATATAATAATATAATGAGTAAAAAAGTATATGAATGATGAATATTTCATCTTGGTCTAATATAAGTTGAAGAAATGGTTTACAAATACACACAAAAATGAAAGTAAAGAAATCTGATTTATTTAGATAAACCTGCTCATAATCAAAAGATATTCCACTTCATCCTGACCCCATGGAGAAAATACACACACACACACACACACACACACACACACACCATTTAAATATTAGCTCTAGTTTATCTCACTGTGATCTTACCAGGTATAGAAAATATGGCTTGAGCCTCAATTCTCAAAAGTTCAAACAATGAACTAATTTCTCTGTTTCTAAGTTCTCTCTGTCTCTTTATCACTTTAGCTCTCTCTCTCTCTCTATCTCACACAAACACACAAACACAATCACCACCACTACCACCACCAACATTCCACCTTTCCCCAAGCGTAAATAAATCACTCATGTGGGAAATCCTTATGTAATTTCAGATATTTCAACATTGCTTATGTTGGGCTGATTGCTAGGTGTTATCTTTCTTTTTATCTTCTTGGCATCATAATCTTTATCTTCAGAGATAAACTATTATTTAAAAAATAAATCTTCACATTAAAACCGGCCCAGTTCTTTTGAGGACAGCTCTTTCTGAATCTAGCAAATGGCAATTTGTTTGAGGCATTAGTTGTGTTCTTCTTGGGCCTTTAAAACATTAGAGAAAGATGAAAAATGTGAAAGTAAACATAACTAAAAAAAATGGAATAATATTAAATCAAATTTCATTGCCCTCTCCTCCAATTTTGCTTAGAAATTAAGGACATAGTTCTGGTGTTAGAGACCTGACCTGAATCCTGACTTTGCCACACTTAGCCATACAATCTTAAACTTTTATTCTGATCAATTAAAGTTTTTTCAGTTTCCTGACTAAATGGGGGTAATAGTTGTCCTATCTTACACAGACTTTTCAATACTAAGAAATTATAATTTTATTATCGTTATTAGTCTTTTCTCAATGTCGATATTGTTGGGCTAGAGTTAACTTGAAACAAAAGAATTGTAGAGTGAGCCACAAAATTAATTAACATTACTTATTTAAATTTTCTTGTTTTTAAGGTGTGTACAAACACTGACACCATCTCTGAGGGGATGTTGGGAAGCATTCTGAAAATTTACTGCTTAGACTCCTCTGTGGTAAAAACAAATGAGTACCCAAGCAGAACTTCCTAGAAACTCTAACTATAGCATGCCATAGCCCATAATGATATTTTGTATCATGGTTTCTGTACAATATCCAGATTATAAATTAATGGCCTTGATTGGTAAATTACCCAGTGCAACCAATGTTTCTTCATGGGAGTGGTTGTAAGAGCAACCTAATTCTGTTAAAGATTCATTTACAAAGGGGACTGTCAAAGCCAGTGAGGTATGATGTTGTCATGGGATTGGGGTTTAGCACCATGAAACTGATCATCCATGAGTCATTTTTTGGCTCAAACACAGGGAGACTCCAGGGAACACTAACAGGATTTGCAAGTGTTCTGGCAGCCATCTCATTGCTGTGTTCTGCCCCAACGGCGCACATTGTGAGAGGAGGGTGAGAGAGAGCCCAAGAGGGATAGTATTTCATGGCTTAATTCTTTTGGGTATTTTAAAGTGTCAGAACTTGGGAGAAAACTGTATTGATCAGTGTTTGCTGCTGAATAAAGTGAACAGAGAGGATGGGACAACAGAAGACAGTTTCTTCTTTCCTGCATTTACAAGGATGGGCCCAAAGAACCTATCAGCAATTCATGAAAGAGGCACAATATTGGAGTTAAGGGAAAATATTAACCCTCACACAACTCCTAAGAATCAAACTAGGATGTGAGATAGACAATAGAGCCAAGGAAGAAAGACATGGGCCAGACCCTGAGGAGTATCTATCACCAACACACTCCACTCTCCTCCTGAAGGCCTCAGCCCTCTGAGCCATCTACAGAATTTCTTAACAGACTCAGCTAAAATTAAAGTGAATGTGACAGCACATTATCCTTAGCTCATTTTGCTTCTCCATTCAAATGTCCATTGTCCATAGGCCATCTCGGTCTACTTCCTCCAGCTGCCAGCCTGGCATTCTTTATCACAGCACCTCTCTGTACCTTGGTCAGAGTGACTATTCCCATAACAGACCTGGCAGAATCCCTGGGTCCGTTTCCTTCTATTACATATTGAAGTTAATCACGAAGGGGATGAGTTCATTGCTTGAACTGGAGGACTGTCTTTTGTGAGCACATACATGATTCTCTTAATGTTCTTGCATTTGTGTTTAACCTCAAACAGAACACATAAAATAACTTATCCATTCAAGAGGGACAGCCAAACGGTCAGGTAGGCAGTATGAAGTTTCGTGTAGACTCCGATCTCCTCCATTACTTCCAATGTACCTTCACAGGTAAGTCATTAAATTCTGTAGATCTCAGTTTCTGGAAGGAGCAGAATTTTGTCTCAATTGAAATTTTAAGCTCATATTTTAATGATTGAATGATATATAGGCAGAGAGATATAGATATATACATATGTAGCAGAGGGATTTTCATTCATGACTCTGCTTCTTTTGAAGAGGGCCATTTCTCCTTATGCAAATTATCTCCTGCTGCAGTCTCTGGGAAGTTGGCAGGACACTGCCCTGTGCTTTTACATGGAGTGATCAGGCTCCTTCCTATTTACTTCCTTCCAGACCTCACTCTGTTAATTTTCTTTCTCTCTCTTAATCAATTAATCATTCAATAGTAATTATAAACAATCATTAATCTTTTCCTCATCAAAGGCTTTATACCATCATGCTACTAACACAAATGAGACTTTGCCACCTCAAGACAAAGCCCTGCCCCTACCTTCTCTTCCAGCTGCTTTGCTTTATTCTCCTGACATCTCTTCTTATATTCTTTTTTTTTTTGGCATTAAAAAATCTTATCGGGGGGCCTCCCGGGTGGTGCAGAGGGTTGAGCGCAGTGCTGTGAAGCTGTCTGCAGCCTCTGCAGTGCAGGTTTGATTCCTGGCCTTCCAGGGAGATTCCCACATGGCGTGGCAGACCTCTCCTGTCTCTCCCGCTTCTCCCCTCAGTGGTGCTTTTGGTCTGTCTGCCTGTTTCGCTCCTGGGTCTGTCTCTGGTGAGTCCTCTCACCTTCCTGTGCCTCTGGCCTGTACCCCAGCTCATGTAGATAAAATAAATCTTTTAAAAAAATTTTTATTAAGTGTAATTGACATATAACATTATTTTCAGGCATATAACATAATGATTCACTATTTTGTGTATTTTGAAATGATCACTATAAAAATCTAGTTAACATCTATCACTTCAAATAGTTAAAAGAAAATTTTCTTTTAATGAGAACTTTTAAGATCTACTCTCTTAGCAACTTTAAAATATATAATATAGTATTAGTAACTATGATCACCAAACTGTATATTACATGCCATGCTTCATTTGTTGACAGGACATTTGTACCTTTTGAGATCATTCACCATTTTGTCCATCCCTACTTCTGACTACCACCAGTATGTTCTGTCTGTAAGTTCAGTTGGAGGGCAGAGCTAATTCTTTTTTATTTTTTTTATTATTTTTTTTAATAGAGGCATGTTTTTATTTATCTATTTATTTGTTTGTTTTGTTTATACATGCACTGGGTACAGTCAGAAGCGCGGGAGGGTGAGAGAATTCACCAGAGCCAGAGCGGGGAGCAGAGCAGGCAGAAGGACCGAAGTACACTGCTGAGGGGAGCAGCGGGCGGCAGGAGAGGTCTGCGCACCATGTGGGACCCTCCTCCGGTGGCCGGGGAGCAGCCGGGAATCGAACCGGCGCTGCAGAGGCTGCGGGCAGCTTCGCAACCCAGCGCTCAACCGCTGCGCCACGGGGGAGGCCCAATCATTATACTTTTATCCTCAAGCAACTGCACTATTATTACTGATTCCTCTACACCTTGCACACATCTTTGTAAAACACAACTTTGTTAAATTCTCCTAAATTACCCAGTTTGAGTGGGCCATGTGCTTCCTCTCTGACTAATACAGTAGACCTGCGGACAGCACCAAGAAACTATCATGCTCATGAGAACACCTGTTCTTCCTATACCTTCCATTTGAAGCTCTTCCTCCTGTCAATTCCACATGTTCACTGTCATTTGGGATATCGCCTCTGACTCCTCCTTCTAGTCTCTTCTCTCTGATTCCATTTCTTCCACACATGCCTTGGCATTGATATTCCCAGACTTCTGCTGCTTGCCACTTCTCTACCACCTTTCTCTGGGGTTCTCATCTACTTCTATGGTTTTGGGGTTGGCATCCATGCCAGATCTGTTAGTGTTATATATTCTCACTTCTGCCAGGGGATACAGAAAAGCCACAAATACAGACAGTTTTCAAGTAGACTCATTCTCCATGCCTTTTTGTATTCTTCCCATCAGGCATCCCAAATCCCCTTTTCATAGCTCCCATGTGTATCCTCCATTTCTGTTCCTTCTTTTCTCTCAACATATTTGCCTCTTCAACATGTCTACTCTCATACCAACTGGAGTGCACATTTAGGTTCACATGGACTACTCTTGAGGTTCCGAATTCCAATGTGACTTCTCTGTTTTCCAAGCAGTCACCGCTGCAACTTTCCAAATATAAATTGGATTGTGTCTCTGTTTTTAAATTTTCAATGCTTACATTTTGCTGGTAGAAAAGTCTCAATTCCTTAGCATAGCACACACGCTCTCTACAGTTTGATTTGGGCCACTTTCTGAGGAGCATTTTCTCATATTCCCCTTCATTTATCAAAAGTGTTGCCAGAGGGAAGTTCAAGAGGACCTCGAGCAGACACTATCTACTTTTTCAGGTGGGCACCTTTGAAGGTGCTAATCTTTATTTCAGGAATGTCCAACAATCTCTTCCTACTTACTTTTCCAGGTCAATTTTAAGGTGCTCTGGACTCCATAAGTCATGGGATAAAATGGATATATTAGGACTTGGAGTTAAAATCTCTATGCCCCCATATTCCCACAGTTGTGCAATCCTGACCCAGAATAAGGATGGCAATATTGCTTTCTTAGAGGCATCACTGATATTTTTAACTGTCTCTGTGTCTGATCTTCCTGCCCTGTGATAGAATTCCTCAGTAAACACTGCCCCTATTTGGGATGTTTTTTAAAAAATATTTATTCATTTATTTTTGTATAGAAGAACAGGGCCAGAGGCATGGGTGGGGTGGTGGTGAGAGGATTCACCAGAGAAGAGTGTGAAGCAGAACAGACATCTCCTGAAATACACTGCTCGGAGGAGCAGCGGGTGAGACAGGAGAGTTCTGCTGTGCCATGTGGGTCAGCTCCCTGGCCAGGGATCGAACTCAGGCCACAGTAGTGATAGTGCTGAGGCTTTAACCCCTACTCCACCAGGGAGGCCCTCTTTTTGTGATGTTTCCCCCACTAAGCTATGAAGGTAGAGACCACTGTCATTCATTTCATAACAGACATCAGTCCTGTTCTGTGCTAGACATGGTTCTAAGTGCTTGGGTTATGGCAAAGAACTAAGGGACCTGGGGGTCCTTGCCCTTGGGGAACATATTTTATTATGGGGAGGCTGGATGTCGATATTACAATACAGTAATTAGAGTAATTTTAATCAGTAAGCTGCACAGCAATTAGAATATAGTGTGTGCTATTCAAAAAGATAAAGTAGAACAGAAAGAGAATGAGGGTGTGTTGTTTTATTTTTTTAGATTTTATATATTTATTTATACAAGCACTGGGTACAGTCAGAAGCACAGGAGGGTGAGAGAATTCACCAGAGCCAGAGCGGAGAGCAGAACAGGCAGACTGATGAAGTACACTGCTGAGGGGAGCAGCGGGCAGCAGGAGAGGTCTGTGCGCCATGTGGGACCCTCGCCTGGCGGCCGGGGATCGAACTGGTGCTGCAGAGGCTGCGGGCAGCCATGCAACCCAGCGCTCAACCGCTGCGCCACCGGGGAGGCCCTGAGGGTGCAAGTGTTGGATGGGCAAGATACATTTCATGAAGATGACACTGAGCAACATGTGAATGGATTAGAATTAAAATGTTGAAATATAATCTCATGTGGATAATACGAGATCTGTCAATAGCTATTTGAAAGAAGAGCATTTCAGATAGAGGAGACAACTGAGAGATGGCCTCAAGGTAGAGTGTGTCCGACGAGTACTGATAACACCAAGGAAGCCTAGATGCTGGTCAGAGAGGAGATGGGGCTACATGACCTTGGGCAGAGTCCCAATTACTAATTCAAGTGATCTTGGGCATGTTGTTTGAAGATTAAATGTGATGCTAATATGAAAAATGCCTAGCCATGTCACATGGTCCTGTCCAATGGAAATATGCAAGCCACAGAAGCGATCTTAAAATATTTGGTAGTCACATTAAAAGAAGGTAGAGTCAAAATTCATTGCAATGCATTTTATTTAACTAGATATACAAAATACCATCATTTAACATAATAAAAGTTATTAATGAGTTGTTTTTAATCTTTTTTAAAATGACAAAGTCTTCAGAATCTACTGTGTGTGTTATGTGTAGAGCATACATCAATTCAATCAGTCACAGTTTAAGTAGCAGCAACTCTGTGTGACTGGTAGCTAACACATTGGACAGTACAGATAGAGTCTATTTTAAATGCTTGACAGATGTTAGATATTATTACTAAAAGCAACAGGAGTTGGGAATTATGCACAGCCTGGTTTCAAAGAAAGAGGAAGTGAGAACTTTGGGGGCGTGTATCAACAATGGCTGATAACCTTGTCTCCTGCTTCTCCTCCCTGCAATACTCTAGGATACCCACTTTTTCTATTTGACATGACTGTAGAAATGAATCCTCAAAGGAAAGATTTGGGGCCAGTCTGTAGGTGACTTGAGAGGACAAGAAAGTATGTTTCCTTTCCCCCCCCATGACTCATCTGGCATCACAGTCCCAGATCCTTGTGAGTTCACTCTATCCAGAGTCAGATCTCTGCTTTGACTTATATCACCAGAGTGTTTCTCCATGGAAGTTGTCTGCTTTCAAAATCTGGCCTGTGTTTTCTTTCTTTTTTGTTTTTTGCATATAAAAACTGGGGTGCAGGCCAGAGGTGCCGAGGGTGAGAAGATTCACCAGAGACAGAGTGGGAAACAGAACAAGCAGATCTACTGGACTACACTGCTGAGGGGATCAGCAGGTGAGACAGGGACAGGAGAGGTCTGCTGCGCCACGCAGGTCAGCTCCCTGGCTATCACAGTGGTAGTGCTGAGACTTAACCTCTAGGCCACCAGGAAGGCCCCTGGGCTATGTTTTCTAATGACCTTTGCAAGGGCCCTCATGGCAAGAGTGATGGTGTTAGCTCAAGTGTTTGTACCAGGACTTCATGAGGGCTCAGAGGCCTGCTGACTTGGCTGGCAGAGAGGGGACGGTTCCGCTTCTGAGCTCGGTTTGTTTCATTGAACATGTCACTCAGCCACTGTTGTATCAGTGTTCCTTGCATGCTGCCAGCCTGTCTCTTGGCTGGAAACCTTCCCATTCCCAGGCCCCCAAACATGGACTCAGATATTAACTGGGGCTCTTGGGAGGGAAAGTGACATCTGGAGAGACATGTGGTGGCTTCATGGTATGCTCAGCTGAACCCCAGAAAGGAATGAGGACCTCAAGTCCTGCTTCAAAAGTCTCCTTCAGCATGCCTTCACTTCCATTTTTTTCTCCTCAGCTCTTTTCATCTCTTTTTTAGGAAAGAATATCCAATGGGCCAGCTGGGGTGGCCATCTGGTTCCTTAGAATCACAATTTTCAGCACTTCTTTCCTGTTTGTGTTCGAGCAGACTTTTATAACAATGCAAGCTTTTACACCTGTCCCGTCTCAATTTCCAGAGGGTTACAAAGAAAGTGGTGCCATGATCCTCATTTTAAATGGTTGAACAAACAGAAATGGAGATGCCAAGGAACTGCTCAAGGTCACTTTATCTTAGACTTGGAATTTGAGTTGACTGGGCTGGCTTTTCAAAGTAATAGTAATAACAATAAAAATAATCCTGGCAATATGTAGGTACATCCATTGAAAGGAAGCCATGGTTATTACACAAATTAGACAAATACATAATTAGATGTTGGCACCTCTTTCTCCATGTTTCTGGGCCAGAAATGCTATCATTATGCAGACTTGTTTTGCATTTTAGGAGATAAAAGCAGATTCTCTAGGAAGCACTGTTTCCTTTAGATATTTATTCATTCCTCAGTGATGGAAAGTGAAGATCTAAGGAGATGAGGCAGGAAGGCACTCATGTGAGAAGAGTTTAGAGGGAAAGGCAATTGGGCTGCCATCAGGGAAGGGTCACGGGAAGGGTCAGGCCCTCTGAGGCAGGGGTGGTGATGGCTCCTTGAAGAGTCCACACACCTCTTGCATGTTATACCTCCCTTCAACCAGACTGGGTCACAGAACTTGCTCTAGTGCCAGGCTGCTCTGGCCATGAGGTGGCTTATTTTCTCTGTGCCTCCTTCCCCTACCATGACCATTTTGGAAACCATGTATTCCAGAGGGCTACTGTTGGAGGATGGTCATGTAAATCCCCTCAGATCGCTACAGGACCCAGGAATAAGACTTTTTTGTGTGATGCTACTGAGATTCCCGGGTTGACCTGTGACTGCAGCAGAGCCCCACCTATCCTGACAGGCACACCTGTCAGACCTTGCCACAGTCAGCTCCGCACAACCTTTCCTCACCCTCCCAGCCCTGAGGGGTTTCCCAGAAGTTACAGGTATTGCTGCCACTTCTGCCCCTGGCCCAGAGCAGAGACGGTCATCCTCCGGGGACAGAGATGCTTGCAGATGAAAACTGCCCAGTTTCAGGTTCTCCTAGTTTGTAGGTCTTTATACGTCTGCACTTCTCTCTACTTGCTGGGGTTTCTCAATCTTGCTGCTTACTCCTTCCCTTCTCTATGTCTCATCTTCAGGGCAGCCCCCAAACAACATCCTGAAATTCATGCTCTGAAAACACCTTCTGCTCACTGGTGATCTTATTGTTTATATCTCCATGGCAGAGGACTTCCCCAGACTTGTAGGATATTTATGATTTTCAGGCTTTTCTGCCCTCCTGCCATTAGGATTTCCATGCCAGATCAGGTACCTGCATTTTGTTACATTGTTAGAAGTAGTGTTGTTTACTTCTGTGGGCCATAGCAATATTGAGATGTGAGCCAAGAGATGCAGAGTTAGGAGGAGAAAAGACCAGGAGAAAGAAGGGGAGGAAGAACGCTGGGAAGCCCAGAGTGAAGACTTGCTGGGGGCTTGGAGGCCCCAGCAAGCTGGCACCCCTGCCTGCTGTGTAGCTGGTTGTCACATTACAAGTAAAAGCTCAATAAAAACCTGAGAAAGCCACTGAGAGCGCCAGGACTCTCCTTTACCCAGTCTGCTCGAATCATAGAACTGTTAGAGGGAAAGGATGTCCTGAGCAAATTCCATGTAGACTTTGTGGATGCCACCCCCACTCCATCAAGACACTGGGAACTACAAATCCCAGGATCCCCAAAGGGAAGTTGCGAGGACCTAAGGGCTGAGTTAAGCAGCCATTTTCTCTGCCTGTAAATAAAACCAGCCATCTTAGTGGGGTCAGGGCTCACTTGGCTTGTGCTCTTGGCCAGGTAGGTTTGGTCTTGGTGGGTCACTTGGGATTCCAGGTCGGCGGGTTGGGTAGGACGCATTTAAGAATTTATCTCCCTCTTTTCTCCCTGAGTTGTACATTTCCTCATTCTCCTTCCCTTGTAAATAAACCTTTGTCAACTTTTAGTGTGTGCCTGCAGTGTAAGTTCCTTTTAAGCATGTGGGTGAGGACCCACTGTCAGGCAAACCATTTCAGAGAGGGGTTGCCCTATAACAGAACCAGCTCTGTGCCTTTCCTGTCACTACAAGTTGCTTCCCTGACATCTAGACTCTGGCAGGTGCTGAAAAGTAAGCATGTGCCTAGAACCCACACATGCCCCAGCTCTCTCTCTACTGCCTCTCTGTGCATGGCACAATATTCCTTCCAATGGAGGAGCCCCGAACCTGGGCCTCATTTGTGATTTCTCTCTTTGCCTTAGTTCCCACACCCAACCCTCACTAAGTTCTCCTAAATCCAGCTCTGTGTCTTTCACCTTTCATAGCTACTGACCAGACATGATCAGAATAAATACAAATAAAGGAAAGTCTAGCAAAAAGGAGAAAACTTTCACCTAGAGAGATTAGATAAACCCTACCAAATTTGTTAGTTACTGCTCTGAAAGCCACATGTTGTTCTGCTAAGGGCATGGGCCCCAATTTCCTAGATTTGAATCCTTGTTCTACCACCTGTCAGCTGGTGATATTACCTGTTCTCATCTGTAAAATGGAAATGGTGCCTGGACCTGTACAACAGGGCTATAATGGCGAGTATTCTGAACAGTAGTTGACTTATAGTAAGCGTCGTATGTGTCTGCCATGGAGGAACACATGTTTAGTAAACATGCCCTGTTCATCTACAAAAGATCACACCAATCTTGGGGTTCTACAGCCTGCTTTCCAGTGAGTGCCCATTATGTGGAGATTTTCTGCCTGGCCAAATAATACAAACCTGAACACATATTAGTTACCAAAATAGATACCCTAAATCACTTCATGTTATAAAATTTATTTTATTATTACACATTTTATTTATGGAAAATGGGATTTATTTTATTAATTTTATGGGTGGACTGTGACTTCAGTATTTCCTTTTTTGTGTTGAGACACACATTGGCACAGGGGTCACATGCACACATCCTTTCACATAATTTTCTGATCGGGCCTTGAGGTAGAAGTTCAAGAAGTGGAATTGCTGAGCTTGAAATTTTGATTTGATACATAGCATCATGCCATCTTGCTTTCTGCAAAAATTATAAGTGTACCTTTCCAGAAACAATGCTGGAAAGCATCTCTTTGATGCATTCTCCCCACTGTAAGAATGTTAACCATTTTAAATTTTTGTCATATTACATAGGAACCATGTTGGCGTTGTGTTCACATGCAGAGCTCTGACTACAGTGCTGCTGGTACCATCTCATTGCTGTATTGCATTTACCTTTTGCACTGATCTGGTCATATTCTTTGTACATCTTCTGTTAAGGTGTATATCAGTTCAAGTTCTTAGTTGCAAGCATAGAAACCAATTTAACAGGGTATCAGGTAGCCCATGGAATTGACAGGAAGGCTGAAAAATGAGGCTTAGCAAATAGGTAAGAACAAAGGAAGGCAGGATATAAAAGGCAGAGCAGAGGTCGTGCAAGAGGGTGCTCGTGGGTGAAGCTGCCATCAGTGCACACATTTCCTCCCTCTACCGCATGGCTCCCAAGGATCTGGAATCTCAAACTCCTCCTTCAAGAAAGAGGCAAATGTCCACTGTGGGTACCTGTCTTCTCCTCACTGTTTTCTCCCAGCTGCTTACACATTTGCATTGATCTTTCTGTGCTGGACACAGTTTTACTTCCATTTGTATTTGCCTTTTAACTTTGTTCAGTGTTTTTGGCCATATCAAAATTTTAAATTTTATATAGATAATTATAAAATATTTCCAGGTACTCATAGTCTCATGGTAGGCTAAATTTGTACTTTTCAACTCCACTTCTTCCACAGCATCAGGTAGTTTCTATCTGTGGTAGACTGTTGCAGTAACGGCTCCTAGTTTATTAACATCTGCTTGTAGCCCTGCCCTTTGCCAGTTCTTTCTCCAGTGAATCAGGACTTGCTTGTGTCATGTGCTTTGACCAATGGGAATGTGCTGCAAGAAAACACTGACATTTGCTCTCGGAACCCTGAGAGGACCTGGGCCGGCTTGTAGGACGTGAAACTTGTCTAGGTGATGGCAGACATCATCCAGGCCAGTCCAAACCAGAGGTGCTCAGCTGACCAGTTGGCATGTGTTTTGTGCTGGTCTCAGTCTACTAATAAGGATGCCACTGGCTAGAAAGGCCTGGAAAACTCCCATGGGCCCAAGGGGAGCCCCACCTATATATTTCCCTTCTGGAGCCAATGCTGTGGCTGGACTGATCCCCGTGGTTCTTGTTAGGATGGCAGGAGGTACCTCAGCAACAGCCACTGAGGTGCTTTGAAAAAAGATAGTTTATGGGCTTCCCTGGTGGCACAAGGGGTTAAGCACAGCACTGTGAAGCTATCCGCAGCCACTGCAGCATGAGTTCGATATCCAGGCAGGGAGATACCCACATGGCAAAGCAGACTTCTCCTGTCTCACCCACTGCTCTCCTCAGCAGGGTATTTCAGTCAGTCTGACTGTTCTGCTCCCCACTCTTTCTCTGGTGGATCATCTCACCCCGTGCCCCTTGCACGTCTGGCCTGTAGCACAGTTTCTTTATGCATAAATAAATAAATCTTAAAAAAAAAAGAGAAAGTTTATTACTCACAGGTCCGGTGGGCACACAGCACACCTGGGGTGGGGTCATGGTGAGAGAGAGGCTTACCAAGGGTGAGCTCAAGTGCACATGTGCAGACCTGGGCTTTACTTTTATTGGGATAAAAGTTCAGGAGCCTAGAGTTCAATAGGTTTGCTCTTTATTGGTGAGCTAAAAACATAGGAGAGGGAATTAAAGCACAGGAAAGAAAAATCAAGTGTCCAAATGGTCAGTTATCTAAGTCAAATCAAAATCTCTGACACGAAGGAGACATCAAGGTGGGGTGGTCTGGCCATTTATCTGCTCTAGGGCTGATGATGTTCTCATTCAAGAATGCTGACATTGAAGTGGAAAAGCCACTCTTACAATAGATTCATAAAGACCAACTGCCCTACATAAGGCAATGCATTTGACATTTTAGACCACTGCGTATTTTTCTTTTTTTTTTGAGATTTTATTTATTTATTTTTGCATAGAAGAGCTGGGGTACAGGCCAAAGGTGCAGGGGGCAAGAGGATTCACCAGAGACAGAGTAGGGAACAGAACAGGTGGGCTGACTGAAACTCACTGCTGGGGGGAGCAGAGGGTGAGACAGGAAAGGTCTGCTGCACCATGTGGATAGCTCCCTGGCCAGGGATGGAACTCAGGCTGTAGTGGTGACAGTGCTGAGACTTAACCCCTAGCCCACCAGGGAGGTTCTTAAGCCACTAAGTTTTGAGGTGATTTATTACACAGCCAATGTAAACTGATGTTCTAACTCTGCATACAACTGCTTTAAAAATTACAGTGATGATGGTAGACTACTTGTTTTCTGACTATAGCTTCTCAGCCTTTATAATCTGCAAGAGTAAGTAACTCAGGACCTAGCAGAAACCACATGTGATTCAATAACCTCTATAGTAAGCTATAATATTCATTTCCTGGAATTTTTTTTTTTTTTTTTTTTTTGCGGCACCCTCACCTGCAGCCCGGGAACTAACCAGTGCTGCAGAGGCTGCGGGCAGCCTCGCAGCCCAGGCTCCACTGCTGTACCTCCAGGGGAGGCCCCATTTCCTGTAACTTTTTAAAGGAATCACTGACAAGGTTCCCTCCCACTGATTCAAGGAGAGTTTGTTTCAGGTGACTCAAAGTTTCAGATATTGCATACTGCTTCTATTATTGTAAAATCCAGAAAAAAAATATTTATTCGATTTGCCAAAAAGCTGATGGTGCTCAGGATGTCCCCTGTCTCTCCCAATCTTTCACAGTTATTTACTCATCAGAAAGGTACACTTGAATTTTGTCGCTAGGTTGAAAAATATGTTTTCTTTGCTAAGACTTGATTGATATATCTACAGAAATCTCAGATCCATCATTTACTATGTCCAGGAAGTACGCAGTCTTCCGTCCTGACCCCTCTTCTTACTCCACACTCATACAGGGTGAACTCAACTCATTCTCAGCATACAAATCCTGCTTCATCTCCATGACATCCAAATTTGTATTTCTAAACTCCTGTTTCATGTATCACTGTCTCACCTTGGACATCTGGCAGCTATAAATAAATTAACATGTCCATAATGAAGCTCATGGTCATCTGACTGATTTACCCTTCTCCACCCCCATGTCACTACCACACCCAGGTCACTCTTATTGTTTATTTCAACTATTTCAACAGTTCCCATGAGCTACTATAACAGTTCTTGAGTATTTTCTGTTTTCTTCTTCTCTTCCTATCCAACCACTCTCTCTACAGCAGCCAGAATATATCACTCCTTCCAACTGCACATGGAGTAAAATCCCAAATCTTTCCTGTGGCTGGAAAGCCCTTATGCTCTAGTCCTGCCTGTTCACCTCTAACTGCGTGTCATCTCTTGCCCTTGGCCTCTCAGGTTTAGCCACACTAACTTCCTTTTAGTGTATAAGATGTGCAAATGATTCCCTACCTCTGGGTCTGTAGTTTCGTTATTCTTCCGCTTAGAAGTTCTCCCTCTGCGGATCTCCCTGGTGGCCTCATCACTATTACCTCTAAGTCCTGAGTTCAATCCCCCAGCAGGGAGCTGACCCACATGGTGCAGCAGACCTCTCCTATCTCACCTGCTGCTCCCCTCAGCAGTGTATTTCAGTCAGCCTGCCTGTTCTGTTCTCCGTTCAGTCTCTGTGAACCCTCTAGCCCCCCATACCTCTGGCCTAAAGCCCAGTTCTTCTATGTAAAAATTTAAAAAACAGAGGAAAAAAGAAGTGTTCCTTCTCATCTTCTAGGCCTTCATGTAAATATAACCTCTGATGGACCTTTTCTGATGACTTGTTGTTCCTTAAATCAACCCTTCATTTGTTCTTTAGCAGTTATTGATTGCTGTGACACTGTAAGTACTCCAAGAGCAAAGTCAAATTGACCTTGCTCACTGGAGAACAGTTAAATGACATGTGAAATCACTGTGCATACCCAATCTGGCTTATGATGGTAGAATAGCTTCTCATACCTTCTCAGTAAGAGGCTTTTCTTCTCTGGTTAGATCTCCTTAGGCAAAATTATTATTGCTTTTTTAGTTTTTTTTTTTTTTTTGCTTAGAATCTGCTTCATTTTTAAATAAATAGAGAAATTGGAGGGCTTGTTTGGCATGAACTATGCAGTTGACTTATTTGCTTTCAACAGGAAGTATGCAGAGTCTTGGTAACAGTAAAGGCCCACAGGTGCATGTTTATATGTCTTTTAAAAATAACTACCCAATCTTTCTGACTTTCTTCTTATGTTTATTGCTTAGGAAGATCCCAAAGTCAGAGTCATTTCCAACATTGTGAATCTAATGGTCTCTAATGAATGACTCCAACACCTTTTTCTCATAAGTGTAATTATATAGGAGGGAGGGGTTGGGTTAAAGCAGGGGAGGTAGCAACATAAGGGACCATGGTGATGGGTCACGGGTGATATGGTGGTGAGAGAACTCCGGGTACTGAAATGATTTAAGAACATAAAAAAAAATAAGTAATCCATATAGGTTTATTATAATGGGACATTGCTGGAAATGAAAGAAGGTTTTAAGAATTCCATTTGCTAACAGCAAGAAGCAAATTAGGCCACATGATTTGCTTTTAGTGTAGAAGGTAATACTACAGAATTTGGGGGGTTTGCAGAAGACTCTGTACTGGCCTGATTGGATAAATTCCAATCTAGTATTACTTTCTTTATTATCCATACTTAGATTAGTCCTTCTAGGTGTGAGGTGAGCTGGAGAGACCCAACACACAAAATGTTCCAATGGACATCATTTTCTAATAACAAGTCCATGTTTCTAAAAGCAAGGTTCTTCAGGGTACTCCTGAATACAGAAACACAGTTTGAATATTCCCAGAAGAATTTCCTAGAAATATGAGAATTAGGTAAGCAGAAAGGAGGGGAAGAATTAGCCCAGTATCTCTAAAGGAGGTGACCAAGTGTATCACCATGCAAAAACGAGAGAGATCTTCCACACCTAACTCACCATCTAAGACTTCCTTGAACATTTTCAGTTTTGCAGAATATACAACACATCGGTTTCATCTGCGCCAGATAGAAAAGCCTCACAGCCTGTGTCTGGGAAACTGCTCTGTTATTAAGTCCGCCTACAGGCATGCACCATCAGGTGCTCATTAAATACTTTTTTTATTGACACACCTTAAAAAGTTGGGAAAAACTTTTTGAAAGTCCAAATAACTGTTTTCTTAGCTCAGAAAATAGATGACCTAAATCTGGCCCTGTCTGCTGCCTTGTACAAGAAACTCAACTTCATTTTCCATATTTTAACGCAAAATGCAGTTTCAAATACAAGTTGCCCCTGGTAGAAGAAGAAAGCCAAGCAATTGCCCACACAACCCAGTTTCACCTCAGCCTTTGCTGAAGTTGGCCCCATTTCAGCACTAAGGTCGCTGCTGCACACCTGGAGCCCATGCTCCTGGACTTCCCCGAGTTCCCAGGCAGCCTAGGCTGGAAGCTCTGAGAACGAGCATGCTGCTTCCCACCAAGCCTCCCCACCTTGCGACAAGACCAGGCTCTCTTCCTCCTCTGCCTTGTCACCCAGCTGGGGTCAGCCCATCTTTGCATCTTCCCACCACATGGCGCAGTGTGATGCAGGGGACCTGGATCCTGGTTTGTGTGAGTCTCCTAAGGTGAATTTATAGAGGCTGGTATGAGGTGGTTGGGATCTGGTGATCAGTGAGGTGTCTAAGTAGATGGAGCCAATGGTGCCAACTTAGTAAGTTAGCCTGGATAAATGCCATTGTGGCTTTCCTTTTGTTCATTTTAAACATAAAATAATGTCAGAGTGCAGGATGGGTCCCAGAGGGAGAGGCTGACACAGTGGAGATGATTCGAGAGCAAATGTTTTGTTGAACCTCAGCTGTTCTCTCTAATGACATCAGGGCAGCAAAGAGATATTTGTCCAGGTGACAGGGCTTGAGTGGGCCCAGGGCCACATCCCCCATCTACAGGGAACAGCCCCTTCCAGAGCCAAAAGGTAAGAGAGCCTTCACTTTGTCTTAATCCTGCTCCTCTCAACCTAAAAAATGCCATCGACTTCTTCTCAATTACACTTGAAGTTTTTGGGAGCTAGTGCAACCTGCCTCAGAGATTCTGGCAGCCAGGCACAAAAAAACAGGGATAGGCGAAAACCTGCATTTGAAGGTCCCCACTGCAGTGGTCAGCTTGCCTTTGTCACCTTGCCTCACTGGGGCTTGCTCATGACCCTGTGGTGGTCACATTAGACCCTCTAGTTCCCAGGGGCCAATGCCCACATATATTTGCAATTGATTTTGTCAGCTAAATTATCAGATTATTTATTCCTACTAAGGCCTCTTAGGTATTGGGAGTTTTGAATTCCTAATTTTTGAAGCTCCCAGTTTATTTTTAAAGAAGAAACACCTTATCAGGTCTTTAAAAATAACTTGTATTTTAAATATTCAATCCACTTGGTTTTCCAAATTCTACGATATCCCTCGTAATAAATGACAACAAAGACAACAGTGGAGACCACATAAATGTGAAGTTTGCACAAACTTGTTCCACCCTCAACATTGCTGTGTCAGCCTCCAATCTGCCCTTTCTCTAACGGTCTCGAATCTTTGTGATGAAAGGCTAAAGGCTGGGAGCTCTGGTATCATGGAACTGAGAGGTGCTAGGTGCTTCATGGAGCAATGCGGCTTCCCAGTTCAGTGGTTTGCTCTTTTTCCACTGTAAAGGTTGA
This sequence comes from Talpa occidentalis, assembly GCF_014898055.3. Classification (NCBI taxonomy): domain Eukaryota; kingdom Metazoa; phylum Chordata; class Mammalia; order Eulipotyphla; family Talpidae; genus Talpa; species Talpa occidentalis. The sequence goes on from NW_023605083.1 coordinate 72,247,995, forward strand.
CGGCTTCCAGGAATTTGCTCTTCCTCTCTCTTTTGTGTTCAAAATTCACATCTGCTAGGGGAGCAGGGATGCCACTGGTGGCTCCTTCTCTGGGAGTCTATGAGCCATATCCTGCTGCCCATCACTCCAAGTTCTCTCAGGAATCCAAAGGCGGGAAACATGTCTTCACTCTCTTCAGAGCAATGGCATCACCACGGTGGCGGCCATGCATTTCCTCATTCCTTCTGGAAAGGTGTGAGCGTGGACAGCAGAGGAGATGCACTCAGCATGCTCCGTCTGCTCTCATGTGTCCCAGGCCCCTCGTGTGTAAGGGGGCGTGGGCTGGTCATGACCGACAGGCTATAGGCAGAAGGGGCTCGAAGGGGTTGTGGGCTAACAGTGGAAGGGTCGGAGCATGGTCCTTCTTGCTGTATCTTCCCTCCTTGTAGTGTCTGCAGCCAGCCCGTGAGAGCTCACAGTCTAGGGAGAAGTTCGCTTAAGTGTTAGGTTTGCTCCTTCTTGCAAATTGTGTAGGTAAAAATTATGCCTTTCATTTTCCATTTGTTGCCCACATAAAGCTGGCAATATGGAGGCTGTTTCATAGACAGTCGATGCAAAGTATCTGCAAGGTACACTCATCCATCAATGTGTCTATCTTGATCTTTATTAAAATCCATTCCCGAAGTAAAATGGCTCACCTGCTTTCACTCAATTACTATGGTCTGCTCTAAGTTGCTTCACACTATGTAATTCTGGCAAAGTTCTCCTCATTTTCCATCCCTGAAACTTATTCAAGGACAGCCAGGTTTTGCATCTGGTAGCATGCAACTGTGTAAACTTGTACATTTGGCTGGGAGAAAGGCTGTGAGGTGGAAAAACACCCAGCAGAAATTTAATCTGCTCATGAATAAACACTCTTAAAGTGTCATTAACATGAAATGCAGCATATCCTGGGAAGACCATCTCAAGCATCCCCTTTTTCTCTATCACTGACATTTAACTTGAAATGTATTTCTTCCATATACAAGTCAAAACAAGAGTTTTCCAAGTGTCAGCATCGCAAGCTCAAGCTAGTTTTTGGCAGTGAACTGGGTTTCCTTTGCCCTGGGCAGAATATTAGTAACCAAAGCACAGCTAGCTAAGCAGAGCTGCACCAATGGACTGGGGCTTCCCCAGGTGAGAAAGAGCACCTGGGCCCTGGCCTGCCTAATCCTCTGAAGACATTTGCCCTCATCCTGAGGGGTTCAGGGTGTGCAGTCAAAAAATACTCAAGATACCTCTATTTTATTTTTATTTTTTGTAAGGCAAAAGACCAGCTTGAGCTCTGCAGCTTGATGAGCTAAATGGGCTGCAGGCAAACAACCAGCATTTGTCAGTAACTGTACCAACAAGATACCGAAGAAAGAGCCCAATCAGAGGAGGGGCAGCTCAAGAGCTGATCATGCCAAGCCCCATCAATCCCTTGCAAACTCCATGGTAATCAATGCCACCCAGGGGCACCAGATGTGCCAATAAAAACCTCTTGTATCTTTGGCTAAACATGGCTTGAGACTAGCATTTGGTGAGAATATCCCTGGTTTCCAGGCATGCCAGACTACCGAATACAAAAGCGAGTCTTTTGATATCAATAAATAATGTGACACATGAGTCTCCCCATAGAACTTGTGCAAATCCTTAATTATGAGGGTGTTTTCTCAGGAACACATTAGAATATTAGGCTAAATTGAGTTATCTTTACCTTTGCCAAGGCTTTTGTAAAACTGCACAGTGAGCTGCCCTCAGAAGATTTTGCTTTTGTTTATAAGTCATCGGTTCAACTTGCACTAAGGTTTCCAGGAATTAAAAAGAGACAAATCCATAAAAAATTACACAGAGTGAGACTACTAAAGTAGGGTCCCCCTTTTTGGTGAGTGGGTCACAAGATTGCAATTCTAAACAATCTCACAATTAATTCTTGAGCTATGCAGTCCAATTAGAACAAATGCTTCCCTTTTGGTTTAATTAGAGATGAGTATGAGCCCGTGAGCTTATTTGTATAAAATAAGTGCTCATTAAAAAGGTTTGGATCTGGTTCAGCTTGTTAGAAATGCTACAGAAAGGGAGCAGTCTCTCACTTTAACCCTTTAAGTGACCCCTTTAATCCCTTAAATGCACAGAATGAACTTCTTAGCGTGAAGAACATGAAGAGTATCTTTGTGGAAAACTTTTGAATTTTAGAGAGATGTCGTGACTGTTGGAACCATTGGTCATCCAGTCCATCCGGTCATCCTCACACACCTAGCATCTTCCTGCACTGCCCCATGGCACTGTTGGCCGGATCAGGGGGGCTGATCCCAATTGCAGAACAAATTGCAATCCCCTCAATTGCAGAACAAACAGACCTCTATCTGCTGTATTTTCTGTAAAATTTCAGAAGCATCCCCTGGGAGATTGTTAGAAATGTGGAATCTTTGTTCCTCACCCCAGACTTATGAGAATCTGCACTTTATTTTATTTTATTTTATTTAAAAGATTTATTTATTCATTTACACAAGAACCAGAGTACTGGCCAGAAGCACGGGAGGGTAGGAGGACTCACAAGAGACAGAGCAGGGAGCAGGACAGGCAGACTGACGAAATACACTGCTGAGGGGAGCAGCAGGCACGACAGGAGAGGTCTCCGCACCATGTGGGACCCTCACCAGCCAGCCAGGATCGAACCAGCGCTGCAGAGGCTGAGGACAGCTTCACAGCACGGCACTCAACCGCCTGCACCACCAGGGGAGGCCCAAGAATCTGTATTTTAACAAAAAGCCCGGGTGATTTGTGTGCACATTACAATTTGAGGAACACTGTTGTAAAGGCAGATTTTATTTTAAAAAGCGTCATTGTTTTATTTAAAGGAATGCCACTTTACTTGAAGAAAAGGCTCTCTTCAATGGGAGGAATTCCGTTCTAACCCTCTGCTCCAACTCTCTGTGAAAGGCTTGGTATCTTCCCCTTTGCCTCGGTGGCTAGTAAACTCCCAAGACTAGGAGGACCAGCTCATAAGCCGCCCCTCCCTTTGCATCTGTGTGTCAGTTCTCTCATCCATGGCTTCACACACTGAGGGGCTCCTGGCTGCAGGGAGAAAGAGGACTCCTGCCTGGCAGGCATCTGTGGACTGATGTTGGAAGGAGAGAGATGGTGCATGGGGAACATCCAGGCTCCCAGGCTTAGGACACCACCACAGCATACTGCTCCAAAGGCCCAGTGCAGTGGGGGTTAGAGTCCTGCGGAGGGAAGCTGTTGTCCTGGTGGGGAAGGCTCCATTGTGTGGTATCCTGCCATAGGGGAGGCGAAAACTTCCAGGACTCACAGGATGAAAGGGAACTTAACTTGCCAAGCAAGTGAAGTGCCACCTTGATTTAATATTCTGCTTAGCAAGCGTTTGCCCTTTTTTTCCCCCTCATTTTATGGGAATGTAAAACTTGGGAATGACAAAATGACAGCATCAAGAATGTCACTGTAGTTCTGCAATCCCTATGTTCTCCCCTTTGTTCAGCCCTGACAGTTTCTTCAGAGAGCCTGGCAGAAGAGATACTAATGTGCTCCTGCTTTTCCACATGTTGCCTGAAATAAGGTTGACTGTGTAGTGGCAGATTTTAAATTCCTGTCCTTCCACCCCAGGCTCAGACTAATAGTGCTAATTAGGGGAATTGGAGGGAGCCCAGGTCAGTAGGTAAATCATCACCAGTGAACTTCAGAGCTGGCCCTGGCCTGACATGATACCCTGCTTACTGCCACTGCCATGGTGACAGGCCCAGCCTGCTGCCCACACAGTGCTGTCTGCACACTGGGCAGGCACGGCAGCCTCACAGTGTCCACAGCCCCTCCCCAGTCTGCAGTTCCAGGATTTGCTATGTGTTGGCTTCCTCATTCCCATTTCCTTTCACTTTTTTGCTGGTGAAACAGGAATCTAGAGGGATAGCTGAGGAAATGAGGAAGAAAGCATTACTTACTCCCAGTAAGAGTGGGTGGGAGGGATTTATACCATGATGATGTGTCAAATACTTATACCATTTATCCCATGATGATGTGTCAAATATCAGTTCATCATCTTCTAATGGAGTTGGGATGGTGGAAGGAGATGTGGGGGAGGCAGTTTTAACCGGGATGAGACCAAATCTGGAAGGACCAATAGCAGGCAATTAGAATCATGTACTCATGTAGCTTAGTTTTGGGGGATCAGGTTACCTTATATCTGAGTTTTGGGAATGAGGATCAGCTAATCATATACCATGATCTCTGTTAGAAACCTTGAACATAATTTTGAAAAGTTCAGTTGAAATTTCACTATAAGAGTTTAAAAATAAGTTTGCTATATTTAAAAAAAGCACAAAAGCAAAATATGTTCAATTTTTTAAAATCAAATGACAATTTAAATGATCAAATACTACTCATAGACCCCACCGCTCTTAACATTGTTATATTATGTCCTGTCATGTTTTATATATAGTTATAAATCAAGAGCTAGATTTACAATATTTTAAATTACTGCATAATTTTACATTGGCATATATATATGACAATTTTTGCAACTGATTTGCTATTATTTGGATGTTTAGACTGTTTCCTCTATCTATGAATCTATCTATCTATCTATCTATCTATCTATCTATCTATCTATCTATCTATCTATCATCTATCATTTATCTTTATAGCTACCATTGATTATTTTAGTAAGCTAGGCAACTATATTTTTAATTTAAATCTTGATTTAAGCACGTCATTCCTCAGTATAAACCCATATATTGATTATGGCTTGATTAAGGGAATTTGTGTCTTAGGAATTTTATTTTATTTTATTTATTTAAAAGATTTGTTTCTTTATTTATGCATATAAGACCTGGGGTATAGGCCTGAGGTGTGGGGGATGAGAGTATTCACCAGAGACAGAATGGGGAACAGAACAGTCAGACAGACTGAAATATACTGCTGAGGGGAACAGTGAGGGAGACAGGTGAGGTCTGTTGCATCATGTGGGTCGCTCTTTGGCCGGGGATCCAACTCATGCTGCAGTGGCTGCTGATAGCTTCATAGTGCTGTGCTTAATCTCTTGCACCACCAGGAGGGCCTTTGGGGATTTTAAATCATATTGTCAAATTATTTTTCAGAAAGCTTATATTGATCACTACTCCATTAAGAGAAATACCTTTCTCCTTCTAGTCAGTGTTCCTATGGGAAGAATTCTGTTTTGTTTAGGGTTCAACATTCAGAATAAACTTTTTGCACAGTTTCACCCAGAGAACTTCTTCTGTATTCCTTCAGTCACACAAGAAATAAAACTTGAGCCTTCCAGAATTTAGAATCCAGATGATGGCATCTAGAAGTCTCATTCTCATTGCTGGTCTGATAACACTAGGGAAGACAAATTAATGGAAATCTGGCATTAGAGGGAACCTGGTGTGGATCCTAATGCCTGTGCATAAGCAAGGGGTTCATGGGGTCATGAGAAAAGATAACATCCATGACTGCTCCAGAGGCCACGGTAGTAGGTGCCTAGTGAAGGGAAACTGCAGTCAGCCTCCTTGGAGGGCTGGGTGTGTGCTGCTGTGTGAGCTACTGGAGACAAGAAAGTGTCCACAGTGTTCAGGAATGGAATGGAACCATACCAGGGAGGAAGATAAACCAGAGACCAACCAGAAACTGTGGTTCCAAATATAAAAATCACAGGAATGCTAAAAAATAAGAGAAAACCAAACTCTCAAGGAGGTGCATTCACAGAAGCCCTCCCCCAAAGAATTTAATTTTGCAAATTAAAGCTTATAATAGAAGAACTGATAAAGAGAATAATAATTGTTGATGGGTAAATTAAATATCTCCTTGAGGAAAAATACTTAAGAAAGAAGGGGAAAAAGAAGGAAGGAAGGAGGAAAGAAGGAAAGAAGGAAGGGAAGGTGAGAGGAAGGAAGGGAGGAAGAATAAAGAAACAATGAGTAAAATTATAAGAATCTTGGAGTGTTAGGAAAACCTTGTATGCAATATTGAGGAATGGCAACTGGAAAAAAAACAGATGGAGAAGTTATAAATGAATAATAAAAGAAAAATTTATTATGGACTTTTATTATGAACTAAAGAAAACTTCAATTTTGAAATTAAAAGTGTTCAGCAAATTTCATGCAGGATTAATTACAGTATTAAGGATAATGATTATAATAATAGAGAACAGATCAGAATTGGCCAACAGAACTTACAAGGACAGAAATGTATCGTACTACTGAGTAGGTAGCTGCCAGCCACACTGGGTCACAGAGCATGTGAGATGTGACTAAGATGACTGAGGCAAATTTTGTTTAATTTTAACTAATTAACATTTACATTTGAGTAGTTACATGTGGTTAGTCATTACTTGGGCAACTCACATGTAGACATTCTCTGGTGAAATTTTTGAAGTATAAGCATCAATGTAAGAACTTGTAAACTCCCAGACAAATACAAAAGCTTACTTTCAAAATTATAGAGCATCAGATTTGCATTGGACTTCTCATCTTCAAATCCCCATGCTCAAGAGGAGTATACTCACAAGTTGTTAAAATGAAAGTATAGGATTAAAAAATACTCAACTCTGCCAGGGCCACATTTTCATACAAGGACAAAAAGAATTGACATTTTAAGACATGTAACTATTCAGAAAGTTCATCTCTTTTATCTGAGGAAAGATTTGGAAAGTTCTCTTAAATAAAACAGAGCAAAGAGGGCCTCCCCTGGTGGCGTAGGCAGTTAAGCACAGCTTGTGAAGCAGTCTGCAGCCTCTGCAGCATGGGTTCGAGGCCAGCGAGAATCCCACATGGCACGGCAGACCTCTTCTGTCTTGCCTGCTGCTCCCTTCAGCAGTGTATTTCAGTCAGTCTGCCTGTTCTGTTCCCCCTGTGTCTGTGGTGAATCCTCTCACCCTCTCGCACATCTGGCCTGTACCCCGTTCTTGTTTGTATGAATAAATAAATCTTAAAAAAAATTTTAAAAAAAGAGCAAAGATTTACACACAAAGAAGAAACTGGTATGTATCTTATATGTAAGCATATTGTATGTATATATGTACACATATGTTTATGTATATGTACATGTGTGTACACCATATGTATATATGTATGTGTATTATATATGTATGCACATTACATATATTGTATGTGCATTATATATGTATGTGTATATATATGTGTGTGTGTATGTATATGCATGTGCATATGTATATATGTATGATCTATGTATATTATCTATGTATGTGTATCATATGCATGTATGTGTATTATATGGATGCATGTGTATTATGTGTATGTATATATGTATGCTTATTATATGTGTATATTATATGTATGTGTATATGTATTTTATATGCATCTTATATGTATGTATCTTATATGTATTTTATAGAAGGGATAATGATATAACTGGAAACTATGATTCAAATATTAAATAAGGGCCTCCCCGGTGGCGCAGCGGTAGAGCGCTGGGTTGCGAAGCTGCCCGCAGCCTCTGCGGCGCCGGTTCGATTCCCGGCTGCTCCCCGGCCACCGGAGGAGGGTCCCACATGGTGCGCAGACCTCTCCTGCCACCCGCTGCTCCCCTCAGCAGTGTACTTCGGTCCTTCTGCCTGTTCTGCTCCCCGCTCTGGCTCTGGTGAATTCTCTCACCCTCCCGCGCTTCTGACTGTACCCAGTGCATGTATAAACAAAACAAATGAACAAACAAATAAATAAATAAATAAAACATGCCTCTATTAAAAAAAAAAAAAAAAAAAAAAAAACAAATATTAAATAAAGTTCCTTCAAATACACAAAATTAAGATTTAGAGAATAGGAAAAACTCAATAATAATCTGGTTTATAATTGTAATAACAATGACAAAGTTGTTTAATCTGAGCACAGAGAGAATATACTGTCTTTTAATTCCTGGAATAGGGTCAAAAACCAATTTTGTCCTAGGTTGGACTAACAAAGTTCTAATAAGTTTCAAATAAAGGAGCTTTTATAGAGCACAATATTTGATCAAAATCTTTTATCTCCAAACTCTGAAACCTAGAAGAACTACAACACAAAGTTGTCACCCAAAAGCTTGATAAATTGAAATTTTAGAAATCTTTATCTACATAATTGCCCATGTGAAAGAGTAGCAATTAGAATTATAAATTGTAAAGGAAAATTAAAATGAAATAAATTGGATACAATCAAAGCTACACTGAGAGGACAACTTATAACACATAGCCCTTAATATTTTTTAAAAAATAAATTAGATAGGGCCTCCCTGGAGGCCTAGGGGTTAAGTCTCAGTGCTAATTCTGCAACTACCATCCTCTGCCAGCATGAGTTCCATCCCCACCACATATGGCTGACCAACATACAGCATAGCAGACCTCTTTTATTTCACCAGCTACTCCCCTCAGCAGTGTATTTCGTCAGTCTGCCTGTTCTGTTCCCTGCTCTGTCTCTGGTGAATCCACTCATGCTCCCACGCTTCTGGCCTGTACCCCAGTTCTTGTAAAAATAAATAAATCTTTTTTTTTTTTTTGCAATTGGTATGGCAGTGCTTTTAATTTTATTTTTTTTTAATATTTTATTTTATATAATTCTTACATCATTTTTCATCTTTGTACAATGTATGCATTTTCATTTTGGTTATATTCCCCATACATTGCACCCCCCCTTATTCTGACTCTAGTTCTTCTTCTTCCCATCCCTCCCTAATCTGCGCCCCCCCATAGTGTGTCTCTGGTTTACAGTTACTTGTTGATTTTGATTATTACTTTGCATTGATTAGTCTTTTTCCTTGTCTCTTATTTAGGTTTTCTAAATTCCTGCTATGAGTGAGACCATCCAGTATTTTTCTTTTTCTTTCTGACTGATTTTGCTGAGCATGACCCCTTCTAGCTCCATCCATGTTGCTGCAAACAGCATGTGTTTATCTTTTTTGATTGCTGAGTAATATTCCATTGTGTATATGTACCACATCTTCTTGATCCAGTCATCTGTTTTTGGGCATTTGGGTTATTTCCACAGCTTAGCTATTGTAAATAGTGCTGCTATAAACATGGGGGTGCAGGTGCTCTTTGGAATTACTGTTTCTGTGTCTTTTGGGTAAATCCCTAGGAGTGGGATTGCTGGATCATATGGAAGCTCTATCTTTAGTAGGTTGAAAAATCTCCACACAGCTCTCCATAGTGGTTGCACCAGTTTGCACTCCCACCAACAGTGCAGGAGAGTTCCTTTTTCTCCACAACCTCACCAACATTTGTTGTTGCTAGTTTGTTTAATATGTGCCATTCTCACTGGTGTAAGATGGTATCTCATGGTAGTTTTGATTTGCATTTCCCTGATTACAAGTGATGTTGAACATTTTTTCATATGCCTGTTGGCCATTTGTATTTCCTCTTTGGAGAAGTTTCTTTTTAGCTCTTCTGCCCATTTTTTGACTGGATTATTTTCTTTGTTTTTGTTGAGTCTCATCAGCTCTTTGTATTTTTTTGTGATCAGTCCTTTATCATTAGTGTTGTGTGCAAAAATTTTCTACCAGTCGGTGGGGTTTCTCTTTGTTTTTGTTATTGTCTCTTTTGCTGTGCAGAAGCTCTTTAATTTGATGGAGTCCCAGCTGTTTATCTTTGCCTTCACTATCACTGCTTTGGGTGATGCGTCTGTAAAGATGTCTTTGAGGTGCATGTCATGTAGTGTTTTGCCTATATTTTCTTCTATGTATTTTATGTTTTCAGGTCTTATGTCTAGATCTTTAATCCATTTTGAGTTGATTTTTGTGCATGGTGTGAGGTAGTGGTCAAGCTTCATTCTTTCGCATGTAGCAACCCAGTTTTCCCAGCACCATTTATTGAACAAACTTTCTTTGCTCCAGTGCATATTCTTTGCTCCTTTTTCAAATATTAGTTGACCATAAATCTGTGGGTTTATTTCTGAATTTTCTATTTGAATCCATTGGTCTGTGTGTCTGTTCTTGTTCTAATACCATTCTGTTTTGATGATTATGGCTTTGTAGTATAGTTTGAAGTCTGGGAGTGTGATGCCTCCATTCCCTTCTTTTCTTTTCAGGAGCGCTTTGGCTATTTGGGTTTTTTGGTGATTCCATATGAATTTCACCAATAATTGTTGTATTTCTTTGAAGAATGTCATTGAAATTTTTATTGGAATAGCATTGAATCTGTATATTGCTTTTGGTAGGATGGCCATTTTAATAATGTTTTATTCTTCCAATCCATGAGCAGGGGATGTGCTTCCATTTCTTTGTGTCTTCTTCTATTTCTTTTAACGGTGTTATATAATTTTCTTTGTATAGGTCCTTTACCTCTTTTGTTAGATTTATTCCCAAGTATTTGATTATTTTTTATTTCAGTAATAAAAGGGATGGTCTTTTGAATTCTTCTTCTTCAGATTTCTTGTTTGTGTATAGGAAGGCTACTGATTTTTGCATGTTGATTTTGTATCCTGCCACTTTACTAAACTGATTGATTAGTTGAATTAGTTTTTCTGTGGAGTTTTTGGGGTTCTCTATGTATATTATCATATCATCTGCAAATAGTGATAGTTTGACTTCTTCTTTTCCTATTTGGATTTCTTGTATGTCTTTCTCTCGTTCTATTGTTCTGGCTAGGACTTCCAGTATTATATTGAAAAGCAGTGGTGAGAGTGGACATCCTTGTCTTGTTCCAGATCTTAATGGAAATGCTTTCAGCTTTTCACCATTGAGAATGATACTGGCTGTTGGCTTGTCATAGATGGCCTTTATGATGTTGAGGTATGTTCCTTGTATCCCAAGAATTTCAAGGGCTTTTATCATGAATGGTGTTGCACTTTGTTGAAAGCTTTCTCAGCATCTATTGATATAATCATATGGTTTTTATATTTCTTTTTGTTGATGTGTTGGATAATGTTGATTGATTTTTGGTTGTTGAACTATCCTTGTGTCCCTGGAATGAATCCTACTTGGTCGTGGTGAATTATCTTATGGATACATTGTTGGATTCTGATAGCTAAAATTTTATTGAGGATTTTGCATCATTGTTCATTAGAGAGATTGGCCTGTAGTTTTCTTTTTTTTTGTGTTGTCCTTGTTCGGTTTTGGTATTAGTGTAATGTTGGCTTCATAGAACGTGTTTGGTATTATCCCTTCCTTCTCAATTTTTTGGAAGAATTTGTGAAGGATAGGCACTAATTCGTTTCTGAATGTTTGGTAGAATTCATTTGTAAATCCATCAGGTCCTGGGCTTTTGTTTTTGGGGAGGTTTTTGATTACCATTTCAATTTCACTGCTTGTAATTGGTCTGTTTAGGTGTTCTATTTCTTCTTTATCTAGCTTTGGGTGATTGCAGAGTTGTAGGAATTTGTCCATCTCCTCTAGATTGTTGAACTTGTTTCCATATAGCTGTTCATAGTAGTTTCTGATTATTCTTTTAATTTCTGCTGTGTCCATTGTGATTTCTCCTCTTTCATTTGTGATCCTGTTTATTTGTGCTTTCTCCCGTTTTTCCTTTGTGAGCCTGGCTAGGGGTTTGTCTACTTTATTTATTTTTTCAAAGAACCAGCTTTTCGTTTCATTGATCTTTTGTTTTTTTAGTTTCAATTTCATTTTAAATAAATAAATCTTTAAAATAAAGACAACTTCCCCATTCATTTCAAATCTATCATAGCATTAACATCAAAATTTGAGAAACATAAGTCAGAAACAAAAATTATAGAATGAGAAACATATGAAATAATGACAAACTTTAAGAAATCAGCAAATGAAATCCATCAATACACTGTAAGAATGAGCACTACAGTAGAGTTTATAATTAAAAGAATGGTTTATCATCAGGAATATAGATAGGTGACTCTTTATTCAATTAAAGGAGAAAAACTAGGTAATGATAGCAATAGATTATAAATAAGCACCTGATTGAATTTGGAAGATATTCATAAAAATTCTACTTCAGTTTAGACAGAAGTTAACTGAGCAAATAAAATATGCCAAAGACTATGAGCTAATTCATGACATGGTAAAGTGACAGAACCCCTGTCCTGGATGAATCATAGGACTGGGCACCCACAGTCACTAGTGTTCAATCTTATCTAACTGTCTAAGAAATTAAATGAGGATAATATATGCTATGACTAAAAATCCTCATAATCTTTGGTTTCAGAAAATATTAATGTATTCCTAGAAAACTTGAAAGATAATTTAAGAACCATAAGAATTCATGAGATTTTGATAAAGTATATGTTGCTATTCATAGATAAATATACAAAATCAGTGGTCCTTTTACTGATAGTGTAATAAATAATTAGAAAAAAGAATGGGTCAATCTCACTTAAAATATATGCAAAAAGTATAAAATTACCAGGAATAAATTCAATAAGAACAAAGAATACTATAAAACTTTATTAAAGGACTTAAAACTAGCTAATAACAAATCGGGAAACACTTAACTATATTGTCTAAACCATATGAAATCACTGGCTATATGAAAGGTGTTTCCCATCAGAATTCCTCCTTTTTTTTAATCATGAAGCTTCTTGATTTGAAGTATATGTGAAAGTGCAAAAGTTTAAGAATTTCTAATAAAAATGTGAAAATGGAGGGCCTCCCTGGTGGCGCAGGTGGTTGAGTGCAGCGCTGTGAAGCTGTACGCAGCCTCTGCAGTGCCGGTTCGATCCCCGCCAGCCTCACCCACATGGTGAGCAGACCTCTCCTGTCTCGCCCACTGCTCCCCTCAGCAGTGTGTTTCATCAGTCTGATGAAACAGGCAGACTCCCCGCTCTGTCTCTGCTACCCGCTCTGTCTCTGGTGAATCCTCTCACCCTCCCACGCATCTGGCCTGTACCCCAGCTCTTGTATACATAAAATAAATCTTTTAAAAAATATGGAAAATGGAAAATACTGGTAGGTGGTAGAGAGGATTTGTTGATAGATATATAAAAACATACCCTGAAACTTCTGGAATCATAATTGCCTTGCAATAAGGGCAGGGAAAGGCTAAGTGAGCCTTCAGCTTCTTGTGAGGAGGGAAGTTTGGAGGAAAAAGGAAATGTCAGGAGAAAAACATTATGAAAGACTATATCAACTTTGTGCCTGTAGATATTTGTTGTGATCTGACAATTCTCTCTGGAAACTTAAAATGTTTTTCATTTTAAACTATAGTGGCGGGCCTCCCTGGTGGCACAGTGGGTTGAGCACAGGGCTGTGAAGCTGTCCACAGCCTCTGCAGCACAGGTTTGATTCCTGACTAGCCAGGGAGAGTCCCACATGGCACAGCAGACTCTCCTGTCTCGCCCGCTGTTCCCCTCAGCAGTGCTTTCAATCCGTCTGCCTGTTCTGCTCCCCACTTTGTCTCTGGTGAATCCTCTCACCCTCCAACTCCTCTGGCCTGTACCCCAGTTCTTGTATAAATAAATAAAAAAATAAAAAAATAAACTATAGTGGCAAAAAGTTAACATCATCCTATTTTGGATCACTTGATAGCTAAGGACTATTACAAGTCTCTGTGCCTTATTGCATTTATAATGAGACTGCACTTACTAGTGTAACTGTGGCAAATAGCACTGATTTAATAATCCTGTGCTAATAAGAAAGAGGAGATTTAAGCAATGATCATGCATTGTGCTGAGCGCTAAATTCCAGTGGGGCTCAGTAGCAACAAAAGTTAGCATCAATTTAAAGAACAAAGCAGCATTAAGTCTTTACAAGGCAAATAATAATCTTGGTCTACCCAATGGCAAGAGGACTTGCCCTGACCCCAACTACCATGTTCATTTGTGACCTGCAACTTTGGTATGAGAATACATTGGGTTAATTTGAAGTTTACTGATTTTTAAACAAATGGTCTGAAATAGTAAATTTTGTATTTAATTTGTAAATATATAACAAGAAGTTTATGCCTAGTATGCGCTTGCATGTAATTTTTAAATGACTTAAGGGCATGCACGTGTGCATGCACACGACACTGACACAAGAACAGAAACACAAAGCAGTGGAACTATCAGTCGCTATAGCAGCAGGACGGCTCAGGGCAGGATCTCTTTGGTTGGAGTGGATGGGGTAAAGGAGGAGTCCTGGAGCCCTCAGTGGCTTTTCAGGCTTTTATTGGGATTTTACTGGGTCCATGGCCGGCAGGGTGCCAGGGGGAGTGGGGGGCTGGGAGGCTGGTAGGACTCCCAGCCCTCAGCGAATTTTCACTCTTTCTGGGCTCTCCAGCATTCTCTCCTGGCCTCTGCTTCTCTGCTCCATTTTCTCTGCTGGCATCCCCGTGACACTGCCCTTATAAGCCCAGTCTCTCAGCCCAGGTGTACCCACTTATGTATGCCCACACCCTACTCCAGGTGCCTACCATCAGGTATGCATTCAGGACCACAGGGTTCCATCATTAATCCTAATGTTGGGAAAGCAGAAAAGTCTGATACTTTTTTACCTTACCCTACAGTGGCCTTATAGGGAGAATTCAGAATTAAAGATATGGATGAACTAAATAGAGGAGTAAATAGCATTTTAGTGGGAAAAGAATGATTAATGAATAACATGTATGGACATAATTAACAGTCCAATTAAATGAATGCAGACAAACCTCTGCTTCTCTCTACTTCCAAGCTTGCATTTTAGCCAGTTCCTCTACCTTAGCACTGTTGACACATGGTCTGGATTGCTCTCAGTTTTGGGGTGCACTGTAAAAATTGGGCAATGGTTTTGTCCTCTACCTACTTCCTTCTCATGTGGGACACAAAAATGTCTAGACCTGGTCCTGAAAGGGAGCAAACTGTACCACAGAGAACCATATGTGTAAGGAAAACGAGTAAAACAGGTTGTGTAAGGGCAGGACAGGCCACAGTGCAGGTTTTCTGATCCCATGCAGACCGAGTAAAGGAGGAATTAGAGTCCTCAGTAGTTTTGCAGGTTTTTTATTGGGGTTCACCAGGCATATGGCAGGCAGGGGTGCAGCCCCCAGCAAGTCTTCACTCTATCTGGGCTCTCTAGCATTCGTTCTGCTGCTTCTCGGCTTCTCTTTCGGCTTCTGCTTCGGCTTCTACTGCTGCTGCTGCTGCTACTGCTGCTGGCTTCCCCTTGACGCCTCCCTTAAAAAGCACAGTCTTAGCTCAGCTGAATCCCATCTACCTATGCCCACACCCTATTCCAGGTGCCCGCCATCAGGCATGCATTCAGGCAAGGATCCATCATCTATCCTGATGGCGGAAGGGCAGAAAAGCCTGACATTTTCTTTACCCTACAGTCCACCCCCTCAGGGTTTTCTGCCATACAGTCTATACATATATATACAATTTTCTAAGCAAACAAACAATGCAGCCATGGCAAACAAAAGCAAATACATCAAATATAACAAAATACAATATAATAAAATACAACAGAACACAAATAAGTCCAGGCAGGGCACCAACCTAATGCAAAAGACAATTATTGGTACCAGCAGATGAGCCACCAAATCTGCTGCCGAAGGCACTGCTCATACGAGGGAGGGGAATCACTCACGGCATCTACTGTAACACACCAGGAGTCGTCAGGCTTCCTGGCCTTCTCTGGCTGTAGTCTCGGCTACAAGGCACACACAGCATCCACCCCCAGGATGCACTAGCTCTGGGATTGGCAATTTTATTCTGTTGGGGGTAATCGCCAACCCTCAGGGTTTCTGTCTGCAGTCGCTCCAACACTTGGCCTTCATGGCCACCAATGCGACTTGCAGACCCCTGCACTCAGGCCAACCCACTGCACAAGCACATGGGTCGGGGATCCAACTCTACATTTGGCTTGGGCTCCACCCCAAGCCACGTTCCCCACCCGTCCCCCAAGGACGGGCTCCTCAGCTCCTCACCATCACTCAAGAATGAGCAGGGCATCGCCCACAGGTGATTTTACGAGACTCACAGGGCTTCAGCATACTCAGGCTGCTTAACAGCCGCTTAGGGCTTCTCAACTTAGCATCAGGACCAGCTTTTGCCTTCTTAGTTGGCTTGTCTCCTCCACCTGGCTGCTGGGCATGCACAGGCTGCTTTTGGCCATCAAGGCCCACTGGCCACCCCCAGATTCTCAAAAAAAACCATAACCTGCCAAGGTCCTCCGCCTTCTGGCGGGATTGTCAGTCCAAGTTTATCAGTCCATGTCCATCAGTTGAAGTCCATTGGCCTCTCCCTGCGCCAGCACCGGCGAGCGCTGAATCGCGGTCCATCCTCCCCGACGATTCTGCTGCCTCAGGGGTCATTGGCCGGTCCTTTCAGTGTCGTTGGCTGGTTCTCTCGGGCGTCTCCTTCACGCCAGGTCTCGTCCTATAGCTCGTGGACGTTGTCCACCTTCTGTGCCACCATGGCGCCTCCAGCGTCATCACAGGCAAACAGTCTGTTCTCCTTAGTCCCTCCAGGTCTTCGGAGGGCTCCAATACCCGTCTGCATGGATCTTGCTGACTTACGCCAATTGTAAAGGTCAGGAACAGACATGGTGCAGGTTTTCTGATCCCATGCAGACCGGGTAAAGGAGGAGTCAGAGTCCTCAGTAGTTTTGCAGGTTTTTTATTGGGGTTCACCATGCATATGGCAGGCAGGGGTGCTGGCTTGGGGGCTGGCAGGCTGGCAGGCCTCCCAGCCCCCAGCAAGTCTTCACTCTATCTGGGCTCTCTAGCTTTTGTTCTGCCGCTTCTCGGCTTCTCTTTCGGCTTCTGCTTCGGCTTCTACTACTGCTGCTGCTGGCATCCCCGTGACGCCGCCCTTAAAAAGCACAGTCTTAACTCAGCTGAATCCCATCTACCTATGCCCACACCCTATTCCAGGTGTCCGCCATCAGGCATGCATTCAGGACAAGGATCCATCCTCTATCCTGATGGCGGAAGGGCAGAAAAGCCTGATATTTTCTTTAACCTACAGGCTGTTTTTCACCTTCCACACAACAGACGGCCCATACCTTGAAATGTTGTTTTCCACCATTCCAACATCTAGCAAACAACACATGGGTCTTGTGTTTGCAACAGTTGTGTGGCTGTGGGTGCTCAACAGTGTAAAGAGGATTAGGCAATGGAGTTGCTATTCTGACTCTCTGGGCGTTGGAGTCTCCCTTGCTCTGCCTGCCTGAGGCTCTGCCTGCCTCAGTCCCCTGTCTCAGCAATAGAGGCCTGCAAAATCCACTGAAGACTCCAAATTCTCTTTTTGTCTGCAGGAACTAACAATGAACCCACCCGGCCTGGCATGGTTGCACAACATATTAACAACCTAAATGTAAAAACCAAATTTTTATTGTGCTAATCAGAAAAATACCAGGCCATTTCTATAAGAGAACGCCTATCACTAGATTTGTAGAGCAAAACACAACTAAGCAACCTGACATTGACCACGTGGGGCTGGTTAATTAGATTTCAGTGCTTCCATGCAGGGCTATGATGTGGGTACTAAAAGTTTTAAACTGTGCCCACTGAGGGGGAGGTCAGTAATATACTCTTAAGTAGCAAAAGAGATTTGTAAAGTAAAAAAAAAAAAAAAAAGAAGGGGAGAACAAAAGGCCCTATATATGTGCACAGTGAGTTTGTGTAAATACCTGTTTTGCATGTTATATAAATGCTGAAAATGGGGCCTCCCCAGTGGTGCAGCGCGTTGAGTGCAGCACTGTGAAGCTGTCCACAGCCTCTACAATGTGGGTTCGATTCCTGGCCGGCCAGGGAGATTCCCACATGGCATGGAAGACCTCTCCTGTCACGCCTGCTGCTCCCCTCAGCAGTGTACTTTGTCAGTCTGCCTGTTCTGTTCCCTGCTCTATCTCTGGTGAATCCTTTCACTCTCCCGTGCCTCTGGCCTGTACCCCAGCTATTGTATAAATAAATAAAAATAAATAAATAAATCTTTTTTAAAATGCTGAAAATACTGTGTGTGTGTGTCTGTGTGTGTCTGTGTGTGTACGTGGGGGGTCGTGCACAGAAAGCTGACTGCTGACTCCACCACCTCGAGGAAAGAGGCATCATAGTGCGGCCAGATTTGGTTGAGCCTGTGGCTCTGGCTTTACTTTTCTTACTTAGTCTACTGTGACAAGCACATAATTTATAATCTGAAAGGGAAAACCAATAGTTTATGTAATTTAAAATCTTATTGAGGCGGGGGGACATTGTAAAGTTTAGTGTCTAAGTGCTGAAACATAGTGGTGGATTTGGGGAGTAGTATGGGATGGGTGGGGGGGGAGGAGGGTATAGAGGGTAGAATGGTGGCCTCTAAAAGAAATCTGTCTGTGTTCAAACCCCAGGGAACTATGAATGATAGCATAAAGGGGTGTTTGCAGCTTAAAGGAGCCTTTGCAGAAGATGCTGAGATGAGCTCACCCTAGATTACCCCAGTGAGCCCTAAATCCAATGACAAGTGGCCTTTGAAGAGAAAGGCAGAAGAGATTTGAGACACACAGAGGAGAGGTGATCTGGAGAGAGGAGGGGACAGGTACGATGGAGTGAAAAACCGAGGACAGACGGGGACAATCAGCAGCAGTAAGTGCAAATGCATCCTTCCCTAGAGCCTCAGCTGACACCTTGATCTCAGAGTTCTAGCCTCCAGACTGTGGGAGAACACATTTCTAGTGTTTAAGCCATCCAGTTTATAGTTGTTTGTTATGGCAGTCACAGGAAATTAATACAAGGAGGCTAATTTATTTTTTTCTGGATGGTGAGGGAGACTTCATAGGAAATGTCTTGAGCATCAAAGGGAAGTGAGAATGGGAAGAAGGGTGCAGCACAAACATAGGCCCCTCAATCCTGATGGGAAGGGCTGGGCAGGATGGTTGGGGTGTGAGGTGTTCTTAATGGTAGGGATGATGTGGGCAAAGAGGTGTAAAACGAAGCATCATATATTCTCTGGATTTTTTAGCTGCAGAAACAAATTCTTTTTTAAGAGGATTGAGCAATTCATGTCAGAGACAGAACTTCAGTAAAATCTACCTTCAGTATCAAACTCACGAGGGAGAGATTGCACTGCTGTAAACTCCAAAAACTGGAGAATGGAAAAGTAATTCCTTGTGTTCAAAATGCTGCAGCTTGCTGGAGCTTGAGGGCTCTGTCCTCAACCAGCTTGCTTGCATTCCTAGCAGCTGGCTTCTTTGGCATCCATGTGATCCCTGCCAAAATAGGAAGCCCCCAAGCTAGCTAGAAACAAAATATTTTCATCATTTGACATGATAAAGCATGTGGCTCTTGAGTAAGAAGACCGGCACAGCCATGGACATGTTTGGTCTTATCCCATTCACTCTATCCCCATTGGGAAGCGGGCCTCCTCCAATTAGTAGGATGGAGAGGGTCTTCTGGTGGCCTGGGAAGGGACAGGAGTCATATTTCTTTTTGCACATCACTTGTGGCCTTGACGTTCCACCAGCATGAATGTGTTCAGCAGTTTCTGTTGCAGGTGTGTCTTGATACCCTTAAAAGCACCGAAGTGGGGGCTTCTGGTGGTATGTATTGAGACCAAAGAAGAATGAGCTTACATACCAGAAACACTTGAATATACATGGTTGAACACATTTGTTTCCCAGGACTGACACTATAAATAGGATGTGGATCAGTGAGAAGGCAATAGTTTACATGGGTGGCCTTGTCTTTGTGGATAGATAGTTCCCAGAAGCATGCACCCTGAGGGCTGGTTCTGGATGCAGAGAAGCTGCCAAGTCATCACTGTGACAGGCTCACAGCTGCCCTAGGCCAAGCCTTTTCCCTCGTTATCCAAATTCATCTGCAATCATCTCCAGAAACTTCCACGGTAAAGTCTTGTCTCCTCTGTGGACAGTAGAGGGTGTGCGTGTGTGTATGCGTGAGTGTATGATGTGTGTAGTTGCATGAGTATGAGTGTGTGATGTGTTTTTAAGTTGTTTTGTGAGTCTGTGATTGTATGAATGTTTCTGCGATGTGTTTATGTTTAAGCATGTGCCAAAGTCCTAACCAGAGAGAGTTCTGCTCCAAGCAAGAGGCCTGGCTGCATCTCAGTGAGTATTATGGAAGTGCTCACTTATCCCTCGAAGAGAGGTAGAAGATTCCTGCCTGGTCTTGGGAAAAATGGAAAATTTATGTAGAACAAGAAGGAGACTACTGATTGGGTATTTATCTGGGTGCGTCAATGGGGGCGGGTGGTATGCAGGGAGTATAGGAGTAGCTGAGGAAGGAGGAAGGACAAAGCCATCTATCAGCAACCTGCTGTAGCCAAGGTGGGCCAACCCAGGTGAGCAAGGGAGCAGGAAGCGGGGCATGGACCCAAAGTGATTATTCAGTGCCAGCAGCCAATACACTGGCAAAAAGAAACAAAATAAGTAGAAAGACAATATTTCCCAGTAACAGAATGCCAGCTGAGCAGAGCAACTTAAAAGTCTTTGTCTGGAAGCTGGTCATACTGAAACTTTCCTGTGATTGGGAAGAAACCATGGCATTGTTTGCTGTGCTCCTGAAATATTGGTTTTCCATCTTAATTTAGAATTTAAGAAAAAAGTGAACATTATGCGGGGTTGTCTGACATCCATTATTTTTGTCAAATCTCACAAATCTTAAGCCAATTATCAAATGAAAACTAAGGCTCAGAAAGGTGAAGTAACTTGTTCAAGATCATGGAGTAGGATCTTTAGTGTTGTGCCTGAGTGAAGCATAAACCTCCACTGTGTCCTTTTTGGGGAGTAATGAAGCTATTCTTGTTGGCAAAGGATTTCCCTCCTCTTGTGCTTATTTTTCCCAGGAACTGTAATAGACAATAAGACACACTATCTCACTTACTCCTCACAATTCTATGAGTTTGACATCATTATGCTATTATCTCTGGCAAACTGAGGAAACGTCCCCAAATATATACATGTAAACACACACACACACACACAATGGAACACTACTCAGAAAAAAGAATGAAATTATGTCATTTTCAATAACATGGCTAGAAATGGAGATGATTGTACTAAGCAAAATAAGTTAGAAGGCAAAAGACAAATACCAGATGGTTTCACTCACATGTGGAATATAGAAAAAGCAAAGGAAATGACAAAATAAAACCGAAGCAAACCATAGAAATCTGACTTCAGAATTAGATCCATCCTGGAGGCTCGGGGGTGGGTTGGGAGATAAGGAAGGAGGGTGCACCATGGAATAGTGGAGGACTATGGTGGTGGGCATGGCGTGGTAATATATATCTAGAATGGTGTGAACCTATAACTCTGTCATAGGCAGTGATGTAAGCCAATGTAACCACAACAAAAATAATACAAAAATAAAGTCAATTGAAATGGCAGAAATGTTCAAAATCTTTTAAACAAATGTGTATATATTGTTTCCACAACACATGTACTAGAATATACATAAGAATCCTCTTTGTAACAGGCCCCAATTGAAAATCTAAAAGCTGACCACCAATGGAATGAATAAATTGCAGGATGTCCCAGCTGAAGAATATTATCCAATAAAGAGACCAAGAGAACTCAGTCATGCATCACATAACGATGTTTGAGTCAACCGTCGACCATATCATAGTAATAGTCCCCACAGGCCACACCCATAGCCAGGTGCTGTCCCAGTCAGGTCTGCCACCATTTACATCTGATGAAATCACCCAAGGACATATTTCTCAGGACATGTTCTCACTGTTAAGCAGTGCATGATTGTATAGCCACATATAACATAGAGAAATCTCAAAAACATTGTGCTTACCAAAAGAAACCGACACTAATGAATTCATATGTCTACCTACATAATGTTCAAAATATAAAGGCAGAGCTGATCTGTGGTGATGGATGTCAGAATAGCGAATATACTGGAGAGACAGCATAGCCCCTGGCAAGGGAAACAAAAACATTTTTTTAATATCCTGATCTGAGTGTAGGTTACTTTTTTTCTCTACACTCACGATTTGTATACTTTCCTGTACATATGCTATACTTCACTGCAGATACTTAGTAGAAATAATTCTCTAGCTTGCTGTCCTGTCAGTTTAACATGGAAGGCCCTCTGCTTCTCACCCAACAATTAGTCATTCACTCTGTTCCTACTTTAACTCTTCTAAGTAACATAGGCAAGTAAAGACCCCTTTCATAATAGTACAAGGAGATGTTAAATGAATTCTTCTAAGGCTCATTTCACCAAAGGACCCATTTGCTATTATTTCCTAAATTTCCCCATAATCTGGTAAACATAGTCGTGGATACGTTCTTGAATGTAGTGACAAACATGAATATTCACTTCTTCTGAATGTATTCACGAGTAAATCAGGATTTGTCTTTAACCTGTGAAGAGATCCTTCTTTGTAGTTTTTGTTACCACACCTTTTTAAAATATTATCTTATTGTTTCCAATTTGTTTTTTTCTTACTCTTTCACCACAGCCCTGTGTCTTTCTAATGATAGTTAAATTTTAACATTTTAATTGCTATACAACATCAGAATCTTTTCTCAGAGATTTATATTTATGGTGAATGGGGTTGAATGTTACATCAAAACTTTAAAAAACACATTTTTCTGAGCAGTAAATATTTTATAAAAAGCACAAATCCCATTATGTTCACTAACAATTCTTTAAATTGCTACTCTGAAGAGAATTAAAAATCAGACAAATATAGTTTTATAGACATCTCCAAAAGCTATTAAACTATATCATTCAATATGAATTCCTATAATTATATAAATCATTAAAAATTTGTAAAAGAAAACATAAATGTGTTAGTCACAGAGTTGTGAAGTTGCTAGAATGTGTGTGAATAAGAAATGGATAATAAAAAGTCTCTGCAGAGATGGAGGGACAGAGAAGGAGAAAGGGAAATGCAATGAAGGGACTATTTATCTATTTTCAGTAATTGAGATATAATTGACATAAACATTGTGTGCCACATCCCAATAACAACACTTTGTGATTTTTTACAAAAAATAAAATCCTTTAGCTTTCCCATATGTTCCCTCCATTCAAGTGCTACCAGTTTTGCTCTTTTTTGGAGTAGAGACCCAGGATACCATTAGAGAAGGTTACAAGAGGAGGGGAGAAGATGGAGCATACACAGGATCCTTGAGCCATTGTTTCCCTCAGGAATGTCAAGTACAAACACCAGAGGAGCAGCCACACTAGAACAGAGCTGGGGGAATGAGGATCAGTGTCTCAGCAAATTAGGAGAGAAAGAAGCCATCAGAAAGGGAAAGAATAACAGAGAGGAAGTCAAGAATGCTGCCAGTTCCCTGGCAGGGCTATTGGCCCTTCCTCCAGCAATCCCCAGGCTCTCCGTCAGCCGGGGGAGAAGAGAGCATAGTTTGCTGTAAGAGAAAGCATAGTCTGTTCCACAGTTCAACAAGGGACACTTAGATGACCAGAGACTGGGTTCAGCAGTGGAGAGAGTCACCTGGTCACTGCTGGGCAGTCTCTGGGCTCCCAGTAGTGTCTGTGACTCCCTCAGAGAGCCAGGAAAGAGATCACCCCTCCTGACCTGTGTGACCTCCATCTGTACTTCCTGCGAGGCTGTGGGAGGTCACAGCCAACGTGGTCTGTTTGGTCCCTTGCCTGGGGCTGTCACGGAGCATACCTCACGGAGGCTTTCTGAGTGGACTTCCAGACAGTGCTTCCCGGAGTCCAGAGACATATTCACTGCTCCCCTGCCTGCCTGCTGGTGACCTCTGCCTCACTCACAAAGAAACTGCGAACACAGCATCTGTCCTGCTCCACTGTAGGCCTTGTTAGAGAATATACTGCCAGGCCTATTGCACACACAGCCCTCCCCTCAGTGGGCTTCTAGAACACAGGTCGTACAGAGACTGGGGAGTGCCCACCTCTCACCTTCCTGCCTACTTGTGACCTCTGGGTTTTTTGGTTTGTTTTTTTGCTGTCCCTTACATTAGAAAAAGTAGTTTGGACCTCATGGAGACCGTGTATATGTGTGCACTTCATTTCTATTCATGAGCTCAAAGGTTTGATCTTTTGAAGATTTTCTGAGTGGTAGTCAGAAGTTTTGC
Organism: Talpa occidentalis; assembly: GCF_014898055.3. Classification (NCBI taxonomy): domain Eukaryota; kingdom Metazoa; phylum Chordata; class Mammalia; order Eulipotyphla; family Talpidae; genus Talpa; species Talpa occidentalis. Next base: position 72,271,881 of record NW_023605083.1, read on the forward strand.
TCAAAAGATGGTGTTTAAAACCACATGGCTATGTCACAGGTGGAGTCTGAAGCCTTGTGGCGAGGTAACTTCCCTTTCCTCCTTCTAAGACCTACGGTTTCCAAAATGGCACTCGACCTCCTATGATGAGCTGTTGGGGAACTCAGAAGTTTGATTTTTTTTTATTTCCTTCATTTTGGTTCCCTGAGATTTTACTTTTCAGTTTGTACCATCCCCTGCTAGCATATTTTAAGTTCTGTGACTCTGGACTTTTATTTGTGATCTCTGCTGACTTATAGGTCAGAAAAGTGAGAGTACTTTCATCTGGATTAAGTTTAAAGTGATTTGATACTGGGAATTCTTGCCTACACAGTTTGTGTTGGGTACACCTGCCGTTTAAATTCATTTGATTAAAAAAAGTAAATTCATTTGATTTCTAGAATTTGTTTAACTGCTAGTGCCTGACAAGTGTCTAAGGCCCTGGCTTCCCACAGAAGGAGGTCTGTTTGGAAAGCACTCTATCTGATATGATCAACACCCTCTGTGGGTACCAGAGATGCAGCCCAGAACCTCCCACTTCATGGGAAGCCATTTGGGATATGTTTCTTTCAAAAAGCATCACACTAGGTTTGATGCTTCTTTTGTCCTTCTGCAGTTTGGGGAACTTGATGAGATTTTGATTTTTTCCTTTCAGCTTCTGTTACAGACACCCAAGGATTGACTTCTAATGAACATGGGAAGCCATGGGCTTGAGCTTGCTACCTGCTCTAACTGAGTCTTTTTACTTATTTCCATAGTTGTACGAATATAGGATGACACCTGGCTCTGTGAGACCTTACTCTACAGCTTTAAGGATTTGATTTTTGATTCCACAGAAAAAAGTTGGTTTTGATTTTAGCATTCCTTTTTAATTTTTTATTTTTGTGAGTTTTTTAAATAAGCCTACTTGATTTTTCATAGCTTATTTTCACATGTACATGTAAGGTTTAGGCAAACAAATAGCCTGGCTACTGTAATGTGATTACCTTTCTATCAGGCAATGCAAAAAAAAAGTTAGCCTTGGGAAAAAAAATCTAGGCTTTGTCCTTATAAGAAATATAGAAATAGCATTGTATCTTTGCAACTATAACTGAAACTGCAGTTTTAAAAGGTATTCCAAATGGCTTAAATGAAAACTGTGTCTATATGTTGAAGTCTGCATGCCTTCCATTTTGTATCTAATTTTGTCGGCCTCTAAGGATAAAAATTAATATAGACTGTGCCTGTAAAAATTTGAGCTCAGAAATATAATGGGAATTAAATTTAAATTTAATGGGTTAGTTTGAAAGACTATGCCTATAAAGTTGTATTGAATATGTAATTTCCCTTTTTCTGTCTGGGTCATTGATGTCTGGTGTGTGGAATCTCTTAATATCAGGTAAAATGGGAGGTTGAAAATTTAAGGTTTTCTTTGAAAGTTAAAATTTCCAGTTATGGGTTCAAAATAAAAAGATTAAGTGTTGACTGTTACCATCATGCTAGTGAGTTTAGTTGGAGTTTTCATTGTAATTATTTATTTTTAATACTTACTATAAAACTTAACAGAAATCTAAATTAGGAAAATATCGGTAATCTTTTATTTGCTTAGAGGAAATTTTTTAAAAAGATTTATTTATTTATGCATACAAGAACTGGGGTACAGGCCAGAGGTGAGGGTGTGTTTGAGAGGATTCACCAGAGACAAAGTGGGGAACAGAACAGGCAGACTGACTGAAATACACAGCTGAAGGGAGTAGCAGGCGAGTAAAGAGAGGTCTGCTGCACCATGTGGGTAGCTCCCTGGCCGGGGATCAAACTAATGCTGCAGTGGCTGCGGATAGCTCCATAGATTGCATCTTAAACCCTGAGCCACCAGGGAGGCCCTGCTTATAGGAAATTTTTTGGAACCTCAGTAGAGCTCCTGAGATACTCCATAAAATTTCTTCCATGGGAGAAAATTATTTCATAGGAAAGACATTGTATGAATTTCAACCTATTTGGTATTTATCTGGTAAATTGGAATTTGATGGGAAGCACTGTCTCTTGGAAGAAAGGTTTAACCTTGGCATATACATAAACACTAACACTGGTATTTTTAAATTTATATAAAACCTTTTAAGTGTCTGATGTGTAAAGTGCTTATCAATTTTGATTGCTGTTCTGTAATATTTTAAGTCATAATGTTGAACAAATTCCCTTGTCTATTAGGTTATCGGATTTTAATTTTGGTTCATTTGTCTAATTGTTTTGGAGAAATTAATGGAGGAAAGAGCTTGGTTCATGCTAATTGATGGAATGTAAGAGTGGAAATTTTTTTTTAAAGTAATTTTTTTTTAAAGATTTATTTATTTATTTACATAAGCACAGAGTAGAGTCAGAAACGTGGGAGGGTAAGAGAATTCACCAGAGTCAGAGCGGAGAGCAGAGCAGGCAGACTGAGGAAGTACACTGCTGAGGGGAGCAGCGGGCAGCAGGAGAGGTCTGCGCGCCATGTGGGACCCTCACCCGGTGGCTGGGGATCGAACTGGTGCTGCAGAGGCTGCGGGCAGCTTCGCAACCCAGCCCTCAATGGCTGCGCCATGGGGGAGGCCCAAGAGTGGAAATTTTTTACATAGGATTGGATGGACAATTGGAGATGAATACAATTTTGATAAGCTTTAGTTTGAAATGATATAGTTTTTTGTTTGATTTTTGACTCAAGAAAAATTATTTTCTGGGTGACCAGGATTTGCAGCAATGTTAAATTACATTTTTGCAAGCAGAACTAACTTCATAATATTGAAAAATGATAAATAATGTTATTACTCGTGGCTATGTGTCTCAGCATAATTTCAATAAGAAATTTTATTTGTCTCTTCTTAAACTAGAAAATTGGAAACATTTTTATTATGTGGCTTTGATTGAAATTCTTCTGGGAGTTGAATTTGAGCTGATCCAAGAAGAGAGCACACCACTTTCCTTGTAGGGTTCTAGAGACCTCCAAGGAGGGTAGGGCAGCTTGCCTCCATTGACAGGACTGGAAATCCCAGAGAAAAAGTCCTGGGAACCTCAAGAAGAGGAAACCTCAGCTGGAGTCTGATAAGACTGTGACTTTGATCCTGAAGCCTGTACAGGCCAGATGTTAAGAGATCACTGTAAGCCCTTATGGAGTATTCTAACAAAGCCAACACAATTCTGCTTGGTTGTTTTGCTCTGTGAGTGCATGCAAAAATAGGTCAAAGGATTAAAATTAGTTTTAGTTTAACAAAGCATTTTGCTATATTGTAGACTTGGGATGAAAGTAGAGAGAAAAGATGTTAATGTGTAGAACCAGTTTTAAGATTTTTCTTGTTGTTTTATCTGAGTTTTTTTTTTTTTTCTGATACTTTTCTACTTGTTTAACTAATGTCCAGATTTTTTGTTCTTTCAGTTGGACTAATAAACTACTTGCCAAGAATAGAGGACTTTCCCACACTGGCAATCCATGAATAATGTCTAGTAACTGATTGTTATTTCTTTTTTTTTTAAAGATTTATTTATGCATACAAGAGCTGGGGTATAGGCAAGGGGTTTGGGGGGGTGAGAGGATTCACCAGAGCCAGAATAGGGAACAGAACAGACAGATTGACCGAAGTACATTGCTGAGGGGAGCAGCAGGCGAGTCAGGAGAGGTCTGCTGTGCCATGTGGGTAACTCCCTGGCTGGCTGGGGATGGAACTCATGCTGCAGAGGCTGCAGACAGCTTCATAGATCACGTCTTAACCCCTTGCACCACCAGAAAGGCCCCTGATTGTTATTTCTTTTGAACACTCTAGCACCCCAGGGAAAAAAAAAAGAAAAACACTGTCTCCTGAGGATATACTCCAGAACTTTGTCAGCATAGAAATGGTGGAGAATAAATGAAAAGAAGGATTTGTTAGAGGGAGGTACCCTGTTCTCTGACCCCATTTACATATAGTTGCCTTGGACTAGTTACTGGGAACTATGGGTAGAACACTTAGATGAAGATATATAACACAGAAGGCAGGTGAACTAGGGAGGAGAGCCTTTGTTCTTGCAAATAGACTTATGCCCTGGTATTGCTGGGAAGGATGCATGGAAGGAGACATGTGAAGGAGAGACATGTAGAGATACTTAGAAGAGATACATGGGTGAGAAACAGGAGGAAAAGCTGACAGTGGCAGTCATTATCATGATGTGTTATCTCCTTTTGTCTCAGATTTCTGGCACCTGCTTCTGAACTCATTTCCTATGGTTCTCCACCAGAAGATGCCTTAGACTATGGCAAGTTTCAGCCCTCAATGTCCTCTGCTTTGGGATGATCCTGTTTGGGCATTTGCCCATGAAGTGATAGGTAATTTGGGGTGTTTTATTAGGGTGTCTTATTAGGAAATTTCTTCTCTTTCTATGAAAACTAATTCTATTAAAGCTCAAACACACTTAGAGTGTATTCTCTTTGTATGCTGTGAATGTCAGGAAACTGTTTTAGGACATGCAAGTTTGGGCTGCCTGGGTTCCCCTTGGTCACATGCTAAGAAATTGAGAAAGAGGGATAGCTTCCAAACACACTTTATAACCAGCATCACACTGATACCAATATCTGACAAAGACATCACACACAAAAAACCAGAATTACAGACAGATTTTTCTGATAAACATGGCCAATTGAATCCAACAATACATCAAAAGGATTGTACATCATGTCTAAATGGGATTTATTCCACAGACATTGGGATGGTTCAGCATTTGAAAATCCTCAGAGTGATTCATCACAGCAAAAAAAGGAAAGATAAAAAGCCATACGATTATATCAACAGATGCAGAGAAAGCATTTCATAAGACTCAACATACATTTTTGATGAAAACCCTTAAAAAAAACTGGGAATACATGGAACAAACCTCAGCATAATAAAAGCCATATATAAAAACCCACAGCCAACATCATACTCAATAGTGAAAAATGTAAAGTTTTTCCTCTAAGATTTAGTACAAGACAAGGATGTCCACCTTCACCACTACTATTCAACAAAGTACTGGAAGTCTTAGCTAAAGCAATCAAGCAAGACAGACAAAAATAAATACAAATTGTGAATAAAGTAAAACAAAAATAAGTACAAATTTTGAATAAAGTAAAACTTTTATTATTTGCAGGTGACATGATAATATACATGAAAAACCCTAAAGACTCCAGTACAAATTAAGTAAAATAAATAATTTCAGTAAAGTGTCAGGGTACCAAGTCAATCTGCAAAAATCAGTTGTGTTTCTATAGGTAAATAATAAGTTTGAAGAAAAACATCTAGAAAGCAATCCCATTCACATTTGCAACAAAAAGAATTAAATATCTAATAGTAAACTTAACAAAGGGCCTTTACAATGAAAACTGTAAGATATTGTTAAAAGAGATAAACGAATACATAATTAAATGGAAAGATATTCACTGTTCATGGATAAAATGGTTATCCTACCCCAAAGCAATATACAGATTAATGTAATCCCTATCAAGCTTTGATAGCAGTCTTCAGAGAAATAGAACACACAATAATGAAATTCATATGGAACCTCAAAGACCCTGAATAGCCAAAGCAATCCTGACAATAAAGAGGAAAAGTGATGATATCACACTCCCAGACTTCAAACTATACTCCAAAGCTACGATGATTCAAGCAATATTGTACTGGAACAAAAACAGGCCCATGGAAAAATGATACAGAATTGAGAGCCTAGAAATAAACCACACCATCTGTGGAGAGTTAATGTGCCACAAGTGGGTCAAGAGTATACACTGGAGAAAGGAGAGTCTCTACAACAAACGCTGTTGGGAAAACTCGACAGCCACATGTGAACGAATGAAGATAGACCATCATCTCACACCTTACAGAAAAAAATAATCTAAATTGATTTAAAGACACAGATATAAGACCTGAAACTATAAAATATATTGAAGAAAATAATAGGAAAAACATTTTGTGATATTGGCTTCAGTGATAGCTTTGTGAACTGATCTCCAAAGGTAAAAGAGCAAAAGCAAATATAAACAAATGGGATTACATCAAATCAAAAAGCTTCTTCACAGAGAAAGAAATTATGAAAGGAAAAAGCACCCTACTGCATGGGAGAAAATATTTGCATATAACACATCTGAGAAAGGACTGATATCCAATATCTTCAAAGAACTCATGCAGCTCAACAAAAAGAAAACAACACAATCAAAAAATGGACAGAAAAGCTAAATAGACACTGCTCTGAAAAAGATGATCAATACAGATCTCCAATATTGATGGCCAATAGGCACATGAAAAAATGCTCCTCATCACTTATCATCAGGTAAATGCTAATCAAAACCACAATGACACCACTCATTCTCATACTATGAGAATGACCCATATCAAAAAGACTAGAAACAACAAACATGTAGATATAAAGAAAAAATTGCACACTGTTTGCGGAAATGTGAACTCATCCAGTCCCAATGGAAAATGGTGTGCATGAAAACGGTTTCTCAAAATATTAAAAATGGATCTATTACATGACCCAGCAATTAGAGTCATAGGTATCTATCCAGAGAGTACTAAAACACTAATTCAAAGGAATATATGTACTCTTATGTTTATTGCAGCCTTATTTACTAATAGTTAGGTTATAGAAACAGCTAGTGCCCAAGTGGATCAGAAAAATATGGTATACATACACAATGGAATGTCACTCAGTTATAAAAAGGATGAACTCCTGCTATTTGCAACAACATGGATGGAACAAGACAAGATAATGCTACATAAAATAAGGCAAAAGGAAAAAGAAAAATATTGGGTAGTCTCACTTATATATGTTAAAAAAAACAGAAATATATAACAAAGGATTAGTCAAAACCAAACCAATAATAAACTGTTAACAACGGACTGCATTACGGAGGGAGAGAGCAGTGGAGTATGAATGGGGAAAGAAGGGGCCCAATATAACATGATGGAGGATAGTTGGGACATTGGTAGTATTAGCAAGCCGCCTGTAGGGCATTGTGAAACCCCCAAACTTGCACACTCTAAATTAATTCTGCCATTCATCACATAAAGACAAGTCTTAGTGCATAAGACCTTCAATAGAGAAGAGCTTTAATGGAATTAGGGTGCAAAGAGAGGAGATAAGAGAAAGGATATAGTTTCCCATTGAAACACCCAAAACTATCCATTGCCTTGTGGGTGAATGTCCAATTAAACAGGGTTGGCCTAAAGTGGGGCCACTGAGGCCCCAAAACTTGCCACAAGTCTAAGGCAGCTTCTGGCAGGGAACCATAGGAAAGGGGCAAAAGAGTTCAGGCGAGTTTGGGCCAAAAGAAGTAAAATAAGGGTACAAATCAAGTTAAAGGCTGTCATTGTTAGCCTCCCTATGAGTCTCTCACCCACGTATTTCTTCCATGCCCCACAAGTCACTGGTGCAAGGCCAGAGCTGAGAAGCAAGAGGAACTTCCTCACATCTCACTTCTCCATGTGCATCCTCCTCCAGGTCTCTCGCAAGTCTTTTTTAGTTTCCCCTCATGGCTCACCTTCGTCTTTCCTCAAATGGGGCAGGGAATCTGGAGCTTCCCTTTTTCAGATTACACTGTTACAGAGGTGGGCAGGTTTGAAAGTAAGTATTTTTAGAGGTCTAAACCTATAAACTTTAGAGTACATACAAAGATGTAAGCCTACTTTACCTCAATAAGCATAATTTGATGGAAAAACAAATAAAAGAAAACATTTAAAAAAAGAAGATTCAAATTGAAAAAGTAAAAAAGAGGAGGTTTCATGTAGGGCTGGGTGGGGATGAAGGAAGACAGCAAATCGACCTAATCATCCTGTAGCCTGGAGTAAGGAAACTTGGAACATTCTTCAGGAACAAGAGCATCACTCCAGGTACACATTTCTCTTGGAACTATTGTGTACTGAAAGAAAATGGGACGTATAGTTAGGTCAACAGAGCAGGAGACCACTGCCATTAAAAGATGGCTTGCTACATAACCCGAGAGGGAGCAGGCCAAGGGAGGAACTTGGGTCAGTCAAGACGTGGAGGGAGAGGAGAGAATTGTGGGCCAGAGCCTATACTGTGAGGATAAACCAGGATGGGCCAATTTAAACAATTATGATAGATTCTGTCCCTAGTTGTGTGGTAACTGGTTCTGGGGTGATAGGGGAGGTGGGTAGTGATCCAGACTGTGAGAGCTGTTTAAAAGCAAATTATTTTCTATCTCTAGGAAACGGCTAACTATAGGAGGGGCAGTCCCTCCTAAATCAGCAAGGCCCCAGATGTCAAAGTATTAGAGTGCAGAAAATAAAATGCATAGTTACTGTAATCTCTTGCCTCCCACTCTTCTGCAATGTGTCAGTTTCCTAATATAACTTATATTCAAGAGATTCCCCCTGGGAGGCTGACTTGTCCACAGAAGCCAGTTTTTCTCAGAGCTGAACTCACCTGATAGTTCCTCTATTCCATAGCCAAATATGGTTAAGTATCTTCCCATTGGGAGCAGAATGGGGAACTCTCCCTTGAGAAGATTTTCTTCATCTGGATTTATCTGTCTTAATAATGCTCGTGCCTCTAGGCTGAGCCCTAATCTGGCTCACCACTAAGTCTTCCCAGCTTCCCTTCTAAGCCTGTTGTTTCCTCCCTATTTTTTTTAATTTAAATAATATTTTCTTACTTAATATTTTTAACTTTTCACTTTCTACCATTGCTTATATGTTGTTTATGTATCTGCCTTTATTGCCTTTAAAAACATGCAAGTGAGTACCTCTGTCTTCTTCAATCTAGTGGTTCTCCTTTCTTCTCTTCACCTCTTGTATCCCCCACAATGTTCACTGCACCTGCACCTAATGAGTTCTTATTAAATAACAGAAACTCCATATTTTATTCTAGGCCCTTCAGAAGCAGACTTTAAAACAAGGATTAAAGAGCAAGTTGTGTACTTGGGCAATGATCCCATAGAAGCTCCAGTGAGCGGTGGTGGGAAGGAGAGAGTGAAGATTGGAGAGCTGCCAGTGCAATGTGAACCAGGGAGCTGTTTACCCCTGAGGGCAAGTGGGGCTCAATATTGCTGGTACTCTGTGAGGGACACAGCTCCTCCTTGTTCCAGCTGGCTATTTGTCTAAATGTCATTTTGGGGTGCCCCTGGGCCACTTAACTCCCTGATACACAGCATAGCACATTCCAGTGGCTGCAGCAAACCCACATGGGGCCTAGGGGGCTCGAGTAAGGAACCTGTCAATGCCAAGGGGTTTAGGGGGAGGAGGTGCACCAAGCAACCATTATTACTAAGTTGTAAAATAAAGGTTAAATAGACATATGTCTTAAAATTTAGGCACTTACTGGTCAAGAGATAAAAATATAAAGGGACAGGTTTAAAGACATATTTCTTTATGGGGAGTAGTCAGAAGACATTGGTTGATGTCTTCTCGAACCTTCTGAATTTACCTTATGCCTGATTCCTTCAGCTGAGAACAGCTAACCTGTCCAGAGATAGCTATCCTGTTCAGAAAGCATGGCATATCTTGGATGAGGTGGGTGGGTTTGGGGCCTTTAAGCTGCCATAATCACCCCTTCTCCAAAATCTAATGTTACCCCTATTCCAAACAGTGGTTTTGTTACAAAGATGCTGCTTTCATCCTTGCCTGTTCACTCAAAGAGAGACCGGTTCTCCCCTTTCTGGAGCAAATTGCTCTTGGATATATCTTTGAGTCCCAGCTCCAGGTTAAGTCAACCTTTTCTTATTTTGCTCCAAGTTCTCTCACTGCATAGGGGTATGGGCCTCCTGGAGCCTCCATCCACACTGCCTGGTGAAGTGAAATGGTGCAACTGGGTAAATTTAGTCAAGTCAAGCAGTCATCAAGATAATCTGGAAAACACCCCTCCCCCCAAAAAAAATACAGTTTACATGATCTATGTTCAAAAGCAGAGGCTGGGTGGGAATGGGATGGAAACTGGAAACTGTGACTCAGAACTCTTTGGAGTTTGGCTTGAGTGTAAATGTCATCACTCGGCTCAATGCACATGAACATCTCAGCAAAGTTCCATGCTTCAGACATTCTTGAATTTGCCAATTTATATTTTACATTTTTGGACACTCTTCTGGAATAATCTGTCAATTAACATATGCCAGATTCCCTTTTTTTTTTCCGTTAGCAAAACCCACCAAAAATGTTTCCCAAACCCATCATTCCCCTGAGTTTTCTAGTAATCACAAGCAGGCCTCACCATGTGTCAGCTGACTGTGGTGTTCCGTAACATTCGAACAGCACCACAAGTCTGAGTACTCCCTGAGGACAAAACTTTCCATCATGATCTGGCCATGGTCCTAGCAGAGACAGCCAGGTAGAACTATTGAGTTGACAAGGTATTTTTTTAATAGAACAAATTGATTCTGGATTATGTTTTAAATATAGTACTGTGGTTAAAAGAATGAAAATATGAGCAAAAAAAAAAAAAGATACTATAGATTGAGAACTCGAAAGTGGTGGCAAAAACTCTTGGCCTGGGAACTTATCTCAAAATTCTAATAAATAGTGTCATGACCTTGGACAAGTCCTTCAACATTGCTAATTTCTGTTTCTACCTCATCTATAAAATTAGACCACATTTCAGCTCTAAATTCTTAAGAATATGTAAGGTTTCAAAATACACAGATATGGATATCCTCATACATTTTGGATAAGGAATGCCTTAGTTATAAACAGATACTTGTCATTGGGCTGAACACCAGAAATGAGGTAACTGCCTGGGAAAGATGTAACAATGGCTGATAATGTCCTCTCTCAAAGTTAAAAATTGCATATATTTATAATTACAGTATTTCTTGATGTATATCAGTAATTCATTGAAGCAGAAAATGTTCCTTTAAATCAATATTTAAGATTTTTCTCCCCATTTTTCCTCATGTCAGAATAACAACTTCAGTTTACTACAAATCTCAACCTCTTGTATTTAAGTGTCAGTAATTAACACACCCATTGGAGTGACATTCTTATATCTCTTCTATTAATGAAGAAATTGAGCTATGGATATCTTAAAGTCCTTGCCCAAGGTCATACAAACAGTGAGCTGTATTATGGGTCTGAAACCTGAATCTGTTTATTTCCATTCCTCACCAGCACCATCTTGGTTATTATGCTAAGAGAGATTCTCTGAAAACAACACATTTTCTATCAAATTCATTTGGCTTCTTTCCAATGAACTTGACATCAAAATGAACTTTTGGAAAAACTAAGGCATGATTGAGAAGCTGTCTTTGTCTTCAGAAGAATCCTAGGGTGGCAGACTCTCTGGATTATGATTGAGCTTATCCTCAAGAAGAAGCAAGCCTGTAGATTATGGGGGTATTGGAACACTATTAGAGCTAACATGGGACAGTCTGAACAACTGTGATTGTATCTTCCTCAAAGGGCTCGTTTTTGTAGGAATCTTCTCTTTTAAGGTTTAAACTTCATCAGATCTCCTAAACTGAATACACAGATTTGCCTTCTGTCTTTTGCATTTGGATCTCCAAAATTTGGCTCTCCAATAGGTTTTGCACTGACACCAGTTTAACAAGGTGATTCTCACTGAACTCAAGTTTTCATGGTTTTATTGAACACCAAATTCTATTCTCAACTCCTTCTGTGGCAAGGGAAGGGTGATGCAGTTTGCCAATTCATAAAACCATTCCATTCGATCCACTTAAAACTGGGTCCCAAATTCATCTTTTTGCTTGTTTGTTTGTAATGGGTACTTGCTGCTTCTAGGAAGGTCCCATTGAATAAAGAAATCTCAGAAGACATCAAAAAGTTCTGACAAAACAATATCTTGATGATTTAAGTGTAAATATGTCAGAAACATGTTTTCTATTATTTCTGAAATAATACATGGGTTTAAAATCAAGGGGAAAAGTGTTTGGTGGAACACACTGAGGGCTTGGTTAAGTGTTTTTTAAAGACTGATCCTGAAACCTGAAGAGGTAAAGCACACCGAGGGGATAGTAAAGATTTTCCACACTCCCTATTTTGTTCTTTTCTTCATCAGGGACAGTACTTGTGTTGCTACCAGAACACAAGAAATTCATCTTGCAAGGTATGTTTTGGTGGACAAGTCTATGTCCCAATCCGATTTGTTTACTATCAAGTTTAGATTTTTTTGGAGACATCAGATGCTCTGTTTTTCCCTCAAATTTTATGATTTGTCAGGTCTTTACTCGTCTATATAACTTTGGGGGAACATTTTCACAACTGCTTATGTCCACATGCTTCCTTCACCCTCCAAAACTCCCATGCTCTACCCCTTCCTTCTTCTGACCCTTTCTCCCTGCTCCCTATTTTCTCTGGTAACCAATATATTTTTTTATAGTGTCTAATTTTTTGCTATGTTTTGCCAGTTTGTCTTCTTTGGTTATTTATATTCCACAAGCAAGTAAAATCCTCTGGTATCTGTCTTTCATTTTCTGACTTATTTCACTTAGCCTAATCATCTCAAGATCCTTCCATTTTGTTCCCAAAGTCACTTTTTCATCTTTTTTAACAGCTGAGTAGTATTTCATTGAGTGTATATATTCTCCAATTTCTTTGCCCAGTCATCTGTCACCGGGTTCTTAGGCTGGCTCTATGACCTGACTATTGTGGATAATGCGGCAGTAAACATGGCAGTACAGCAATGTTAGTTTTAACAAACTAATGCACCTGAAAAATGGGAAAATAAAATGTCTTATAGGATTGTTGTGAACATTTGTGTTAATATGTAACAACTGCCTGGCACATAGATATTTAGTAAGGGACAGTTTTTAATATGAATATTGTTACTTAAAAATGGTAATGAAGAACATATGAGATCAACACATTTTCTAAAGTATGAAGAATCCTTGAGATGACATGAGATCCTACACCTGCCTCTCCCACCAGAGAAACAACTGGTGCGGGAGGAGGGTTACTATATAAACTGCTGCTAACTACAAATAAAGTCCATAATGTACTTTGAGTTATTTTCATTCAGAGTATAAGATTTGGCTCAAGGTTTCTTCCTCCCTTCTTTCCTCCCTCCCTCCCTGTCTCCCTTTCTTTCTCTTTCTCTCTTGTATCTGGCTATTTCAGTATCATTTAATAATAAGATCATTCTTTTTGAGCCCAAAAGGGGCAGATGCCTGGTGTCTGAGGAGAGTCCTGAGGCCCCAATATCATGTCTGCCAAGGTCTTAGTCAAGCACCCCTAGAGAATATGCTCTATATGTGGCCTACAGCCACCCTGACCTCCCCACCGCAGATTCTGCACCCCTCTGGTCAATTGTTTCTCCCTGCAACTGTGAAGTGTCTAAATCCACCTCAGGAGGCCATCTCTGTGTATCCCCTAAGTAGACATCTGGGATGTAAATGCAATGTTTTTGGATATAAGAAAGTGTCAGGCACAATCCCTGACCTGAACAAACTTTCAGCCTGATAAAGGAGGAAGACACTACAGAACAGCATCTGCATGGGAAAAGTGCATTTAGGAGATAATAGAGGCCCCCGAAAGGAGGAGATACAGACACCATCAAGAAGGGTTGGAAATCTTAAGATAGGGTCCCACCATGAATATGAGGCACTGAGAGAGCCACCCCACTGTCCGGGGCGCAGCGAGCTGTGGCACAGTAAGAATGCATATCATTAAGCAAGCAGCCAATGGGACAAAGCAGCCAATGGGATGAACGCATGTGTACAGCACGATATGTGCACGAGCCAGGCATGCAGGGAAAGTACCAACCAAAAAGAAGCCCGCAGCCTGAACATGAGACACAGGCAAAGTGCAGGCGCCGCACAGGTATATAAGGCATGCGCTAGAGGAAATAAAGGTCCCCCGTTTTGCAGCTTCTCATCCAGTGTGTTAGCCTCTCATTTCATCCCCAGCCCCTCTTCCGTGCCTCTTGAATCCTGTGGGTCGGGACACCCCACACTGCCCAAACTCAGGACTTTCCACAAGCTATCAGGCCTGCTACAGTAGGGTAAGTGCACAGCTCCCTGAGACAATGCCACCTGCAGGATTGGTGGGGAGCAAATGATGCCTGGGACTGCTTTACACTATAATTGGAGATCTCAAGAAATATCTGCCCCTGCCCATGTGGGATTGGCAGGACTCTGGGCTGCCTAACTACTGTGCAGACTGCAATTTCATCATTGGCTACCCTTGGCTGAGACCACAATCTACTGTGCTCATGTCTAAGCCCCAGGTTAAAGGCTGAAAAACCTTTTGCCTGAAAAACCTGTTGAGAGCAGAAACATGCTGCAACTGAAGGGCCAGTTGAAGTCTGGGCTTCTGGGAGAGCACTAGAGGTAGATTCAGCCTAACCTGATAATGATTGCAAATTCCTGCCCCTGTTCAAGCAGCTGTAGCACTGAAGAAGGCTTATGACCTTGGCACTCTATAGCAGCAATGTCCTCACCCTTAAAGCATCTCAGCCCCTACTCTAAGCTGGGCTTTTGGACTACTACCCCAAGCTGGCTCTTGAGCTACAGCAATAAGATTTAACCAATACAACAACAGAAAAAACAACATCCAGTCTAATACTATGACCTCTGATTCATTTTAGACCATGAGAAGAGGACTGGGAAGAAAAGCTGTCTAGCTTAATCCATGGACACATAGATGGATATGCAGAGAAATTTACCTCAATTAATGGATCAAGAAAAAAATCTAGGGGAAAAAAAATATCCCTACTGCAATAGAAATAACCAACTCAAGATTTCAGAACAAGATTTTTTTTTTTAAAGATTTATTTATTTATTTTATACAAGAACCAGGGTACAGGCCAGATGCATGGGAGGGTGAGAGGATTCACCAGAGACAGAGAGGGGAGCAAAACAGGCAGACAGAAAGAAAGCACTGCTGAGGAGAGCAGTGGGAGCGACAGGAAATGTCTGCTGCACTATGTGGGACCCTCTCTGGCTGGCTGGGATCGAACCAGCCCTGCAGAGACTGAGGGCAGCTTCACAGTGTGGCGCTCAACCGCCTGAGCCACCGGGGGAGGCTCCAGAACAAGATTCTTAATAATAGTTACTAAAATTAGGAGGACAACAGATGAACAAAGTGAAAAATACAACAAGGACAGCAAAAATATAAAAAGCTCCAGACAGAAATCACAGAGATAAAATAACCATAATAATTGAACTAAGAAATGCAATAGGGAGAGAGGCCAGCAAACTCCAACCTGGCATGGGACCCCCACCAGCCCACCAAGACTGGTAGAGATCTTGTGACTTTCTGTGGGACACCAGAGCCTCTATCCAGACTGGTGAGACCCTGACCCTTGTTGGGGAGGGAGCTAGAATGGCCAGAGACCTTCAACCTCGTGCGGGGCCCTGCCAGCTCCCAGTAAGACCAGCAGAAATCTCCTGATTTCTATAAGAGCCCACCAGTACCTGCTCAGACTGGTCCCAGCTAGTGCCTACCCAGACAAGCAGAAGTCTCATGACCTTTCTATAGGACCCTGCCAGGGCCCCCCGGACCTACAAAGACCTTCTGACTTCTTATGAGATCCTGCCAGCACCTGCCTAGACTAGTGAGACACCAGACAAACATCAGGGAGTGAGCCAGAGGGACCAGAGGTATCATGGCCCCTGTGAGGCCCTACCAGTGGTTTTTCCAGATGCTGAGAACCTTGATCAGTTAGTGGGGAGGAATCATACCTAGAGGAAACCCCACATACAACAGCTGGGTTCCAAATCTAACAATGGGCAGAATTAAAACCCAACAAATGGCAATAGGAGTCCCCAAGTGAATGGTAAAACACAGTGCACGAACAAATCTCCAGAACACCAAGTCAAAGATGTAAACGCTATGCTATCCCTGTCAGATACAGAGTTTAGGAGTGTAATGATAAGGAAATTCAAAGTAAGGAAAGAAAAGTCAGATAACCAATGAATGTCCTTAGAAATGAAATCAGTGAACTGAAAACAGCAAATAAAGCTCTAAATCAGATAAAAATGGAGTTTCAGGAATTCAAAAGAGAAATACATGAGATGAAAAACTCAGGAGAAAGTCACAGGCATAGAGTAGATCAAGTGGAACAACTCAGTATAATTGAAGACATATCCACAAAGAACCAGGGTAAAGAAGGAAAAAAAGAAAGAAAATTTATAAAATGGAGAAACACTGTGAGAACTACCTGACTCCATGCAAAAAGGCAACATAAGAATAATAGGAATTCCAGAGGGGGAAGAGAAAGAGAAAGGAACAGAAAATGTATTTAAAGAAATAGTGCAGGGAAACTTTTCAAACCTCGAGAAGGGGACACATGTACAAACACAGGAAGCTAAAAGAAACCCAGCATATCTCGATAAAACAAGATCAGTAAGACATAAGATAGTGAAATTTCTAAAAGCGCAGGACAAAGAAGTTGGCAAGGGGGAGGAAGCAGGTAACATAAAGTTACCCTGATCAGGCTAACAACAGACTTCTCTGAAGAAACACTATGAGCAAGGAAAGAATGGAATGTTGTGTTCTGAATAACCAAAGAGAAAAAAGGCCAGCCAGGAGTATAGTCTATCCTGCAAGATACGCCAACATATATGATTAAAAAATAAAGGCGTTTTCAGACATAGAGAAGCTCATAGGGTTTGCAAGCAATAAAATACCCTTCCAAAAATTATTGGAAAGAGATTACACATTGAAACTGAAAAAAAGGAAGATATACAAAGAGCTAAATAAGGAAGTAGATCCACAAAAATTAAGAATAAAATGCAGCAATGAACTATGACATGTCAATAATCACTCTAAATGTAAAGGGACTGACCTTACCAATTAAAAGATACAGAGTATCCAGCAGAATCAACCCAGGAGACACACCCAAGCTTTAAAGATAAACATAGGCTAAAAGTAAAGGGTTGGAAAATAATCCTATAAGCAAATGGAACTGTAAGGAAGGCAGGGACTGCCTTAGTTACAGCAGAGAAAATAGATTTCTGATCAAAAAAGGTAGCAAGAGACAAGGAGAGACACTAACGATGATAAATGGAATGATATATCAAGAAACAACACTCATCAAAATGTATGTACCAAATGAAGGAGCACCAAAAACATTAGGCAACTGCTAGCAACTCTGAAATTAAGCATTGGAAGAAACCACATTTGTAGAAGGAGACTTCAACACCATACTCTCACCAATGGACAGATCAACTAGACAGAAAATAAACAGAAACACAAAGGCCTTAAAGAGAGAATTAGACCTTGTGGACCTCATAGACATATACAGGACACTATACCCCCAAAAGTCAGAATACACATTGTTCTCAAGTGCACATAGGGCATTGTACAGAATAGACTACATTCTGGGACATAAAATAAATATAAAAATTACATGAAAATTGAAATCATACCCAGCATCTTCTCAGACCATAAAGGAATAAAAATAGAAATCAGCTACCAAGAAAAGCAGGGAAATCTTTTAATAAATGGACACTGGACACCACACTATGAAAGATCCCTGGGTTAATGAGGAAATCAAAGAGAGAATTAAAAAATACCTCAAGACAAATGAACGCAAGCACACAATCATCCAAAACTTGTGGGAGGCAGCAAAAGCAGTATTAAGAGGGAAATATATAGCTGCACAGGCCCACATCCAGAAACAAGAAAGAGCTCGAAAAAAACAACTGTCTTTATTAACTTAAGGAATTATAAAGACAAGAAAAAACACACCCAAAAGCCAGCAGAAGAACAGCAATAATAAACATCAAAGCCAATATACGAAAGAATTTAAAAAGACAGCCTAAAGTATCAATGAAACCAAAGCTGCTTCTTTGAAAAAATAAATAAAATAGACTTACCTTTAACAGGGCTCACCAAGAAAATAAAGAAGCAATCTCAAATAAATAGAATCAAAAACAAAAGAAAAATCAGAATGGATGCTGCAGAAATCAGAGGATAAGTCTAAGAAATTAGAGACAACTATGAACATCTATATGCTAATAAATTCAATAACCTAGAAGAGATGAACAAATTCTTAGAATTATATGATCATCTAAGACTGAGTAGGGAAGAAATAGAAAGCCTGAACAAACTAATCACAAGCAAGGAAATTGAAACAGTAATCAAAACTCTCCCAATATACAGAAGTCCAGGACTGGATGGCTTCACAAGTGAATTGTACTGAAGCGGTACTAATACCTATCTATTCAAACACTTCCAAAAATTTGAGATAGAGGAAATAGTTCCAAATCCCTTTTATGAGAGCAAAACTACTCTAATACCAAAAGCAAACAAAGGACAACAGAAAAACTACACATCAGTCTCCCTAATGATCAGATGCAAAAATCCTGGGTAAAATCCAAGCAAACTGAATCCAACAATGTGTTGAAAGGATCATACACCAGGTCCAAATGGGATTCATATCAGAAACGGTTCAACATCTGAAAATCAATCTCAAAAGGAAAGATAAAACCATGTGATCTTATCAATAGATGCTAAAAAAAAGCATTTGATAAGATCCCACATCCCTGAATGATGAAAATCTCAAAAAAAAAAAAAAAAAAAACTGTGGGAAATGGAATATATCTTAATATAATAAAAATTATTTACAATAAACCTATAGGTAATATAATTTTTAATGGTGAAAATACTGAAAATTCTCCCACTAAGATCTGGTACGAGACAAGTATGTCCACTATCAGCATTGCTATTCAACATAGTACTGGAAGTTCTAGCTTTAACAATTAGAAAGGAGGAAGATAGAAAGGAAACCGAATTGGGGAAGAAGTAAAGCTATCATTATTTTCAGAAGACAATGTAATATACATGGAAAACTCTCAAGATTCCATGGAAAAACTAATTGAAAAAAATAGTTTAACAAAGTGGCAGGGTATAAAATCAATACACATAAATCAGTTGCATTCCCGTTCACAATTAGATAAAAGAGGAAGAAATTAAGAAAGTGATCCTATTTATAATTACATGAAAAAAAAAACTAGAAGTAAACAGAACAAAGGAGAAAAAGATCTATACAAACAAACAAAAAAATCTATGAGACATTGCTACAAGAAATAAGTCACCAAGAAAGGGAAAAACATTCCTCGCTCATGGATCAGAAGAATTAACATTGTCAAAATAGCCATTCTACCCAAAGCAATATTCAGATTTAATGCAATCCTAATAAACATACCTATGGCATATTACAAACAACTTGAGCAAATACTACTGAAATTCATAGGGAATAAATAAAAACCCCGAACAGCAAAAGCAATCTTGACAAAGAAGAAAGAGAATGGAAGTATCACACTTTCAGACCTCAAGCTATATTATAAATCCACAATAATTAAAACAGCCTTGTACTGGAACAAAAGTAGACATACAGACTAATGGAACAGAATAAAGAGACCTAGAAATAAACCCAGATACATACGGACAGTTAATCCATGACAAAGGTGCCAAAATATACCTTCTAATAAGGTGCCAAAACATGCCTCTAACATGGAAAAAGGTGCCAAAACCTATCTTCTAACAAGAAGATCCCTTTAAATAAATGGTGTTGGGAAAACTGGACAACTGCATGCAAAAGAATGAAACTAGAAGTCTTCCCTAGTGGCATAGGGGTTAGAGTCTCAATGCTATGAAGCTATCTCCAGCCATTGCAGCATGAGTTAGATCCTGGCTAGGGAGCTGACCCACATGGCGCAGAGACCTCTCCTGTCTGGCCTGCTCCTCTGCTCAGCAGTGTATTTCAGTAGATTCACCTATTCTGCTCTTCACTCTGTCTCCGGTGAATCCTCTCACACCCCACACCTCTGGCCTACACCACAGTTCTTATATGTATAAATAAATAAAAATAAATCTTAAAAAACAGAATTAAACTAGATCACAATCTCACACCATACAACAAAATCAACTCAAAATGGAAAAAAAATATATGGATGTGAAACCTGAAACCATAATATACATATATGGAAACATAGGCAAAACATTTCATGACATAGCTTTAGTGATACGTTTAGGGATTCATCCCCAACAGTAAGAAAAACATAAGTAGCTGGGAATGCACCAAACTGAAAAGCTTCTGTACAGCAAAAGAAACCATAACTAAGATGAAAAGTCACCCTACTGAATGGAAGAAAGTATTTGCATACCATACACCTGACAAAGGAATCTTATCAAAAATATACAAAGATAGGGCCTCCCCTGGTGGCGCAGGTGGTTGAGCGCCATGCTGTGAAGCTGTCCGCAGCCTCTGCAGCGCTGGTTCAATCCCGGCCAGCTGGTGAGGGTCCCACATGGCACTGCAGACCTCTTCTGTCTCACCCGCTGCTCCCCTCAGCAGTGTATTTGGTCAGTCTGCCTGTTCTGTTCCCCGCTCTGTCTCTGGTGAATCCTCTCACCCTCACATGCATCTGGCCTGTACCCTGGCTCTTGTATGAATAAATAAATAAATTTTTAAAAATGTTTAAAAAAATACAAAGATAAAGGCATACAAGAACAAAACAACGTAATCAAAAAATGGGCAAAAACCTAAACAGACACTACTCCAAAGAACACATTAGAATGAACAACACATACATGAAAATATGCTCACAATCACTTATTAGAGAAACACAAATCAAGATCACAGTGAGATACCCCACCTTTCACATCTGTGAAAATGGCCCATATCAAAAAGACCTGCAACAACACAACAACAAGCACTGGTGAGGATGTGGAAAAAAGGGACCCTCCTACACAGCTGGTGGGACTTCAAATTGGTTCAGCCCTTATAGAAAAAAGTATGGGGGTGTCTCACTCCTTGGAATCTATCCAAAAAATTAAAAACACTAATTCACATTAAAAACACATTTATTAAAAACACATTTGTTGCAGCATTATTTACTATAGCTAAACTATGGAAATAAGCTATGTGACCCAGAAAAGATGAGTGGATCAAGTAGATGTAGTATATATGCATATTGAAATATCAACCAGCAATCAAGAAAGATAAACTCATGCCCTTTGCAACAACATAGACAGAGCTTGAAAGGATGCTACTAGGCAAAATAAGTCAGAAGAAAGATAAATATAAAATGGTGTCACTAATACGTGGATATAAAGTAAATTAATAGTCAGATAAAGACAAGTTGAAAAACTAACCTTTGATAGCTGACAGAACTAGACACCAAGTGGGGGAGGGGGAGGAGAGATGAGTGGAATGAACAGTTAAGAAGGGAGACATAAATGTTTGTGCTGGTAGAGTATGGACAAGTTGGTGGTGAATGCAATATGGTAGTGATACCTCATGGTGATACCCGAGTGTTACCTGTTAAAGATTAATTAGCCAATTAATTGATTGAAAAATTGATTAAAAAAAGAAATGCAATAGTGGGGTTCAACATTAAACCCAATAGGCAGAGGAATGAATCAGCAAGATGGATGATAGGGTGGTGGAAATCATCCAAAAAAATAGCAAAATGAAAAATAAATTAAGAAAAATAAAGAGAACATAAGAGATTTATGGGCCAGCATCAACATTTACATCATAGGGGTTCCAGCACGAGGAGAGAGAGAGTGAAAGCAAAAGTGAGAGCAGCCGAATTTCTATTTGCAGAAATAATTGCTGAGAATTTCCTCAAAATTGAGGAAGTCAATAGACATTCAGATCCAGGAAGCTGAAAGAATTCCAAAAAGAATAATCCCAAATAGATCCACACCAAAGCATTACAATTAATATGGAAAAAGAAAAGAAAGATAAAGAGAAAATCCTAAAAGTGACAAGAGGGGGAAAAAAATGGGTCACATATAAGACAGGCCCCACAAGATTATCAGTGGTGGGCCTCCCCGGTGGCGCAGCGGATTGAGTGCAGCGCTGTGAAGCTGTCCACAGCCTCTACAGCACAGGTTCAATCCCTGCCAGCTGATGAGAATCCCACATGGCACGGCAAACCTGTCCTGCCGGGCCCACTGCTTCCCTCAGCAGTGTACTTTGTCAGTCTGCCTATTCTGTTCCCCGCTCTGTCTCTGGTGAATCATCTCACCCTCCCATGCATCAGGTCTGTACCCCAGCTCTTGTATAAAAATAAATAAATGTTTGAAAAACAAAAGATTATCAGTGGCTCTCTCAGCAGAAATATTATAGACCAGAAGGGAATGGCATGATATATTCAAATTGCTGAAAAGACCTCCTACACTAACAATTAGAAATGCAGTAACAATAGAGAATTTTCCAGGCAAACAGCAGATGAAAGAATTGATGAAAAGAATTCATCCATTTAGAATTGATCAGTTCTAAATCAATTTTGCTAAAATATTAAAGGGAATGCAATAAGACAAAAAGACATCATCTAGAAGCAACAAGACACCAACAACAAAATATGGGGGGAAGGAGAGTAAAAAATGGACTAGGTGCCAGGACCTCAAAATTAACTTGCTTTCAATTTAAGATAGGTTATAAATATAGAACCATATATATAAACCAGATGTTAACCACAGAACAAAAATAGATAGAAGTAACATTGAAGAACATAAACATAGAATCCAAACACCATACAAAAGTTAGCTATCAAAATGCATAGGAAGGGCCTCCCTGGTGGCACAAGGGGTTAAGCATAGCACTGCGAATCTCTAAGCCTCTGCAATACTAGTTCTATCCCTGGCCAGGGAGCTACCCACATGGTGCAGCAGACCTCTCCTGTCCCACCCACTACTCCCCTCAGCAGTGTATTTCAGTCAGTCTACCTGTTCTGTTCCCCACTCTCTGGTGAATCATCTCACCCTCCCGCCCCAAAGCTCTGGCCTGTGCCCCAATTCTTGTATGCATAAATAAATAAATCTTAAAAAAATGCAAAGGAAGAGAACAAGAAAGGAACAAAATAATAGACAAGTTGCAAAAAACTTAGAAAACAATCATAAAATGGCAATAATATATATATATGTATCTCAACAATTTCCCTAAGCATTCCCTGATCTAATCATCAAAAGCACATATTAGTTATTAGTATCAGAAAAGAATCCATTTTTTGTGCTATCTCCAGGAGATTCCTCTGAGCTCTGAAGGTAAACACAGGGCCAAAGTAAAAGGATGGAAAACAATCTTAACAGCAAAATGGTATCTTAAAGCAGAGCCAAACATACTTACATTAGATACAATAAAGTATCAGCTATAAAAGGTAAGAAGAGACATGGAAAGATATTATAATGTAATAGTTAAGAGATCAATCCATCATGAAGACATAACAATTATTAATATAATATATGCACCAAATGAAGGAGCATTAAAATATATAAAACAACTATTAGCAGATCTAAAAAAATATATATATCTACACAACACAATACTAGTGAAGGACTTCAACATTAATGGACAGATCAACCATACAAAAATGCAACAAGGAAACAACTGCTTTAAGCGACAAATTAGACCAAGTGAAGTTAATAGACATTTATGTAGTAAGCCATTCCCCCCACCGCCGCCAAAAAAAAGTGTGTAATTCTCAATTACACATGGAACATTTTTTTTAAAAGATTTATTTATTTATACACTCACTGTGTACAGTCAGAAGTGAGGGAGGGTGAGAGAATTCACCAGAGCCAGAGCAGGGAGCAGAACAGGCAGACGACGAAGGACACTGCTGAAGGGAGCAGGAGAGATCTGCGCGCCATGTGGGACCCTCACCCGGTGGCCTGGGATCGAACCAGTGCTGCAGAGGCTGCGGGCAGCTTTGCAACTCAGCAGTCAACCGCTGCGCCACGGGAGAGGCCCCTACACATGGAACATTTTTAAGGATAGACCACATGGTTGGTCACAAGTGTTAATAAATTCATGAAGGTTGAAATTACATTGTGTTTCTTCTCTGATCACAATGTTTTTTTAAAAGTAGAAATTAACCACAAAAAGAAAGCAGGAACATCAAATATGTGGCAGATAAATTACATGCTACTGAGTAAACTATTGGGTCAAAAGAAAATCAAAAGGAAATTTAAACCTGGAAACAAATGAGAAAGAAGACACCAGCTATCATACCTAATGGACACAGCAAAAGCAGTACTAAGAGGGACGTGTGTAGCAATATAGGTCCATGTCTAGAAACAAGATCTAAAATAAACAATCAGATGACCAAGAGGCACATGGAAAAGTGCTCATTATCATCACTTATTATTAGGGAAATAAAAAATCAAAATAACAAAAAACATCTAATACCTGTTAGAATGGTGCATTTAATAAGACCAGATACAAGTGTTGATGAGAGTGTGGAGAAGTAAAGATGTCTCTAGCGCCTAAGAAAAACAGTGTGGGAGGGGGCGGAGCAACATGGCGGCGAGGAGACGCTGCGAGTAAGATCTCCCATTAAAAAAAGTTAATAGGGACGAAAAGCGGCAGGTCCCAGTGAGAACTGGGACACGGAAGATAAACGGGTGATGCCAGCAAACTGCCCGAAGAAGAAAGTTGCCATAAAAGAGGACTAGAAGGGAGGAAAGCGCAGAACCCTGCTCCCCTCCCCCTCCCACAGAGTCGGCACTCTGACCAGCAGAGAGGAGGGAAAAAAAAAAAAAAAAAACTAAAACGACCAACAAGAACAAACTATGCAGCAAGCGGGACTGTGAGTGGAAAGAAACTATTGCAGCCACCACACCCCGTGAACGGGAGCTGTGGAGAACCCTGCAGGATTCGCTGCGGCAGTGAGCGAACGGCTCCGGGCGCCATTGCAGAACAAAGAGACTCTGGAGGAGACCTGCACACAGCCCCGGGCCGGCCTGTAAGCTTGCGCTGAAAAGCAGCGCGCTTGGTGCTCTTGAAGAGCAAACGCGGATCAGGATCACAGCTGCCCAGGTCCCCGCGCCTGCCACCTAGGCTTGCAGGGAGATGCGCGGAGGCCCTCACTGAGGTGAAAGTCCCTCACTGAGTAAGCAGGAACCAGGCGCCCAGGCACGGGAGCTGGGTGCAAAAGGCACCATTCCCACACCACTGAACTGGGCTACAGCCCGCGTTCTGGACCTGAGGGCTTTGGAACTGAGACCCGGGGCACAAAATTCAGGGCGTGGGTTCTCCACGACGGTGGGGCACAAGGCAGACACAGCACCCCAAAGCTGTTGAGGTTTACCCTACCATTCCCGCTCTGTTCCCTGTCCCACGGGGTTGGGGGGGGGCGAAAAACAGCCCCCCCCCAAGGACAATAGGAGAGATCTCTGGCGCCACCTAGCGACCAGGGGGAAAAAAAGTCACTAAAACCCCATAGAACAGGGAAATTTCTTAAGACTGCTTGAAAAGGGCAGAAGGCTCCCGGAGGAGACAGTGGCCAGCTGGGAAGTTAGCCCACGCCAGGCCCCTTCCAACCAGCAGTCTGAGCCCACAGAGGGAGAGGCACCCACGTCTGGGGCAGACCGGGCGCGCAGAAGAGTGTGCCTGAGACCAGATGCACAGGGACTGTGTCCCGCTTCGCCATTTTAGATCAGGGACATTTCTTCAGTAAAGACTGCCTAAAACCAGCAGAAAGCTCCCCCAGAAGCCAGAGATGGCTCCTGGAGGAGCCAGAGGGGAGCGGAAAAGTTCACCCAATATGCCGGCCAGTCTGAGCAACACAGTGTCCCAATGCATACGACAAATTAGAAAACAGACAGTAGGGAGTAGAAGAACCACACACAACCTAACAACTCCTCAGGAAAGAAGCACACCACAAAAAGAAAACCACCCCCCAGATTGCAACGACAGTAACTTGGAAGAACTTCTGAGCCTTCCAGAAAGAGAATATAAAATTGCTATGACTAAAAAATGACAGAAGTCATAAAGGAAAACAATGATCAGAAGAAGGAAATTGAGTCCCTAAAGAGGGAAAACAATGGTCAGAAGAATGAAATTGAGTCCCTAAAGAGGGAAGTAAAAGAAATGCAGGAGATCAAAGAATTAATGGAGGAACTAAAGAACTCTGGGAAAAGCAATGAAAGCAGAATAGATGAAATGGAAGAACGAATAAGTACTCTTGAAGACACAGAAATAAAAAGAACCAAAACAGAAAAGGAAAGAGAAGTACGAAGGAAGAAGAACAAAGAAAGACTTCGGGAACTATCTGACTCCATGAGGAAAGGAAATATAAGAGTTATAGGAATTCCAGAAGGAGAGGAGAGAGATGTAGGAACAGAGAAAATATTCCAGGAGATAATTGAAGAGAACTTCCCAAATGCGAAGAAGGAGCTGAAAATTGATATACAAGAAGCAAGAAGAACACCAAACTTCCACAACAAAAGGAAAAATACAGCAAGACACATAATAGTAAAGCTCCCAAGAATCCAGGACAAGGAAAAAATAATGAAGCTGACAAGAGGGAAGAAACAGATAACATTCAAAGGAAAACCAATCAGGCTGACATCAGACTTCTCTGAAGAAACACTACGGGCAAGGAGAGAGTGGAGGGACATAGTCAACAGACTCCAAGAAAACAGATGCCAACCAAGAATACTCTATCCTGCAAAGCTCTCCTTCCTCTATGAAGAAAGAATAAGGACCTTCCCAGACAAACAGAAACTCCGGAATTTCATTACGACTAAACCCCCACTCCAAAAAATACTACAAGGAATCCTAAAGCCAGAACCTCAGAGGGACGAATAACAACGAAAGAAGACCAAAAAAAAAAAAAGTTATTAAAAGAATAAATAAATAAAATCAAAGGAAAGACAAACACAGTGGCAAATACAGATGCTAACATATCAATATTAACTCTAAATGTAAATGGACTAAACTCTTCAATAAAAAGACACAGAGTTACAGCCTGGATTAAGAAACAAAACCCAACCTTTTGCTGTCTCCAGGAAACACATTTAGCTACAAAAGATAAAAATAGGCTCAAAGATAAAGGATGGAAAACAATCCTACAAGCGAATGGACCAAAAAAGAAAGCAGGAACAGCTATACTTATATCAGATAAAGCAGACTTCAAACTCAAAAAAATAAAAAGAGACCCCAATGGTCACTACATTATGATCAAGGGGAAAATACTTCAAGAAGAAATAACACTCATTAACATATACTCACCAAACGAAGGAGCACCAAAATATATCAGACAACTGTTGTCCTCTCTGAAAACAGACATCAGAGAAAACACATACATAGTGGGAGACTTCAACACACCAATATCAACAATGGATAGATCAATAAGACAAAAAATAAGTAAAGAAACTAAAGCTCTAAATAAGGACCTAGAGCATTTGGGCTTAATAGACATCTATAGAACAGTAAACCCAAAAAAAACGGAGTACACGTTTTTCTCAAGCGCACACGGATCATTATCCAGGATCGATCACATACTGGGGAACAAGACAAACATCAACAGTTACACCAAGATTGAAATCATACCAACCATCTTTTCTGACCATGAAGGCATCAAACTAGAAATAAACCATAAAAAGAAGGCAAGGAACTATCCTACCTCATGGAGATTAAAAACTACACTACTGGAAGACCACTGGACTAACGAGTAGATCAAAGAAGAAATTAAAAAATTCTTTGAATTGAACGACAAGGAGGACACCAATATCCTAAATGTATGGGATGCAGCAAAAGCAGTAATAAGAGGAAAATATATAGCAAGAGAAGCTCACATCAAAAAACAAGAAAGAACTCAAAGAAACAACCTAATCTCGAAGCTCAGAGATCTAGAAAAAGAACAACAAGAAAACCCCAAAACCAATAGAAGAAAAGAAATAATAAAAACCAAAGCAGAAATAAATGAAACTGAAACTAAAAAAACAATCCAAAAGATCAATGAAACCAAGAGCCGGTTCTTTGAAAAAATCAATAAAATAGACAAACCCCTAGCCAGGCTCACAAAGGAAAAAAGGGAGAAAGCACAAATAAACAGGATCATCAATGAAAGAGGAGAAATCACAACGGACACAGCAGAAATCAAAAGAATAATCAGTAACTACTATGAACAGTTATATGGAAACAAGTTTAACAATCTAGAGGAGATGGACAAATTCCTACAACTCTACAATCACCCAAAGCTAGATAAAGAAGAAATAGAGCACCTAAACAGACCAATTACAATTAGTGAAATTGAAATGGTAATCAAAAACCTCCCCAAAAACAAAAGCCCAGGACCTGATGGATTTACAAATGAATTCTACCAAACATTCAGAGACGAATTAGTGCCTATCCTTCACAAACTCTTCCAAAAAACTGAGAAGGAAGGGACAATACCAAACACGTTCTATGAAGCCAACATTACACTAATACCAAAACCGAACAAGGACAACACAAAAAAGGAAAACTACAGGCCAATCTCCCTAATGAACACTGATGCAAAAATCCTCAATAAAATTCTAGCCATCAGAATCCAACAATGTATCCATAAGATAATTCACCACGACCAAGTAGGATTCATTCCAGGGACACAAGGATGGTTTAACATCCGAAAATCAATCAACGTTATCCAACACATCAACAAAAAGAAATATAAAAACCATATGATAATATCAATAGATGCTGAGAAAGCTTTCGACAAAGTGCAACACCCATTCATGATAAAAGCCCTTGAAATTCTTGGGATACAAGGAACATACCTTAACATCATAAAGGCCATCTATGACAAGCCAACAGCTAGTATCATTCTCAATGGTGAAAAGCTGAAAGCAATTCCATTAAGATCTGGAACAAGACAAGATATCCACTCTCACCACTGCTTTTCAATATAATACTGGAAGTCCTAGCCAGAGCAATAAGACAAGAGAAAGACATCCACGGAATCCAAATAGGAAAAGAAGAAGTCAAACTATCACTATTTGCAGATGATGTGATAATATACATAGAGGACCCCAAAAACTTCACAGAAAAACTAATTCAACTCATCAATCAATTCAGTAAAGTGGCAGGATACAAAATCAACACGCAAAAGTCAGTAGCCTTCCTATACACAAACAATAAATCTGAAGAAGAAGAAATAAAAAAAAACATCCCTTTTATTATCGAAACAAAAAAAAATCAAATATTTGGGAATAAATCTAACAAAAGAGGTAAAGGACCTATACAAAGAAAACTATAAAACACTGTTAAAAGAAATAGAAGAAGACACAAAGAGATGGAAAGACATCCCCTGCTCATGGATTGGAAGAATAAACATTATTAAAATGGCCATCCTACCAAAAGCAATATACAGATTCAATGCTATTCCAATCAAAATTTCAATGTCATTCTTCAAAGAAATAGAACAATTATTGATGAAATTCATATGTAATCACAAAAAACCCCGAATAGCCAAAGCTCTACTGAAAAAAAAAGAAGGGTATGGAGGCATCACACTCCCAGACTTCAAACTATACTACAAAGCCATAATCATCAAAACTGCATGGTATTGGATCAAGAACAGACATACAGACCAATGGAAGCAAATAGAAAATCCAGAAATAAGCCCACAGATTTATGGTCAACTAATATTTGAAAAAGGAGCAAAGACTATGCAATGGAGCAAAGAAAGTTTGTTCAATAAATGGTGCTGGGAAAACTGGGTCGCTACATGCAAAAGAATGAAGCTTGACCACTACCTCAAACCATACACAAAAATCAACTCAAAATGGATTAAAGAACTAGACATAAGACCTGAAACCATAAAATACATAGAAGGAAATATAGGCGAAACACTACGGGATTTGCATATCAAAGACATCTTTACAGACACATCACCCAAAGCAGATAGTGAAGGCAAAGATAAACAGCTGGGACTACATCAAATTAAAGAGCTTCTGCACAGCAAAAGAGACAATAACAAAAACAAAGAGAAACTCCACGAACTGGGAGAACATTTTTGCACCCAACACTAATGATAAAGGACTGATCACAAAAATCTGCAAAGAGCTGATGAGACTCAGCAACAACAAAGAAAATAATCCAGTCAAAAAATGGGCAGAAGAGCTAAAAAGAAACTTCTCTGAAGAGGAATTGCAAATGGCCAACAGACATATGAAAAAATGTTCAACATCACTTGTAATCAGGGAAATGCAAATCAAAACTACCATGAGATACCATCTCACACCAGTGAGAATGGCACATATTAAAAAAACTAGCAACAACAAATGTTGGCGAGGTTGTGGAGAAAAAGGAACACTTCTACACTGTTGATGGGAGTGCAAACTGGTCCAACCACTATGGAGAGCTGTGTGGAGATTTCTGGACCTACTAAACATAGAGCTTCCATATGATCCAGCAATTCCACTCCTACGTATTTACCCAAAGGACACAGAAACATCAATTCCAAAGAACACCTGCACCCTTATGTTTATAGCAGCACTGTTTACAATAGCTAAGCTTTGGAAACAACCCAAATGCCCAAAAATAGATGACTGGATCAAGAAGATGTGGTACATATATACCATGGAATATTACTCAACATTCAAAAAAGATAAACACATGCAATTTGCAGCAACATGGATGGCGCTGGAAGGGATCATGCTCAGCGAAATAAGCCAAAAAGAAAAAGAAAAATACCGGATGGTCTCACTCATAGCAGGAATCTAGAAAACTTAAATAAGGGACCAGGAAAATGAATAACTATAAGAAAGTGAAAATCAAAATCAACAAAAAACTATGAACCAGAGACACTTTTGGGGGGGTGGGGGGCAGGAGGGGAGGGATTGGGGTCAGAATGGGGGGTTTGCAATTTTATGGGGGAATATAAAAATAAAATTATTTAAAAAAAAAAAAAGAAAAACAGTGTGGAAGTCACTCGAAACACTAGAAGTAGATGTAACATGTAACCTAGCAACTGCTATCTGAGTAATCTACCCAAAAAAAAAACAAAACACTAATTCAAAGGCATATGTGACTTTCTGTGTGTATGTGGCACTGTTTATATCAGCCAATTTAAGGGAAAAATTAAATGCCCAATTGTGTGTCTGCTATCATACTGGGCCCTACAAGGCTCCTTTCAGGTTAAATAAGAGCAGAAAGCTTGGTTGCCCTGGGGCAATGTGTGTACATGACAAGGTATGTTTAGAAGCCACTTGGGGGCCATTGTAACTGAACTATTTTGCCTCCCAGAGAATGATCAGTAGAACACCTGGTTAATAAGATTGGAACCATGGTTAGGGGATCAGAAGTATGATTTACCTGATCAATGGACTCACCTTCCCTAAAGCCCTAAAAAACATAATCATATTTTCAGTTTGATCCATCCTATTCTCTTTGTTCTCCTATCAATAAAAAGGCCAGTATCTTGCTCTTCAAGCAGCATCTTGCATTGTACAACTTGTTCCAAGACTCCTGTTTCTTTGTCAGTGCTAATGGAACACCCAAGGACAGCTGAGTGTTATAGTACTTAGTTATGAAAAAGATGAAATCTTGCCATTCGCGACAACTTGATTGAACTGGAGGGGATTATGTAAAGCAAAATAAATTAGGACAAAGACAAATACTGCATGATTTCATTCATATTTGGAATTTAAAGAAACAAACAAAAACAAACTCTTAAAATGTGACCACAGAACAGAGTCCATCAGACAGGTAGGTGGGTGGTGGTGACCAAAGGGGGAGACAAGTCCATTGGACAATGGTGGAGGATTATTGCTGTTTGGTGGCAGGTGATAACATAAATTTGAAGAGGTGTAAACTTATATCTCTAAAACATATACAGTGTTGAAAATTAAAAATAATTTAATTATAATATATTTTATAAATTGAATAAGTTTTGTACCTGTTTAAGAAGCACTTGATCATGTATATGTACATCTATTTCTGATTTTATTTTGTTCAACTAATATATTTTTATTATATATATTTTTACATATATATTATATATATGTAAAAATATATATTTTATATATATATTTTATATTTATATATATTATATATATTTATATATATTTTTTATATATATTTATATATATATACATTTATATATTTTTTTTTCATTTTTGTACAATGTATGCATTTTTATCTTGGTTATAGTCCCTGTGAAATTCCCACCACCCACTTACCTGTGAACCATCATCATGGTCCTCTGTGCTCTTCCCACCCTTGTTTTGATCCCACTTCCTTCTCCCCTTCCTGAAGAATGTCTCTGGTTTATAGTTGCCTGCTGATCTTGATTTTTACTTTATTGTAATTAGTTTTTGTCCTGATCCCTTATTTGGATCCTCTACATTCCTCCTATAAGTGACACCATTGGTATTTTTCTTTTTCTTTCTGGCTTATTTCACAGAACATTTTCCCTTCCGGCTCCATCAATGCTGTTGCAAATGACATGAGGTTTTTTTTTTTTTTTTGATTGCTGAGTAATATTCCATGGTGTATATGTACCACATCTTCTTTATCCAGTCATCTATTTTTGGGCATTTGGGTTGTTTCTGTGCTTACTATTGTAAATAATGCTGCAATAAACATAGGGGTGCAGGTGTCCTTTTGAATTAATGTTTTTGTGTCCTTTGGGTAGATCCCTAGGAATGGAATTGCTGGATCATATAGAAGCTCTATTTTTAGCAGATTGAGGAACCTCCACGCAGCTTTCCATAGTGGTTGCACCAGTTTGCACTCCCACCAAGCAGTGTAGGAGAGTTCCTTTTTCTCCACATCCTCACCAACATTTGTTGTTGCTAGTTTTTTTTTTTTTTTTAATATGTGCTTCTCACCGGTGTAAGATGGTATCTCAATGTGGTTCTGATTTGCATTTCAAGTGATTACAAGTGACATTGAATTTTTTTCATATGCCTATTGGCCATTTGCATTTTCTCTTTGGAGAAGTTTCTTTTTAGCTCTTCTGCCCATTTTTTGACTGGGTTATTTACTTTGTTTTTGTTGAGTCTCATCAGCTCTTTGAAGATTTTTGTGATCAGTCTCTTATTAGCATTGTGTGAGAAAATTTTCTCCCAATTGTTGGAGTGTCTCTTTGTTTTGGTTAGTGTCTCTTACGTTGCACAGAAGCTCTTTAATTTGTTGTAGTCCCAGCTGTTTATCCTTTCCTTCACTATTCTTGCTTTGGGTGATGTGTCTTTAAAGATGTTACTGAGGTGTATGTCATGTAATGTTTCTCCTATATTTTCTTCTATATATTTTATGGTTTCAGTTCTTTTTTTAAAGATTTATTTATTTATGCATACAAGAGCTGGGGTACAGGCCAGAGCTGCGGGGGGTGAGAGGATTCACCAGAGACAGAGTGGGGAACAGAAAAGGCAGATTGACAGAAGTACACTGCAGAGGGGAGAAACAGGCCAGACTGGAGAGCTCTGCTGTGCCATGTGGGATGCTCCCTGGCTGGCCAGGGATGGAAATACTGCTACAGAGGCTATGGATTGCTTCATAGTGCGGTGCTTAACCCCTTGTGCCACCAGGGAGGCCATGGTTTCAGTTCTTATGTCTATTTCTTCAATCCATTTTGAGTAGGTTTCTGTGCATGGTATGAGGTAGAAGTCAAGCTTCATTCTTTTGCATGTAGCAGCCCAGTTTTCCCAGCACTATTTAGTGAACAAACTTTCTTTGCTCCATTGCATATTCTTTGCTCCTTTGTCAAAGATTAGTCGACCATAAATCTGTGGGTTTATTTCTGGGTTTTCTATTTGGTTCCATTGTGTCGTGTGTCTGTTCTTGTTCCAATACCATGCATCAACTAATATATTTAAACAATTGCTTGTTTTTGACACCAATACCGCACTGTATTGAGTACGATAGGTTTATATTAAGTTTTGAAGGTAGGCGATGTTATTACTCCAACATTGTTTTTTACTTTTGCAAAATTATTTTGTTCTTTGACTTACATTTCATCTTCATATGAATTTCAAACTTCAAATGCCAATTTCTATAGTCTCTACAATAGTGATTGGGATTGCACTTAATCTGTAGGTAAATATGGGGAAGAATAATATTAAATTTTTTTTATTAGATTTATTTTTTTTATTTATACAAGAGCCAGGGTACAGGCCAGATACGCGGGAGGGTGAGAGGATTCACCAGAGACAGAGCAGGGAACAGAACATGCAGACTGATGAAATACACTGCTGAGGGGAGCAGCGGGCGAGACAGGAGAGTTCTGCTTGCCATGTGGGTTGCTCCGAGGCTGGCAGGGATCAAACCTGGGCTGCAGAGGCTGCGGACAGCTTCACAGCACTGCGCTCAACCACCTGCACTACCAGAGAGGCCCCAACATTAAAATTTTTTGAGTTTTCTTATCTGTGAACAAGTTCTCTTGATTTATTTAGGTCTTCCTGACCAATATTTTGTAGTTTCTAAGGAATTTCAAGTCTTTTGTTAGATTTACCTCTAAGTATTTAATATTTCTTATGTTATTATAAATAGTATTAAAAATTTCAATTTCTGATTGTTCATTGTTAGCATTAGAAATACAATTAATTTTTATATGCTGAGCTAATATGAATATACCTTAATCTTGGTAAAGTCATATCTATTTTAATCATTTTCAATAGGTTCTATAAAATTGTCTATATAGAATTTATGTCACCCATGCATAAAAGACAGTTTAACAATTTTTATTCCAATCTAGATGTCTCATTTACACTTTCTAGTTTTGTTTTATGGCCTAGAAGCTCCAGGAAAATATTGAATAGAAGTGGTGAGAGTGAACATCTTTGCCTTATTCCTGGTCTTAGGGAGAAAGCATGCAATCTTACTCCACTCTGATGCTAGTTGTTGATTTTATTCCTTCTAAGTTTGTTAAGAGTATTTTTTTTAAATGTAATGTTAGATTTGTCACATTGTTTTTCTGCATTGAAATGTTTGCATAGTTACACTGGTTGATTCTTCAATGTTGCACCAAACTTACATTTTTGTCATGATGTATTATTTTTTGTTATGCAAATTTTTCTCAATTTTTAAATTTATTTTATTTTTCTCTACCACCATCCCTTACATCCACTTTTCCCCTTCACTTCACCCTACCCCCTTAACCACAGAGTCTTCAGTATGTTTACTAAAAGTCACTGATTTTTTTAAAGTCTTTTATGATATTAGGTTGTCTGTTACATAAATGTCCAGTGGTTGTTTTTATCTTTCTGAATTACTTTGCTACATATAATTCTCCCACATTCCATACATTTTGTTGAAAATTACTGCATGTCATCCTTTCTTATGGCTATGTAGTACTCCATGTTGCGTGTTTACCATATCTTCTTGATGAAATTCTCCATCAATGGACATTTGGGTTGCATCCATGTAAATAATGATGCTATGAATCATTATTTGGGTTTTTGTATTGATAGTTTCATATTCTTTTTGGTATGCATAAGTGTGGGATTACTGAGCTGTGAGGCAGTTTCATTTTTTTTTTAAGAAAAATCCAGATTGCTTTCCACAATGGTTGCACCAGTTATATTGCCACCAACAGTATAACAGAACTTTTTTCTTCTCTTCCTACCCAACACTTGTGGTTCTTTTCTTAATATATACCATTCTCACAGGCATGATACAGTACCTCATTGTGGTTTTAATCTGTATCTCTCCTTTTAGAAACAATGCTGTACATTTTTTCATGTCTTTTGACCTTTTGGATTTACTCCTTTGTGAATTATCTGTCTATAGCTGCAGGTCATTTATTAATTGGATTGTTTATTTTTTTTAAATGTTGAATTGTATGAGTTTTTAAAATATCTTGGATATGAATACCTTATCAGTTATATATTGTGCAAATATTTTGTCCCATACAGTAGTGTCTCAATTTAATTGTTCTGTATATTCTTTAGCTGATAAAAGTTCTTAACTTGAGGTAATGACAGGTTCTGTTTTTTGTTAGTTTTAGTTTTTATTTTTTGCTTTTAGTTCCCTTGCCACAGTAGTTGAGTCACCAAAAGCATCTTTGCTATTGATATCATGGAGCATGTTGCCAATGTTTTATTTCTTTTTGTAAAGGTATTAAAATTCATTTCTGATGCACTTTTATTTTGTATGTGATTATAAGCTTTCATTTTTGTGTGTATGATTTCTTTTATTATATTTTTTCCATTTTTAATTTTTTTTATTTTTTACATCATTGCTCATTTTTAAACAATATTTGTTTCCCTCCACCCCCTCTGTGTAGTCCCCATAGAATTTCCTTCACCAATGCACCTGGACACCATCACCACAATCCCCCATGCTCCTCTCTCCCTCCTTCCCTTCCTCTCCTTCCCTTCCTCCCCTGCAGTATGTCTCTGATATAATTATCTGTTTTTGTTTTGTTGTGTTTTTTATTATTATTTTTTTACACTGATGTCTTATTTGGATCCCCTATATACCTGCTATAAGTGAAACCATCCGATTTTTTTTTCCTTCTGACTTATTTCACTGAGCATAATTCCTTCTAGCTCCATTCACGTTGCTGCAAATGGCATGAGTTTATCTTTTTTGATTGCTGAATAAAATTCCATTTGTGTATATATGCCACATCTTGATCCAGTCATCTCTTTTTGGGCATTTGGGTTGTTTCCAGGTTTTACCTATTGTAAATAGTGCTGCAGTAAGCATAGGGATACAGGTGTTCTTTTGAATCAATGTTTCTGTGTCCTTGGGTAGATCCCTAGGTGTGGAATTGCCGGGTCATATGGTAGCTACATTTTTCATAGACTGAGGAACCTCCAGACAGCTTTCCATAGTGATTGGACCAGTTTGCACTCCCACCAGCAATGTAGGAGAGTTACTTTTTCACCACATCCTCACCAACATTTGTTGTTGTTAGGTTTTGTTTTTTTTTTAATGTGCCATTCTCACTGGTGTACGATGGTATACATTGTGGCTTTGATTTGCATTTCCTTGATTATAAGGGATGTTGAACATTTTTTCATATGCCTGTTGGCTATTTACATTTCCTCTATGGATAAATATCTTTTAATTTCTTCTGTCCCCTTTTTTTTGTTATAGTATCTCTCTTTAATTAATTTTGCATTTTGCATTTTTAATTACATAAAAATATATGAAGCAATATCTAAATGTTAAAATCAATACAGAAGCATATAGACTAGTCTTGAAAGTCATCTTTGATATTCCTACCCTGATCCTCATTTTCTTTTTTTTCTTTTTTTTCTTTTTTTATAAATTTTATTTTTATATTCCCCATACAATTGCAACCCCCTTATTTTGACCCCAATCCCTCCCCTCCCTGCCCCCCATCCCCTTTAGAGTGTCTCTGGTTCATAGTTGTTTGTTGATTTTGATTTTCACTTTCTTATAGTTATTCATTTTCCTGGTCCCTTATTTAAGTTTTCTAAATTCCTGCTATGAGTGAGACCATCTGGTATTTTTCTTTTTCTTTCTGGCTTATTTCGCTGAGCATGATCCCTTCTAGAACCATCCATGTTGCTGCAAATTGCATGTGTTTATCTTTTTTGAATGCTGAGTAATATTCCATGGTGTATATGGACCACATCTTCTTGATCCAGTCATCTATTTTTGGGCATTTGGGTTGTTTCCAAAGCTTAGCTAT
This sequence comes from Talpa occidentalis, assembly GCF_014898055.3. Lineage (NCBI taxonomy): Eukaryota > Metazoa > Chordata > Mammalia > Eulipotyphla > Talpidae > Talpa > Talpa occidentalis. The sequence goes on from NW_023605083.1 coordinate 72,309,154, forward strand.
TGTAAATAGTGCTGCTATAAACATAGGGGTGCAGGTGCTCTTTGGAATTGATATTTCTGTGTCCTTTGGGTAAATACCTAGGAGTGGAATTGCTGGATCATATGGAAGCTCTATGTTAAGTAGGTCAAGAAATCTCCACACAGCTCTCCATAGTGGTTGGACCAGTTTGCACTCCCACCAACAGTGCAGGAGAGTTCCTTTTTCTCCACAACCTCGCCAACATTAGTTGTTCTGCCCCTTTCTTGACTAGATCGTTTACTTTGTTTTTGTTGAGTTGTGTGAGTTCTCTATATATTTTTGTGATCAGCCCCTTATCAATTATATGAAGTGCAAAATTTTTGTACCAATCAGTAGGGTGTCTCTTTGTTTTGGTTAATGTCTCTTTTACTGTACAGAAGCTCTTCAGTTTGATGTAATCCCAGGGGTTTATCTTTTCCTTTACTTTCTTTGCTTTGGGTGATGAGTCTTTAAAGATGTTGCTGAGATATATGTCTCATAGTGTTTTACCTATATTTTCTTCTATTTATTTTATGATTTCAGGTCTTATGTCCAGTTCTTTTATACATTTTGAGTTGATTTTTGTGCATATGAGTGATAGTGGTCTAGTTTCATTCTTTTACATGTAATAGTCCAGTTTTCCCAGCACCATTTATTGAACAAAGTGTCCATATTCCATTTCATATTCTTTGCTCCTTTGTCAAAAATTAGTTGTCCATATAAGCGTGGCTTTATTTCTGGGCTCTCTATGCAGTTCCATTGGTCTGTGTGTCTGTTTTTGTTCCAATACCAAGCTGTTTTAATTCTTATGACTTTGTAGTATAGTTTGAAGTTTGGAAGTGTGATGCCTCTATTCTCCTTTGTTTTTGTCAGTAGGGCTTTGGCTATCCACAGTGTTTTGTGGTTCCATATGAATTTCATCTGTATTTGTTCTATTTCTTTGAAGAATGTCAATGGGATTTTTATTGGAATAGTGTTGAATCTGTAAATTGCTTTTGGGAGGATGGCCATTTTAATAATGTTAATTCTCCCTATCCATGAGCAGGGATGTCTTTCCATTTCTTTGTGTCTTCTATTTTTTTAACAGTGTTTTATAATTTTCTTTGTATAGGTTTTTCACCTCTTTTTTTAGGTTTATTTCCAAGTATTTGATTTTTTTGTTTCAATTATAAAAGGGATATTTTTCTTGATTTCTTCTTCTTCAGACAGCAAATGCCAACCATGAATACTTTCCCCTGCAAAGCTCTCCTTCCTCTATGAAGAAAAAATATGGACCTTCTCAGACAAACAGAAACTCCAGAAATTCATTACAACTAAATCCCCACTCCAAAAAATTCTACAAGCAGTCTTAAAGCTAAAACCAACAGAGGAATGAATAAGAAGAACAGAATAAAGCAAGATCAAAATCACAAAAAAGACAAACAAAATGGCAAATACAGATGCCAACATATCAATATTAATGCTAAATGTAAATGGACTAAACTCATCAATAAAAAGACACAGATTAGCAGGCTGGATTAAAAAACAAAATCCAACCTTCTGTTGTCTCCAAGAAACACATTTAACCACAAAAGATAAACATAGACTGAAAGTAAAAGGTTGGAAAACAACCCTACAAGCAAATGGACCAAAAAGAAGGCAGGAACAGCTATACTTATATTAAATGATGTACTTTTTTTTTTTTTTTAAAGATTTACTGTTTCAGTTTCCATGCTTGTGATTGTTTTTTTCAATTCTTCTGTTCCTCCTCACTCGTGGGTTTTTCTTTTACTCTTGGTGGACTTTATTGGTGTAGATATTTGTCCATTTCTTGAGGGTTTTTTTTTTAAAGATTTATTTATTGATTTATACAAGCACTGGGTAGAGTCAGAAGTGTGGGAAGGTGAGAGAATTCACCAGAACCAGAGTGGGGAATAGAACAGGCAAACCGATGAAGTACAATGCTGGGGGGGAGCAGCGAGCACGGCAGGAGAGGTCTGTCATGCCATGGGACCCTTGCCGGTGGCCAGGGATCAAACTGACGCTGCAGAGGCTGAGGGCAGCTTGGCAGCCCAGTGCTCAACTGCTGCGCCACCAGGGGAGGCCCCTTGAGGGTTATTGTTTTTAGCATATGATCTTATCTCTCTTGTTCTGTCTCTGTCTCTGTCTCTCTCCCCTACTAGATAGTGGTTTATCCATTTTGTTTATCTTCTCAAGGGAGTGCTCTTATTTTCATTGATTTTTTGTGTAGTCTTTTTGATGTCTATTTCATTTATTTCTGTTCTTAATTTTTTTCCTTCCTGCTACTAATATTGTGTCTCATTTTTCTTTTTCAAGTTGGTTTAAGTGTGATATTAGGTTGGTTATTTCAAAATTTTCTTGCTTAATAATTTGGACCTGTATTGCAATGATCTTTCTCCCTAAAATAATTTTTGCTACATCCCCAATATCCTGGTAGCTTGTATCATTATTTTTGTTCAGCTTTATGTATTTTTAAATTTCTACTTTTATTACCTCTTTTATCCAATAGCTATCAAGCAGCATGTTTGTTATTCTTAATGTAGTCATAGTTTTTACAATTTTTTCTTATATTTTCTCATAACTTTATGGGATGATAGTTAGAGAGAATACTAGGTATAATTTCAGTCTTTGTAGTCTTATTGACAATTGACTGGTGTAATATGTGGTTTATTTTTGAAAATGGTCCATGTGTACAAAAAATAATTGTGTATGTAATGTTTCCTGAGTGGTATTCTGCAGATGTCCACTAGATCTATTTGGTCTAGCTCTGCATTTAAGAATTTTTTCCTTATTTATTCTGTCTTTTTGATATGTCTGTTGTTGTATGTGGGATATAAAAGTCTCCTCGCATTGTGTTAGCAGTATCTCGTATCTCTCTTAAGTTATGCTATTAATTGATTTATGCATCATGATGCTCCATCATTTAGTACACATATATTTGAGTCTTATTTTTTCTTGTTGTATTTAACACTTAATTATAATATACTGTCCATATTGATTATTACATTTCTTAATTTGAAATCTGTTTTATCAGATGTAATTATATCTATTCCTGATATATTTTGATGGACAACTGCTTGTATTACTATCTTCCAAACTTTAGTCTATGCTTATCTTAGTTGCTAGGATGGGTTTCCTATAAATGACAGAAGGTTGAACTTTATTTTGAAATCCACTAAACCACTCTGCATCTTTTAACTGGTGAATTCAGGTTATGTATATTCATGATGATTATTGAGACATAAATGCTCATTGCAATTTTGTTATGTTTTTATTTTGGGTTATTTTTTCATTTGTCTTTTTTTGGGGGGACTTCTTGTTATGATTGTTTTAGTTCCATTTCCATTGTTTTATGTGTTACTTTTATTAATCTTTGCAGCTTCTACGAGGATAGTAAATGATGGAATATTTGTGTGAGCTTTTGGATTGTCTGGTCTAAGCCTCACTCTGATGGGCCACATTGTTACTCTCATCCTCCTGTATCTTAAATTATTTGAGTTTCTTTTGCCTTGACATTTGGTGTTCTGCATTTTTTTTTAATAATAATCTGTTTAGAATTTATTTCTCATGCAGTTTAGTGTTGATATATCCTTTTACTTTTTGCTTTTCAGTGGAGCTCCCTACTCTTGCTTCCATATTAAAAATCCTGCAGATTAAAGGATTCTTGGATGGAAGTCTTTTTCTTTAACTACTTTAATTATCTCCTTCAGTCTCTTCATCATTGTAATGTTTCTACTGGAAAGTATACTGACAGACTATTGGTGTTTCCTTGTAAGTTACCCCTTTCTCTTTTGAAGTTTTTATTTATTTTTTTTTTTGGAAAAAAAAAGTTTAGATTTATTTATTTATACAAGCACTGGGTATAGTCAGAAGTGCAGGAGGGTGAGCAAATTCACCAGAGCCAGAGCAGACTGATGAAATACACTGCTGAGGGGAGCAGCGGGCGAGACAGGAAAGGTCTGTTGCCCAGGTGGCCGGGGATCGAACTGGCGCTGCAGAGGCTGTGGGCAGCTTCGCAGCCCAGCGCTCAACTGCTGCGCCACCAGGGGAGGTACTCTTTTGAAGTTTTTAATATTCTTTCCTTGTCATTGGTTTTCAACAGCTTTATTATAATTTGTTTGGTGTGTCTAGCTGGTATTATTTTGTTAACTCTTTGGGCCTTGGGGGTAACAACAACGTGTTTGCTTCTTAACGAAATAATTTTCCTTAAATAAAATTTCATTAAATAAAATTTCCATGCCTTTCCCTTTTCTTCTGGGAATGCCATGATATGGATATTATTTCTCTTTAGGTTGTCCCAAAGGGTTCTTACACTATGTTCAATTTTTTAGTTTATTTTCTCTACACCACTCTATTTGCGTTTTCTACAAAACTTTGTTTTTATGCTCATTAATTCTTTCCATTGTTTCTGTTTGTCTGATGTTGAGACTAATTTGTATTTTTAAAATCAGCAATAGTGTTTCTTATCTCCATTATTTCTAATTGTAGTTGCCTCCTATTTTCTTTATTTAAATTTTGATGTTTTATATCCTCCATTGAGCTTTGAGTTCTCTAAGTATTGTTAAAACTGTTAAAACTCCTCTTCTTTCATGTTCTGCAGGTCTGTTGGTTTGGGACTCCTCTCAGAAGTTTTTTGCTCTGGCATTTGTAGTGAGTTCATCTTTTTAATTTTTATGGGTTGTATGTGCTAGGGATAGATTTGCAGACTGTTGTCTTTGCACCAGTTGAAGTACTCTGATGACTGGTACCAGTGAGTGGTGTAACACGGAACTAGGTTAGTGGGGTACTGAAAGGTAACCTCCAGTAAACTCAGGAATTTGATTTTCCTACAATGCTGTGGGTTTCAGAGTTGTGTGGTGGGGATCCATAGTGATCCACTCCTGTGGGCCAGTTCCTCCATCTTAGTGTGTCTTACAGTCTCTTGTCCACTTTCACTTGAGGGAGTTTGTAATCACTAAATACAGCACTGACTGACACAGCTTGTAGTTGATATGGAATCACAGTCTGGGGATTGTTCTCTTTTCTTTTTCAGCACAGAGCCTTTTCCTGAGATCTTTCCTCTTGTTATTGATAGGTACTTGAGTTCTAGCTTGTTCAAGACTTCCTTTGTTTTTGTTTTAGTCATGAGGTGTGTGTGGGGGGGGGTGGAGAGTGGGGGGAGAAGGGGTAGCCAGCGTTTTGAATATCTCAGCCTTTCTTTCAGTAACAGCCTCTTCTTTGAGGAGACCCAGGTGGTCTGACCTGCTTCTCCTTGCTGATTCAGTCTCCAGCTGTTCTGTACTGAGAAACTCAGGCTCAAGCCAATAATCCTGGCTCTGTAGCCCTTTCCTGCAGCTCTCCAGAGGTTCACAGTTTATCCAGGTTGCCAGCTCACACACATTCTTATCCAGTACAATGTTAGGTATCAGATATTGGTCTGTGCTCAAGTCAACAGCTGTAGGGGGTGCTGCTCAGCAGATGCCCTCCATATTTATGTATATTGCATTTATTAAACAAAGTTCATGTAATTTTTTCTGACCCCTTTCCACCAGATTGTTAATCTTACTGTGTACTATCATTGTCCATTTTTCTTCAGGTTTTATTGTTTTTTTTACCATGTTTTATTGAAATTTAGTTATGAGTATCTGGAGATGGGGAGAATGGCATCTTTATTCTGTTGTCATCTTGACTGACCCACCCATGTTTAAAAAAAAAATTGTTAAATTCAATTTGTAAAAATTTCTAAAGAATATTTACAACTATGTTTATGAGGGGCATTGATCTATAATTTGCTTTTTTTTTTTTTTGTAATGTGTGCTTGTTTGGTTTTAGTATCATTATAGTGCTGACCTCACAGAATGAGTTGTGAAATGTACCGTTCTCTTCAATTTTCTGGAATAATTTGTCTTGAACTATTATTATTTCTTTTTTAAAATGTTTAGTAGAATTTCTTAGTGAAGCCATCTGGATCTGGAATTTTTCAAATTCAATTTCTTTAATAGAAACATTATATGGTGTTCAGGTTATCTATTTTACCTTGAATGAACTTTGAGAATTGTGTCTTGTAAGTAATCTATTTCAAATTTCTAAACTTGTTAGCATGAAGTTGTTCATAATATCCCATTAAATCCTTTTAGTATTTTTTTTAAAGATTTATTTATTTTTATATAAGAGCTGGGGTCCAGGCGCGTGAGAGGGTGAGAGCATTCACCAGAGACAGAGCAGGGAGCAAAACAGGCAGACAAACAAAAAGCACTGCTGGGGGGATCAGTGGGCGTGACAGGAGAGTTCTGCTGCACCAAGTGAGAATCTCTCTGGCCGGCTGGGAATCAAACTGGTGCTGCAGAGCTGCGGACAGCTTCACAGCACTGCGTTCAACCCACTGCGCCACCGGGGAGGCCCACATCCTTTTAGTAGTTATGTAATTTGTACTGATGTCACCTCCCTCATCCCTAATATTGAATTTTATATTATATTTTTCCTTGTTAGGCTTATTATACACATATCAATTTTATTGATTCTATCAAGAAACCAGGTTTTTGTTTCATCAGTTGAGAAAATTATTCTTCTGTTTTCATTGACTTGTGTTTTGTCATTCATTACTTTTTTCTTCTGCTTATTTTGGGTTTAATTTGTATCCTTTCTATGAAAATTTACGAAAAATTAAAGTAGAAACTCAGATCATTGATTGGAGAAGTTTCCACTTTTGTATTAAATGTGTTTGGGTGATACACATTTCCCTCCATGTATATACTGTAGCTTAATTGTATAATTTTGTTGTATGAGGGGACAGAATCTCCCCACCCACTCAGTTAGTATAAGTGCCTAGAACAACTTTGGGTGTGGACCTTAGCCACTGTGCATAACTGACGGGTGATACAGGGTCCAAAACTCTGAACCACCTCAGACCCAGCAAGGCCACAGGTGCCCTGTCCAACACCTGGTATATGCCTAAAACAGTGTGGAGGGAAGACCCACACCTAGCAGGAACCACAACTGTAGCAGTGAATCCCCCCAAGCAAATAATGGGGAGAAAGAAAAATACAAATGTCCACATAAGTCTTCTGGGGAGTAATATACTACACAGAGAAACAAATCTCAAGAACTAAACTACAAAGATACAGCCATGATAAAGAAATTTAAAAAAATGGAACATTCAATGAAAACATAAAAAATAGATCAGAACTATGCAAGAAAAATAAAGCAAATGAATGTTATAAGAAATGTGATCAATTAGCAGAAGATTGAAATTGAAACCTTAATTAAGAGAATAACAGAATTTTAGGATATAAAAAGATCAATAGAGGGCATAAAAAATTCTTGAGGGCCTCCCCTGGTGGTGCAGCAGTTGAGCACTGGGCTGTGAAGCTGCCCGCAGCCTTTGCATCACCAGTTCGATCCTTAACCACCGGCGAGGGTCCCACATGGCGCGACAGACCTCTCCTGCTGCATCCATTGCTCCCCTCAGCAGTGTATTTCATTAGTCTGCCTGTTCTGTTCCCCACTCTGGCTCTGGTGAATTCTCTCACCCTCCCACGCTTCTGACTCTACCCAGTGCTTGTATAAATAAATAAATAAATCTTTAAAAAAAAATTCTGGAGAAAGCCATGGAAGTAGATTAGACCAAATGAAAGATCAAATCAGTGATGTAGACAATACAAATAGGGAAAGAACTAAGAGAAAAAAAAGAGAAATGAAGTTTTTTAAAAAATGAAACACTTCTAGATATCCAACTCCATGCAGAAAGATGAAGAGGAAGAAGGGAAATGAAAAAAATATTTAAGGAAATAATGGAAGAAAATATCTCAGTCTTAGAAAAGGAACTAAACATACAAATACAGAGAGCTAAAAAAAACCAAACTACAAAAATAAAATGAAGCCTAGAGCAAGATATATTGCAGTAAAACTTCCAAGAGTCTAAGACAAAGAAAGAACAAATGAAAATTATGAAGGGTAAGAAGATAATCTATAAAGGAATCCTGATTAAGTTAATAACAGACTTCTCTGAAGAAACATTATGGGCAAGAAGAGAATAGTAACATATTCAAAATACTTCAATATAAAAAATTACCAGCCAATAATATCCTGCAAAGTTCTCTTTCAGATTTGAGGGCGATACAAAGTCCTCCCCAGACAAACAAAATCTAAAGGAGTTTAAAACTAGATTACCCCTCCAATAAATAATGAAAGGAGCTCTAGCATTTAAACTGCAAAGAGGACCTAACACAAAGAATTGAGCAAAGAAATAAAGCCACAAACTTATGGGAAAATGGCAGTGATAAACTTTCATACATCAATAATCACTCTAAATGTAAGTAGACTGAGTTCACCAATCAAAAGACAGAGAATACCTAGTTGGATAAGTAAAAAGAATCCAATATTCAGCTGTCTTTGTGAATTCACCTAAGTTCCAAGGACAAATATAAACTGACAGTAAAAGATTGGGAAAAATCCTGCAAGTGAATGGGGCCCAATGGAAGGCAGGAACAGCTATATTTATATCAGATAAAATAGACTTCCAACTAAAATTGTAATAAGATACAAGGAAGGACACTATATAATTATTAAAGGAAAAAAGTATCTTGAATTCATAACACTATACTCATCAATAAATTCTTACCAAGTGAAGGAGCACCAAAATACATTAGGAAAATGGACTTTGGAGAAAATACATATGTAGCTGCAGATTTCAACACCCCACTCACCAATGGACAGATCATCCACACAGAAAATAAATAGGGACACAATCACTTTAAACAAAGATTCAGACCACATGTGCTTAATAGACATTTATAGGGCACTGAACTCCAAAAAAGCCAAATACACTTTTATCTCAAGTGCATATAAGCATTCTCCAGGATTGACCACATACTGGGTCACGAGTTAAGTATCATATCTAGCATCTTCTCTACTATAAAGGTATTGAACCAGAATCAACTACAGAAAGAAAGCAGGGAAATCCTCCAATACATGAAGACTGAATAACACACTACTAGAAGACCACTGGATCAATGAATAAAAGAAGAAATAATAATAATAATAATAAAAACCTTGAGACAAATGATAATGAGGATACAACCTTACATAACATATGGGACACAGGAAAAGCATTATTAAGAGGGTGATATATAACAATACAGCACACTTAAAGAAAGAGACTAAATAAACAACCTTGTCTTTCATCTTGTGGAACTGGAAAAAGAACAAAAACAAAAAACAAAACCAGAAAGGAAACAATAACAATTAAAACAGAAATAAAATGAAATAGAAATAAAAAAAGTCAGTCCAAAAGATCAATGAAACCAAAAGCTGGTTCTTAAAAAAAATAAAATAGAATTACCTCTAAGCGGGCTCACCAAGAAAAAAAGGGAGAAAATTCAAATAGGATCAAAAATGAATGAGGAAAAGTTTTAACAGACATTGCAGAAATCCAGAGATTAATAAGAAATTACTATGAACATTTATATGCAAACAAGTTAAAAAACCTAGATCAAATGGACTAATTATTAGAATTTTGAAATCATCCATTGCTAAATAGGGAAGAAATACAAAACCTGAGCAAACCAATCACAAGACAGGAAATTGAAACAGTAATCAAAACTCTCCTAAACAACAAAATCCAGGACTAGATGACTTCAAATGTGAGTTATAAAAACTTTTAAAGATGAACTAATATCTATCCTGCTTAAACTCTTAAAAAGTTTGAGGGAGAAGTATTACTTCCAAACACATTTTATGAGGCCAACATCACTGTAATACTAAAACCAAACAAAGACAACATGGACACACACACACACACACACACACACACACACACACACACACACACTACAGACCAATCCCCTAGTGAAGAAAGACAGAAAAATCCTTAATAAAATCTTAGCAAACTGAACCCAACAATGCACTGAATGAATTATATATACACCATGCCATGTGGGATTTATACCAGGGACATATATATGGTTCAACATCTGAAAATCAATCAATATAAATCACCAGATCAACAAAAAGAAAAAATAAAAACCATATGATCATATCAATAGATGCCAAGAAAGCATTTGATAACATTCAACATTCAGTTATGATAAAAATCCTTGAAATACTTGGGATAAATGTAACATATTTTAACATAATAAAAGCCATCTATAACAAACACAGCTAGCATCATTCTCAATGGTGAAAAACTGAAAACATTTCATTAAGATTTGATAAAAGACACAGTCGCCTACTCTCACCACTACTATTCAACATATATGGAAATCCTAGGTAGAGCAATAGAAAACTACAAAGGAATCCAAATTGGGAAAGAAGAAGTAAAGCTATTGCTATTTGCACATGACATAATATATATAGAGAACCCTAAAGACCCCACTAAAAACATTAATTAAATCAAAAACTAGTTCAGCAAAGTGATAGGTTACAAAAAAAATACACCAAAAACATTTGCCTTTCTATAGGCAAAAAAGTGAGCAAGAAGAGAAAACTAAGAAAATGATCCTATTTACAATCACACCAATAAATAAATAAACACCTAGGAGTAAACTATATAAAGGAGGTGAAGGACCTATCAGACATTTTTAAAAGAAACAGATGAAGATGCAAAGAAATGGAAAGATATCCCCTGCTCAAAGATTTGAAGAGTCAACATTGTCAAAATGATCAATCTACCCAATGCAATTTACAGATTCAATGCAATTCCAAATAAAATTTCAATGCCACTCTTCAAAGAAATGGAACAAACATTACTGAAATTCATATGGAACCATGAAAGAGCCTAAATAGCCAAAGCTATCCAGACATACCAAGGGGGGCAATGGAGGTGTTACACTTCTAGACAGCAACTATACTATAAAGTCATAATATTTAAGACTGTATGATAGTGGAACAAAAACAGACACACAGAAAAATGAAATAGAATTGAGAGTTCAGAAATAAACCCACACATATATGGACAGCTAATCTATGAGAAAAAGGCAAGGGGTAGATGCTGGAAAAGGAATTCTCAATAAAAGATTTTGGATCAATATATGCAAAAGAATGTAACTAGACTACTATCTCACACCATACACAAGTCAATTCAAACTGTATAAATGACTTGGATATAAGACCTGAAACCATAAAATACAGAAGAAAACAGGCATAGCACAGCATGGCAAAAACTTCAGAAATATCTTTGCGGATTTGTTCCCAGCAGCAAGGAAAACAAAGGAGAATATAAACAACTGGGATTACATAAATATCAAAAGCTTTTCTGTACAGAGAAAAAGAAAGTAACCCTACTGAATGGGAGAAAATATTTGCACACCACACATCTGACAAGGAACTGATATCCAAGGTCTACAAAGAGCTCATGCAACTCAATAAAAAGAAAACAATTAATCCAATGAAAAAAAATGGGCAGAGGAGCTAAATAGGCACTTTGCCAAAGAATACATATAGATGGTCAGCAGGCATATGAAAAAATGTTCATCATCACTTATAATAAGGAAAATGCAAATCACAACCACAGTGAGATACCACCTCACACCTGTGAGAATGGCCCATTATCAGCACCAGAAACATCACGTATTGACGAAGATGTAGAGAAAAAAGAATCCTCTTACACTGTTGATGGGAATGTACACTGTCTCAGCCCCTGTGGAAAGCAGTGTGGAGGTTCCTCAAAACACTAAAAATGGAGCTTCCATATGACTCAGCAATTCCACTCGTGAGTATCTACCCCAAGAACACACACACACAAAAAAAACACATGAATTCAAAGGAAACCTACACTCCTATGTTTATTATAGCACTATTTACAATAGACAAGATATGGAAATAACATAAATACTCCAATACAGATGAATGGATTAAGAAGATATGTGTATGTATACAATAGAATATTATTCAGCTATACAAAATGATAAATGATAAGACAAAAGGAGAAAGATAAATAACTGATGGTTTCACTTACATGTGGAATATAGAAAAACCAAACAAAGGGTCAGACAACGATAAACATTAAAAGCAACACCAAAATCTCACAATAGATCTGTGGCTTTCAGAGGGAGAAGGGGCAGGCTGGGACGAGAAAGGGGAGAGAAGGGCAGAATGGACTGCGGTGGAGGGCTATGAGGACTTTGGTAGTCAGTGTACTTTGGTGACTACACCTGAGGGGAGGAATCCATACTGTCAAAATACCAGCAAGGATGTAAAATTGGTACCTCATTATAACAAATAAATTAAAACAAATTTGTTGTATTTTCATTTTCATTCAGTTAAAATATTTTCTAATTTTAATTTTGTCTTTGACCCAGGAATTCTGCAAATTGGTTTAAAATGTTAAGACAAATGGAAGGAGGGCCTCCCCGGTGGCACAGCGGTTGAGCGCTGGGTTGCGAAGCTGCCCGCGGCCTCTGCGGCACCGGTTCGATCCCCGGCTGCTCCCCAGCCACTGGAGGAGGGTCCCACATGTTGAGCAGACCTCTCCTGCCGCCCACTGCTCCCCTCAGCAGTGTACTTCGGTCCTTCTGCCTGCTCTGCTCCCCGCTCTGGCTCTGGAGAATTCTCTCACCCTCCCGCGCTTCTGACTGTACCCAGTGCTTGTATAAACAAACAAACAAACAAACAAACAAACAAATAAATAAATAAAACATGTCTCTATAAATAAATAAATAAATAAATAAATAAATAAAAGACAAATGGAAGGAGAGTAAATCGAAGTGCAGGTAACTATTTTCATTACACATTTTTCAAAATTGACTTCAAGGACACCACAAAAACTCCATTTCTTAGATATGGAAGACTGATATTAATATAGATATTTATGAGCTTATGTTAAGCAACTAGTGGCAGATTTGGAATTGTACATGTCTGCCAGTCTCCAAAACTCACTATTTTTTTTTAAAGATTGATTTATTTATGCATATAAGAACTGGGGTGCAGGCCAGAGGTGTGTGTGGGGGGATGAGAGGATTCACCAGAGACAGAGTGGGGAACAGAACAGGCAGAGTGACTGAAATACACTGCTGGGGGAAGCAGCAGGCGAGACAGGAGAGGTTTGTTGCACCATGTGGTTTGCTTCCTGGCTGGCTGGAATCAAACTCATGCTGTAGTGGCTGCAGATAGCTTCATAAGTTGCGTCTTAACCCCTTGCACCACCAGGGAGGCCCCAAAACTCACTATTTTATCTTCTTCGCACATTTAGGGTGAGAGGTACCACATCAAAAAATTGGGAGACCATGCAAATCAAACATTTGTACCTCATAATTTTTCCTAGCATAATAGGAAATTGATTCTGAAACAAAGCATTGTGTAAACTACACTCTTCTCTTTTTGTGGATTCCCAAATCTCAGTCCAAAACAAATAGAAGTTACAATTAATTTATAGTTATTGTAGCTCATTGTGGTTAAATATAACTCTAAAACCAATATCCAACTCTCATTCTATCAGTAAAGAGCTGATAGAAAGCAGTGAGCCACACCTGGGGTACATTTTGTGGGACTGAGGAACAGAGGTTGGAAGATAGGTAGTGCTTCTTTTTGAAAAGATCTACTATTTCTATTGTCTGTTTACTGAGAAGTTGATCAAACCTTTGCAGCCCTCTTTTCCTTGGTATTCCTGATCTAGATATTCTTGATCAGTTATAAATGCTATATTCCAACATATTTCTATATTGGGTAAAATTTTTAAAAGCTGTATTGAATTAAATAAAATCTATTCAATTAAGTAGAGATGAGGAGGAGTGTATCAGGATAAAATAACACATCAGGGGCCTATTTTCCTTCCTGGGGGAAAGTGCATCTGCAATAAAAGAACAAGGGAAAGAGATTGATGTTGAATAATATGTATCAAAGAGTCTGGCAAAGAATGTCAAATAACTAGGAATGTCTCATGAAATTTTTCTTTTCTTTTTTTTTTTGCTCAACTTGGAGACTTTCTGATTTGATGAGGTGTCACTACTCCTCATATCAGCGCTTTGTAACCTTTATTGTTTGCTGATTTCTTGCTGTGTTTGCCCTTGTACATTCAGTTTCGATTAGGACAAAGAGAGAGGAAGCTGCTTACTGCCAGCTTAGCCCTATAAATATTTGTACAGTGTTTATGACAGATGTTTTCCTGTTATGAAGGAATCTGACCTTCATTAAAAATCTGGAACTTTTTTAATGTGATGCCAAAACATCAGAAACAACAGCAGGGATTGCCAGTGATTTTCATATACTTAAAGATGCAAAATCTAACCTGTAATTATCACAAGTATAATTATTTGTTGAAAAAGCGGCCAGAGAGTAGAAAATAATCACAGTTCCTTTTTTGCTCTAATCACCACTCTGCTCCAGTATTCTGCAGGATGGGTCATTTAATACTCTCACTTTTTAAACCAACAATGTGGCTTTTTGTTACTCCCAGTGAAACATTCTTTGTGATGTTTGGAACACTAATTAAACCATTTATAAATATCCCCAAATATCAAGCTTATATTAATTCTCCCAATCACTTTTTATCTTTAAATGTATGGGATAAATCTGTGACACATGACAAAACTGCATAAAGATAGGATGAAAAAATATGATACAAGTTTACAAAGGGTTACACCCTCTCCTTCAACGAAAGTTTTATACCGCTTTGATTTCCTTCACATGTAGTAACTTTTAGAGTGATGCATATGGGCTTAGATTTACCCATGTGGCTGACACATGGCCTCTTTAGAACTGTAGAGATTTGGAGTCAAAATGACTTTTATTTGCTGGGTTGAGGGGGCGGGGCTAGAAAAGTACACATGATATGGGTGTTATTTAGGGCTTACAGAACCTACAATGTGAAAGTCGTAGAAACCATGTGTGCATGTTCACAATAGATTTTACAGGTCCTAGAAGAGATCCAGAATACTGTGAACAAGGACCCATCCATTCATTACCCCGACATAAGGAAGATCAGATCTGGAGCTGAGGGTCTCAGTTCCATATCTGATAGTGCTAGCATTTTGAGAAAGAATCCATTTCATATGACCTGTTCATAATGGCAGACTCACAAGAACACTGTGCATGAGAATGTTATAATATCAGAATGCCAGTTTACTACTTTGAATTTTAAAAAGTTGCATATATAATTAGACTCACTCAAAGTCCTTAGAGTC
This sequence comes from Talpa occidentalis, assembly GCF_014898055.3. Taxonomy (NCBI): domain Eukaryota; kingdom Metazoa; phylum Chordata; class Mammalia; order Eulipotyphla; family Talpidae; genus Talpa; species Talpa occidentalis. The sequence continues at coordinate 72,324,246 of NW_023605083.1, forward strand.
AGTGTAATCTTTTTGGTTGATAATCAAGGGAAGAAAAAGGAATAGGGAGGGTTAATATGAAATAATTCCATGAACTCAATCATCTTTCCATAGTGTTAGTTTAGAAATCTGTAGGTCAGGCTTCCCTTCTTTTGTATAATGCTTGCTTGCACTAGCCTTGTTAATTTTTCCCCTGAGATCCCTCATGCTCTGTTTCCCCAGCCCACAGGGCTCTTTGTGATTGCCATATTTTTTTTTTTTTTTTGGAACATTAATCATTTAGGTTACAATTAAATCCTGTTTGGTTGGAAGTCATTCTCTGAAGAGATTTTGAACAACCCTGTTGTGATCCATGGGGGGTAGATATGACCTTAATCTCAGAGGATAATTTCATAACTTCACTGCCAATTTCCTGGAAATTGTGTTCACCAAAACCCCCAACACATGCAAAGAAACCAACACAACTAATTTAAAACAGGGATACTTTTTACTCTTCAACTGCAAATATCTGCCATGTAATGTTTTCGATAAAATCAACAACTAACTAATATTCAACATTGGTATAGGTCCTGAGGAATCCTATGAGTGGCTTTTACATGTGTCCCTGAAAACTAGAAATCCTCTCACACATCACTTCAGGAGACATACACTATGTTCATGGCAGCAGAGTTCATTAAAACTAAAATTGTGAGCAATGTTTGTATTCTCTAAAAGGAGAATGGATAAAGTTGTCATGATAAATTCAGACAACAAAAACCAATAATTAAAATAACCTAATTAGCTCTCATGTATCAATATGGACACATTTAGAAAATGAATGCTGAGCAGGAAAAGTCAGTCAACAAAAGGCCAGTACAGTATGAGACCATTTCTGTGTTTTTATAACCCACAGAGCAATGCCATAATTAATTTATGGAAACATATACAGGTAGTTTTAAAAGAAAGTCAGTAATGAGCATACCCAACAATTTCTTAGGATTTTATCTGGGACACTAGGAAGGGAATAGGATGAGGGTCTGCTATAAAGGGCTATTTAACCTACCTACATAGTTTAAAAAGAAAAATCTAGTGAAATATAGAGAATACCAACAATTAAATAAATCTGGATGGTGGTACAATATTATATTAGATTCTCTATTTTTTTCTTTTTTAAATATTCCAGAATTAACATTTTTAAAAGAGAAATATATATTTCCTGGCATGGAATGTCATTCAAGACATGTTGATAAGGGAAAAACTGTCCACAGAACAATGTGTATTGTCTGCTACAATTTATGAAAAATATGTATATAAATGTATTTATACTCAAATATTTTCCATATATACATCTATAAGTGATATATATATGTGCATAGATAGTTGTAAATACACAAAATAAGATCTGAATGAAGAATTACCAGTTGTTATTTGTAGTTACCTACTGACCAGGGAGTGGAATTGGGTGAAGGATATTGGTAAAAGGGTTTCTTCCTTTTTTTTTTTCATTCAATATACTTCTCTAATTTTATAAAATGTATTAACATTAAAATGCAAATCTGTATTGCACCTATGAACACAAAGAACAACACTCACATGATGCATATATATTCCCCAGGCCTGAAACACTCTGGAGAATTCCCAGAATTTAACTCAGCTCCAGTTCTCTGCCATTCGGAGACCTGTATTTTCACACTCAAACGAAAACCAAAGTGACTCACCAACTATTCCGGAGTGTGGAGAAAGGCTGAAAAGAACTTGAGTCCAACCAGGGATAACCAAGAAGCCTGGAGGAGTGTAGAGGGCTGGACTGGCCAAGGGGAAGATTTTCTGATCCCATGCAGACCAGATAAAGGAGGAGTCAGAGTCCTCAGTGGTTTTTTGCAGGCTTTTTATTGGGATTACCAGGTACACGGCAGGAAGGGGTGCTGGGGGACCGATAGGCTGGCAGGCCTCCCAGCCCCCAGCAGGTCTTCACTCTGGGCTCCCTGGCATTCTCTCGGCTTCTGCTCGGCTTCTCTTTCGGCTTCTGCTGGCGTCCCAGTGACGCCGCCCTTAAAAACACAGTCTCAGCCCGGGTGAATCCCATCTGCCTGTGCCCACACCCTATTCCAGGTGCCCTCCATCAGGCATGCATTCAGGACCGCAAGGGTCTATCACCTATACTGATGGCAGGAGGGCAGAAAAGCCTGACATTTTCTTTACCCTACAAGGAGACTCCAGTTTAGGGTCAATCGGTGTCCCCACCTGAGGGCACTGGGTCGCCACGACTGAGTGAAATTGCAAAATTTCAGAAGTTTGCAAAAATCTGCAAGGTTGCAGGACTTATATTCTCATCACCTGGGCTGTCCTCCAACTTTATGTGCCTCCCTAATTAGTTAACCTCATCCCTGTCTCTGATAAGACTCCAAATTCTGTTTCTTGTGCTCCTGCCTATCACAATAGAGGGTTGCCTGAGGACCTCAAACTACAAAACCATAGGGCACATTGTCTCCACTCTAGATTTAATTAGGGCCCCAGTGCTGCTCAGTGTGTCCCCTGTGTTACTCTTATCACAGCAATCTCCTACCCACTGTAGTGATTTCAAACTTTCTCCATGTCTGTAAAGGTCAGGAACAGGACACAGTGCAGGTTCTCTGATCCCATGCAGACCGGGTAAAGGAGGAGTCAGAGTCCTTAGTAGCTCTTTGCAGGTCTTTTATTGGGGTTCACCAGGCATATGGCAGGCAGGGGTGCTGGGGGGCCGGGAGGCTGGCAGGCCTCCCAGCCCCCAACAAGTCTTCACTCTATCTGGGCTCTCTGGCGTTCTCTGCTTCTGCTTCTTCTCTGCTTCTCTCTCGGCTTCTGCTGCTGCTGGGGTCCCCATGACGCACAGTCTTAGCCCAGGTGAATCCCATCTACCTATGCCCACACCCTACTCCAGGTGCCCGCCATCAGGCATGCATTCAGGACCGCAAGGATCCATCATCTATCCTGATGGCAGGAGGGCAGAAAAGCCTGACATTTTCCCTTACCCTACAATGTCCTTCAAATCCTACCCCTTAACAGTTCTCAACTCCTTCACAGAGAAATGAAGACACTAGTCAAGCACCCCACTGCTTTCTAGTAGCAAATTAAAACCCATCTGAAAAGTTTCAGCAATGCCTTTCTTCTCTCCTTCTGCCACCAGTTCAGCCCTCACCTGAGTCCAGATCCCTCCTGCCCAGGTCCTTAAGAACCATGCACCATGTCTCTTAGCTGATGCTTCAATATTTTTCTCAATGCTCCAGCAGCATCTAAACACACTCAACCCCTTTATCTTTGACAAAAAGATCACCCTTTAATCTCACTCACCTCCATCTGGAGTTCTTTCTTTGTTTTCACAACCACTTTCCACCTGGAACTGTGGGTAGTTTCCTCATTAGCTATTGCAGAAACAAGCTGTAGGGTAAAGAAAATGTCAGGCTTTTCTGCCCTTCCGCCACCAGGATAGATGATGGATCCTTGCGGTCCCGAATGCATGCCTGATGGCGGGCACCTGGAATAGGGTGTGGGCATAGGTAGATGGGATTCACCTGGGCTAAGACTGTGCTTTTTAAGGGCGGCGTCACGGGGATGCCAGCAGCAGCAGCAGAAGCCGAAGCCAAAAGAGAAGCCAAGAAGCAGCAGAACAAATGGAAGAGCAGAGAATCAGAGAGGCCAGAGAGCCCAGATACAGTGAGGATTTGCTGGGGGCTGGGAGGACTGCCAGCCTCCTGGCCCCCCAGCACCCCTGCCTGACATATGCCTGGTGAACCCCAATAAAAGCCTGAAAACCCGCCGAGGTCTCTAGGACTCTCTCCTCCTTTACCCCGTCTGCATGGGATCAGAAAACCTGCACTGTGTCCATTCCTGGACTTTACACCAGCAGAAGCCAAGAATGAACGGAAGCCGAGAGAAGAAGAAGAGAAGCAGAGAGAATGTCAGAGAGAGCCCAGATAGAGTGAAGATTTGCAGGGGGCTGAGAGGACTGCCAGCCTCCCGGCCCCCCAGCACCCCTGCTTGCCATATGCCTGGTAAATCTAAATAAAAGACCTGCAAAAGCCACTGAGGACTCTGACTCCTCCTTAACCCAGTCTGATGGATCAGAAAACCTGCTCAGTGTCCCTTCCTGCCCCTACACAAGCTCACTGGAAAAAAGATAACTTAATGGTCTACTGGAGATTATAATCACATATCAAAAAAGAAAACTTGAATTCCACCCTTGAGCCTGACTTTGACCTCTCCCTTGTGAAATGATACTAATTACTGTCTTATTGTTTAAAGTAACAGTGCCTATCTCCTGAGCCCATATCACTGACTCTCATACATCAACCCTGAAACAGGCTTCACTGAGTCGACAGCTGTATCCCACGTGCTGTAGCCTGGCAGCCCTGCTCTGAACGTGCCCTGTTCTCCATTCAACTGTTACCATGTCAAATTGTGGGTGACAAGTTCTCTCTCCACCGTTGTCTCTTTAATCTCTGACAGTGGACCCAGACCTTGGTACAGTGGGAGAGATGTCTGAATTGCTCAAAAATTAGAACTTGTGATTATACAAATTTCACATGCTCAAAAATTAGGGCTTGTGATTGTACAAATCAGATTCCTCCTCCTCCTCCATTAATTGTATAATCTGGAACTAATTTTCTTAGGTCTCATCTTGCTCATCTGTAAAGTGAGAAAGGAATAATTCTCACTTTTGAGGTTTTTTTTTTTAAGATTTTTTTTTTTAATACAAGAATCGGGGTATAGGCCAGATGAGCAGGAGGCTGAGAGGATTCACCAGAGCCAGAGCGGGGAACAGAACAGGCAGACTGACGAAATACACTGCCGAGGGGAGCAGCAGATGAGACAGGAGAGGTCTGCTGCACCATGTGGGACACTCGCTGGCCAGCTGGGATCGAACCCACACTGCAGAGGCTGCGGACAGCTTCACAGTGTGGCGCTCAACCGCCTGTGCCACCAGGGAGGCCCCTTTTGAAGTTGTTATGAAAGTGTTTGGTCCATAGTAATGCTTGAAAGATACAAGTTAATTTTATGCCTTTTATGATTAGTAGATATACAACAGGACGAGGGCCAGTATGCAACCTGGTGACATTACCTGTCGATTCCCCAGATGGGGGGAAGGACTGTTTCTCCACAAGTTTCAGTTGAGGTACCCGTAGGCTAAGAGCCCATCAAACATGGACTTGATTTGTGTTATCTGATCATGTGCTAAAATTTTAGTATATTCTTTAGTATATAAAATTTTAGTTATGTTTGGGGCCTCCCCGGTGGCGCAGCGGTTGAGCACTGGGTTGTGAAGCTGCCCGCAGCCTCTGTGGCGCCGGTTCGATCCCCAGCCACCTGGCAAAGGTCCCACATGGCTTACAGACCTCTCCTGCCGCCCGCTGCTCCCCTCAGCAGTGTATTTCGTTGGTCTGTCTGTTCTGTTCCCCGCTCTGGCTCTGGTGAATCCTCTCACCCTCCCGTGCTTCTGACTGTACCCAGTGCTTGTATAAATAAATAAATCTTTTAAACAAACAAAATTTAGTTATGTTTGGATAAGCTAATCTCTGTACCCTCCAACTGAAAACTACTCTTTGGAAGAAAAAGCTTGTCCTGGCTGACAGTTGCATGGTCATGTAACAGGAGACTTCAGTTCAGCACCAAGAGGAGGCAAGGGGAGGGGAACTGGGATTCTGGGGGTTTAAAGGATCCCAGGATGAATAGGAATATCACCTGGAGAACAAGTTTTCTGTCCTCCCACTAATGTTCTTCCCTTTCTTTCCCTTTCCTTTTATTATTTTTGTTTTGTTTTGTTTTGGTGTATGGGAGAGCATGAAAAGAATAAAGGAGAACAGTCCTCTCTTTGAAGGTTCTCTGAGTCAAATCCCCTAATTTCTGGGTTGGGATGGGATCACATTTCACTCATCAGTGGGTCATGGTGCTGCTGGACAACAACCTGATCACATGGATGAGTGAGTGAGGTATGGGGTCAGGATACACAGGAAAGACAATGTCTCGGGAATTTGTTCCCAGACTGCTCAATTTTAAAAATAAAGAAAAAAAATTAAAAAATTTGGGAGCTACAGAATTTTGGGAAGTTTAAACAATTACTCTATACTCTCATCACACTGTTTAATAAAGGAAAGAATATTTTATCACCAAAAATTACATAAGGATATATTCTTGGAATAAAGAAAAGTCTTTTCCAGAAAACAAAGATTATAGTTTCAATCTTACAGGTCTTTTTTTCCCTCTGCCCATCTCTATCTCTAGTTGAGTATCTAAATATTTGTCTATGCAAATTATGCTAATTTTTTCCTGTGAACCTTTTATTATAAACTGGTATCACCTTAGAGCAGTGTTTTAGAGCCATGCTTTGCAGGTTACCTATTACAACAGTTTTAGTTCAAACATGCCATCTGCTAATGGCAGATCAGATCTAGGGCCAGTCCTCGGATTTCTAGTCTCACAGCCAAGTCAGCTGCTATCTCATTACTGAAGCACAGTCAGCATCTGTAGCAATAGGGTACCCATCCAAAAATTGGGGTAGCTGTTTTAGGCACTCTTTGTTACATTCTCCACATTGTCCTCACTGATCTCAATTCTCTTTCTTTCATGACCTCTCCCCATCATTGGCCCTGTTGGTTGAGGATGGTACCACATTTCCTGTGTCCAGTCTTGTGACTTGGGAGCCATCCATTGCTTGCTGCTTCCTTATCCTCATCCCTCAGGGACACCAAGTCTACTCAAATCTGTCTCTGAAATATCTCTCCTATCCTGTTTCATCTCCCTGGCCCTGCAGATCTCATTCAATTCTTCATCATTTCCTCTTCAGGTCAGTTGCCTTAGGTTACTTATTGGTCTCCTAGTTCCCCATACTTTTTTTTCCAGTCTATACGTTAAAGCAAAACACCAAAAACAATAGCAAGAAGAAAATAAACACAGCAACAGTAAACTGAAATTTTTTTTATTCATTTCCCAAAATCTCTCCCCTCACTTCTCCCTGAGTATCATGTCTGAGTCTCACCCAGCTACTGCCACTCCAGGCAATGTGCTTCTGGGCTTTTTTTGTTCACCCCCTTCTGTTTGCCTGGAATTTCCTTCCTTTCAATCTCCATTGTATTTATCATTATCCAGTTTATTTTTTAAATTTTTTTTTTTAAGATTTATTTATTTATACAAGCACTGGGTACAGCCAGAAGCACGAGAGGGCGAGATAATTCACCAGAGCCAGAAAAGGGAACAGAACAGGCAGAAGGACCGAAATACACTGCTGAGGGGAGCAGCGGGCGGCAGGAGAGGTCTGTCGCGGATCAAACCTGCGCTGCAGAGACTGAGGGCAGCTTTGCAGCCCAGCGCTCAACCACTGCGCCACCAGGGGAGGCCCTCGTTATCCAGTTTAAATGCCCCCATTCCCCTTAGTGTTCTTTACAAATGCCACTCCTAATGACAATTAATGCCTTTCTTTCTCAGTGGAATTATCTTCTTTCTCCCTTATGACCCTATTCTATCCTTGAGAAAATATTATAGGATATCATGGTGGAGTGTATAGTCCTTTCCTACAAAAAACTGTAGCTCATTGAAGATAATTTTTGAAATATTCTCCATCAGTGAATTTCTTCCAACATATGGTTCTGTGCCTGATTGCAAGTGACCACTGGACTAAGTGTTAAATGAGTGAATGAAAGTTCTAACAGCATTAGCAAACATTTAAATCTATAAGACGGCGAGACTCCACCCCTAAAACAGTACAGCTATAATCACTGACGGTTCCAAAGGTGCAGGCACCTTAGAGAACCACTATATTGTGCAACCATCCCAGGTCGGTAGGTTCATTGTTGATTTTAGAGATGAAAAGAGGATTTGGAGCCCTCAGTGGATTTTACTGGCATTTAATGCTTAATCAGGGGACAGACTAACAGGCAGGGAGACAAAATGAATCAACCAGCTTCAGAGTGATGCCGCCTTGCCCGCCAGGGCTGAGGAGCCCCTTTTCAGCCTTTGCTTCTGTGCACAGGCGTCCACTTTCAGATGCGTATCCCCCATGCTCTCTGGCCCCAGGTGCCTGCACTCAAAGTGTGCGTGCCCTGTGCTCATGCCTCTCAGCCCTGGTCCTCCACTACTGAGGCGGAATGCAAGGTCTCAGGTGGTAGCCATAGAGACTGGAGGAGGCAAAAAAGAGCCTGAGCTGCTCCATTTTCCCTAAACACTGATTGATGCAAATCAGAGGCCACTTCATGATCTTAGATGACTTTGATGTTCAGAGTCATAATATCAAATAGGTATTTGCTAAGAGATTCAGACATGCTAGAAAACTCTGTGGCCTAAGTAGATAGCGGAAAGGGCTTGTGTTTGGAAGTAAGATGAACCTGGTTTGAAACCAAGGTTGTTTGGTTGTTTACTAGCTCATGGCCTTGGGGAATTTACTTTCTTATTTTTGAGCCTCTGTTTCCACAGCTATAAAATGGTGTAAGAGGCAGGACAGGACACAGTGCAGGTTTTCTGATCCCATGCAGACCGGGTAAAGGAGGAGTCAGAGTCCTCAGTAGTTTTGCAGGTTTTTTATTTGGGGTTCACCAGGCATATGGCAGGCAGGGGTGCTGGCAAGTCTTCACTCTATCTGGGCTCTCTAGCGTTCGTTCTGCTGCTTCTCGGCTTCTCTTTCGGCTTCTGCTTCAGCTTCTACTGCTGCTGCTGCTGCTGCTGCTGCTGCTGCTGCTGCTGCTGCTGCTGCTGCTGCTGCTGCTGCTGCTGCTGCTGCTACTGCTGCTGCTGCTGGCGTCCCCGTGACGCCGCCCTTAAAAGCACAGTCTTAACTCAGCTGAATCCCATCTACCTATGCCCACACCCTATTCCAGGTGCCCGCCATCAGGCATGCATTCAGGACAAGGATCCATCATCTATCCTGATGGCGGAAGGGCAGAAAAGCCTGATATTTTCTTTACCCTACAAATGGGGATTCTACAGAGTAACCTAGAGGGCTGTGAGGAGAAAAGTGAGCTTAAATGTGTACAACTGGAAACAGGGTAGATATCTGCAAATGGTAGTTATGATCAATATTTTTTTACACTTTTCCATAAATTTATTATTTTTAAAAATATGACAATTTTCTATAGCATGCCATATATGTTGTATATACATAAATATATATTACATTTGTCATATGGATATATTTTGATTTATTGCTTTTCTGCCTTCATGTCATGGCTTACACAGACTATTACTAGTTTGATTTGCCTGAATTTTTTTTTTTTGTAAACAAAGAATGCCAACTTTACAAATATTGCATTAAAATCAAAGATATCCTGCCAAAATTCTAGACAACAGAAACAGTAAATTATAATGAACTGAACAGTGTTCATTGCGATTGTTTTAGAATATATAAGGTACTACTGAGTTCGTCTTTCCTGAGTGTGTTATCTTTATTGCTCTAGCTTATGGATATAAAAATATTTATGGGCATCCCTGGTGGCGCAAGGGGTTAAGACACAACCTATGAAGCTATCTACAGCCACTGCAGCATGAGTTCGATCCCTGGCTAGGGAGCAACCCCACATGGCGCAGCGGACCTCTCCTGGCTCACTCGCTGCTCCCCTCAGCAGCGTATTTCAGTCACTCTGCCTGTTCTGTTCCCCTCTCTGTCTCTGTGAATACTCTCACCCCCCACACCTCTGTCCTGTACCCCAGTTCTTGTATGCATAAATAAATCTTTTAATATATATTTGTAAGGATCACTATGACATTAGTCTGCCAACTCTTATTTTTCCACCTGCTCCTGATTTCTTCAACTCGGATATCCCTTTCAAGTACATTAAATTCCAGTTGAGAAGCATCTTAAAGAATAGTCTTCAAGATGAGTGTTAACAAATCAGTCAACTTTTTTTTTTAAAGATTTATGTAGTTATTTATACAAGAAACGGGGTACAGGCTAAATGTGTGGGAGGGTGACAGGATTCACCAGAGACATAGCAGGGAACAGAACAGGCATACTGATGAAATAAACTGCTGAAGGGAGCAGCAGGTAAGACAGGAGAGGTCTCCCGCACCATATGGGATCCTCACCGGCCGGCCGGGATCGAACTGGTGTTGCAGAGGCTGTGAACAGCTTCACAGCGTGGTGCTCAACCGCATGCACCACCAGAGGAGGCCCCAGTCAACTGTTTTAAAAAAGAGTATTTGAAAAATATGGAGCCTGATGTGGACCTTGCAGAGAACTAAAAGGCTGACTGCATGCTACAGCAACTTGCCTGCTCCAGGATGGTCTTGCTGAAGCTATAATCATTCTTTTTTTTAGTTTTGACTTTACAAGACAACATTTGATGATGTGAATGAGTATGTGATCAGAGCCAAAGGAGACTGGCAGAATTGTAGGCATGGAAGAATGTTGGAGAAATAGGTGTTCATTTTACTTTTGATGATCAGGGAGTTTTCCCAACGAAAAGAGCCCAGGGTTCAGATGGATACAGCACATTCTGGAGCATGTAATTTAGGGAGGTTCCAGTGGGGAAAGGAATCTATGAAGGCATAATACATGCATATCTGAAGGAAAGCAATTGGACAAATTTGTCAGGACTTAAGGGAAAGTTAACATGGAAAGCATGATGAAGCTGATGAGGCCACTGAGGCCAGCTTGCTGGGGGAACCAACTTTCAGACTTTTCCTTTGCCAATGTGACACTGTCACTCTCCATCTAAGACCCTATCCTGCTTTTTTTTTTAAATTATTTTATTTATTCATGCATACAGTATAACTGAGGTGTAGGCCAGAGGTGTGGGGTTAGAGGATTCACCAGAGACAGAGCGGGATGCAGAACAGGCAGATCTACTGAAATACACTGCTGAGGGGAGCAATGGGTAAGACAGGCAAGGTCTGCTGTGCCATGTCAGTTAGCTCCCTGGCCTGGGATTGAACTCAGGCCGCAGTGACTAAGAATTTAACCCCTGTGCCACCAGGGAGGCCCCCTATCCTGCTTTTCCCTTTCCTTTGTATCCCTCATTCCATACTTTCGCTCCCCTCATTCCAACCATATGCAAGCTAAGTGTTTAAGATGTATTATTAAAATTTGTATGTATTTTTACAAGGCTGCATGACTGGTTTGGCTCTACTTTCCTGTGGGAGCTTAGATTATCGTGTGCCTCAACTATTCTCTTTTTGCCTTGGTTATTCTTTGCTTTGACTGTTCTGTGCCTCTCAGTGTGCAGAAACAGGGAAGTTGATAAGGAACCTCTAAGGGTAAAAGTCCTGGTGTGAAGATCTGTACATGCTGAAAACAGCATGTGCAGAGACAGCAATAGGTGTTATGGCTAGAGTAGCATAAACACTGAGACTTTCCATGACTTCCTCCTTATTTCCCAACCTTGGCTGGGGACAGCTGGTTATATATCTCCTATACACTTGTGCATTTCCTGTTTGTCTGCTTGCTTTTTTGATCTTTTTATTTTCTGTCTGACTCTAAATAAACACAAGACTGCCCTTGGAGCTGGGTTGCACTTTCTTGGTGCAGTCCCTCTAGGCTTCTCATTGTTCTGGACATGGACTCTGAGTAATTCATTTTCACCCCTCCGCCACATGCCATAATGAGACACTTCCCTAGCATAACCGTTATACATGATCTGTGTGAGAACTTCTTGGAATGCATATTCAGGAAACTAGTGGTTGAGTCGGGGGTTTGTAGCTAATTAATTGCAATCAGTAGTGCCAGCTTACTTTCCAGAGTGGCTACACCTGCCCACTCATCAGTCAGCTGGACGTGGTCCCCACTAAGTCCCCGCTATCTCAGACTTTTAATTGTTTAGTTTTAGAGTTGTCAAACCATATAGCATTGTTATATGGACCAGGTAATCACTAATTTTTTTCCATGTCTGTACTTGACCTTGTTTAGCACACAAAGGAGTTCAACTGGAATGAGATAAAGTCTTTAATAGGGTCATCAGAAGACAGTCCCTTCTGTCAAAGCTGCTGATTGGAAACAGACCAAGCATTTTGTCATCGCATGGTTAGTACATCCACCAAAACACAGTGTGCTTATGTGAATTCCCCCTTAGCCCCAGAAAGTGATTATTTTGAAAGCAGATGTGTGTGGATTACACTATCAGATAATTACGGCCACAGGAAAACTTTGAATCATTTTTTTCAGTTTCTATGGAGCATGATATCATGTGAATCTTTTTTTTTTTTTTTAAGGATTTATTTATTTATTTATTTATACTAGCACTGGGTACAGTCAGAAGTGCGGGAGGGTGAGAGAATTCACCAGAGCCAGAGCGGGGAGCAGAACAGGCAGAAGGACCGAAGTACACTGCTGAGGGGAGCAGCGGGCGGCAGGAGAGGTCTGCGCGACATGTGGGACCCTTCTCCAGTGGCCGGGAGCAGCCGGGGATCGAACTGGCACTGCAAAGGCTGCGGACAGCTTCGCAACCCAGCGCTCAACCGCTGCGCCACTGGGGAGGCCCTCATGTGAATCTTGACCTAAGAAAGAAAGCACATCCACAGGATAGTTATTTTTTCACCAGTAAGGCTTGAGCCACAAGACAAAAATCAAGAACCACATGAGTGCAAAGTGGAGAATGGGAAGAAATTATTTGCTGAGTGATAAATCTTTGGGTAAAAATGTGGTTCAAGGGATAATGAGGGATGTCAATATGTAATTACTGAAAAAATAATCATTCCTATATAAGCCTTTCACTTCAAACTCATGTTTGTCACAAGTCATATACAGCAGAAAGAACCATAGGTCTTAACAAAGTTCTTTTCTCCTAAGAGAGGGCCAGATAGGAAATTTTATCAATGGTGCACTTTATCATTTCAATTCTGTTTTCCACCCATATTGCAAAATATCATACATTCATGTGTTATAATATTTGCAACTCAGTCTCATGAAAGGATTATATACATTTTTACTATAATAATAAGATGTCAATAGCTTGGCATAGTTCATATTAGGAATAGAAGTCAAAACCTGAGTTGAATCTTAATTTGGTACTGGATAAGAGTATTTATAAGCATTTATTGTGTGCAAGCTTTGAATTAGGGGTTACAGGAGGGATACTGAGGTGAATTAATTGATGTTCCTATTTCACAGGATTTCACAGACAGCTAAGGGGTGGTAATGGTAGCTAAGTATGAATTAGTCCAGCAGTATGCAACATTCTGTTTCACAACCAAATGCTGCAAGTGATTGGTGGAACAAATTAATTGTAATTGGGAAAATAGGAAGAATAATCTCTGTGCACCTTAAAAGATACTTAAATTTTAAATATGCAGGATTTAAATATGTATATTCAGTATATTAGGGTTAAATTAGGATCAATTTGAATAACATTTTGGTTAAAGAAGGGGGCACATAAGAAAGAAGAGTAGTTCACTTTACCAGTATTTAGAAGTTATGAGACAATGCAGAGTGACAGAAAGGTTAGGTAGGGATTATGTAATTGAGAGCCATCAATATCAATATCAATTGAGGACCATCATATTATGACTATCTGTGTGCCACAGAGTGTCACAATAAGCTGAGAAGAATGGATTTTCTCCCTTGAGAATTTTAGGTCCTAGAGTTAATATATCAGGGGGTAATTTGGGGTGTGGAAACTTTGTATATATTTAGGGATTTAGCCTTAAAAGCACATTCTATTAACTATCTGCTCTGATAAGTAAATTCGAGGCTATACAAATAGTGGGGGGGGGGAATCAAGATATGATGGAGCAAAAGCTGTCAGTTACAAACATAGGGAAGGGACTTGGTTGAATTTAGATAGAAGATGATGGTTAGTTTGGTGAGAGATCATAACAATCCAGGGAACCCCATGCCTTACTGTGTAGGTTGGGAGAAACAGATATTCCTTCGTTCTGGATCCCTTCTCATTATTCCACAGTATCCAAAGATAGATTCTTAGCGGTGTCTTTCCCTTAAGAGGATGACTGAACAACAAGATGGAAGTGTCTTGGAAGGTATGAAGTGGGAAGAAACCAAATAATTCTATTTGGAATATGCCACTTATGTTAAGATATCAAATAGTTCTCTCTTCTATCCTAGTGGTGCTAGGACCCAGGGCTGCCCCTAGCTGCCATGTAACTGAAGAGGAAATGCACTCTCCTAATCTGACTGTCCACTAGAATCATCTGTTGATTCTGAAGCCACCAGTGGACCAAGCCACATCCCATACCAGTGACAGTTGGAGTGTCCCCTGGTGATTTTAATATGCACCAATGTACAGTGGTTTTCTCCACATTATACATGAAATGATCCTTGCTACTCTAGCCTTCCTGACTTAGAAGCTCTACAGGGTAAAGAATAAATCTGTGTTTCACAAGAATAAAGGGGATTCTGCTACAAAAGTGGGAGAACCAATCCAACAATGTATCCATAAGATAATTCAACACGACCAAGTAGGATTCATTCCAGGGACACAAGGATGGTTCAACAACCAAAAATCAATCAACGTCATCCAACACATCAACAAAGAGAAATATAAAAACCATATGATAATATCAATAGATGCTGAGAAAGCTTTCAACAAAGTACAACACCTATACATGATAAAAGCCCTTGAAATTCTTGAGATACAAGGAACATACCACAACATCATAAAGGCCATATATGACAAGCCAACAGCCAGTATCATTCTCAGTGGTGAAAAGCTGAAAGCATTTCCATTAAGATCTGGAACAAGACAAGGATGTCCTCTCTCACCACTGCTTTTCAATATAATACTGGAAGTCCTAGCCAGAGCAATAAGACAAGAGAAAGACATACAAGGAATCCAAATAGGAAAAGAAGAAGTTAAACTATCACTATTTGCAGATGATATGATAATATACATGGAGAACCCCAAAAACTCCACAGAAAAACTAATTCAACTGATCAGTCAGTTTAGTAAAGTGGCAGGATACAAAATCAACACGCAAAAATCAGTAGCCTTCCTATACACAAACGAAATCTGAAGAAGAAGAAATTAAAAAAAAAATCCCTTTTATTATCAAAACAAAAAAAAAAATCAAATACTTGGGAATAAATCTAACAAAAGAGGTAAAGGACCTATACAAAGAAAACTATAAAACACTGTTAAAAGAAATAGAAGAAGACACAAAGAAATGGAAAGACATCCCCTGCTCATGGATTGGAAGAATTAACAACATCAAAATGGCCATCCTACCAAAAGCAATATACAGATTCAATGCTATTCCGATAAAAATTTCAATGACATTCTTCAAAGAAATAGAACAATTATTGATGGAATTCATATGGAATCACCAAAAACCCCAAATAGCCAAAGCTCTTCTGAAAAAAAAAAGAAGGGTATGGAGGCATCACACTCCCATACTTCAGACTATACTACAAAGCCATAATCATCAAAACTGCATGGTATTGAAACAAGAACAGACACACAGACCAATGGAATCAAATAGAAAATCCAGAAATAAACCCACAGATTTACGGTCAACTAATCTTTGACAAAGGAGCAAAGACTATGCACTGGAGCAAAGAAAGTTTGTCCAATAAATGGTGCTGGGAAAACTGGGTCGCTACATGCAAAAGAATGAAGCTTACCACTAGCTCACACCATGCACAAAAACCAACTCAAAAAGGATTAAAGAACTAGACATAAGACCTGAAACCATAAAATACATAGAATAAAATATAGGCAAAACACTACATGACATGCACCTCAAAGACATCTTTACAGACACATCACCCAAAGCAGTGATAGTGAAGGCAAAGATAAATAGCTGGGACTACATCAAATTAAAGAGCTTCTGCACAGCAAAAGAGACAATAACAAAAACAAAGAGAAACCCCACCAAATGGGAGAACATTTTTGCACACAACACTGATGATAAAGGACTGATCACAAAAATCTACAAAGAGCTGAGGAGATTCAACAACAACAAAGAAAATAATCCTGTCAAAAATGGGCAGAAGAGCTAAAAAGAAACTTCTCTGAAGAGGAAATGCAAATGGCCAACAGACATATGAAAAACACCACTTGTAATCAGGGAAATGCAAATCAAAACTACCATGAGATACCATCTCACACCAGTGAGAATGGCACATATTAAAAAAACTAGCAACAACAAATGTTGGCGAGGTTGTGGAGAAAAAGGAACTCTCCTGCACTGCTGGTGGGATTGCAGACTGGTCCAACCACTATGGAGAGCTGTGTGGAGATTCTTCAACCTTCTAAATATAGAGCTTCCATATGATCCAGCAATCCCACTGCTAGGTATTTGCCCAAATGATACAGAAACAGTAATTCCAAAGGGCACCTGCATCCCTATGTTTATAGCAGGACTATTTACAATAGCTAAGCTACAGAAGCAACCCAAATACCCAAAAAATAGCTGACTGGATCAAGAAGATGTGGTACATATACACAATGGAATATTACTCAGCGATCAAAAAGGATAAACACATGCAGTTTGCAGCAACATGGATGGAGCTAGAAGGGATCATGCTCAGCGAAATCAGTCAGAAAGAAAAAGAAAAATACCAGATGGTCTCACTACTAGCAAGAATTTAGAAAACCTAAATAAGAGACCAGGAAAAAGACTAATCAATACAAAGTAAAAATCAAACTCAACAAGCAACTATAAACCAGACACACACTATGGGGGACGGGGGGAGGGAGGGATGGGGAAAGGAAGGACTAGAGTCAAAATAAGGGGGGTGTGCAATTGTATGGGGAATATAACCAAAATGAAAATGCATACATTGTGCAAAGATGAAAAAAGATATAAGAATTATATAAAATAAAATATTTAAATAAAAAAAAAGTGGGAGAACCTCTACTGTGGTGAAAAGACTTCCCTGTTTGAATGCAGAAGACCTGAATTTAAATCTCAGTTGTCCCTCTTTGACAAGTACCTTAATATCCACAAACCCTGGTTTATCTTCAAGAAGGAACTTTTATTTATTAATCTAGCTTCTCTAGAGTTCTTGGCAGATAATAGGACTATGAAAATGAGATGAACATAACACCTGCCTGCTAGGAGCACATAATCTGTTTCTTAGAACCAATATAGATGGTTTCTAACTTTAGTGTCTAAAAGCATGCCTCCCTATTGATAATATGAAGCATAAACTTTATCTCTCATTTTTAATAGAAACTGAATTGAGGTGAAATCATGCAAAATACAAGATAAGTCTCTATGGTCAACTCCTCCGGTCAGTCTCAGTATGTCCCAGGGATGAGTCACAGTTGTAATGACTGAGAGCTGCATGGCTCTGTGGAACTCAGCAAGACAAGTGTGTTTTATAGTCCTTGATTTACCTTTATGAAGACTGAGCGGTAGAATGATCTGTCTTCTCACAACTCTAGAGCTATGAGTGTCTCTAAAATTATGACATTTGTCATTGACTTTTCAAGAGTGAATTGCATCTTTCCAACTAAAGGCTGCCACATGGAAGATGATCCTGAACTTCATTCTTCTTCAAATTTTCTGGTCTAGGACTTTGTTATGGGTTGAGCTGAGTCACTATCAATTGATATGTTGAAGTCCTAATCCCCAATACCTCTCAATGTGGCCTCATTTGGAAATATGGTCATTATGTACACACTCATGCTCAGATAAGGTCATTAGAGTGGAGTCTAACCCATAATAACAGGTGTCTTTATGACATGAGGACATTTGCACACAAAGCCAACACACACAGAGGGAAGACGGTGCAGAGACTCATAGCGTGAAGGTGGCTATGTGATGATACGGTGAGGCATTGCAGTCTTACTTCTAGGAGCTAAGGAAAAGCCCAAGACTAAAAGAAACAAGGAAGGATCCTCCTCTAGAGAATATGGAGCATTTCAAGGCCTTGCCCACACATTGTATTTAGACTTCCAATATCCATAACTGTGAGAGCTAATTGCCATTGTGTTAAGCTACCTAGCATATGATATTTTGATATAGCAACCTGAGAAAACCCAAAAGTGCCTGCTAGCTAATTTTTGAAATAGTCATATCTGGGAAGCATCCTGCTTCCACAATTTTCTTTTTCATGTGCTATCATGAAGGAGATGCATTCTTTTGGGTTAGACATAGTCATGTCTCGACATTCTTTTGAAATACAAAAAATTCCTGAGACAGGCAACTCATTAAAATATTAGTATATCATTCTTTGATTACTGGGGGAAGGAGTTAGAGAAAGAGCTCTGAAAATGACAAGGTGCCATGAACTTGTAAAGATACCAGATGTGAAACTTCCCTACTTTATCATCTTGTCCTCCACTAGTCTTCAAAATTTTGAAGGGACTTCAGTTAGCTTTTAATAATGTAATTACTGTAGTAATCCAAGAATTTTAAATGCATATTTGGCTTAGTAAAGAAAGAGTGCAATCATTGTAGGTTATCATGGGACTATTAACTTTGCCTTCCCAGTGTGATTCTTTCCTGCATGTTTAAGTGAAAACAATCTTTTCCCTTCCCAGTTGAAAAAGAGATCCAAAGCAATTCTTCTCCACTGCTGATGCAATTGTGTTTGCAGTTTAGAAATTGAATCCTAAGTGCTCTTGAAGTGCAAACATTTGCTAGGGAGTTGGCTTAGGATTCTATTTGTTAAGGTTCTTTTATGGGTCAAGATAAATTTGTATGAAGATAAAAGCAACCCAGTTGGCAGAGAAGAGAAGATGCTTGTTTCTCTGAGGGATTTTGAGGTTGTCGACTGAAGAACCAATCTTTCATTTCAAGGGAGTTTCTGACAGAAGTACTCAAATCAAGATTTTCCAAATATTTATTGAGTTGAGATTTTACTGGTACAATAAAACCAGTAAAGATATCACCCAAATTCAAGATATCACCCAAATTCAATTTTAGAAATAAATTGGATGCAGTTGAAATTCAATGTCCACTATTGAATTGACTTGCTGAGAGAGAGAGAGAGAGAGAAAGTTAAGTGTATTTTTGTTTTCAATTGAGACTGAGACTCTGTGTAAAGCATCTCATGATCAAGTCACTAAATCTACAGGGTTAAGTTAGTCATACAAATGAGTTGGTCCTCAGAACCACAGCAGAGATAAGGAAGGGATATTTCAGTCCCAAAGGGGAAAAAAAAATCAAGACATAGTACAGCATTAAGGAGAAGAAAAAAAATCTACGAAAAAAATTCAGCATGAAATTAAAGGAGAACCTGTATGATCCTATTCCCCCATCTGAGTCTAGAAGATAAAAACTGTAATAAATTCATTCATCTACACCCACTTTAAATATCGAAGCTGATCAACAGTTTCACTGATGTACAGCCAGACTTTGAAGTCTGTCTTAGCTCTCTGGAATTCGACCAGCCACTTTCCAGACCATGTAATGTATTGCAGATCCTTCCACGTTATGCTTTCCAGATGGCCACACTAATTCTTTGTGCATTTTCTCCCTTCTTATTTGGGTTACTGGGGTAATTTAGGAATAAAGAGAGCATGTTGCAAAGTGAAAATTGACATATACTTACTGCCTTGTGCTGTTCAGAAGATAATGTACCTTAAAGAAACTGAATGAGGTAAAAATACATACAGTGAATGGAGGGGTGAGGAGACTGGAGGGCGGGGAGTACCCTAAGCAGTGCTTTTGGTTGCTTGCTATGTTGCCAGTGCTGGCTATGTTCAAGCTCTACTTACAGCTTCATGACTGTTGGGGAAGAGTTACTACTATTCTCCTTCAGCCAACAGGCTAGCACCTTGACCTTGATATCAGGTAATCATATAATTTATCCCCAGTCCAGGATAAACCTGGGCCATGGGCTTCAAGCCCATTTTTGAATCAGCACATGTGTTCTGCCAACACTGGAGAGTAACTCTCTGAGAGGATACGGACCTGTTTAAATGCTAGTTTTACTGAATTCAGTACTTGCTCAGTGCAAAGCGGCTGCCAAGTGGCTGTTGACCCTTGGGTTTGCGGTGACTGGACTCTCCAGGTCCCCACACAAAGTCAACATGTGCAGCTAATAGGCAAAAAGCGTTTGGTCGCCAGACAGGCTGTTTGGTGTTTGCAGCGCTCACCCTCAAGTGGTCCAGCCTGCCCTGAGCTGATTTATGTGACGTCCTATGATTGTGACGGAGGGGGCCTTTGGGCTGCTTCATTGTTTCTATTCAGACTGGGAGAGGAATCTGTGAATGAAGTAAAATAATGGCAAGCAGCCCTTTCTAGCAAAGGAGGCCATCTTTTTTTAAAATAATTTTAAGGCTGCATTTAAATATCTCTCCATGTTTTCCTATTGTTTTGCTATGCAAGTGTGTGGCTATAGGAGTCATCTTCAAATTTTGCAGAATCATCTGCAACCCTTGTTAAAAAATATGCCGAAGCACTGTCCCTAGACATTCTGACTAAATAGGGCTCATGAACATCTGGAAGAATACACAGGAGGCAAAAATCCTATAGAAATCAAATCCCCTACAGTCGTATTTCTCATTTTCTCCCTAAAATCTCCATCATGTCCATGAAAACTTCATTTTGGAAACCCAGCCAGCTTTCCTTCAGTGTAAGGAATAATCCTCCCTCCAAATCATCTGAAAGCAACGACTCTCATCTGGTGAAGAAAGATGGATTTTATTTTCTGAGACACCAAACAAACTATTGCAAGCATCTTGCTGTTTTTCCAAGCGGTTCTCATTTTCTGGCCTTGGCAGTGAGGCCTGTGCACACAAGGGCAGTTTTCTTTGCCATCAGGCAGGAAGCTAAGGAGTGTCTCTCCCGGGGGGACAGCAACTTGCGTTTCACAGACGCAAAAGGTTCCCAGATTTGGAGGAGGCAACTGGAATTCTGGACTTGGAGCCAAACTCCCAAATATTCTAAGGCAGTAAAAACATGCATTTGTAGCTGTGTTTTCTTGCTCAGGCGGAGACATGGACAGATAAATCTCACAAAACATTTTATTTTTCTGGAATACTCAGGAAAATCAAACCTTTGTTTATTTGCACAAAGACTTCTGTATGATTCAGATGCAGTCCTGGTCAGGAATACTCTTTGCCATGTAAAACACAGGCTTTTATGAATACCTTTTCATCTTTTTTCCCTAACCATAATAATATTACATTTTTTTAAACACTTGGAGAAAACAGAAAAAGAATGGCAAGAGAAACAAATCATCCCAAGTAATACATCTTAGAGAAAATAAATGTTAATTTTAGAGTGTTGTCTTCCAAGCTTTTATATCTTCACAGCATGTGTTTTAAAATAGAAGTTGTTAATATACTCTTTGATACTGATTTTCAGGCAGTGTATTTTTTTTTTTTTTTTTAAGATTTAGTTATTTATACAAGCACTGGGTACAGTCAGAAGCACGGGAGGGTGAGAGAATTCACCAGAGCCAGAGCAGGGAGCAGAACAGGCAGACTGATGAAATACACTGCTGAGGGGAGCAGAGGGCATGGCAAGAGAGGTCTGTCACGCCATGTGGGACCCTCGCTGGTGGTCAGGGATTGAACCAGCGCTGGAGAGGCTGCAGGCAGCTTCACAGCCCAGC
Organism: Talpa occidentalis; assembly: GCF_014898055.3. Lineage (NCBI taxonomy): Eukaryota > Metazoa > Chordata > Mammalia > Eulipotyphla > Talpidae > Talpa > Talpa occidentalis. The sequence continues at coordinate 72,345,628 of NW_023605083.1, forward strand.
GCTCAACTGCTGCGCCACCAGGGGAGGCCCCAGGCAGTGTATTTTGACAATTGCTACATATTCTTAAATAATGACCAAACACATGATTTTTCATTTTTTCATTTTTTGGCTCCACTAGGATGATAAACAATGAGATCATTTCCTTTTAAAATATGTTTACATATTGCTGCAATGAATATGGTTAAATATAAATTTCTATTGAACAATATTTGGTTAGTGTATCAGAGATCTTGATGTACATTGCCAATTTAGAAGCTGAACTTTCTGATGCCAACTATGACTGTACCCAAGATAATGCCCATGAGCACAAGTACTTTGCATTCTGTGAGAGAGAGCCACAACATCCCACCCAATCCCCCTGGAAGGGTTGAGAATTCATTAAACCTTGCCAGCCATTCTCACTGTGGTTGCTTTTCCAGTTCTGCTATAATGGCCAGAGTTATGAATTCATAACTGGATTCATAAATGGATTTTTCCCTCCCTCCCTCCCCCTCCCGTTCTCCCTTCCTTCCTTTCTTCCTCCCTTCTTTTTTGTGGAGGAAACACACTTCCTTTTTTGTGGAGGTTTACAACACTGCATATGATTCAGAGATAAAGGATCACACCTCTTCGGATGTGTGCTACCACACAGTCTATCCAGCCGGGTCCCCTTCACAGCGGGCTCTCCACATGCCCCCTGCCCTTCTGGTAGCCTCGATTCTATATGGTCAGATTTCTAGTGTTTACTACTGGTTTGGTTCTGTCTGATTCTTTGTTTTTGTCTCTCTCTTTTCTACAAATAAGTGAAACCATCCAGTATTTGTCTTTTTCTTTCTGTTTTATTTCACTAAGCATCATCAAGGATGGAGTCTCTTAGTAGCTGCTGCAGTCATCATCAATGTTCCCTTTAAAGGAGAAATAAAACATGATCCAACAAATTCCATTTTGGGGCATTTATTTGAAGAAAATGAAAACACTGAGTTGAAAGATATATGCACTTCCATGTTCATTGCAAAATTATTCACAGTAGCCAAGAGAGGTAAATGATTTAAGTGTTCATTGATAGATGATTGTATAAAGAAAATGTGATATATGTGCAAATTATATACACACGCATATGAATATTATTCAGTCTGAGAAACAAGGAAATGATGGGGTATCATTTAATAGAGTTAAAACTTAGTCTTTGCATTCTGCATTGAGCAAAGCAGGGAGACATAAAATAGACAAGAAAGGGAAACTGAGAGAGCAGGGCCATGAGAACCTGGCCACATGTCCACATGACTAATAGCAGGCTATTGAGAATTCCCAGGAAGGTGGAGGCAGGACAAACAGAACCAGGTAGGACACCTCCTATGTGAAAGGTCCCCCCAAAACCTAATGTCCCAGCATAGAGTAACCAGCAGAGACCAACTCCCACTGTAAAACAGATTATAAAAAGAGAGTCCCAAACCCTCTCCTATACAGAAAATATATCTTGCCCCCTGCTCACTTGCAGGTATTTCAATAAATCTACCTTATCTTTTCTCCACTCTGTCTCTGGTGAATTCTTTTACCCTGCTAGAAAATGTGTCCAATAGAGGGAAGTGATAATTTAGTAATATCTTACCCTCTGTGATCTGAACATACTACCTCTTTCTTTAATCTACTTTCTGTCACCGTCAACCAACAATCACCCTCTGGGTGCTCTGGCCTCTCTCTCTGCTTCAGCTCTACAACCTGCTGAATTTTAGGATATTGTGACCACCTGCTTTCTTCCACAGCACTGTTTTTCTCTGTGGGTCACTCTCCATCGCCTCCTATCCAATTCCTGGGTGAACTTCTGCTTGTCCTTCAAGTCTCTGCTTAGGCAAGCTTCAGGGCTCCACAGATAAGTGGGGTCTTGAATGTATATATATGTGTGTGTGTGTGTATATATATATATATATATATATATATATATATATGCAGGCATTTTAGAAGCCATATTGAGAGGTTTTGGTGATGTGTAAGTCAGTAAAAATGACTCTTAGCATCACAGCTTGAAGCTTGGTGGTTTAATTACTTGTTTGCAGGAAATTACTTTCCAGATAATGAAATTGTTCATTTATGTGTAAAGAGGTGATAGGAAGTATTTTAATTAAAATGCACAGTTTACAAACACATTTAATACCATGAATTCAAGAGATATTTTCTGTTAATTCAACTTTTATTATTCCTCTGTGATCTGAAATGTAACCCTGTCCTACTCCACACACTGTTAATTAGTATGCACACAATGTTTTATTAGAGTCCAGTCACTTTACAGGCACATGATCTCATGTGGTCTTACAATAATCCCGCAATGTGCATCATGATATAAATAGTCTGTGGAACACTTTACAACTGCAGAACACTTCCCCTTGATACATACTCAAGGTCATGTACACAGACTTTGCCAGTGACTTACATTCAGTCCAAGGACTGCAACACTTGGAGGTCTCTGGACACAACATGCCATCTAATGCTCCCATACTGTCACATCTCTGGTTCCCTCCGGTGAAATGCCCTTTCCTCCCTGGTTCAGATGCTTGGTCCCTGTACCATTCAGGAAGACCTCCCATTCTCCCCCTTGTTTGGAAGGTAATTGGTGGTGAGGGAAGTCAAAAAGAGGCAATATTGTCCTTGGAGGGGAAGGAATCCTCTCTGCAGATGATCTCTGTAGGTGGCCTCAAGCAGACAAGCTCAGACCTACACTGTCTTTGCAGTCCACAAAGCTGTGAGTGTGAGCCTCAATGTAAAACTATATCGCTTGCGTTCTAAGACCTCCTCCTTCTGTAACTCTGCTCCTTTGTCAGGCCACTTCCATTACCAAAAAGAGCCATAGTGGACACTGGTCCTAGAACTTTGCCCACCCACCCCCATGAGTTCTGGTAAGTTACTTGTGTGTGTATGTGTGCACATGCACACACGGGGCAGAAGGAGTTTTGGCAAAAAGGGACAGAGTTCCAATTCAAATTAGCATAGGCGGAATGAAATAAAAGGGAAAGGGGCTTTGTTGAATCAAATATTCAGACCACAGAAAGGGCAGGGATGGGCTGGCCCTGGGCCTCCGTGCTTTCTGGAGATGGTGTCTCTGACTCATCCTTATTCCTCTTAGGGAGGTGGCTCCATTATTTCCTGCCATAGTGGTTTTGATGGCCTAGATGATGAGCAGAGAGAATGGATATTCTTCCCAACCAGCTCCAGTTTCTCCAACTAGGATAACAGGTTTATTTCTAGATCAGTCACTCTGATCAGAAGGGTGGCTGATCCTGAAGATACGTTGATCCTGATGCCAAGGAGTTAGAGTTATTTTGGAGTTATAAGGAGGGGGGGGACACACATGATTGATGGAGAAATCCTTCCTGGTTATGTTTTCTTGGAGACATTCATTGGACTTCTTTATTGTCATCCATAATCTTCAAGGACAGGGATGGCATCTGGTTTCCATTGTGTGTCTTTGCTTTTGCAGAGGGCCTGGAATTCAGTAGGTATTCACTAAATATTGGAAAAATGAGAGAATGAATGAGCAAACTCTCATGTGAGAGCAGGGGCCAGATTAAATCATGTGTCTAAAGGACAAAGCCCTGTTCGGGCACAAGGACAATGCACATGGTCTCAGATATGCTGGGATTTAAAACCCATGGGCTCTGTACCTCTGAGTGTTTCTCTTTCACTTTCCAAACCATGGGTCATAGAAGAATGGAGCTGGAGTTCATGAAGCAGATGTGATACTTCAAAATGCTTCTTGACCCTAAAGATTCCAACCCAACAGAATATGGGATATCCAAAGTCTCTTGCTACTTATCTTGTCCCTCTTACACTGTCTCTATAGAGAGAGATGAACTGAATTTATCAAGAAGTTTCCATCTCTCCTGGTAATGTCAAAGATCTCACATTATGGTTGTTTTAACTAAGCGAATAATTTTCCTTCATAACCTTCCTAAATGTCTACGTGGCAACATCACTGCCAGAAAGTGCTTAAACACATTTTTTAAACCACTCCACTTGCAAATAAAAAATTAGGTTGACATGACCTTCTCCTGGAACATTGTTTACACTGCACTTTGCCCGTGAGGAATGTTTTGAATTCAAGCAAATTAAGCATTCTCCAAATGCGGTGTTTAAAATAATAAAGAACTCCCTGGAACATTTAAGAGGGGCTGGAGACTTTCCTGACAACACCTGTGAGTCACCAGCTGTTGCCATGGAATTCAGTCATGGAGCTTCAGTGAGCTTTTCCTAACATTCACTCTGCAGATGTCTTCACATTCCGTAAAACCTTAAAAAGAGCAGTCTCTTCTCCTGGGACTAGCTGGACAAGGAGTCAAGTTATCTTAGAGTCTAGTAGAGAGAGGCATAAGCATTAAGCAAAACTAACAAGATCCCTTAAAATGTGTGTGACTTTGTCCCCCTAGGCTTCTAAGTCTTGCTGATTCATTGAAGACACTACTTTGGAGTTCGTTGCAGGGGTTTTCCCTAGAGAGGAAAAAACAACAGAAAAGAGTGACTCTCACATAAACGTTTACTGGAGTGACTTTGTTTTGTTGGAAAGCTTTTTACTTCAAAAGTACCATTCAGCAATCAAAAAAGATAAACTCATGCCATTTGCAGCAACATGGATGGAGCTAGAAGGGATTATGCTCAGTGAAATAAGCCAGAAAGAAAAGGAAAAATATCGGATGGTTTCACTTGTAGGAGGAATATAAGGGAACCATACAAGGGATCAAGGAAAAAAATAATAACAATAAAACAATAATAAACAGACAACTATGAAACAGACATTCTACAGGGGAGGGGGAGGGATAGGGATCAAAACAAAGGTGAGAAGAACACTAGGACTATAGTGATGGTTTATGGGTGAATTGGTGGTAGAAATTCTATGGGGACTATACCTGAGAGGAGAAAGCAGACATTGGAAAAAAAAGAAAGAAAGAAAATAATGTAAAATATACATAAATAAATAAATTATTTTTTAAAAATGTGAATGAGACTCTGGAGAGACTTGCTAAATCCTAAAAGACCTTATGAGGAAATGTATCAGGATAGTAATGGAATTACCATTTTTCTATGCTCATTATATCTCAAACTATTAGTGATACAGGGCAGTAAGGGACACTAAAACTGGCCAAGGACACTGCCCAAATAGTTCATCAGTCACTGTCTGAGTTCTTCACCTGCGCACAATTGAAAGACTACTCAGGTTCAGTGAATAATAACGGGATTTATTTAACAAACCAGGGGAAAATAAATAGTTACTGAGGCCAAAAATGGTTGTTTACCTCATCTTAAGCAGTGTCCAGTGTTTTAAAGTTCTAAACATAAACACTCCCAATATGGCGTCTTCCCACCACTGCGGACCTAGAGCACATGACAGGCAGACTACAGGCCAGGTTCCAACTCATGAAGACAGCAGAAGACACAACAGGAGATGCTCACAGAGCTCCTGAGATGCCCCAGCACAGCACCAGACAAGCATCACTCAAAACAGCAGCTGGTGCAGCCAAACAACCCCACAAATGGCCACACTCATGCAGCTCAGCAAGGTGCCTGCCTCCAGGTCCTTGCTTTTTCATTCCCAGCTGTAACAGCAGTAAAACTAGGAATAGTTTCAGTCACTTGGCTACTTGCAAAGCCTCCGAACTTTACCTCTCTGAGGTTGGCTGCTAGAAACCTGTCTACGACCTTCAAAGGCCTGCAATAGCCTTCCGGAAGATCAGCATGGTGGGGGCAGAAATGGCTGACCCTGGAATCACTGATGATCTGAAAACAGTGAAATCCCAAACACCGCTTGCTGGGGCTGCTTCTGCAGTCCCTAGCATTTCTTATTAGAGTCTCTACCCCCACTGATACTTTATTTCCATTTTCCCTGGGGCTCTCCATCCTCACCAGAATCCCCCTCCAGGGGGCATCACCCCTAACAGTCTTTGGCTTCAGCCACTGGTTACATTAGGACTTCTTTTTACACTAAACCTCCATGATAAAAGACCATTTTTAAACATTGGTTAGAGATAAAAATACAAATAATTGAGTCAAACGCATTAAAAAAAATTCTTTAAAGTGATGGAAAGATTCATTCGCTATCTCAGATTTAATAAATTTAAGAAAAATGTTAAATTCTACTGAAATTAGTTTACATATTGAATGTAATACCAAAAAAAAAAAATCCAGAGATTCATTTCACTGGATTGTAAAATCTGGGGTAATAAATTTATGAAACTAGTTAAGACAACCTTGAAAGAGAAGATAATAAGGGATATTTGAATTATCAGATATCAACAAACATTATCAAGTTATAGTGTTTTCAAAAACGTGGCACAAAATAGAGCACTTAAATAGGAAAAAGTGTTCAGAAGCCATTTCCACAGACTATAGGAATTTAACACATGACAAAGTTGGCATTTTGCATAAGTGAGAGAATATTCGATTAATGTTACTGTGACAATTAGTTAGCATTTGGAAGCAAAACTACTTAACACCATAAACAAATTCTAAGTAGATCAAAGGTAGAAATATCAAAGAAAACAAAAGCAAAGGAAGAAAAAAATAGAGGATAAAAGTTTCCATAACATTCTTGATGTGGGTTTTATATATTCGCATGCATATGTGTGTGCCCCATGCCATATGTTTGCTCTTCATCGTGGTTTCTTTATTACCCTGAGAATGTCCTAAGACCCAAATATAAACTTGTCACTCCACTGTTTGAAATCCTGCAGTGGATCCATACCACCTGTCTTAATATGAATAAATATTGAGCTCTGCACAATCTTTATAGCTCCAACTCTTGTCATTTTCACATATGACCTTTATGCTTCAGTTACTCCAACTTCTCAGTTTTTGAGCAAAGCAAACACTTCCCTTGCTGCTTAACCTTGTACATGTAAACGTCTCTTTGAAATACTCTCCCCTGGCTCCTTCTCTTGAATGACACCTATTCATCTTTTAAGACTCCGCCAAAGCATCACTTCCCATGGGGCTTCTTTGGTTAGCAAGGATTGGTTTATTGGCTGATTAATTATAGGAATGGTCTCACATGATCATGAAGCCCAAAGTTATGCAAAAGGAAATCTATGATGCAGTTTAGTCTGAGTTTGAAGTCTGAGGGCCAGGAGCACTGATAGTTGCGGGCAGAAGAGAGCAGTATCTCCCCCTCCTCCACTTTCTGGTTCCATTCAGGCCCTCAACAGATTTAGTGGTGCCCACCTGCATTGGTAAGGGCAGCCAGATGAACTCAGCCTACATATTCAAATGCAAATATCTTCCCAAAGCACATCTCACAGGTACACTCAGAAATAAGGTTTTAAGCATCCTTTGGCTCAGTCAAGTTGACCAACAAAATTAAGTGTCATCAGCAGACTTGGACACTCACCTCTTTGAAACTTCAATACATAGCTACTGATTCTTGCTCAATTAGGGTGTAATTGTTGACTTTCGAAAGTTAAAAGCTTCCCTTTTCCCCACTCCAGCTTTCCTTCAGCCCAACTTCGCTGAGTTAAGTGCTGTTCACAGTTTTGTGTGACCTCTGAGATTTTGTAAAAAGTATAGATACAGATCTATACATTTCCCATCCTTTTATTGCAGAGGGGATCATAGAATACATTCTGGCCAATATTTTACTCTTTATGTAATTATTATGCTCACATGTTTGTCTTCCTGCACTGTCACATAGACATTGGAGGAAAAACCTGCAGAGTATACAACCTGCATAACTATACACAGCAATCCAGCTGTCTTCCTTGCCAAATTGGGAACCCCTTAAAGAAAAAAGACTATGCCTATATTTTCTTTATATTTGTTGCATGTTATAATTTCTGGCATATAGAACTTAATGGCTGAAAATCTCTAAATGTAACACCTTATATTCCCTGATCTATTATCAGTCATGATCTCATAACCTTAAGCTTTCTAATATTAACACAACTATAAATGTATTTTAGAGAGGTAACCATTTTTATAAGACATCATTCAAACTGGGGTGAATAATTGAATTAGTGCTCTTTTTCTGATATACTTGGATTTGTGTTAGGTGAAGAGCTTTTGGGATCAGTGACTCCAGCCATTCACATCAGTGGTCTAATTTTACAGATAAGAACACTAAAACTGAGGGCCTCCCTGGTGGCACAAGTTGCTTAGCACCACACTATGAGGCAATCTCCAGCCTCTGCAGCATGAGTTTGATCCCCAGTCGACCAGGGAGCAACCCATACGGTGCAGCAGACCTCTCCTGACTCACTTGCTGCTCCCCTTAGCAGTGTACTTCGGTCAATCTGCTTTTTCTGTTCCCCACTCTGTCTCTGGTGAATCCTCTCACCCCCTGCATCTCTGGCCTGTACCCCAGCTTTTGTATGCATAATAAAATCTTTTAAAAAAGGAGAACACTAAAATTGAGAAAAGTAAAATGTCCAGTTTTTGATCATAGGATAAGTTAGCTATGGAGCTGAAAATTCACTCTGGGAGTTTGGACTCAAATACACATCCTAGAAAGATGCAAAATGGATGAGGAGACAGAGAGGTAGATGTTTGGATAAAACTTTAGAAAATGCTATGAATTCCTTAGAGAACTTAGTGCTTTGTGGCAGCATAATTATGCTGGCTAGTATTGTCATTTAAGATACTTTGGACTGAGAGTAAAAGAAAGTGTAATTCACATTGGTTTAAGAAAGAGGGGAATTCACTGACTCTCTTACTGGAAGTCCAACTGTGGACTGAGTTTTGCTCTTGCTTCATTTCTCATATCTGGCTCATTTCTCCAAGATTCCTTTGGCCACACCTTCATCTGTCTGTTGGTTTCAGCCCCAAGCTGGCTTTCCTTTTGGTAGCCAAATGACCATAGCTGGTTCAGGCTTCATGTTTTCATCCTGTCAGTTTCAGCAAGAGTCCTGAACGTCACCTGGTTTGCATCAGTTTAGGTGGCATGCCCACCCCATTGACCAGGAGAAGGGGACACAACATTTGGCTTGCGTTTGTGCGTGTTGCACCCTAAGATTTCTCCCAACCAGAGATTGCATTATCTGTGGGGGAAAGGGTTGGGTGAAATATGAGGTTCTGAGCATTTGTTTTTGAATGTTCTTGGCTCCATTTTTTTTACCAATTTTTTTTTTTAATTTACGTCATTGTTCATTTTCAAACAATATTTGCTTCCACCCACCCCCTCAGGTGTAGTCCCCATAGAGTTTCCTTCCCCAAAGCACCCGTGTACCCTCACCTCAGCCCCCTGTGCTCCCCCCTCCCTCCCTCTGATCCCTCTCCCTCCTCCTCCCCTGCAGTATGTCTCTGATTTATAATTGTCTGTTTTTGCTTTGTTGAGTTTTGTACTGTTAATGACTTTTTACACTGATGTCTTATTTGGTTCCCCTATATTCCTGCTATAAGTGAAACCATCCAATATTTTTCTTTTCCCTTCATTCTTAAGAAAAGGGAAAGTGGGTACCAGCAAAGCCTGTTCACATTGTAAGTGTAACTTACTCCTATCAATATAGGATTCAACCATTGATGCTTTCTGCACTTCATGGATGTCTGAGCCTCCACAGAAGAACATTTACATGTGTTCACAAACCAGTCTATTCTACCCAGTGAAGATATCTGGGTTTTTTGTTTGTTTTAATTTTACCATTTCCTTCTTCTGCTTACTCTTGCCCCTCTCACCCCACCTCCCTCCCTCCAACCCCCACTGGATACAGTGATCAGAGATCACCAGCTGAGCAGCATCCATCTGGCACCAACTTCCCTGTTAGGGTGCTCTGCCCTTTCAGAGAGGCCTCAAAACACAGTTCCTTGTACCTCGGTATCTTAGGGAATTCTTAGGGAAGTCCTGCACTTTTTTTATAAATGAAAAAATTTGAGAAACAACTCTGAAACCAGATACCTCTCCAGTCAGAAGTGACTCTCTTCCCAAAGTTATTTTGGCTGAGCCAAACTTGTCTGCCTGTAAATATCTTCCTGAGGACAGGGGCTCTTCATAGGGGCCTCCCTGAACTTGAATGGGGGAAAAAAATCATCTTATTTCAACACCAAGTTGAAATTCAGCATTTTTTTCAATTATGAACAACCACCCACAATTGTAAGGACTCTACCTGTGACTGTGACCAGTAGAAATCTCAGATCATTAACACTAACAGTTGCTTAGACATTTGGAACTATGGTTTTCTCACCAGCTCTTCAGAATCATAGTAGTTACTAAACTCACTATTGGATCTTATTTTTAAACAGTCAGTAAATGTTCACATTAATTAATATGTTAATTATTTTAATACTCTTGATAATTGAATTTTGATATAATTTAATGTCTTGTTAAACCTCTGTACTTTGCTTAATTCATTTTAAGGTATTGTTCTGAGAAGTTATCCACAGGCTTCACCAGCCTGCTGAAGGCATCTGTGGTTCAGAAAAAAAGACTGAGCTGCCCAGCCTTAGGATGATTGGATTTCCCCTGATAAATCACAAAACTGTGTTTTAATCACCACATTAATTTTTCTTTCCATCTAGCTATGTCATAATATCTTCAGTGCTATACCTTTAAGGTCTGATTTCTTTCTTCCTTGCCTCTCACTTTTCCCGCTTGTTTCCCCAGGGGATAACAGCAGACAGGGCCCCTCCACCCTGTGTCACTTGTCACATTATCAGGGGCCTGGTGGGCAGGAGTGCCTTGTTCCCCAGGCAGGCTGATATGACAAATCCAGGGTTGGTTCAGTCCCCAGCACACTCTGTGGCCCCAACTGAGCTTCTTTCTCATCCCAACTAAGGATCAGTCAAAAATATTCAAAAGCCACAAATGCTTCAGTGTTCTTCAAATGGTTTTCAAATTGCATTTTTTAAATTTTCAGCAATATGGACATATTACCTCCCTCACTCAAGTTTTTTTCCTTATAACTAAGTGCACAGAAAAATCATCTACATATAGAAAAATCACCTACATCTCAATCTAACTACTTACTGCCTCCCTATTTTCAGGATTCCCATATTTTTCTAGATTTTACCTCTTGCTTACCATTCTATTAAAGATTTTTTAGTGTTTCTAAAACTCCTTCGCCTCTCTGCCTCTCAGCCCTTCCACTTTGTTTTAAAGAGAATTTCAGCATTCAAATAAGGAAAAAAGTCACCACATCCAAATGTCCAAATGCTTATCACTGTCACAGGCAGCACTTTTGTATAACAATTCAAGCGGCGTCCTCCTTTTCGACCTCGAATCATTTATAAAGGCAAGTCCCTCCTGACGACTTGGAGAGAGAATAGGCTGCCTGCGTGGGTGGTCTGGGGCCCAAACTCTGAGGGAAACGATGACATCATGGATTCACATGGCACGTTTATGAAGCCCCAGTTCAGCTCCCTGAGCCGTCGCCCAAGTTGCCTGCATTCTTTCTGCTGGAACACTCGGTGCCTGAAAGTCACGAGACAGGGACACTTGAAGATGATATTTTTAAACTTGACATTCAAAAAAAGAAAGCTCTACAAGCATAAGGAGGCGACTACGAAACTCTATATATTCTGGGGGAGGACAGGAGAATGAGCACTCAAATGATTTTGCAAAGGGGCACACCAGACCCTTTGCTTGCCCGAATTGCTAATTTCAGTCCTAGCCATCTGCCCTCCCTCCAAATGGACTGTTATTGGTCTCTTATCAATCAGGTATTTTGTGCTGGCACATGAGGGACCTAGATACCACTTTCTGCGTGGACTGTGCAGAATTTCATCCTGGGATGAAGATGATGGGTATACAAGTTAAATCAGGCACATGGTTTTCATCAGATTTCAAGGTTATTGGAGAATAGCAGCCCCTTGACACAGTGTTTCCAAACCCCAGCCCAGAGACACATAGGACTTTGTACTCACAGTGTCCCCACAGGAGGTGACATCTGAGACAGCTGTCACCACAGCATTTCCTCCTTTCCCTTCAACTATGACACACAGGTACCCTGTATTTCTTCTCTCCAAATATCTGACCCACTGCAAGCAATTTCTTCTCTAGCCACATATTTTAATAACCAATATCTTAGTCATGTTATTAGCTATTTTCTCTATTTCCCCCCAAATTAGATAGAATTTCAAGCTATAATCATTTCAGAATAACCTAGATTAAGTGATTAGTGGATCCAGCCTACCTGAATTTAAATCTTGGATATATTTCTTTGTAGTCTGTGACTGGGTAAGTTACTTACCTTTTTTTTAAAAAAATATTTATTTATTTATGCATACAAGAACTGGGGTATAGGCCAGAAGTGTGGGGGGTAAGAGGATTCACCAGAGACAGAGTGGGGAACAGAACAGGGAGATCAACTGAAATACACTGCTGAGGGGAGCAGCAGGCGAGTCAGGAGAGGTCTGCTGTGCCATGTGGGTAGCTCCCGGGCTGTTGATCAAACTTGTGCTGCAGTGACAGTGGACAGTTCCATAGGTTGTGTCTTTTTTTTAAATTAATATTTTATTTTATATAATTCTTATATCATTTTTCATTTTTGCACAATGTATACATTATCATTTTGGTTATATTCCCCATACAATTGCACCCCCCCCCTTATTTTGACCCTAGTCCTTCCTCACCCCTTCCCTCCCTTGCCCCCATAGTGTGCCTCTGGTTTATAATTGCTTGTTGATTTTGATTTTTACTTTGTATTAATTAGTCTTTTTCCTACCCCTTGCGCCACCAGGGAGGCCCCCTTACTTACTTTCTTATGTCCCGGTGTCCTCCTCTGAAAAATGGTATTATAACTGACTCTCTAACTCACAATATTGTTTGTAGAACTGATTAGTTATCGAATATAAAGTGTCTCCAATAGCTGTTAGTACATGTAAATGTTGGATGAATGCTGGCTCTTCTTAATACTGTTATCACAATTTTCCTATCTGAGATTGACGTCTTCTGAAGTCTTGTCCAAGTCATTTCTCTTGGAATCATCATTGCCTCCTTCTGGGAGGGAGGGGAGTCTCCCTCCCCAACCATGTCTTGATAAAGAACACAAGATATTTGAGTATAAAGGTCTAAAACTCACATGACTTATTTTTCCAACTGAAACGGGACACTGTTCTGCAATTTAAAATAGAAGGGAGAATTAATAAACTTGGAAAAGTTTATTACTATTCAAAAGGGACAAACTTCCATTTTCTGACCCACCCACATCAGGACTTTGATGTCATGACAAGCCCTTGCAAGGGCACACTGCAGATGTACCCTTTTGAAATAATAACCTTCTGCTACCCAATGAAAGAAGTTGTTTCCTTGGTTTTTTGTTTTTGTTTTTTGTTTGTTTTTTTTCAGGAAAAATCGATCAGCATAAAAATGCTTTTCTAAGCATTGTACCTTATATTTCTAACAGCATTAGGTCTTGGATGAAGGAACGAGAATGAGAATTAGATGGGCAGGCTGGCCTGGGGTCAAGACCATGCACAGCCTGCGGAGACTGACAACCTCAGCCCTCACCCCTGTCACCTGCCTCCTGGCTGGGTCACCTCAGCAGGTCACTCTCCTTCCATTGGCTTACCACCTAAAAAATTGTAAAGGATAGTATGGGCTTCCTAGGTTTGCTTTGAAAGATTCAATGAGATAATATAAGAAGAGACGTAAATAATATGTGCCATTCTCACTGGTGTAAGAGGGCATCTCATTGTAGTTTTGATTTACATTTCTCTGATTACAAGTGATGTTGAACATTTTCTTTATTTTTTTAAATTTTTATTATTTTTTAAAGATTTATTTATTTATTTATACATGAACCGGGGTATAGGCCAGATGTGCGGGAGGGTGAGAGGATTTGCCAGAGACAGAGAGGGAAACAGAACAGGCAGACTGATGAAATACACTGCTGAGAGGAGCAGTGGGCAAGACAGGAGAGGTCTGCTGCACCATGTGGGACCCTCGCCGGCCTGCCAGGATTGAACCGGTGCTGCAGAGGTTGCAGACAGCTTCACAGCTTGGTGCTCAACTGCCTGCGCCACCAGGGGAGGACCTGAACTTTTTTTATATATGCCTGTTGGCCATTTGCATTTCCTCTTTGGAGAAGTTTCTTTTTAGCTCTTCTGCCCATTTTTGACTGTGTTATTTACTTTGTTTTTGTTGAGTCTCATCAGTTCTTTGTAGATTTTTGTGATCAGTAATTTATCACTGGTGCTGTGTGCAAAAATTTTCTCCCATTTGGTAGGGTGTCTCTTTGTTTTGGTTACTGTCTCTTTCTCTGTACAGAAGCTCTTCAATTTGATGTAGTCTCAGCTGTTTATCACTGCTTTGCCCCAAAATGCATGACTGGATCAAGATGTGGTATATATACACAATGAAAGATTACTTATCAATTGGAAAAGATAAACTCATGCAATTTGCAGCAACATGGATGGAGCTTGAAGGGATCATGCTCAGAAATTAAGCCAGAAAGTAAAAGAAAAAAATACCAGATGATCTCACGCATAGCAGAAATTTAGAAAACCTAAATAAAGGACCAGGAAAAAGGCTAATTATAATAAAGTAAAAATCAAAATCAACAAGCAACTATAAACCAGAGACACACTACAGGGAGCTGGGGAGAAGAAAGTAGGATCAAAACAAGGGGGGTGGGGATTGTATGGGGACTATAACCAAGATGACAATGCATACATTGTGCAAAAATGAAAAATGGTGTAAAAATATATAAAATAAAAAAGTTTAAAAAAAGAATAATGTAAATATTTAATGTGTGTTTAATAGTCAAGTATAAGGGAGAATTAATTTGCTTTTTTCTTTCTTTGCTGCTGCTGAAGGAGTGGGGCATTGCTTCTTCCCTTTCTCTTGAGAAAAGACAAGCTAGTTTCCTGTGGGTGATGACTTAGAATTTGGTTTAGCAAATTATAAGCTCTAGTGAGAACAGGAATGCAGACTTGAGAGTAAGACTCAAGATGGTGCAGGGGTGGAAACTGGTGGGGTTAGGGATGGGGTGGGATTATGGAAAGAACAATTGCCTGTTCTGAGACCTGGGATGGCATGCTGGGGGGTTGTGTGTGGAGTTGCGGAGAGTGACTGGTAAGGGCACAGAGTGAAGGCTCACAGAGAGGACATGGAGGACATGACAGGGGTTCTCACTATCTCTCCTACTCCTTCTCCTCCCCAGTTTCTAAGCATCTCCTGGTCTAGGGACATTGGTTGAATGATAACTTCATTTTCTTTTGTTAGGAAATCTATGCCACTAGACATAGGCTTTCACTGTGGGTGAAGATGCCTAGCTCGGCTGCCATCCTACCAGGCTCGGTGTCTGGTCCCTGCTTAGCCTGAAAGGGCTCATGGACACTAAATAGAGTGATGAGATGAACCCATACACTCACACAGAGTGAGTCCAAGGCCAGGCTGCCCCAGAAAAGATTGACTGTTAAGTGGGCCAGGGGTCTTTGTACCCCACATCACACATGGAAAACCTTCGGACGCTGAAAGCAACTGTTATCATTGTTTCCCCTAGTTGCTGGGAAAACCTTTAAAGGCAATGAGAATGACAGCTTGTTTTCATTATTTTTTTTAAGATTGAATCTTTATTTTTTTCTTATTTTTTAATTTTTTAAATTTTATTTTATATATTTCTTACATCATTTTTCATTTTTGCACAATGTATGCATTTTCATCTTGGTTATAGTCCCCATACAATTCCCACCCTCCTTGTTTTGATCCTACTCCCTTCTCCTCTCCCCATCCCCCCTAGTATATCTCTGGTTTACAGTTGAGCAGTGACTGGAAAGCAGGTCTCTGAGGTAAGGTGTTACCTAGATTCTCACATAAATTTCTTCACAATTCATTACCCTTGGGAATTTTCATCATGAACAGTTATATGATTGTAGCTACTTGCCTGAATATTTGTAGATCTCACTCAAATTCAACATTTCAATATTTCACCAGTTTGTGTCTGTTAAAAATTCTGAATAGAATCCCCTTTGCTTTTATTATTTTTTTTCCCCAGACATGCTGGAAATGAAAGACATTCATAAACTTTCATCTGAAGAATGGCCATTCTCGTATAAGAAGGCCACCTCCTTTAGGACATGCAGAATTCAGAGAGGATGGCAAAGGTAATGATCAGATCCCATCCATGTATTGCTTACTTTTCCCAATCACTTTTTTTATATTATATGCATCTTCTCTGCAGCAAACCTATTATCTAATTTCTAGAATTAGGCAAGGGAATAATTTGCAAAATAGTGTATTTGTGATCTATTGCTGTGTAACAAATCACACTAACAAATCACTTCTAACTTAAAGCAGCAAACATTTATGATCTTAGTTTCTGAAGGTAGTTTGTCTGGATGCACTGACCTGGGGGATGAAGCATCAGGCTTCCCCAATATAAGTAAAGTGAGAGGCACACACACACACACACACACACACACACACAGAAAGAGAGAGAGAGACCCTCCCCAGGTTTAAGTCAGTTTTTATAATGAAATCTCAGAAGTGACATATGATCCCTTTTGCTGCACTCATTGATCATACAGATTTACCCTGGTAAGAAAGCAGTTCCCCAGGGCTTAAATAAAAGGAAGCAGGGCCACAGGGGCCATCCCAGAAGCTGATTACTTCCAAAAAGAAATCTTTCATGTATTTTGGGGCATTTGGGTTGTTTTCATATCTTATCTAATATAAACAGTGCTACAGTAAACATAGGGGTACAGGTATCCTTTTAAATTAATGTTTTTTTTTTTTATAGAGGCATGTTTTATTTGTTTGTTTGTTTGTTTGTTTTGTTTATACATGCACTGGGTACAGTCAGAAGCGCGGGAGGTTGAGAGAATTCACCAGAGCCAGAGCGGGGAGCAGAGCAGGCAGAAGGACCGAAGTACACTGCTGAGGGGAGCAGCGGGCGGCAGGAGAGGTCTGCGCGCCATGTGGGACCCTCCTCCGGTGGCCGGGGAGCAGCCAGGGATCGAACTGGCGCCGCAGAGGCTGCGGGCAGCTTCGCAACCCAGGGCTCAACCGCTGTGCCACCGGGGAGGCCCTAAATTAATGTTTTTGTGTCCTTTGTGTAGATCCCTAGGAATGGAATGTCTCGGTCATATGGTATCTCCACTTTTAGTAGTTTGAGGAAACTCCACACAGCTTTCCATAGTGATTGGACCAGTTTGCATTCCCACGAAAAGGAAGAACAATGTAATAATATGTAAAATAAAATTTAAAAAAAGAAATAGAACTTGGAGAACATGTGAAAGATTTTTTTAAACACCTTCCATATTGGGTTTCCTACACACACACACACACACACACACACACACACACACACACACACCATGCTTATTTGCCACTATTACTTTTTGCTCAGATTTTGAAAGGTTCATCATAATAACTGTTTTTTTTTTCATTGCAAGCTTCAAATTCATGTGTTATAATTGTTTATTTATTAGTGATCCAAAACACAGGCAAAAAAAAAAAAAAAGAGAGAGAGAGCAACTAAGATCAGACCAGGACAGCATACTTTAATGGGTTTGTGTCTCCTCCCTTATGTGGAATGATGATCTATAATTTCCATGTGAAATAGTGCAACATCTAATCATAATACCCTCTCCCCCTCCTGGGGTCCACTGTTTAATGGACGACACTTGCCAAGGGCTATGATGAAAGTAGCTGGTTAAAGATTCTCTAGGTTAATTTTTGTTTCCAGCTGGCAAAGAAAGCGTATGAGTGGCTTCCATCACCTCAAACCAAGCTTTAATGGTTAACAAAGGAAGTTCAACTAACTTATCTAGACTTCATTTTTCCTCCCACTCCCTCTCCCCCAAATCCTACAGAGAGAAAGTAGAGCTCCTGGTTCCCCATAGAGATGAACAATGTCCATGATTATATTACAACAATGTAAATGTGCTTAATGCACCTTACATATAAAAATGCTTTAAATAATCAATTTTATATTGTATGTATTTTACTACAATTGAGGAAAGAACAAGAAAATTCTCTTTAATTTCAGTGTAAAAGGAGGTGGCAGAGAGTACCTGTGATACTGCAACCATCTCAGACTGGGTAGGTTCATCAACAGTTCAGGTGGCTTGAAAGAGAACCTTGGAGCCCTTGACATCATCCTGACAGGTTAGGGGAGACAAGCCAGCAGGGAGACAGCAACTTGGGCCCCCCTGCAAATGCCCTGTAACCACATTGCTCTATTAGCCGTTTTCTGATATTCTCCACTGTACTCTGCCTGCATGGTCTATTGCCATGACTTATAGGCTCAGTCTCTGGGCTCAGGTGTCCCCACTCAGGCACGCGCACACCACACTAAAGGTGCTGCCATCAGGCACACATGTAAGAACACAGGTGTCGATCATTGATGCCAATGGTCGGAGGGAGAAAAAACCTGATAACTTCCATTTACCCTACACTGTGATATCTGTAGTTACTGATCTGTTCCATTTCAGTGGCACTAATATGAGAGATGGCAGCTATCCTTATTCTCTTGTAGTATCTCTGTTAAACAACTAAACCAGAGTAAAAGCAATTAAAATGTTTGTGTATTGTTGTAAGCCAGATACAACTTCCCCAATGTGCTTCTCTATGAGTCCAAAGGTTGGGACTTAGCATGGTAGATAGGAGAAAGACATGGGTGTGGTCCATCTTAAATTAGCCTTGCCCAAAGTTTGAATCAGCATTTTACAACTATCATTGCAATCCCGGTTAGATGGGGACCTTGCAGAACCCACAAATACCTGGAGCTCCCAACGCCAGTGAATCTTATTTAATTGGTCAGGTAGAGAATCCAGACTTCAATATTTTTAGAAGATTTCTCCATGATTCTAACATGCAGAGCCAAGAACCACATAGATTAAGGTGTAACACCATTATTAATTTTTCTTTCGGATTTTAATATTAAGTATCACTTTATCAGTTAGAGCAAATGACTATCACAAATACTTCTGCTGTAGGTGTCATAACTTGGACAGGCTTGGTCATGCCCATGATTTGCCCGTGTTGGAATACAAAGGAGTGCCTGAAGGAAAGGGGAAGTTGCCAAAAGTGTGGAACTGGGGCTGAGAAATTAGCATCGTACCTGCCTGAGTCCCTGAGGGGTAGCCAGTACACTACAGCAATGATGAAGAAAACATGTTGCTATTCCCTGGGACTCAATCACAAAGGGATACTGAGGTAAAGGAAATTTTCCAAGTCAAGAAAGAAAATCATGTTCTGCATAGTCCTGTTTGTGTCCACTTAATTTAATTGATGGCAAGATGAACTACTAAGATGCTAGGACAAAAACAAACAAACAAACAAACAAACAACTGGTTCCTATTCAAATATAACATAATATTCTTATTCTTAGATTTAATTAATATTGGAGAGAGATCTTTTAGACATATTTAGAGATTATCAATGTTTCTTATGCTCACATAAGAGGAACAGAAACAAATTAGTTGACCCCTCAAATCCTCCATTCAATAATGAATGGAAACTAGACTTTTGGTGATGAACATAATGTAGTATATACAGATGTTAGTATATAAGACTGCATACCTAAAACTGATATAATGTAACCAATATTTCTTCAATACAAAAGCTATTTTAATAAACATTATTGGAGGTTTGAAGACAACCCCCCAAAAAACCTTATTTACATAGAGTACGCTTAATTGAGTATTTTCAACTCAAAGATGCCAATGTCCACGCTTTTCTACAGGATCATCATTGGGTTATTAAGAAT
The DNA here is from genome assembly GCF_014898055.3 of Talpa occidentalis. Taxonomy (NCBI): domain Eukaryota; kingdom Metazoa; phylum Chordata; class Mammalia; order Eulipotyphla; family Talpidae; genus Talpa; species Talpa occidentalis. The sequence continues at coordinate 72,365,226 of NW_023605083.1, forward strand.
GTTGGTGATGCAGCACTTTTTAAAGAAGGATCTGCAATTGTCTTCAGGACTTTACTTCAATTCTCTGGCACCAACTCTGTAAGATTTGATGCTTGCCTTCCTCATGTCCCCTGAGAATGTCAATGGAAAGAGTACAGACCACAACCAGGACTCATTTTCCTTTCTCAAGTGGTCCTTAAATGCTTGTTGGCTGAAATATCAGCCTCATGGTTCGGTTACTCCATCAGGAATAACCATCAAGTTTCTAAGAACAAAAACACCTGGGTAGGCAATGGCAGCTAGTCATCTCCTGGCCTGCAGCAATTGTGAGATGTTAGTTGTAATATACACCCTGATTTCAGAGACATTACAATGTGAAAGGAAATGTGCATTTCAAAAAAAAATAGAAGTAATGTGAATTTCAAGTTGACAAACTATGGAATCAATATCCACCATTAAATGAAAGTCTAATATGGGCCAGACATGTTATTAAAATTATAAAGACACTTAATTCACTCCACATAGTAATCTCAGAGGTACAGATGATATCATTTCATGAAAGGGAAAATTGAAGCCAGAGCAACTAAAGTACTCATTCAAACCACCTTGCTAAAAAGAGGCATGATCAGAATCACAATCAGAGTTAAGTAACCCTAATACTCAGTTACTGTCTTTCCACAGGACCAATGCACATGCCTATGGAAACAGAATGCAACCGGGCTTCTGGGTGCCAGAGCCATAGTCAACTAGGCAGTATGCAACCCCTCTGGTCACAGGAGGTCCAAGTAAAATGATTAAAAGAAAGTAGGTTTTAGAAAAGGGACTGCAGTCAAGCTCATAACATCTGACTCAGGCTCAACTCCCTGCCCCTGGTCAAGTGTCTTCAATATTGAGCCTGGTAGCTAGTTTCCTGTGAGCTTTAAAGGGCAACTCAGAAGGATCAGAAGAAAGGTCTGGGTTAGAGACACCTGCTTATTTTCTTAGCTCTATGATATGATAGGAAGCACTCCATTGAATGTCTTTGAAAATGATTTTGAAGGAGAAACAAAGCATTCAGGCTTGTCCTTAACTCTCAGTCCTCCTTGCCAATAAAGAAGTGCCAAGAGAGGTCTAAGAAGACATACTTTGGTATTTCTAATACCTTACTTTGGTGAAGTGTCAATGAGAGACTATCTGGTTTTAATTCAGTAGCTTAAGGAAATTGAAAAGTATATGACAAAGAGTTGAAAAATTCAGGAGGAAGTTATGAAAGTAGATATGCAAAATGGAATATTTAATCGGTGAACCTGAAGATGTGTATGCACAAATAATTCAGAGAGGAGAGAATCAAAGTAAAAAAAGAAAAAAGAAATACCTTCATAATTTTCTGACTTTATAAGAAAAGTCAATATAACAATAATGGGTACACCAGAGAGGGAAAAGAGAATATATTTAAAGAAACAATTGATGAAAATGCCTCAAACTTGGAGGATACACACACACACACACACACACACATATCCAGAAAGTAAAAAAAGAAAAAATTAAGGTACATAACAAAATAAGACCTACACAAATATAATAGTACTAAAACTTCCAAGATTTCTTTCTTTTTTTTTTTTTAAAGATTTATTTATTTATACAAGCACTGGGTACAGTCAGAAGCATGGGAGGATGAGAGAATTCACCAGAGCCAGAGCGGGGAGCAGAGCAGGTAGACCAACGAGATACATTGCTGAGGAGAGCAGCGGGCAGCAGGAGAGGTCTGCGCACCATGTGGGACCCTTGCCCAGTGGCCGGGGATTGAACTGTCGCTGCAGAGGCTGCAGGCAGCTTTGCAGTCCAGCGCTCAACCACTGCACCAGCGGGGAGGCCCAAATTTCAAGATTTCTAAAAGAAGAAATAATATTGAAACTGGCAAGTGGGAAGAATCAGATAAACTATAAAGTTACCTTGATCAGGCTAACATCAGACTACTCTGAAGAAGCACAACAGCAAGGAGAGAGAAGAATGACATGATCAAAATACTTAAAGTTAAAAACTATCAACCAAGAATAATATATCATGCAAGTCACTCATTCAGAAAAAGGGAGAGAAAGGTCTTTGCAGATAAAAATTGAAGGAGTTTGCAAGCATGACACCTCCAAGAAATATTAAAATGAGCTCTAGTATCTAAACTGAAGAGAACATACACTAAGAACTGAATACAGAAATAGGTAGAACCACAATACGAAGGACAAACTGGCAGCAACAAATTTATCAATGATCATTCTAAACATAAATAAACTGAACTCACCAATTAAGAGACATAAAATATCTAGTTGGATTAGGAAAGAGAACCCAGCTTCTGCTTTCTCCTAAAATGCTCCTAAGCTAACCAGATAAATACAGACTCAGTAAAAAGGGCTGGAAAACAGGGCCTCCCCTGGTGGTGCAGGCGGTTGAGCGCCACACTATGCGGTTGAGCGCTGCGCTATGAAGCTGTCCACAGCCTCTGCAGTGCCAGTTCAATCCCGGCTGGTTCGATCCGGGCTGGCCCCACCAGGGGGGGTTCCACATGGTGTGGCAGACCTCTCCTGCCCCGCCCGCTGCTCCCCTCAGCAGTGTATTTCATCAGTCTGCCTGTTCCCCACTCTGTCTCTGGTGAATCCTCTCACCCTCCTGTGCATCTGGCTAGTACCCAGGCTCTTGTATAAATAAAATCTTTTTTAAAAAAAAAAAAGGCTGGAAAACAATCCTACAAGGAAAGGTACCCAAAAGAAGGCAGGCACAAATACAATTATATCAGACAAAATAGATTCCAGTTAAAAAAGGTAGCAAGATACAAGGATAAATGAAACTTAATGATAAAGGAACAATATCAGGAAGACATGACACTCATCAGTGTAAGCTTGCCAAATGGAGGATCACCAAAATATATTAGGCAATAACTATCAAATCTGAAGACAGACATTGGATAAAACACATATGTGATAGGTGGCTACAATACCCCACTCTCACAGATGGGTAGATCAACAAGACAGAAAAATAGGGACAAAATAGCCTTAAACAAAGCAGCAGACCACATAGGTCAATTAGATGTTTACAGGGCACTGCACTACCAAAAATAAGAATACACATTTGTAGTGGCAGGAAGGAATGGAGCAGGATTTCTATGTCCCAGCAGACAGGTGAGGGAGGAGTCCTGGAGCCCTCGGTGGCTTTTTCAGGGTTTTATTGGGATTTTACCAGGTACATGGCAGGTAGGGGTGCCAGGGGGCAAGGAGGCTGGAAATCTTCACTCTCTTCACAGCGAATCTTCACTCTTTCTGGGCTCTTTGGCATTCTCTTGGGTGGTCTCTGCTTTGCTGCTGGTTCCCTTCTGGTCCCTCACTTGTTCTCCTTCTGGTGGTTCTGTTCCCCGTGACACTGCCCTTATAAGCCCTGTCTCAGCCTAGGTGAATCCCACCTACATATGCCCACACCCTACTCCAGGTGCCTGCCATCAGGACCGCAGGGTTCCATCATCAATCCTGATGGCGGGAGGGCAGAAAAGCCTGACAATTATTTACCCTACAACATTCTTCTCAAATACACATGGGACATCCTCCAGGACTGATCACATACTGTGTCACAAAATAAATATCAACAAATTTGTAAAGATGAAATCATACCAAGAATATTTTCTGAGCATAAAGTTATCACACGACAAATCAGCTGAAAAGAGAAAACAAGAAATACCTCTACTATAAATAAACTGAATAAGATAGTACTGAGGTGTAGGGTAAAGAAAATGTCAGGCTTTTCTGCCCTCCCGCCATCAGGATAGATGATGGATCCTTGTCCTGAATGCATGCCTGATGGCGGGCACCTGGAATAGGGTGTGAGCATAGGTAGATGGGATTCACCTGGTCTAAGACTGTGCTTTTTTTAAGGGCGGTGTCATGGGGATGCCAGCAGAAGCTAAGAAAGAAGCCAGAAGAGAAGCTGAGAAAGCAGCAGCAGAAGCCAAGAGAGAAGCAGAGAACACCAGAGAGCCCAGATAGAGTGAGGATTTGCTGGGGGACTGGGAGGACTGCCAGCCTCCCGGCCCCCCAGCACCCCTGCCTGCCGTGTACCTGGTAATCCCAATAAAAACCTGCAAAAAACCACTGAGGACTCCGACTCCTCCTTTACCTGGTCTGCTGGATCTGAAAACCTGCTCAGTGGCCATTCCAGCCTTTACATGAGGCTACTGGTTAATGAGGAAATCAAAGGAGAAATAAAAAAGTACCTCAATACAAATGGCAATGAGGACACAAAAGAACTTGAGACAGAGCAAAAGTAGTACAAAGAAGGTAGTGATATAGGCCCAATCAAGAAATAAGGAGGAGCTCAAATAAATAACCTTATGTCCCCTCTCAAGTTTCCAGAATAAGAAAAGAACAAAACAGATCCAAAAGGCAGTAGAAGAAAGTAAATAATAAAAATTTGAGCAGAAATGAATGAAATAAACCAAAAGCTTTTTTTTTTTTTTTTTTGAAAAGCTAAACCAAATAGACAAATGTATAGCTAGGTTTATTAAGATAATAAGGGAAAACATTCAAATGTCTGAATAGGATCAGAAATGAAAGAAATTAAAAACAATGCAGAAATTTGGAGGATAAGAAGAGACTACTGTAGGGTAAGTAAAGTATCAGGCTTTTCTGCCCTCTGCCATTAAGATTGATAATGGATCCCTGTGGTCCTGATGGCAGGCACCTGGAGTAGGGTGTGGGCATGAGGGGGTTCACCTGGGCTGAGAATGAGCTTATAAGGTCTGCGTCAAGGGGATGCCAGCAGGAGGGCCGAACAAAAGGAACAGCAGAGCGAAAGCAGCAGAGAAGCAGAGGCCACGAGAGAATGTTGAAGAGCCCAGAAAGAATGAAGATTTGCTGGGGCTGGGAGGCCTGCTAGCCTTCTGGCCCCCTGGCACCCCTGCCTGCCGTGTACCTGGTCAATCCCAATAAAAGTCTGCAAAATCTACCAAGGGTTCCAGGACGACTCCTTCACCCGTCTTCTCGAATCATATAGAATTTGCTCTGTGGACTTCCTGCCACTACAACTACTATGAGCATTTATATGGTAACAAGTTCAATAACCTAGAAAAGATGGAGAAATTATTAGAATTACATAGTCATCTGAGACTGAATAGGACAGAAATAGAAAGCCTGAACAAACCAATCACAAACAAGGAAATTGAAACAGTAATCAAACCTCTCCCTAACTTCCAAAAATGTTCATGATCAGATGGCTTCACAAGTGACTTCTACTAAACCTTCAAAGATGAATTAATATCTAGACATTTCAAGATATACTGAAAAAACTGAAAAATAAGGAATATTCCCAAACACATTTTATAAGGCCAACTTTAATAACCAAACAAAGACAATACAAAAAAGAAAACTACAAGCCAATATATCTAATGAATACAGATGTAAAATTCCTCAGTAAAATCTAAGTAAAGCAAAACTAACAATGTATTAAAATGATTATATATATCATAGCCAAGTGAAATTTAGACCAAGAACACAAGTTTGGTCCTACAACCAAAAATAAATCAATGTATTTCGCCACATCAAAAAGAAAAAGATAAAATAAGCATATAATCATATCAATAGATGCTGAGAAAACATAAGATTCAATATCACATCTATTTATGATGAAAACTCAAAATCTAATAATAAATGTAACTTATAAAAGCCGTATATGAGAAACCCACAGCTAACATCATACACAAAGGTGAAAAACTGAAAAGTTTTCCACTAAGTTCTGGTACAAGACAAGGTTGTCCATTCTCACCACTACTATTCAACATCGTATTGGAAGTCCTAGATAGATAATTAGGCAGGCGAAGGAAATAAAATGTATCGAATTGAGAAAGAAGTAAAGCTTCTTTTATCATGCTGATGACATGAGTATCCTAAAGGATCCTACAGAATGCTAAAGGTTACAACAAAACACAAATGGAAAAATAAATCAATTCACCAGTAAAATCAATATTCAAATTCAGTTACTTTCCTATATGCAAACAATGAGCTAAAAGAGTAAGAAATTTTTAAAAAATCGCAGTTATAATCACATTAAAACAATTAAATATCTAGAAGTAAACCTAAGAAATGAGGTAAAGGACCTATACAAAGAAAACTTTAATACATTGTTAAATACAAATAATAAAGAAATGGAAACCCAATCACTGTTCATGGATTAGAAGAATCAGTAGTCAAAATGACCATCCTACCCAAAGCAATATACAGATTCAATGCAATTCCTATGAAAGTTTCAGGGCCATTTTCTGAAGAAATAGAAAAAATATCACTAAAATTCACATGGAACTACAAAATACCACTAATAGGCAAAGCAATGCTTACCAAAAACAGAGGGAGGGAGAGGGAGAGAGAGAGAGAGAGAGAGAGAGAGAGAGAGAGAGAGAGAGAGAGAGAAGGAGAGGAAACTGGCAGTATCACAATTCCAGACTTCAAACTATACTATAAAGGCATAATAATTAAAACAGCCTGGTAGTGGGACAATAACAGACACATAGACCAATGGAAGAGAATTGAGACCCCTTCCCCTAGTATTAAACCCACACTTACATGGGTAGTTAATCTACAACAAAGAAGCCAAGAATGTACATTGGGTCAAGTATGGCCTCTTCAATGAATGGCATGAAAGTAGATCACTATCTTACACCATATAAAAAAAAAAATCAAACTGGATAAAAAACTTGGATATAACACCTAAAACCATAAAATACATAGAAGAAAATACAGGCAAAACACTTCAGGACATAAGCTTCAGTGATCTCTTCACAGATATGTCTCCAAAAGCAAGGGCAACAAATGAGAATAAAAACAATTGAGACTACATCAGACCAAAAGGCTTCTTCATAGTGACAGAAACCATAACCAAAAGACATCCTACTGAATGGGACAAAATATTTTCACATCATACATTTGACAAGAAGTCGATCTCCAAGATTTACAAAGAACTCATACAATGCAACAATAGTGAAATGACCCAATTAAAAAATTGGAAAAAGAGACAAATAGGTCCTTCTCCTGAGAAACCATATAGATGACCAAAAGACACATGAAAAGAAAAATGTTCATCATAATTTACCCTCAGGGAAATGCAAATCAACACCACAATGAGATTTCATATCACTCCCGTGAGAATCAATAAGACCAAAAACAAATGCTGGCAAGGATGTGGAGAAAAATGGACCCTCTTACACTATTGGGGGGACTATAGACTGCTCCAACTCCTATGGAAAGCAGTATGGAAGTGTCTCAAAAGATTTAAATGGGATATACCATATGACGCATCAATTATACTCCTAGGTATCTACTTGTGTAAAACAAAAACACTAATTCGAAAGAAAATTTGTGCTCCTATTTTCATTGCAGCACTACTTACCATAGTCAAGATATGGAAACCACCTAATTGCCCAAAAACTGATGAGTGGATCAAGATGTGGTATACATACACAATGGAATACTACTTGAAGGTCAAAACAGATAATCACATGCCATTTGTATTAATATGAATGGATTTGGAGGGGATAGAGTATACAAAGCAAAATAAGCCAGAAGGAAAAAGACAAATACTGGATGTTGTGGAATACATGTGGAATACAGAGATAAAATTAAACTAAAGATAAAATTCAAACTCAAAAACTAACCCTTGAAGGCTGACTATAGAAGTGACATTCGGTAGGGGAAGGGAGAAGTAGGGCCTAGAACAAAGTGGAGAGGGAGCATGAAGGATTCTGGTGGACTATGGATGCCTTGGTGGTAGGAGTGGCACAGTAAAAACATCTGAAGGCAGGGGTCGTATACTTCCCAAATGCAACATACATCATTACAAAAGAATGATGTAACCTAGTGGTAATTCAATATATGCATTTAAACAAAAGAAAGGATGATTTTTCATATAAAGTAAAAAAAATGACTAGCTTGGTAATGCCTTTAAAGCTATACAAATATTTTTAATAGAATGAATTTTTGAAGTATTATTAACACTAGACTGCAATTAATAAATACAGATTTAAAAAAATATATAGTAAAATTTTGGTGTAGATTCTCTTGGAGAATGAGAAATTGTTCATCTGCACTTCAAAAGTTTGGAGCATTCCTGATTTGGTTTAAATACTGTGATGGAAAATCACCTGCCTCAACTCTCCTTTCTTAAAGTTCTTGGGGAATGAATAAAATTTATGAATGAAGGAAAAAAAGAAGATAAAGACAGAGGAGCCAACATTCATGAGATTCTTCCATTCTTTTTCTACTTACTGATTACTGGGAATAATTTGATTAACAGGAAAAGGAAAGGAAAAATAATTTAAAGTCCATAAGGTGGCACGCAGACCTCTCCTGCCGCCCACTGCTGCTCCCCTCAGCAGTGTACTTCAGTCCTTCTGCCTGCTCTGCTCCCCGCTCTGGCTCTGGTGAATTCTCTCACCCTCCCGCGCTTCTGACTTGTACCCAGTGTTTGTATAACTAATAAATAAATAAATAAAATCTTTAAAAAAAAGTCCATAAGGGACCAGGAAAAAGACTAATTATAATAAAGTAAAAATCAAAATCAACAGGCAACTATAAACCAGGACACACTGCAAGAGGGGGTGGAGGGCGTAGGATCAAAACAAGGGGGGGTGGCAATTTTACAGGAATGATAACCAAGATGAAAATGCATACATCATGCAAAAATTAAAAATGGTGTAAAAATATATAAAATAAAAATTAAAAAAATAAAGTCTACTCGTTCTTATACAAACTAATAATTACAAACATCTATTATATGCAGGTGCATTTGCTCTCTTTTAATTCCTCAGAACTCAGTAAAGTGTTTATGATAGTCCCCACTTTATACATTTGGAAACAGAGTGTGAAAGAAATGAACAACCTGCCCATATCCCAGGGATAGGAATAATGAGTCATAATTGGTATTCAACTCCCAGAATGTACATTGTTAATTAATGAAACATACATATTCAAATAGTACACTTATGTAATTAATCACATTGTATTTTCTTTCCCAGAATTATAAATTTGTAGAGCATTTTAAGTTACTTAATAATAATAAAGTAAAAATCAAAATCAACAAGCAACTATAAACCAGAGACAAACTGTAGGGAGGGGAGGAGGGATTAGGGTCAAAACAAGGGTGGTGGGAATTATATGGGGAATATAACCAAGATGAAAATGAATACATTGTGCAAAAATGAAAAATGATATAAAAATATATATATAATTTATTTTTTTAAAAAAACAGCAAAAAAAAAAAATTTTTATCGGGACCTCCCTGGTGGCTTGGCGATTAGGCTCAGCACTACCACTTCACGGCCTGAGACTGATCCCCGGCCAGGGACCTAAACCCACATGGCACAGCAGGCCTCTCCTGTCTCACCTGCTGCTCCCCTCAGCAGTGTATTTCAGAAGATCTGCCTGTTCTGTTCCCCATGCTGTCTCTTTTGAATCCTCTCATCCCCTGCCCTCCTCCCCCCTGCCCTGCACCTCTGGCCTATACCCTATTTCTTATATATATAAATACATTAAAATATATACATTTTATTAAAGTTAGGTTAGTTTTTACTATATATGGTACATACATGTTCTATATATATTACATATATATGTATACACACACATATATAACTGTGTAATCTCCACTATAATCAAGATATAGACCATTTCCATCATTCCAAAAAGTTTCCTTATATTGCTGTGCAATCAGTCTCCAAGAAACCACTGCTTTTTGTTACTATAGATGAGTTTAGTATTTTCTAAAATTTTGGATGCATGTGTTCAAGTAACATATTCTTTTGCATCTGGCTCCTTTTAAACAACATAATATTTGTAAAATTAATCCAAATCATTGACTGTACTCATTTTTATTGTGAAATAAAAATCCTTTCGATCTATTGGATTCATAAATCCAACATATGCATACTTCACCCTGTGTTCACATGTTCACCTATTGATGGATGCTTGGGGTTGTTACAGGGTAGCTCCAGAGGGAAACAGTGACCTGGGTTGAGTCCTTACCCACATGCTTAGAATTTGGGATAAGACCCAAAAGTAGGCACACAGAGGAAAACAAATTAAAGGTGTATTTAAAAAGGTTTACTTATAAGAGGAGTGTGAAAAAAAAGGAAAGAAAGAGAGAGGAGAGAGATTAATTGATCAACTGTCCTATCAGTAATGCTAAGCTGAGACACCATGTAGCAAGTCAGTAAAAGCAGGGGCGAGGGAAGGGAAGCAAGCGTGCCTGGGCCCACGTATTCAGTTATATACCAAGCATGCCTGTGTAACTCCACCCCTACTTACCAGCAGGCCCCCAGTCAGGAAGAGAGTCAAGGCATGCTAGGAGTTGTAGTCCTAGGTATCTGAGATCTTAGCATGGAGATGGGATAGAGGATGTAAAAACATCAGGGGTGGAGTTCATTCATGACATCATTCACAGACTCAGAGTTTGTTTCTTACTGTTCCTCCTACAGGTTATTTTCAGTTATTGGATATTGAATATAACTAAAATGAACTTTCAGTATAAGTTTATAACATGTTTTTATTTTTCTAGGATAAATACTGAAGAGTGGGAGTTCTGAATCATAGGATTAAGTGTATGGTTAACATATACTTTATCTTCATAAAATATTTGCCTACTATTTCCAAAGTGTTTTTCCCATTTTATGTTCCGTTTACAGTATGAGACTTCCAGTTTCTCCATATTTTTGCCAACACTTTGTATTTTAATGCTAGCAGTTCTTGGTGTGTGGTGGTAATTCGTTGTGTCTTTAAAATGTGTTTCCCCTTAATTAACAATTATGTGGTGCACATTTTTATGTACTTTTTAAAAAAAAGATTTATTTTGTTTATTTATGCATACAAGAACTGAAGTGTAGGCGGGAGGTGCAGTGGGTGAGAGGGTTCACCAGAGATAGAGTGGGGAGCAGAATAGGCAGATCCACTACTGAGAGGAGCAGTGGGCGAAACAGGAGATGTCTGCTATGCCATGGGGGTTAGGTCACTGGCCGGGGATCCATCAAACTCATGCCACAGTGTCTAGGAGAGCTTGATGGCACTAAGACTTTAACCCCTGCTCCACCAGAGAGGCCCCATTTTTATGTATTTATTGACTACTTGTATATTTCCTTTTTTGGTGTGTCTGTTCCAATTATTGAGCTACCTTTTTTAAAATGGGGTTGTCTTCATATGTTTGAGTTGTAAGAGAAGTTTAAATATTCTGAATGTAAGTCATTTTTCAGATATGTGTATTATAAACACTTTCTTTTGTGACCAGTCTTTTTAAAAAAATCCTGAATGGTGACTTTTAAAAAGCAGAAGTTTTATATTCGATAAAGTTCAGTTTATCATATTTCTTCATGTCTATTTTCCCTTCCATATGCTAAGATTACTAAGATGTTTCCCTGTATTTACTTTTAGAAATTTTGTAGCTTGATGTTTTATATTTACATCATAAATCTATGATGACTTTTTAGTTAATTTTTATATACAATAGAAGGTATGGTCAAGCTTCATTTTTTGCACATGGCTGTCCAATGGTCCTTTTGCTACTTGCTAAAAACACCAAACAAAACAGCTCAACATTGAATTGCCTTAACACCTTTGTGTGGGCCTATCTTTGGAAACTCTTAACAGTTCTATTGATCCATTTGTCTGTTTTTATGCCAACATGAGGCTGTCTGGATTGAGGCTGTCATGAGGCTATCGACTTATTCTATATCATAACATTTTATGTTTTACAAATGCCTTTGGCAGGTATCAGTAGCATCCCAGCCCCTATATTTCCTCATGATTTAGTGATGACAAATGATTTATCCCATGTCACAAAATTATTTGTGCCCAGAAAATTGTATTCTGATTTGATTCACAGACTGATTTGAAGTTCAGGACTCCCAGCTCTTATTTCCAGAGCCAGAGAAAAATTCTAAAGTAAAACCACAGAGTTAGTGTAAACTCCTGTTGCTGAAAGCCTGAATTCTATTTAACAGTACCCAAAAATCATCAATCAGGACCAAAATGGAAGTAGTGCTCTAATTAGAATTCAATGATACAGATAATATGTAATGGACTATACTGGCTGATAGATAGCTTTCCCCAGCAGTTGAGGCACTATCTTTTTATTTCAGCACTAGCAGCAGAACCCAGAACAAAAAAGTTATGAGAGGGAAGCTGTTGGGCAAATGCTATTCCAGGTATCTATATGTTGGAGTCAAACAGACAGGCAGGAAGGTTGGGAGCTAGGCAGGCAAGACAGGGGAGCCAGGACCTGGGTTCCGGGAGGCTCAAGAGACAACTGAGTCCCCCCCTGAATGAATCTTTGAACTCTTCCACCTCTCTCTGGTATTCTCCCTCAGTCTTCTATTGTCTTGTTGCCTCATAGTTGAGTCTGGCCTCAGAGTGATGGCTACCCCTTCATTGTTTGCTTCTAGGCACAGGTGTCTGCACTTACATATGCTGATGCCCATGCTCTCTGGGCCCAGGTAGCCATAATAATAGGTGCATGCGCCCTGCAACCATGCCTCTTGGCCCAGACATCCATGCAACCTAGAGAAGTGCAAAACTGCAGGTGGTAGCTATAGAGACCAGTGACATTGTGAAGGCATAAAAAAGCCTGATTCACTTCACTTACCCTACACTATACATTTAATATGTATTGGTCATCATCTTTCCTTGCACTTCAAAAAGTCCAGACCACTGTAGAATTCATTGTGAATGTTCTTCATTATAACCAAAAGTCACAATTTTTATGTGCTCCTGGGAAAGGAAACCATTGGATCAGCAGCAGTTATTAACAAGTGTGTCAGATGTATCCTTAGCTTTGGGAGGGTAGTCATTGCATTCATTGCCTTTGGTCTAAAATTTACACTTGGCTGAAGGGTCTAAAATGTTGAAGCTGCTTAATAAATAAGCATAGCAATGGAAAACATGGAAGAACCTGTTTTTTCCTTCAATGGTCAACCTTGAAAAGAGAAAAGAGTCTGGCAAGATGAAAGGAGAGTGAAGATGATGACTCCACCTCATTTCCTTTGGATGTGCACAACAAGGTGATGCAAAACAAGGCAAAACCCTGAGGGAAAAACTGATTACCAGCTTGTACAATAGGAGTACCAGTCTTGAAAAGAATAGGACAAACTCTAACTGAACTTTACTTAGGGTAACAACAGGGCAGTAAAGCCCACAAGAGGGAAGAGTTGCTGTGGAACAGAAACCCCTATAGCTTTTTGCTTGGGCACATGCCATTATCAGGGCTCCCAAGACCCAACATTGCAATGAATAAGGGAGTTTACAAGTAGGCACCAGGATGGAGGTGAGGGCACAGAGTGAGGACTACTGGCTTGAGTCTAAGGCTCATAACACAGAACAGCTATAGCCTGAGTCAGGTCAGAGCACCTGGACTTCCTTACAGAAGAATTTACTATTTAATTCCAGGCTGAGATATCTAAAACCCTTGCCATCCCTACAAAGAAATGCTTTACAATAGAATTATTAAATTCCTGAGTCTGCCGGAGGTGACTCTGATTCCTGTTACCCTAGTCCTCTTTTAAATCTATTATCCCTCGCTGGTACCAGCCTCCTGACTACTGCAATTGCAAAAAAACAAAAGCTGAACATTTATTCTTACTAAAACACATACAAAATAAAAAATGAGGACACAAGCAAAAACATCCTGAAAAGAAGCCTGGCTCAGGGCAGTTGCAGAGCATGACAGAAGGGGAATTCAGGGCAACAGTCCTGACAATGCTGATGCAACTTAAAAAAAAAAAAAAAAAAAAAACAGTGGAGGATAAACAGATTAAAGATAATTAAAATATGAGACAGCTTCATTCAGAAATACAGAGTTAAGAAGAACTATAGCTGATCTGAAAAATATAATAGAAGGCCTAGAAGGCCTTCATAGCAGACAAACAGAAGCAATGGAAAGAATTAACCTTGGAATGGAATGGCTAATAATGACATTCTGTTAAGGGGATAAATTTAGGATGGATTCTATTTCTTGAAAAAAATTATTTATGGGGCCTCCCTAGTGGTGCAAGGGTTAAGACGCAACCTATGAAGCAATTCGCAGCCACTGCAGCATGAGTTCAATTCGCGGCCAGCCAGGGAGCAAACCACATGGTGCAGCAGGCCTCTCCTGACTCACCCGCTGCTCCCCTCAGCAGTGTACTTGGGTCACTCTGCCTGTTCTGTTCCCCACTCTGTCTCTGGTGAATCCTCTCACCCCCCAACACCTCTGGCCTGTACCCCAACTCTTGTATGCATAAATAAATAAATCTTAAAAAAAATTATAACATTGTTACATTTTAAGCAATTAAACAAGAACCCCACCTATTTACAAATGAATGACCAAGTTTCTATATAAACATCTCATCAAAGTAAGTAGACATTAATTTCAAAATTGGCCCAATAATTCTTATTTAATTTTGGTTTCAAGTAACTTAGTTTTGGGGAAGGGTAAATTCATAGGAATCAGCTCCATTACACTTGGAGAATTTTATATTATCATGATTTGTGATTCACAATACTGTTTAAAATCAAGATTAAACTGTGTCATGAGTTATATAAATTGTAAATTATAAAATGATTCCAAGCAATGCAATTCATGGAAAGTTGTTTGAGAAGATTAAAGGAGACAAACTTCCTAAACTAAAGAACAAATTTTATCACCAGCCTGGTAACTACATGTTCTTTGCCCTTGCCCTGTTTGTCTTGCTCTGTTCCTATTTATTTTTTCTTAGAGACAAAACCAGAAAAGCAGGCAAAACTGACAAAAACCAAGATGGAGGTAGAAGTGAAACAGGGCTTAAGCCACATTCTCAAGGTCATAGTAAAATCTATGCCCACCAGCACCAAGGCAGATCTGCCCAAGATAAAATTTGGAATTGAAAGGGGTCTAAATACAGTTCCTGGAAAATCCTGCTTATTTTTCTGGAATTTTGCATATAATGGAGGAGGAAAAATGTAATATAAAATGAGGTTAAAGGTCTTTGAGATGGAGTAATATTTGACTGGTTTTGTACATTGTATTTTGTGGGGATATAGGCAAAGATATCTGGGAATAGATGATGCCAGGCACTGAATAAAATCACAGAGAGTATTTGAGTCTGTGATCCAAGAATGCTCAGGATCCAGCCCACTTGCTGATAGGTAGAGCCATGTAATCTGTTCTGGCCAATGGACTATGAGTAAAGTGTCGAGGTGAGACCATGAAGGTGCCCTGTGACTCCCAGTGATTTATCCTCCTTTTGAGGGTGTCACTGAGCCAGGAGATAAGTTGGGAGACTGATTTGAAGAGACCTGGATCACTCTGTCTCCTATCAAGGTGAGTTGTCCTTTGGAGTTGGCAGACCTACAGAAGTTTTTACACTAATGAGAAATAAATACTATATATTGAGTCACTGTGATTGGTGGTTGTTTCTTACAGCAGTATATACTTCACTTAGCCTAACACAATCATTTCCTGCATATCATACAGTTTTGGTCATTCTATTTAAAGGCATCATTACTTGATGGAAACTTGGTCTGGAAAGTTAGAGTTTATTCTTCCAATGACATATGAAAGGTGATTTAGGGTTAAACTGCTGTGGTGCCAGAAAGTTTGGTCCCATCAAGAGCCCATTGTTGGTAAACAATTATCCTACCTTACACTTTGTGACATCAGGGGGGAAGGTCACCCATTGCTGAAAACAGGAGTTTCAGTAGCAGAAAACAGGAGTTCCCAAGTTCCTAATGACTTGGGTGAAAGAGAAGACATTTTGAAAACATTTATAAATCTTTGAAATATTCCAATTCCAAGGGAAATAGCAGGAGTTCAATGCTTAAGCAGTTCATGTACTGAAAGGAACCTGACCTGGCAAACTGGAAGAGGGGAGACTTAGGGGAACCAATATGGAGTCACTTTTGGTGGGTCTCTGAAAATTCCTTCTGAAGTGTGCAGTATAACATGTGGGAGAAGTAGCTTCACATTAGAGAAACTTGACAAACCTTTCCTCAGCCAGGTAAATAAGGCTGGTGTTAACAATGATAAGTCATGGTCAAAATATTCACTTGATATGAGGTCATACTAATGACACTTAATGCTGTGGTCTTCCTTGCCATCACACATAGTCCTAGTTACATTATAAGAAAAACACAAAATTCCAATGGTTGGTCATGCTACAAAACACTTGACTCCTCAAGGTCATCAAAAACAAGGAAATTCTATGGACTTCCTTGATGGCACAAGGGGTTAAGTCACAGCACTATGAAGCTATCCGCAGCCACTGCAGCATGTGTGCTATCCCCAGCCAGGGCGCTATCCATACGGTTCAGCAGACCTCTTCTGTCTCGCCCGCTGCTCCCCTCAGCAGTGTATTTCAGTCAACCCACCTGTTCTGCTGCTCACTCTGCCGCTGGTGAATCCTGTCACCCCTCACACCTCTGACCTGTGCCCCAGTTCTTTTATACATAAATAACTAAATCTTAAAAAAAAAAAAAACAGGGACAGTCTAAGAAACTGTCACAACCAAGGTGAACCTATGCAGACATGACAACCAAATGGAAAAATGAAAGAAAGGACATTAAGGGAAAAGTTAGGGAAAAGGCTGGAATTTTAGTAAACAATAAAGTACTGATAGTGATTCATTAATTACAACAGATGCACCCTACTAATGTAAGATGTTAATAATAGGGTCAACAGTGTGAGGTATGTGGGAAATCTCAAGTTCTCTGTAAATCTAGAACTGTTCTATAAATAAAGCTTATTTTATTTATTTATTTTTTAAAGATTTATTTATTTATTTATTTATATAAGCACAGGGTACAGTCAGAAACATGGGAGGGTGAGAGAATTCACCAGAGCCAGAGCGGGGAACAGAACAGGCAGACTGATGAAGTACACTGCTGAGGGGAGCAGTGGGCATGGCAGGAGAGGTCTGCAGCGCCTTGTGGGACCCCCACTGGCAGCCGGGGATTGAACTGGCGCTGCAGAGGCTGCAGGCAGCTTTGCAGCCCAGTGCTCAACCTCCGCACCACCAGGAGAGGCCCAAAAGCTTATTTTAATTAATTAATTAATTATGTTTGTGGGACCCTTGCTGGTGGCTGGGGATCGAACCGGCACCGCAGAGGCTGAGGGCAGCCTCGCAACCCAGCGCTCAACCGCTGCGCCACCAGGGGAGGCCCCCAAAAGCTTATTTTAAAAGAAAAATAAACACAAAGGATAAAAGGGTGATTTTACCTAAAAGAATCTCTGAAAATATCCCTATAATGGTTAATATTGAGTTTTCTTCTTATAGATGCAATTTTCCTTTATGAAACCAACACTGAATAGTGGAGATTTTTATGCCATATTGCAATTCTACAAAAACTGCATTTTTTGTATTTATCTTTTCTGCAAAGTTAACCAAGTACATTTTATTTAATAGAAGTCAAGTGGGTATAGTTAAAAGAAGGGAAGGGAAAATTATAGACCTCAGGAGTCAATATTGTATGGTAATATAATGTTTGTATTCAATACAATGTAGGATTGTATTGGAAAAGGGGAAAACTGAAGCAAGAGAGCTTAGTCAAAATATCTCAGTTATGTGGTAACATGGATGGAGCTGGAGGGATTATGCGAAGCAAAATCAATCAGAAGGAAAAAGATAAATATCAGATGGTTTTACTTATATGTGGAATATAGAGAAAACAAACAAAAGGTCAAGGAAAAGACAAAACTTACAAGCCGACCATAGATGTGAAGCATACAATAAGGGAGGCGGAGGGAGAGGGGACAAAACAGAGGAGGGAAGAGCACAAGTGTTATGGTATTATGGGAGAACTACAGGACTAAACCTTAGGGAGAAGCCACGACTGTACAAAATAAAATAAAATAAATTTTGATAAAAACATCCCAGTTATAAGTGTCATCAATGCCAAAGCTGTAGATCATAGTCAGGTGGCTCTACCTCAAAGTTTCTTTTTTCCACTCTCTGGGTTTACTGTCAAGCATATCACAGGGACTAAAGAACTCAATGACTATACATTCTATTACCAGGCAATGACAGCTGGGATGATAGTGAAACTTGGCTGGGAAGAAACTCTGGAGGTGTTTCTGTAAATGAGGGAGCAAAATTAATTAATTAATTAATGGCTACCAGGGCTCCCTTCCCAAGGACTCCCTTCTACAGCACCCCCTCCTCAGGTACCAGAGCAGTATATAATCTGCTTTAACTCTGGGTGCTTTTTTTAGTTTTTGGGATGGTTTCTCAAATTTTAATTAAAACCTGTTTAAATGAATTCATGTCCAACAAGCAAAATGGGAGAGTCTTGGTAGAAATGAAACTGGGTGTGGAGTGCCACACTTGTGGCTCCTGCTCTACCATAGCATTATTTCAAACCCTAAGTCACCCAACAATAGTCTGCTGAAAACTTGTGGTCTGTCATATTTATGCATGTGGGGGCATGATATGGCATGGAATGCTCACACAGAGACCCTTCCGGGTCCTAAAGAGGGAAGCTGGCCTCACCACAGTCACAGGAGCTAAAATTAATTTGTAATAGGATTTCTTTTAAATCCTTCAAGAAGACAACATGTGGGTGGCTACAACACAGGTTTTGTTGAGGACTGGAGCACATTGAGAATGTTTTTGAGTACAGCACAAAGAAAATGATGAAAGAGACAGACCTGAAAGACGATGCAGTTGATGCCCATCAAAGAGTAGCTAAGCTCCTCTACTTAAGCAGCACCAAGGTTTTCAAGGTCTTTGACTATTTATGGGATTTGCACTTTCTTTGGCTCACATGGCAATTTTATCTAACAAAATTTGCAGCTGGTGATTAGTTTACTCTTGCTTTTCCTCCTCTTGCTTAGGTCACTGGTCCAATCCCAATACCCTGTGAGAACCATCTTGTACCTTGATGTTTATCAGTTAGTGAAGGTTCACGAGGAGAGAAGTAGAATAAAGAGAGGAAAGGTAAGGGGCAACAAAGAGGACAGGGCTACACGGTGATGTGATAGCTGTCTTATAGTCTTTTTTTTTTTTTAAGATTTATTTATGCATACAAGAACTGTGGTACAGGCAAGAGATGCGGTGTGTGTGTGTGAGAGAGAGAGGATTCACCAGAGACAGAGTAGGGAGCAGAACAGGCAGACAGACGGAAGACACTGCTGAGGGGAGCAGCGGGTGAGTCAGGAGAGGTCTGCTGCACCGTGTGGGTTGCTCCCTGGCCGGGGATTGAACTCATGCTGCAGTGGCTGCAGATTGCCTCAGAGGTTGCGTATCAATCCCCTTTGCCACAGGGAAGTTTGCTTTGTAGTCTTTTAAAAGTTAACTAAATGAATTAGTGTTTTGTGTTTGTTTGTTTGTTTGTTTAGATGAAACTAGAAGGCATAATACTACGTAAAATCAGCCAAAAGGAGACAGACAAAGACTGGATGATATCACCTATAGGGGAAATGTAGAAAAACAAGACAAAAGGCCACATACAGCCAAACTAAAAAACTAACCCTTGAAAGCTGACTGTGGCCTGGGGGCGATGGGGGGAAGGGAAGGAAGAAGAGAGGGGTGAGAACGAAGAAGGGAGGAGCACCAAGGTCTATGGTGGTGGGTGCACTCTGGTGACAAAATGGGGGCCTTCTACACTTCTATGATGGAAGCATTCATGTAAACCAATATTAACTCAATTAAAATTATTTTTAAAAAATAAGCTACACGAGGGAATTGACTTGCGTCTGTGAAGTGCTGAGACTAGATGGGAATATCTAAACATTTAAATGAGGCTCAGCACATTCAGGTGATGTGGCCATAGACAGAGGCCAACACTTAGAGCAGAAGCAAGCCTGGTGAGGGAGAAGACAGCTCTCCACGGCAGTCTCATCTCAGGGGAAGAATGGGTGAGATGCCACAGTAGAAGAAGGGTCTGCTCTCTTTCAATTATTTTCCTTCTTTCCTTCCTCCTATATACACTGCCCCCCCCCCATCTTCCTTTTCTTCTCTCTTCCTTCCCTCCCATCCCTTCCACCCTTTCTCTTTTGGGCAATGGTTGAGTATGAGCTGTTAAATTAATGATGCAATGCCAGGTACTTCTTCTAAATTAGATCTCCCCAGCCATCCATGATGTCAACTTTTACATTGCTCATATCTATAAAATAATATAAAATAATTAAGTCCATGCATATTTCCTTCACCACCCCTTTCTTCCTCTCTGGTGTCTTTCTGGTGTCTTTTCTTTCCCTCCATTTCATCAGGGTTGGTAATGTCCTCATGAGTCCATGGCTGCTGAGTGCTCACCATGAACCTGACGTTGGAAACAAGACTCCCAAGTGTGGGCCAGAGGCCTATTCTCCATGGACACTTACAAGGCCCAGTGGCTGTGGAAGCACACAGCCCACACTACAGGCTTCCCCCACTGCAGCTGCCTGTGACTCCCTACACCTTCTGGAAGAAAGCTGGAGGGAAACTTAAAAGATTTGGGTATGAAAACCTGTTTTATACTCATGTCCTCCTACCCCATAGACCCCTGAACATCTCTCATTCAGAAGCGAGAGATAATTCACATCATTGAACAGCATT
This sequence comes from Talpa occidentalis, assembly GCF_014898055.3. NCBI lineage: Eukaryota > Metazoa > Chordata > Mammalia > Eulipotyphla > Talpidae > Talpa > Talpa occidentalis. The sequence continues at coordinate 72,385,738 of NW_023605083.1, forward strand.
TGCTTGTTTCAGTGACATCAGATCTCCTAGGCTGGCTTAGGTATAGTTAGGGGAAGGAAGGAAACACAGAAAGAGGTGAAACTGGAAGAAAAGCTTCAAACAACAGTGCAATTGATTAAATGGTAATAAAACAATTTGAGAAATGAGATAGTTTGTGGTTCATTTTTATGACTTTTAAAATAATATAAGTGGTGGCAAAAAACCCTACAATATGCAAAACCACAAGTTACATTTTGGTTGTGGTTTTTCATTCCCTAGAAAATACAAAACACTTGGAAAAGATCATTCTGATCATTTTGTTCCCCACAGAGGTTAAAAGTCTGCTCCATTAAGTGAACCCTGGACAATTTACATCTTCCTAAATTGGCATTAGCATTTCTGTTTGAAGACATATCTTTGCTATTTTTTTTAAAAAAGATTTATTTATTTTATTTATACAAGCACTGGGCACAGTCAGAAGTGTGAGAGGGTGAGAAAATTCACCAGAGCCAGAGTGGGGAATAGAACAGGCAGACCGACGAAATACACTGCTGAGGGGAGCAGCAGGAGTGGCAGGAGAGGTCTGCATGTCATGTGGGACCCTTGCCGGTGGCCAGGGATCGAACCGGCGCTGCAGAGGCTGCGGGCAGCTTCGCAGCCCAGCGCTCAACCACTGCGCCACCAGGGGAGGCCCTATCTTTGCAATATTAATGTCAATTTATAAAAAATACCATAGAGTTATCAGAGTAATTTCCCATACATTCTGGCTCATTGGTGTGCTCTCTGACATATGTTCCCAGAAAGTAAAAGATTTCTCCAAAGTCCTTCATCTGGATAGTTTCAATATCTACAAGGTCAGGGCTAAATGACTATCTAGGGGATGTGTTCTTTGAACTCAACCACGTTTCCCTGTTACCTATGGCTGCTTCCTTGCTACAAGGGAAGAGTCGAGTAGTGGTGACAGAGGCCATTTAGTTTGCAAAGCCTGACATTATTTACTCTCAGGCCTTTTACAGTAAAAATGTTACCCCCTTCTGTCCTAGATCAAGAGCTTATTCCAGCACAGAGCTGCATTTCCAGACTCCTGCAAAGCAGTAAACAAAGATCAAATCAGCAGGGATCTTGTTATAAGCCCAGTGGAAGGGACTTTTCAATTGGCCCACAATAAAGGATGTGTTCTTTAAACCCTGAGGGTCTCGGTCCTTAGGATGGGTGAATCAAGAGTGAGATGGAGACTCCTGGAAGGCAGGCAGCTCCTTCCTTCTGGGGCATTACAGTTGTGTCCTCACGACCTCTACCCAAATGAAGGGGCAAAGTATCCCCCACTTACCCTCATATATTCCGGAAAAAAAATTGATATTCTGTTCTTAGAGTTAGGAAAAGAGAAACATCCCAGCTCATGGGCAAGGACACAAAGGAGAAGGGGCAAGTGAAACATTCTAGCAAATGTATTCAGTTTTCAGTGCAGCCAGCTGGCATAATAGTCTGCTTTCCTGTACACCTTTTCCAGAGTGACATCTCTCATCTGCTGTAGGAGGAGCAATAGATTTTGATTAAGTGGAGAAGGGCAGGTGGGATGGGGACTGGCACAGAAGGCTTCCTCTTCTTTCAACTACTTGACTCTTCCCTTGTAGTAAGGAAATATGTTTGAATTCAATCCCTTATTGAGAGAAATTTCTGGTTCATTTTTCTCCTTACATTTTCTACCTGCTCCCACAAGGTATGATATTAATCTCGTCTTTCCTGAGTTCCTATTAGCTGTTATTCACTTCAGGTTGAAATATATGATCTTATGCAACTGACTCCACAATCCCACGGGGTTTACAGAGGCAGGAGCTAAAACCTGGTTTGTTTAAAATCCTTTCCTGGGACAAATACAGAATGATTTCATTCAAATGTGGAGTATAGAGAAACAAAGCAAAGGGGCAGACCAAAACAAACCCAGATAAGCCCTTGAAATCTGACTGCATACTGAGGTTACTATAAGGGAAGGGTGAGGTAGGGAACAAAGGAGGGGAGGGAACCTAGTTGACTATGGTGGAGAATTTTCTGGGTTTTGGCAAGCATACATTTATGGAGGTGTGACACTAGACCCCTAGAACTTATGCAGTGTTGTAAATCATTGTTATCTTTAGTATATGTGCTGCCGAAGCAAACACTAAATCATTGTTATCTTAATAAACAAACAAGAAACCACAAACAGCAACCTTTTCCTGGCGGTACACTGGTCCCCACTCTCTATGGGAACTTTTCCCACCAAACATCTCAAATGCTTCACAAACTCTAGTGTGTGTTCAATCATGGCCATGCTTTTTGTTCTGTAAGCACCCATGACATCCCCACCACAGAGAAACATATGCCTAAGTACATTCCAACACCCCCCCCCCCCCCCCCCGCTTCCCTGACCTTGCCCAGCACTAGCTCCTGGAGCTTGTGAGGATTTTTGGAACAATGGATTATAAAAAAAAACTTAGATTTCTTTACTCAAGGACTTTTTTTTTTTTTTTAAAGATTTATTTATTTATTTATACAAGCACTGGGTACAGTCAGAAGCACAGGAGCATGAGAGGACCCACCAGAACCAGAGTGGGGAACAGAACAGGCAGACTGATGAAATACACTGCTGAGGGGAGCAGCGGGTGCAGCAGGAGAAGTCTGCATGTCATGTGGGACCCTCACCTGCGGCCAAGGATCGAATTGGCCCTGCAGAGGCTGAGGGGAGCCTTGCAGTCCAGTGCTCAACTGCTGCACCACCGGGAAGGCCCTACTCAAGGGCTTCTTAGAACCTACAATACATTGAGCATCCTTCACTCTGATTTTAAGGCATTTTATTTAACTCTTAGAGTCTTAGTTTCCTCTTCTGAAAAAACAGCATACTTCTTGAAGTATTAAGTGTTATTTTCCCTTTCTCTTTTTGGCCATATTTCCTTAATCTCTATTAAATAATGTGAATTCTAGCATCCAGTAGAGAATCTAAACAATTGTGGCAGAAAAAAGAAAAATCACTGAATAATAAAACAAGGCAAAGCATGTCTGCTGACAGCAGAACAGGCTCATAATTTTCACTTATTGTATTGATTTTCACAAAGGAAACTACATCTGGGGTGATGAAACTCTGATCAACTACTCTGGGAACAGAATTGCATATTATCATGGTCTTATAGGAGAGAGAGTCATATGTGTGAATACCTAATGGTGGAATGCAGTCATTTTGTACCCCAGATTAAGGTAGACTTTGAAGCTGCTAAATTGTAAATCATTCCTTTTGAATTACTGTAAGTATGATTATTTTTCCATGCTTCTAGGTCAGACAGGGATCAGCACTTTTTTTTTTCTTTTCTTTAACTGAAGTAAAGTAACAATTTTAGACTTTTACAGGCCATATTGACTCTAGCAATTATTGGACTCTGCTGTCTTAGCACAAATGCAGCCACGTGTAAACAAATGGACATGGTCATGTGCTAATAAAACTTTATGTACAAAAAATAGGTGGCAGGCTGTGTGAGGGCCAAGGACTTTCTAGATGCTGGTCTTCATGATGGACATAGATATACAAACCTGTCAGCATTACATTCTGCTGAACTTTTATGCTTTTTATTTGTTCATTTGGTTTGCAAAACTCTTAATATTTTTTCAGAACTAGTCTTCGAAGTATTGGAAAAGTAGTCTAAAGGTTTGAGAAACCTTCAGAGATTTGAGTTTCAGAGTCATTTCCTCAGAAGAGCTGACACTAAAGCATTAAAAGTGGGTGTGATCCTGCCTTAGGCAAAGGTGTCAAGTCTCTAGGGGACTGAGCTACTGGTCACATAAGTTCCAGTGTTCATGCACCCAGAAGTCATCCAGACCCAGGTTCAAGCAGATAGCCTGCCCACTTGCTCAAAATGGACAGAGCTTACATAGAAGAATTCTCAAAAAGATTTGATTTATTCAATAAGTTAAGGAATGTCTGCAAGTAAATAAAAGCACCTGAAGACCCCTTGGGAGATAGGAGAATATCAAAATCAAAAGTGTGTCTTTTGGAAACACATGGCCTGGATTCAGATCTTGGCTTGAACAAAGTAGCTAAAATATCTGTGTTTCAATTTTCTGGGGAAATGTCCCATTTACAGTTGTAAAATGAGACTATTCAACTCATAGATAAGAATTCAACAAATTATGTAGTTATGTTGAATGTGCTCACTCAGGGTAAACCTGTGGTGAGTATTGCTATTGGTGTGAAATTTATGTTGAATGTGCTCGCTCAGGGCAAACCTGTGGTGAGTATTGCTATTGTGTGAAATTTATGTTTGGTTTTTTTTTTTTAAGATTTATTTATTTATTTATACAAGCACTAGGTATAGTCAGAAGCGCGGGAGGGTGAGAGAATTCACCAGAGCCAGAGCGGGGAGCAGAGCAGGCAGACCGACGAAGTACACTGGTGAGGGGAGCAGCGGGGGGGCAGGAGAGGTCTGTGTGCCATGTGGGACCCTCACCTGGCAGCCGGGGATGGAACCAGTGCTGCAGAGGCTGCGGGCAGCTTCACAACCCTGCGCTCAACCACGGGGAGGCCCCAAAATTTATGTTATTGTTTGTTAACACTAATGTCATTTTCAGGGCTTATTGAACCTTCTAGTTTCACAAGAGCCCAGAGATCATTATCTCCCTGCCCAGTTGCATCAAGTGTCCATCAGTTTCCCTATGAAAATGGCATCTGGTTTATAATGCTACTTCTTCCTCATCTCAAGAAATCCTAAGTCTCCATAGAGTGAATGTGCTTAGCAAGAGGAAGTAACAGGTATGTTTGCTGCAATGTTGTAGGACTAAGTTCACCCTAGCACACCAGACACCAGGTCAAAACAGCAGACATTGGCTAGGTCCTGAGTCATCAGAGGGGATTTCCATTCCATCAGACAATCCAAGCTTCCATTGACTCAGGAATTTGGCAGAATTAAGCACAAAGGTATTATGGCTTTATGGCAGACCTGTAATAATTGCCATCACAGGTAATAATTGCCAGACAGGTAATAATTGCCATCATGTACAAAAATAACTATAAAACATGGAGGAGTTTGATTTCTGCCATCTTGCTCACTTGTTCAACAAATATTTATTAACTGATTTCTAAGTGCCATGCTAAGAAATATGTATATTTTTATTAATAAGACAAATACATACTTTTTAAAGAGATGAGGAATAACTATATAATCTCAAAAGTGAGGCTTTCAAACCAGACCCCTGAGTGAATGCTCATTTATTTTCAAGATTCCCTTGTGCGAACAACAGATCTTATTGCCTGTCTTATTTACATGATCTAAAAGTTATTATCATTCAATCAACCTGATATAGTCCTTACAAAAAAATAATCAGTGGAAATTAGCAATGATACTGGCTATGAAATATTTTGCATATATGTTTTGAAAATTACATATATATTTCATTAAAGAAAGATATAAAATAAGAAAATAAAATCCATGTACTTAATTTACCACTAAACTTAGGAAATAGAATAATACCATTTCATTTGATGTCTCCTGTGTTCCCCAGGTTGGATCCTCATTCCTCCCCCAAGAATATATCACAATAATGAACTTGATGTGAATCATTCTCTTTTCTTTCTTCTTAGGTTTTATTTAATGTGAATATGTCTGTAAACAACATATCATTACTTTTGTCTATTCTGAAATTTCATATGAATGAAATCATATTGTATGTTTTTGTAGATAGATATTTCATATATTATATATAGCAACACTTTAAAGTTTCTTAAAATAGCAAATAGCTGGAGTTCAATTATTTAATTGTATAATATCCCACTATAATGCTATACCAATTATTTACTTATTTATCCATTCATTCTCCTAGGACCATATTTGTTATTAAAAACAATAAATCTATGAATAGCTTAAACATTTCTCCTGCTACAGATTACCACAACTGAAACTGGAGGTGCTGTGTCATCAGACTTATGCTTTTTCACATTGATACAGGGCAGCAAGGGACACTAAAACTGGCTAAGGACACTGACACTGCCCAAATAACTTACTGGTAGCACTGTTTGATTTCTTAACCACACGAACAATTGCAAGACTACTGAGGTTCAAGGAAAAACAATTGGATTTATTTAACAAACCAGGGAAAAACGAAGAGTTACTGTTTACCTCACCTGAAGCAGTGTCCAGTATTTTTCAGTCCTAAACAAAAGCAGCTAAGATGGCATCTTCCCACCACTGAGGAGGAAGAGCTCCTCTTCTGAACAATAGGCCATGTCTCCCAGATGGTGTCTTCCTGCCTCTGCTGACCTGGAGCACGTGACAGCCAGACTCTTGGCCAGATTCCAACTCACAAAGACAATAGAAGACACAGCAGGAGATGCTTCCAGAGCTTCCAGGATGCCCCAGCACAGCACCAGACAAGCAACACTCAAACAGCTGCTGCAGTGGCCCAACGACATAACAAAGGACCACACTCACACAGCTCCGAGTCTTTGCCTTCCCTGCCAGGCTATAACAGCAGCAAAACCAGGAACAGTTTTAGTCGCTCAGCTATTTGCAAAGCCTGCAAAACTTTTCTTTCTAAGTTTGGTTGGGAGAGGCCTCCACCTTCAGAGGCCCACAACAGCCTTCTAGAAGATCTGTGCTGTTTGGGCCAAAATCTGCTTACCCGAAATGCTGAATTCTGAAGATTGAATGAATCCACACCCCTTTCTGCAGTCCCTTATATTATTTACCAATTGCCCCACCCCAAAATGCAAAACTTCTTAGCATTTTCCCTGGGGCTTTCTGTCCTCACCAGCAACCCCCTCCAGGGGACACCACCTATAACAGTGTTTTGGCTTCAGCCTCCAGTTATAATATTGTCAGATAATCACACAATATTTTCCAAGGTGACTGTACCACCTTCCCCTGCCACCACCTTGCTTTGATAATTTTGCCCATTTGGTGAGTATAAAGTGTTACATTGTGCTTTTTTTTTTTTTTTTTTGATATTTTCCTGGTCACTAGTGAGATTGAACATTTGTCTGTATATTTGTTTGCCATTTGGAGTTTGTCTTTGTGAAATGTTCCTGTCTTTCACCTATTTTTATGTTGTTGGTTTTCTATTCTCTTTGTTTGTTTTGGTTAGTATATGTGTATATACCTATATAAATACACATATACATGTATTTGTCATGTAAATATGATGCAAATATCATCTCTGAATTTTCTTTATGCTTTAACATTTTACATTCTTTGAAAAACATATAAATATGTTTATTTAATGTGAGTATATATAAATGTATGCTTATATTTATATATTTATATATAAAAATATATAAATATATGCTCCAGACTTCTAATTGAGGCTGCCTATAAACGTATTTTACTGCAATCTATTTTTCTATCTTTTATTTTATGACTGGGTTTTGTCTCATTTAGGAAACGTTTTCCCAAAATGAAATTTAAAATGCAACAGTAACAGATATTCTTCTATTCATCTTCAATAAGTTTTGAAGTTTCGCTTTCCAATTTAATCCTGTAGTCCATACTGGTTTTATATATTATGTGTGCTAATGATCTAATTTCATCTTGCTTTCCACAATGATAACCAATTAACTCTGCCCCATGTATTCCTTAAGTCATCCTTTCTCCGATAATTTGTGGTGCCACCTGCCATGCATAAATTTTCCATTTATACATGGACCTATTCTGAACCTCTCTTCTGCTTTCATTGACATATTAGCAGAGTAGCCAAAATCTGCACCAGCACTATGGTGCAGTTATTGATTTATTTATTGAACAGTAGTGATGCAATGTCCCTTCTTTCAGAGTCTTTTGTCCACTCTTGATCCTTTGCTTTTACACATATAAAGTCAGTCTCTTAAGTCTTGGGGAGAATATTTTCTGAATTGATAGATCAATATGAGGAGAACTAGAGTACTCATGAGAGTAAGTCTTCTTAACCATGTTTAGAGTACATCTCATTTCTTTTCTTTGTATATTTCCAAGTTTTGCTTCTTTGACGCCTTTTAATGCAGTTTTATAATTTTCTCCTTTTAAACCTTGTAAATCTTGTTAAATTATCTCCAAATTATCATACACTTTTTTGGCTGCTATTGTTTTGCAGTAAAATTTATTTATTTTTTATTTAAATTTTACTTTTATATTCCCCATACAATTACAACCCCTTTATTTTGACCCCAATCCCTCCTTTCCCCGCACCCCACCACCCATAGAGTGTCTCTGGTTCATAACTGTTTGTTGATTTTTGATATTTTCTTTCTTATAGTTATTCTTTTTCCTGGTCCCTTACTTAAGTTTTCTAGATTCCTGCTATGAGTGAGAACATCCAGTATTTTTCTTTTTCTTTCTGGCTTATTTCACTGAGCATGATCCCTTCCAGCGCCATCCATGTTGCTGCAAATTGCATGTGTTTATCTTTTTTGAATGCTGAGTAATATTCCATGGTGTATATGTACCACATCTTCTTGATCCAGTCGTCTATATTTGGGCATTTGGGTTGTTTCCAAAGCTTGGCTATAAACACAGTGCTGCTATAAACATAGGGGTGCAGGTGTTCTTTGGAATTGATGTTTCTGTGTCCTTTGGGTAAATACCTAGGAGTGGAATTGCTGGATCATATGGAAACTCTATGTTTAGTAGGTCCAGAAATCTCCACACAGCTCTCCATAGTGGTTGGGCCAGTTTGCACTCCCACCAACAGTGCAGGAGAGTTCCTTTTTCTCCACACCCTCACCAACATTTGTTGTTGCTAGTTTTTTTAATATGTGCCATTCTCACTGGTGTAAGATGGTATCTCATGGTGGTTTTGATTTGCATTTCCCTGATTACAAGTGATGTTGAACATTTTTTCATATGCCTGTTGGCCATTTGCATTTCCTCTTCAGAGAAGTTTCTTTTTAGCTCTTCTGCCCATTTTTTTACTGGATTATTTTCTTTGTTTTGGTTGAGTCTCATCAACTCTTTGTTGATTTTTGTGACCAGTCCTTTCTCATTAGTGTTGTGTGCAAAAATGTTCTCCCAGTCGGTGGGGTTTCACACACAAACAATAAATCTGAAGAAGAAATAAAAAAAAAATCCCTTTTATTTTTTTTTTTATTTTTTTTTTTAATTAATAAATTTTATTTTTATATTCCCCATACAATTGCAATCCCCCCATTCTGACCCCAATCCCTCCCCTCCTGCCCCCTACCCCCCAAAATCCCTTTTATTATCAAAACAAAAACAAATCAAATACATGGGAATAAATCTAACAAAAGAGGTAAAGGACCTATACAAAGAAAACTATAAAACACTGTTAAAAGAAATAGAAGACACAAAGAAATGGAAATACATCCCCTGCTCATGGATTGGAAGAATAAACATTATTAAAATGGCCATCCTACTACAAGGAATATACAGATTCAATGCTATTCCAATAAAAATTTCAATGTCATTCTTCAAAGAAATATAACAATTATTGATGAAATTCATATGGAATCACCAAAAATCCCAAATAGCCAAAGCTCTCCTGAAAAAAAAAAGAAGGGAATGGAGGCATCACACTCCCATACTTCAAACTATACTACAAAGCCATAATCATCAAAACTGCATGGTATTGGAACAAGAACAGACACACAGACCAATGGAATCGAATAGAAAATCCAGAAATAAACCCACAGATTTATGGTCAACTAATCTTTGACAAAGGAGCAAAGACTATGCATTGGAACAAAAAAAGTTTGTTCAATAAATGGTGCTGGGAAAACTGGGTCGCTACATGCAAAAGAATGAAGCTTGACTACTACCTGACACCATGCACAAAAACAAACTCAAAATGGATTAAAGAACTAAGACCTAAGACCTAAAATAGACATAAGACCTAAAACCATAAAATACATAGAGGGAAATATAGGTGAAACACTACGTGATATGCACATCAAAGACATCTTTACAGACACATCACCCAAAGCAGTGATAGTGAAGGCAAAGATAAACAGCTGGGACTACATCAAATTAAAGAGCTACTGCACAGCAAAAGAGACAATAACAAAAACAAAGTAAAATGTATTTTTTAATGATGGAACATAAATGTTGTTTGAGAGCTTCACTGTAAACCATATATTTCAAAGACGTTAGTTGGATAGGATCATTTCTCCCTTACTCAGTTGCTCCAGACTTTCAATTGAGGCTGCCTTTCAAATTCTTGGCTTTTCTTCTGGTGCTTTGTGTGTGCTTGTCCTTCAGTACTCTTTTGTTGTAAGGCAGGGGTTCAGTTTCAATTACCAGCTAATATGCTCCTGTGTAACCAGGTGAAGCTTATTTTAATGTAGGCAAAGAGACAGTAAGTATATTCTGTGTCATATTTAAATTGCTCATTGTCCTCTTATTTCAAATTCCTTCAAGATTCTTAAACTGTTGATTTTCAAAGAAAATTGTATCTAAATAAATGAACTTATATTTTACTCAGAGTTATTTGAATTTATTTCATATAATCATATTATTACAGTTAAAATAATTTTAATAAAGTAAAGGAAAGTTTTTTAAAGTCATAATTCAGAAAATATCGTCCAATTGTTGCTGCTTAATACAATTTTTGTTAAAATCCTTAGGAGAAAATGTACAATCTTAGTACCACCCTCACAAATCCACGCTAGTGGAGCAATGACTACCCTTGAATACCTGATGGGGGGGATGTTGACTGCATGGACATGGTATCAGAATTTTTGGGTCATTTGGCTAATTTCTATAAGTTTATAAAATTGGAAGTTTCTAGTTAAGCTTTATAAAAAATCTAACAGATGTGAATAAAATTAGAGTTTAACTGTGGTATATCATGTGCTGTCTAAGAAAAGAGCTATGCATTGTTTGGATAATTAATGTTCTGATGTTTAATGGAATGAGAGCAGTGGTTACAGAAGCCAAGAAGTAAGGTGAACTAATGAAGAATGGCTAATGTCTCTGAATTATTAGATCATTTAGATAGGATGGTAGTGGTCTTTCCATTTTTGCATGACCAATTGACATTGTGGCAGGATGACTGCTGTTTATCTCTCCTGCTGGAAATTTTAATTTCTTACTCCCTTGAAATTAGGCACAGTTGACATGATTTGCTTAGGCCAATGAAATGTAGAATAGAAGTGTTTTTGTCCCTTCCAGGTAAAGCATTTAGCTCTCTTTCTCCCTGCCGAAGTGTGGGGAGCAACACCAAGTCATTCCACAGAAAACACTACTAGATTGTCTAAGGACTCATCATGGACTTGTGTTAGCAAAAAAATGTACTTTAGTTGTCTAAGATTTTAAGATATTTGTATGACACTGTAACCTTAGACACTGCTGCTGATATGGGTATCAATCCTAATGGATAATTTATGTGAGTTATGAATTTAATATCTAATAGAACTTGGATTTTAGCTTTAGAGATTCCAAGTCTCACTTTCCCCTCATGAGCCTTGCTAAAATTCCTGTCTCTTCCAGAAAAATTCATAGTCGTGGTTTTGGGACTAAGGAAAGTCAAATTATATAATAGATTATCTTTCAAAGATAAAGTAGCCTCTACTATGTACACACATTTGCTTATATTATGTGTACTTGATATGAGCAGATGTGCAAGTTTGTGTCTTCTAGCTTCTCTAAGATCTGTTAGCTCTAGAAAACATCTGCTTTTCAAAACAAGACTCTGTTCTTAGTCTATCATTTTTTTCTTTTTTTTTTTTCTTTCTTTTTTTAAGATTTTTTTTTATTTATTTATACAAGAACTGGGGTACAGGTCAGAGGCATGGGAGGTTGAGAGAATTCACCAGAGACAAAATGGGGAGGAGAACAGGCAGACAGACTGAAGACACTGCTGGGGGGAGCAGTGGGCGAGGCAGGAGAGGTCTGCCACACCATGTGGGTTTCTCCCTGGCCAGCTAGGAATCAAACCCATGCTGCAGAGCCTGCAGATAGTTTCACAGTGCGGCACTCAACCTGCTGTGACACTGGGGAGGCCCTCTATCATTTTTTCTTACAAGCACCAGTGGCATACAATTCATTTATGAAATACACATATAGCATCAGTTTAGTGACTTTCCATTGAAATAATAACTGCCTTTCTCTTCATACCTTGTATCTCTTATGCTGTGAAATCTCTTACTTTGGATAATTGAAAGTCAAGAGGACTTTGATTCTTGGCGTTCCTCACCCTACTACTCTTTGCTGATGCTCACACCGCAGATGACCCCTGTCCTTGCCTTTCTAGAATCCATAATCTGTAGAGTAATTACTGCCTCCTCTAAACTCTAATGCAAGTGATTTTATCAGCTATCCCTCAAATCTTAACAACACTCTTCAAAATCCATGGGATCACAAGCAAATCCCTCTCTGATTTGACAAGTAGGGGAACATTCTCTTTTCTTTTTCATCTTTTCTATCATTCCTGCCCTTCCCTCTTTCTTCCTTCACATCCATTCATTCACCTTTTATTCATGCAAAACAATCTGTATTCTCTTTCTAAGATATATTCCTGTTCTAGAACTGCATTACAGACAGTCAGAGAAACACTGACTGTAGCAAATAAACAAAGTGGGGCTGAAATCAGACTGCCCAATTATAGGATGATAAAAGGGATAAGGATGGAACATTAGGATCACACTGCCTTCTTTATATGTAGTGTAAGGAGACCTTGTTGAGTTGTATCAGGAATGAAACACCACAAGGGAGGTCAGGCTAAAGAGAGTAAGGATGACTGGGTATATATTTTTCTTTCAAAGAGCTTTATGAAGAATAGCAAGAATAGAGAAAGTCATTTGCACTTATAAATATGTCACAAGAAAGGAAGTGTCTCACCCAGGTCTCTGGCAAAGTGAGTGCTGCCATTGTAACAGGGTGGTCCCCAGGAAAGGGGGAGGTTCCAGGTTCCTTGCCCCACCCAAGGAAGGGTGGAGCTGAGCAGGAAGAGGAGAAGCTGCAGAAGAGACTGAGGAAGGAAGCAGGATGGAGCCAGGAGACCTGGAGGAGGCGCGTGGAGCCTAGAGACACGTGAAGAAACTGCGCTTGTCTTTTGGTCGTGGACTGGGTGACACAGATGTGGGTGAGACCCGTGGAGAGGTGACAATGGCAGCTTTTATCTTGATGTTGATTTTGCTCTTTTCCTTCCAGGCTTGTCCGGTTGTTTGTGACCCTTTTCTGTGGGTCCCCACTGGAAGATGCTTTAGACTTGTGGCAGGCTTTGGGGCCTTGTTCTGGGCCGATCCCATATGGATGGACTTTTACCCACGAGGGTATGGGTAACTTTGCGTGCTTCATTTAGAAACTAGACTCTTTGCCTTACCTGTATTGTTTCCTAGTTTTATTAAAGATCCTTCCCATTAGTCTCATGTGTTTTGTGTTGATGCGGCGGATGGCAGAACCCATTTAGTATAGGCAGGTTTGCGGGGTTTGGGCTGCCCCTCTCCCTGTCCTATAACACCATGATCTGTAATTTTAAGTTCTGGGAGCCAAGAAGCCCTCGTGGTCCCTGATCCCTAATAGAAACCATTGAGGACCTTGGGACTAAGAATAGAATGAGGACTAAAGTCACTGATTAAAGAAAAGATTTATTGGAAAATTACGAAGCAAGAAATAGAGCTCCAGGGGGACTTCCTTAAACAAAGAGGTTCTCCTAGGTGCCAGGGCTAGGTCTCTATGTAGGTTTAGGGGCTGTGACTAAAGAACACAGGAATTCAATTGTATTAGCTGAGAATCAAGGAAAGTGGACTTGCAACAGGGTGGTCCCCAGGAAAGGGGGAGGTTCCCTGCCCCACCCCTTTCCTGGGGACCACCCTGTTGCAGACTTAGCTAAAGTCCATTTGTCCTTGAAAGGTTCAGCGCGGTAAAGGAGAGTCAGGCTACATTTCTCAAAGGAAGGGAAAGTTTATTGCGCCCCGGGCGGACCTCACAGACCCAAGGTGGGGGTCAGTGGAGTTGTGCACGTTGTTAGGGGGAAGCAGGGTTTTATAGGGTGAGGAGAGGTCAGGTGGGTAGTTGGGCTCTTAAGGCAGGAAAAGTTCCTAGGGCAGGTAGAGGTTCTTTGTCTGAGATGAGACTCTTAGGGGGATGGGGGAGGCTCATTGTCTGAGTCCTCCAGGCAGGTATCCACATTCCTGCCCCCCAGGTGGGCTTCTGGGTAGGCTTTTGCATTCAGGCCTGCTGCATGGACCTTTCATACCAGCCTTTTGTTGATAGGAAAAGGGGCGATGGTTCTTTCTTTGGCTACTTCCTGCTGAAAAGGGGCAAAGATCAAGGGGGTGGCTCAGGCCTGGTTATGAGGGTCTTCTGCAGGGATGCGAGAATATGGGTGGAGAAGGAGTTGGTTAAAGGTGGTAGGAGACATTTCCCGAATGCGAGCCTGTATGAACTTTAGGAGGCAAGGAGAGAAAAGAAAAAAATAAGGTTATCATTGAAAGGTCCATGCAGGGGGCCAGAATGCAGGAGCCAACCAGGAAGCCCACCTGGGGGGCAGGAATGTGGATACCTGCCTGGAGGATTCAGGTAGTGTGCCTTCCCCCTCCCCCCACCCACAAGTCTCTTCTCAGACAAAGAACCCCTACCTGCCCCAGGAACCTTTTCAAGCCCTACAAACTTTTCCCACCAAAGGAGCCCACCTGACCTCTCCTCACCCTATAAAACCCTGCTTCCCCCTGACAAGGTGAGCGACTCCACTGACCCCCGCCTTGGGTCTGTGAGGTCCACCCGGGAGCAATAAACTTTCCCTAACCCCCAAGGAAACTTGGCCTGGCTCTTCTTTACCTCGCCGTACCTTTCAATCATTAGTATTGGCCCCAAGAGTGGGAGGAGCCATGACATTATAGGATTTTAAAACCATGTCAGCGGAGAGTTGGAACCCCCGGTTTCCCATTCTATGTCTTTGCGTAGTTTTATTAAGGCTTTTACATTTTGTTCTACAATTCCCGATTCGTTGATATAGTAACAACATTCTTCCCTGAGGAACAGGCAGGTACCCCCTTTATTAGCTGTTAACAAGTCCAGAGCTCGCCAGTTTTGGAGAGTGACCTGTGCCAGGGAGGTGAGCTGTCTTTGTAATGATGCTAAAGACACATAGGTTTTTTCTAAGCAGGTATCTATTCTTTCATGAAATTCCTGGGCAGTAATCAGGCTGTGTCCCAGGGCCCCACCTGCCATACTTGAAGCTGCTATCGATGATGCCAGGCTGATTCCAAACATGATTGGAAGAAAGGCTGCCTGCTTAGTCCAATGTGGTGAGAATAACCAACCTAGCTCAGACCGTCTGTACAGAGCTAACTGTGGGACCGCGAGGACTTGGATACGTGGGCCTGGAGTAGCAGAATTAATACACTGAGAGAGAGAGCCATTGCACCAGAAAAAGTTTCTCTTTGCTGTTGTTCGGAGCACAGAAGTAACCGAAATGTTAGAAGCACAGGAGTCTGGCAAGCAGCGTCCGTTATTTTGGTGGTAGTGGTATTGAGATTAATTGGAACTGCCACCAGTAGAGGCCTCTGAAAGGAAGCACAGAGGAAACAAGAGGAGGTGTTAGTCTCAAAAAAGTCATTTAGGAAGGTTATAGCGTTTTGGATTATATGAATCCAGGTTGAGGGTGTCTCGGTCTTTTCTGATGATGTTAGCTAATTTTATAGGATTTGTTCTGAATGGAGGATGTCCTGGGAGACTTGGACTGTGGCATTTTGTGTCGGGACATATTACCTTGAGATGGACAGTGTTGCCACTGGATAGGAATGCCAGCCAGTGTACCCTGCGGCTTGGACTCCCTGTACCCAACGTTGGTCCCAAGGATCTGAAATAGCAGAGCTAACTTGATTCATATTGAAGCCCGTATTATGACGGACCAGAGAGAACATTTGGCCTTTGTCTGGAAGGTGCACTGTGCATGACTGGTAAGGGCACCCCCCATATTCTCTATAGGTATTTTTTGCAGTGATCTAAAGTTTGATGGTAAAGAAAGAAAACAAGGTGTTCATAGGGTTAGTAATCGATGAAAGAGTTAGGGTGAGAGTGATAAGTGCTGTGCATCTGGCCTGTGGGCACTCCGCAGTACCCACCTAGTGGGTGGTCTCAGTGGATCCTGAGACAAAGGTCTCCATAACTTTGAATTTCCATACACAGGACACTGAACTAGGGGAGATTTTGACAAGAAATGTACATTCTAGTAGGAGCCAGGTTATATCATACATACTGTTTGTCTTCAGGGGCACGTTTGACCCGTGATAGATGGTGCCAGGAGGGGCTGTAGGCGTGGTGAGAATGACCGTGTGTGGGCCGGTCCACCGAGGCTGCAGTGGCTTTGGCTGAAGCGATTTGAGCAGGCCATGGTCTCCTGGATGCAGTGGTGGGGAAGGTTGGTTGAGGAGGTCGAGATCCGAGGTAGGACTGGGTAAGTACTGGTCTGCGTGTTCCTGGAGCAGTTGCCTGATTGATGGTAACAGTGGCCTAGGCAGCCCTCCGCTGACCGCGCGCACCTTCTCAAGAGCTGTCAGTCTACAAACACAGCATCTGACAAAGGAGAGTCAGTCTGGAGGTTTGCATTTCTTCCAGGATTTTAGGACACGAATGAATGGCAGAAGGTGGCCAGAGACAGGCAGGAGAGTGGCTGGGTTGAGAGAATTAGACTGAGTGAGACTCACCAGAGGGTTTTCAATAAAGAGCATATAGAAATACTGTAAACGGGAAGGAGTAAGATGGAGAGCAAGCAGGGAGACAGGATGTCCTGAAGGCAGTGCGAGGAATGTAATTGGACAGGTCTTCCCAGAGAGTAAGTTTGAGGGGTTCCCGGGTGAGTTGGGCTGCCGCTGCTGGGGCTCTAAGGCAGGGTTGCCAGCCCCTGACAGTGGAATTCATTTGCTTGGAGAGATAAGCGACAGGACGCAGAGCTAGGCCCAGAGGCTGGGAAAGGACACCTGCCGCCATACCCTGACGTTTGGCTATGAACAGGAGCAAAGGCTTTTCTGGATCAGGAAGGGTAAGGACAGGTGTCTTCAGAAGGATATGTGTGAGTAAAAGGAAGGCCCTGCGGACTCCCCGGGAGATTGGAGACGTCCTTCAGGGAGACTCTTGCTGCATCATATAGTGGCTTGGCTAAGGAAGCAAAATTAGGGATCCAGTGTCAGAAGAATTCAACCAAACCTAGGAAAGAAAGGATTTGTTCTGCTGATTCAGGGGAGGGAAGGTCCCGGATTGTCTGCTTGTGGTCCACTGTCAGCTGTTTGGAGGAAGGAGTTAGTCAAAGACCCAGATAGATGACTGGGAACTGAAAGTTGGGCTTTGGATGGGGAGGCAGTATCCTTTGGAGCACAGGAAGCTGAGGAGTTGTGCAGTGTGTTGCTGAGACAGTGGCAGAGAAGGACGGCAGAGTAGGAGGTCAGCAACACACTGGAGGAGAGTGGTGGGTGGAGTATGACATGTCGAGAGATCACTGGCTAATGCCTGACCAAACAGATGAGGGCTGTCCCGGGAACCCTAAGGCAGGACTGTCCAGGCCAGTTGCTGGGAGGTGTGTGTCCGGATTTTCCCAAGTAAAGCGAATAGTAAGTAACATTGAGGATCCAGAGGGATGGTAAAAAAAAGAATAATACCTTTGAGGTGAAGTACAGAGAAGTGTGTGGTAGGAGACGGTATATGAAATAGAAGGATGTAGGGGTTTGGCACTACAGGATGGCTAGGACCACCACTTCGTTAATGAGGCGAAGGTCTTGAACTAAGGGATAAGAACCATCAGGCTTTTTTTAATGGAGAGAATGGGAGTATTACAGGGCGAGTTGATACGAGTAAGGAGTTTATTTCCCAGGAGTCGTTGGCTGATGGGTTTGAGACCCTGACGGTGAGTGAGGGAAATTGGAAACTGGGAGCGAGAAGGAAAGGAAGAGGGATCCTTAAGGCGGATGAGGACAGGGGTATGATGGGTGGCAACAATTGGGGTAGAGATATCCCATACTTGTGGGTTAACTAGGTCTGGCAGTAGAGGGGTGTCCTGGGTTTGAGGATTGCAGTCAGGTAACAAGGGGTGGATAAAAGCTTCAGCAGGGTCAGGAGACCATGAGATTGCAGCTCCCAATTTTGTCAGCAAATCCCGTCCTAATAAGGGGGTGGGACACGTGGGCATGACTAGGAAAGAGTGGACCAGTGGTTTGTTATTAAGCTGACATTGGAGAGGTCCAGTGGTTCTGGGCTGAGAAGGAAGGCCGTCAACACCCGTAACTGAGACCTGAGAAGGATAAGTTTGACCGGAGTAGGTGGGGAGGACAGAGAAGGTAGCCCCCGTGTCAACCAGAAAGGAGGTCGATTTACCTGCTACCTTGAGCGTCACCCTGGGCTCCTTGAAGGTTATCGGAGTCGATGAGTCCGGGCCTCTTCAGTCCTCAGCCGCCAAACCCAAGACCGCCGGTGGAAGTATAGCAGGGGCTGGAAGGATTGGCCCACCACGACTAGGCGCAATGGGACAGTCACTTTTCCAGTGACCCTGAGCTCTGCAGATGGGACACGGTCCTGGCGGAGGGCGGGGGTTGGGGCATTCTCTGGACCAGTGGCCCTCCAGGCCACACTTGAAGCAGGCTCCCGGCGGTGGTTGGTTGGGGCCCATGGGTCCCATTGATGTCCTCTGTCGGGCGGCAGGTGCTGTGGTCTTGGAGGAGCAGGGCATGACAGCCTCAGGGCAGCTACTAGGGCCTGAGCTTGAAGCTCAGCCTTCTGGCGACTGCGGAGTTCCCTCTCTGCCCTGTCCTGTTCCTCCCGTTTGTTAAATACTTTAAAGACCATGTTCAGCAGATCCCAGATAGGGGTTTGAGGATCATCTTCAGCCTTTGGAAGTCAGGAGGGTTTTTTGAGGAAGACTGGGTAATTTTTTTGAGCTTATGAAAGTTTATAGGTTTAGGCGCTGCAGCTTGGAGACCAGCTAGGGGACAGGTCAGAGGTCAGGGTGGAAGAGAAGATAACATGTAATTATGACATGTAAGGTCATAGGCTTGGGTAAGATAATGAAATTTAGGTGTAGGTAGTGGGATAGTTTGTGAAAGAGCCAATAAGCTTTTCAAGTTGGGAGAGATCAGACAGAGAAAGGAACATGGACTGTAATTATTCCTTCAGTTCCCACCCACTTCCCTGAGGGGAGGGAGAAGAGGATCAGCAGGGAGAGGGTATGGCAGCTGGGAGGTGAAAAGAAAGGGGGGGGGGCTGGATTGGGGAGCTGGAGGAGGTGAAGACTGAGAATTTAGAGGATTAGAGAATGCAGAAGAGGGGTCTGCAGAGGGCAAAGAGAGAGAGGAGTCTCCAGACTTAGAAAGTACAGCAGGTTTTCAGGAGGGAGGGTGAAAGGTCCATGCAGCAGGCCTGAATGCAAAAGCCTACCTGGAAGCCCACCTGGGGGGCAGGTATGCAGATACCTGCCTGGAGGGCTCAGACAATGAGCCTCCTCCCTCCCCCTAGGAGTCTCATCTCAGACAAAGAACCTCTACCTGCCCTACAAACTTTTCCTGCCTTAAGAGCCCAACTACCCACCTGACCTCTCCTCACCCTATAAAACCCTGCTTCCCCCTAACAATGTGCGCGGCTCCACTGACCCCCGCCTTGGGTCTGTGAGGTCTGCCCGGGGCGCAAAATAAACTTTCCCTCCCTTTGAGAAATGTAGCCTGGCTCTCCTTTTCTTTACCGCGCCGGACCTTTCATCTTGGTGCTGCAAACCCGGGAAGGCCGTGTCCCCTGGAGCCGGGGCCGCCTTCTCGTCCCTGGGACCTCTCCTCTCCATTGCAGACACCTCACACCCACCACCGGCCTTAATCCTTGGGGTAAGTCACCTGCCTGACCCTCCTTCCTGGGAGGCCCTCGCCTCTGGCTATTCGGCTCCTCTCCTGACTCCCGAACCGTACCTTGGTTGGCTGTTCCGTAAACCGTGGGCCCACGTCAGCCAACTCCCTTACACCTAGACCCTGGATCTGGGGACGCCCTTCCAGACTAGGTGCCCGAATCCTAGGCGCAACCGAGCGGTGGAGACGTCCCCCTCGCTTGTCTGCCTCCGTTCCGAAGGCCAGGACCGAATCGGGGGATGCCGCGATTCGGGGCCTGCGCCCCCGACGGCCAGTTCAGGTTCATGGGACGCTGCGTCCTGACTCTGTGCTCCCGTTAGTTGGGAAAGGAGCCGATTTAGTCATGGGGTCTGCAAATTCCAAGCCAAGCTGTTATAGAGCAACCCCGATATTAAACGGGTTCCTGGCTGTGGGTCCTCACCCGCGCGCTTTAAAGGGACTTATGAATACTCTATTACAGACACACACAAAAGGTTAATAAAAGGTTTATTTACAAGAAAAAAGGAAATAAGGAAAATGTACAACTCAGGGAGAAAATAGGGAAATAAAGTCTTTAATGCGTCCTACCCGATCCGACGACCTGGAAACCCCAAAGTCACTCTCAGAGCTGACCGGACGCTGCTGCTGGCCAAGAGCCCAAAAATGGAGAGACCCCCAAAGCCCACATGTCTGCCTTTTGTATCCACCTGGCTGCTTAACCCCACCCTCAGGTCCCAGCCACCTTCCCTTGGGTGGTGATGGGATTTGGAGTTCCCAGTGTCTTTGGCTTTGACCTGGGGTGGGGGTGGAGTCCACAAAGCCTATATGGAATTTGCTTTGGGACATCCTTTTCCCCCTAACAAAGCCCGGCCACTCCACTGGGATGCCTTCTCTTAAACCTCAATCCGTTGGGACTTAGGCCGGATATACGCCCTAAGCGTCTGGTCTTTCACTGCAACAATACGTGGCCTCAGTATCAATTGGACAATGGCTCCCTCTGGCCCAAACATGGCACTTTTGACTTCTCGGTCCTTACAGACCTAAACAGTTCTGTCACGGCAATGGAAAATGGTCAGAGATCCTTAGGGCCAGGCTGTCTTTCTCTTGCGCTCCGCCCCTTCCCTCCCTCCTGAAAACCTGCTGTACTTTCTAAGTCTCTAGACTCCTCTCACTCTTTGCCCTCTCCAGACCCCTCTTCTGCATTCTCTAATCCTCTAAATTCTCAGTCTTCAGCTCCTCCAGCTCCCCAATCCAGCCCCTCCCCCCCCTTTCTTTTCACCTCCCAGATGCCAACCCTCTCCCTGCTGATCCTCTTCTCCCTCCCCTCAGGGAAGTAGGTGGGAACTGAAGGAAGAGTTAGAGTCCATGTTCCTTTCTCTGTCTGATCTCTCCCAATTTGTAAAGCGCATTGGCTCTTTCACAAACTATCCCACTACCTACACCTAAAAAAAAAAAAAAAAAAAAAAAAAAAAAAAAAATTTCATTATCATATCCAAGCCTATGACCATACATGTCATAATTACATGTTATCTTCTCTTCCACCCTGACCTCTGACCTGTCCCCTAGCTGGTCTCCAACAGGCAGCGCCTAAACCTATAAACTTTCATAAGCTCACAAAGATTACCCTGTCTTCCTCAAAAACCCTCCTGACTTCCAAAGGCTGAAGACAGTCCTCAAACCCCTATCCGGGATCTGCTGAACATGGCCTTTACAGTATTTAACAACCGGGAGGAACGGGACAGGGCAGAGAGGGAACTCCGCAGTCGCCAGAAGGCTGAGCTTCAAGCTCAGGCCCCAGTAGCTGCCTTGAGACCACCAGGCCCTGCTCCTCCAACGACCGCAGCGCCTGCTGCCCGACAGAGGACGACAATGGGCCCCATGGGCCCCAACCAACCGACCGCCGCCAAAGCCTGCTTCAAATGTGGCCAAGAGGGCCACTGGTCCAGACAATGCCCCAACCCCCGCCCTCCGCCAGGACCGTGCCTCATCTGCAACGTCCAGGTGTTATAGGACAGGGAGAGGGGCACCCCAGACCCCCACAAACCTGCCTATTCTACATGGGTTCTGCCATCCGCCGCATCAACACAAAACATATGACACTTTAATGGGAAGGATCTTTAATAAAAACTAGGAAACAATACAGGTAAGGCAAAGAGTCTAGTTTCTAAATGAAGCACCCAAAGTTACCCATCCCCTCGTGGGTAAAACTCCATCCATATGGGGTCGGCCCAGAGCAAGGCCCCAAAGCCTGCCACAAGTCTAAAGCATCTTCCAGTGGGGACCCACAGAAAAGAGTCACAAACAACCGGACAAGCCCGGAAGGAAAAGAGCAAAATCAACATCCAGATAAAAGCTGCCATTGTCCCCTCCCCACGGGTCTCACCCACATCTGTGTCACCCAGTCCACGACCAAAAGACAAGCGCAGTTTTTTCACATGTCTCTAGGCTCCATGCGCCTCCTCCAGGTCTCCTGGCTCCATCCTGCTTCCTTCCTCAGTCTCTTCTGCAGAAGACTGGTAGGGGGAGGGTGGAGGCTCATTGTCTGAGTCCTCCAGGCAGGTATCCGCATTCCTGCCCCCCAGGTGGGCTTCTGGGTAGGCTTTTGCATTCAGGCCTGCTGCATGGACCTTTCAGTCCTTTTAGTGTGGTCTATTTCTTGTGACTAACAGTGAGCACTAATCCATGGAGCTCAGCAGTCCTACAGGGCCCCGGACCAACTCATGGGTGAGAGGCTCATGACTGTGGTTCCAGTTGGATCCAGTCTGCTCTTAAATCCATACCTCCCTTTTCTTCAACAGACTAACTTGACAAACTGTAAAGAGATATCTCGGGAATGCACAAGCTGGAAAAAAAATTAGTAAAACAAAACACACTATGGGTCAAGGAAATTTATGGTAGCAGGTGTCTGGGCCTAAAGTCGGATTTATTTAACCTCTTCCTTACCAGCCCACGGGAGCAGCAAAGTTTTTTCCTTGAGTCCTGTTCCTCTGTCTCTGTCCTGGGTCTCTACCTGTCTCAAATATAGTTTTCACAATTCCTTTACATGAATCAATTAGGGTTTCATGCTAACACAGAAATATTTATTTCCTGTTAATTTCATGTTTTTAAATAGCTGAGAGAAGCTTTACTTTGGAATCCAATGCACTTTGAACTATTTCGCCAGTACTACCGCTGCTTTTAATTTCAATGTAATAATACTGACATTGTGATTTATAAAGGCTTATTATGCTCTAATAACTATAATATTTTTTAATTCTCATAGAAATTCCATAAGTGAAGCACTTAAATCTTGATTTTTGCTAATGAATAAAAATCTTTCAAGTTTTAAAGTTTATATTTATGAATGAGCTGGCAGAACAGGGACTCAATCCTCCTCTGCCCCATCTAAAACCCAGGAGCCCAAACTCTTACATTCAATATCTTCCAAAATGAAGTCCCAGTCCACACTGAAGTCAGGTTTCTCTCCTACCAGTGGATGTGCGTCTGCTCTGATTCTGAGACTTTACATCTGTGCTGGAAGAACTTCCTAAACATGACTGGGGTCATTTTAAACCTTTCCTTAGCATGAAACTCAGGGGTAGCACTCAGGACCTCTGGATTTTATTCTCACACATTCCACTGACCCGGGATGACATGGTGGACACAATCAACAGATAGCCCAGGGAAGAGGGGTCTGGGCCAGGAGACATGCACCTCCCATTATTACAGATTCTGTCTTCTCACCCATAATTGGAGGAGTGCCTGGCTCTTCCGCTCTGTTGCCACATACTCTGTTGCCTTAAAATGTCTCCTCTGGTAGTGAAATGTGGTGGCGCTATCTCAGTGCCTGGTTTCTATGCGGCATCATATCAGAATTCAGAGTGACTCTGGCTTCCCCACAGTCATCTTACCCTGGTTCAGAGAACAGTTAAAGCATTTGAGGAGCAATTTGAGAGAGATGACTGGAGGCCATTCTTTTCAATGGCCTAAGAGCTTTTTCACATACAGAGTTTTTGAGCCAGTTGAAGCCAGTCTATCCCCGGAACATCTTGTCCTCCTTTTTACCCTAGTTGCCATCTACTGGAACTATATAGTAAATTAAGACCTTTGGCTTTGACATTTGAGTTGGGAAAAAGTGAAAACTGATCTAATAATCATTAGTTATGGTTTAATATGTGAGATTGTAGCCTTCTCATTTTTCATTCTGGAGCCTGGTGAGAAAGAGCCAAGGGAAAGGAGAGATTGATGGGACAGAGTAAAACCCTGAAATGTTCCCATGCCAAAAGAAGTAAGTGATCCTTGGGCGCCTTCTTATATCATGTTAAGAGCCCGTGACAGCCCTAAAAGAAATGGAGAAACACAACGAAGGTTGGGGATAAAAGAGTTTTCTGTTATTGTTCTCTTAGGCCAGGCACCTTGGCACATGAATCGCTGCCTATTCACTTTGTACAGGCCATGGTCTCCAGCCAGCCTCCCTCTTCAGGCTCCAAGAAACAGGGTTTGGGTTCAGATAACTGGCTCTGAGTAAATAGCAGCTTGTTTTTGTAACACTGAAGATGTATTTACTTTTCACTTAATGAAAGAGAGTGATGGCTAGATAAGACATGACCTGACACAAACTATAAATATTAAATCCAAACATTATAGGGCAAACTTTTTCCAGAAATTTCTAAGTTGTTACTATACAAAATCAGTGTGGGTATTTTTAGTTGCTGGGGAGATATTTCATTAATTTTTCTGAAGGGAAAACGCTGTGGGATGGTGAAGAAAACCTAAAAACAAAAAACAAAAAAAGGAAACCTAAAAACATTGTGTGTGTGTGTGTATTGTGGATAGCACAGCTGTAATTTGACATTCTCTAGTAAGATCAGCCTGTTTCTCACTGGTGGGAAATTCAGAATGGCTCAGAAAATTGCAGAGGGTGAGGGGGTAATCTGTGAATTGGTTGAGAGGGAAGTGTTAAATAATTCCTGAAGTATCTCTCCATCATAGAAAAGAATGAAGATTAGCAGGGGGCGGGGTGGAAATGGTAGCACAGGAGAGAAAAAACATATGGTGCCTCGTAAAACATGGTCCCACAGTTCTTTGTCATCCATTAGGGATTAAAATGTGAATGGGGAGTTCAGACTGTGCAGGCAGCAAGCACACCACTGAGGACAGGTCAGTGGTGGTGACCAGTCATGTCAGAAACCCTGGAGGTTGATGTCAAGTGGTACCCTGGGAAAAGCTGGGGATCAAATGCTGCCCCACAAGGAACATTCACTAGAGGCCAGCGGGAATGCTGAGTCAGTGCCTGCTCTTATCCATATGAGATGGCAGGAATCCAGCCCTGGGAACTGTAGCCAGTGTACAGAAATAGGGATAGAACAAGACCTGGCAAGTGGAGATTACCACAGAGCACCAAAGACAACACAAAAACTTTCATGAATGATTTTTAAATGTTATAAAGATTCCCCTTACTCAGCAAAATGCATTCCTACTTGTAGTATCTCATCAAGATTTCTGGACCCTGTCCAGTCCTCCATCAATCTGCAGAGATAAATGGAACCGGAAATCAGGCCTTTCACAAGCCCTCAGCCTGCAGGAGTTTCTGCAGATTTGAAGGAAGGCTTGAGAACTTTGCTGCGAGACCTGACTTCCTAGTTCTAACTCTGACAAATACCACTGTCACAAATTAAAAGGGTCTAATGTTTTAAATGTGGAATTTCATTCAATACTAGGAGTATTCATTTTCACATAGGAGTGGGAGATTAAATTATGACATTTATAAAATAATAACATTTCCCTAAAATACCAGAGTCCACTGGCAAATTTAGTGGTGAATTAAAAAAAAATAATTGTTTCCATTCCATTCTTCTTATCCACAGTCTTTATTATTATTATTATTTTGATACCATTATCCCTTGTGTTTCCTTGTCCCATTCCCTTCCCCTTCCTCTTAATCCCAGAGCCTTCAGGAAGTTTATTAATGTCCACTTGTTTTTTAAAGTGTTTTACATTATGGAATTGCCTACTATGTAAATGTTTAGTATTTGTTTTTATCACTCTTATTTTACTCACATAATTCTCTCAAATCCCATCTATATTGCTGAAAAGACTGTATTTCATCTTTTCTACTGGCTATATAATACTCAATGTTGTGTGTATACCACAGCTTCTTTATCCAATTGTCTATCAGTAAACATTTAGGCTGCTTCAATGTCTTAGCAATGGTAAATAATACTGCTATGGACATTGTGGAACATAATGTGCTTTTTTATCCATAGTTTATATTTTGTGGATCTATACCGAAGAGTGGGATTAGTGGGTTGTATGGTATTTCCATTTTTAGTTTTTTAAGGTAAATCCAGATTGCTTTATATAATGACTGTATCAGTTAACTTTTCTACCAACAGTGTAATAGGGTTCCTTTTCCTTCACATCCTCTCCAACATTTGTTGGGGATAATTTTAATATGTGCCATTCTTAGGGGTGTGAAATGGAATCTCATTACAGTTTTAATCTGTGTCTCTCTAATTAGGAATTTTGATGAACATATTTTCATCTGTTTTTTGGCCTTCTGAATATTTTTTTTGGTAAATTGTCTGTCCCTATCTCCTGCCCACATATTAATGGGATTATTTGGTTTTGATATTGTTAAATTTAGTGAGTTTTTAAATAAATCTTTAAATAATTCTGTTAGCAATTACATATTGTGTGATGTTTTCTTCCATTCATTAGGGTGTCTATTTAATCATCTTATATTTTCTTTCATTCTATAGAAGCTTTTTTATTAGAGGTTATCCCAATTGTTTACTAGTGTTTATTTCCTTTCCACATGTGCTAATTCAGCAAAAATATCTTTATTGTTGATATCATGGAATGTATTGCCAATGTACAATGTAAATTGTACAATGTACATATTGCCAAGGTAATATGATACCACTACTTCTCTCTTTTTTTGTTAGAGTTGTCTTTCAACTTGAAGCTTTTGTGTTTCCATAATTTTTGGTAAGTTTCTTTGAAAATTACTGCAGGTATTTTGAAGGGGGTTATGTTAAATTTGTATATCATTTTAGGCAGAGCAGTCATTTTGATTATATTTATTCTCCCCATCCATGAATATGGCCATCCCTCCATCTCCTTATGTCCTATACACTTCCTTCATCTTGAGTTCTCATTGCATGTTAGTCAGATGATTCAAAGTTACTTAATATTTTTAAAAAAATTATAAATGAAGTTATTTTCCTAATTTCTTTTACTTCTTGTGCATTGTATGTAAAAAAGCAGTGGATTGTGTAGGTTGATTTTGTAAACTAGTGTATTGATTTATTTTTTCTAATAAATTTTTATTATTTTTTAGGATTTTCTATTTAGAATATCATATCATCTGTGAATAGTGATAGTTTCACTTCTTGTTTTCCTGTGTGGGTTTGTTTTATTTCCTGCTTTTGTGTGATAGTTTTGGCCAAATTTAGAACTAAGTTAAATAGATGTGGAGGCAATGAACATCCCTGTCTTGTTTTCAAACTAAAGGTGAAAACTTCCTTATTTTTCAATATTAAATATTACATTGTGATATATGACCTTTGATGTAATGAGGTAGTTTCCTTCTATTCCCATCAGGTTTTGAGTTCTTATCACAAATGACTGTCGAACCTTATCAAGTGATTTCTCTACATTGATAAATATTATCTACATTGATAAATATTATTGATAAATATTATAATTTTTTTATCTTTACTTTTTTGATATGATATATTAACTATTACTAAGAATTGTTGAGGGTTTTGTATCTATATTCATTTTTTAGTGTGTGTGATGTTCTTGTCTGATTTTGGTATCAGAGTAATGTTGATCTCAGAAAATATGTTTGGAAATCTTCTGCCTTCCTCATATTTGGAAGACTTGGGATCAGTTATTAGTTAGTCTTTAAAGATTTAATATGTTTCATTAGCAAATCCATCTAGTCCTGGGCTATTGGCTTTTATTTTCATAGAATTATGATTAATGTTTCAGTTTCCTTGCTTGTAATTGGTCTGTCATCAATTTTCTGTCTGGTTGATATGTCAATTAATGAACATGAGGTACTGAAGAATCCTATTACTATTTTATTGCTGTCAATTACTGTTTTTAGTTTTGTTAATAGTTGCTTATATATTTTGATGCTCTTGAAAATGACATTCTATTGTATTGATCCCTAATCATTACACAATGTCTACCCCTGTCTCTTGTTACCTGTTGTAGATTCATTATTGATACATGAGGATTTGCTACTGCCATTTGTCTTTAGTTTTCTGGTTCTATCTATTTCCAATTCAGTTGTGTGTGTGTGTGGCTCTGTGTGTGTGTGTGTGTGTGTGTGTGTGTGTATTTTCTTCATTTCAATTCAATATGAGAACTCCTTTCAACATTTATAGTAGAAGAATTCTAATATTAGCATCTAATATTAGCATTTCTTCAACTTCTAGTTTTGTGGAAAAGACTTTATTTATCCCTCATGTTTGAAAGAGTGTTTTCAGGGTAAAATATTCTTGGTTAGCAATTTTTATCTTTAAGTATTTTGGAAACATCATTCCATTCTCTTCTTACCTGTAGGTTTTCCTCAGTGAAGTCTGATATAAGATCGATGTACCTTTATGAGTTACTTATTTTTTTTTCACTAGCCACTTTCAATATTCTTTCCTTGTCTTTGTAGTTTCACAACTATATATCTTGGTGTAGGTCTCACTACATTTAAATAACTAGGTGTTTTTTTAGTTCTTCATAGACTCATGATTTAGTCCCTTAATGTTTCACAATTTTTTCTCTATTATTTCTTTGAATAAGTGTTCAGTTCTCTTCTCTCCCTTTTCTCTTTTGGGAATACATTTTATCTTTATCTTGTCTGTCCTAGTGGAGATTTTTTTTGGTCATATCTGCCTTTTCCTTCCACATAGGTCCTTTGTGCATTATTACATTTGAGGTCATTAATTCAGTATTCCATTTGGCATAGTCTGCTTCTATAGGGTTCTCTGGAATTTTTAATCTTCACCATTGATATTTTAGCCTTCTAAAACTCCCTTACTTTCTTATTTGAATCTTCGACTTCTATTTTCTGTTTATTGTATTTCTCATGATACTTATTTGTTTGCTTGAAGTATTCCATGACTTTGTGGTTGGTTTCTGGAAGCTATTCTCTCTTTTGGCATCATGTTTTTTTGAGATCTCAACTTGCCATGTATGGTTTCAGTTTTTCATCTATCTATCATGAAGTTTTAGATCTTAGAGATTTGAAACTACTTCTACTTTTTTGCATTTCCAGCACTGTGATTTTTATATTATTTTGGATGATTGATCTTTCTGGACTTGAGTAGGTCTGAGACCTAACCTTGTAACAGTTGAATTAGGGATTTGGAAAGGGACTTGGAGGTGTGAACTTTCTGGTTTGAATGTCCTGGGGCATTGGGGGCCTCATATTTGTGGCACACACATAGATGTCCTCTCTGGGGATTCAGACCTGAGATTTTGTGCTATCCATATGGGTTCTCAGTGAACATTACAAGTACCTAAATATGGAGAGAGGGGAGCATAGCCCAGCACACTTACTTTGTTCCTTGTATTGAGGACTTGTCCTCTAGGAGCACTATAGCTTTTCTGTATGTATTTTCATTTAGTCAAGGGTGTGCATCCACACTCTCTAGTTTCTTTCTCCTTTGGGACCCACAGCCATATAGCACTGCTATGGCAATTTGTAAAGGATCCTGCACTCCCTGACCACAACTTACTAAAGTATCTCTCCACTCACCTCTTGTTCACTGAAACATGACATTCCATGTTCCTTATCACACAGTCTGCCTGGTCTTTGATATCCAAGATACATCCACTTTCATTCTAAGCTATGGGACTTTCTGGTTCTAGCACTCTACTAGTTGACTTAAATTATCTTATGAGGAGTGAAGCAAGGAACCCTCTCTGATACCTTGTTGGATTAAGGCTCAGGGGAATGGGCATGAAAATTTCATGTCTTTCCAGGCACACCATTCACTATTTGGAATCAAAAACATTTTTCTTGCTTATTTAGAAGCAAAGCCTACCTGATCTGAAAGTTCTCTTTAATCTTTACTTATTCCATTTGGTTTCATCATTCAAATATTTCATTGTTGTCTAATAACCAGATTCTTCTGTTATTGATTATGGGTGAAGCCCAACCCCTACTGAGGATTCTGTGCAGTATACAATCTATATTAGTTATTAACATTCCAAAGTCTGAAAAGTTTTTAAATTCCAAAAACAGCTGACCCCTGTGTTTTAAATCACAGTGCATAGAGTTGTAGTTATTTTAAGCAAGGCACCAAAGTCCTCTCCCAGGGCCAATGTGAACTTCAGAGCCAGTGAAAACAGAAAAACCAAACCTTTTTGTAAAACACTCCATCAGTCACACTTTTTACATCCTTAGGCCTGTATTCCTCTATTTAATGCAAACTAGACTTTTTAACTCTTCATTAGTTTTTATTGAAAAATGGTTTTGTATAGAAAATTGCAAAGTGATTATACCAATAAAGTGCTTATGGCTCTTAGCTTAGACTTCACAGTCCAATAAAGAAGCCACCAGTCACCTGAGACTAGTTCTGAGAATTGAATACTATCAGTATAAAATGCACACTCAATTTTATAGATGTAAAAAAAGAAAAATAATAAAAAATATCTCATTTATACTTTTTTTTGCATGTATTACATTTTGAAATGTTGTTATTTTGGATATATTTAGTTGATAAGATTTATTATTAAAAATCATTTCACTGTGGCCCTCACTGTCTTGTTCGAGGTCTGCTACTTTAGAGAGGCAGAGAGTAAGACTTGGGAGAGAAAGCTGGTAGCACAGGTAAAGCAATTCTAGTCACTATGGTTGTTTGTCTCCTTCTTCAAGCTGGGAAAGATAACAGAATTCATATCAGCTGACTTCTTTTTGTCTGTGAAAAGACTGGTCAACATAGCCCATGCCCTTTTCTGTGTTCCTTCCTGGCTAACTTATTTACTTCAAGGATCAGTGACTATTTGTTTTGCCCTCTGAGGAAAATACACATTTATAAAAACTGTTCATTAAAAAAAAATGTGTTCAAGGTAAATAATTTAGAAAATGAAAGACTTGGGTAAAAATTATTAACTATCTATAATCCTATCACCAGAGAAAAATAACAAAAACTTATATTGCACTTACTATGTACCAGATATTATTTGAGCTATTGTAAATACTATATTGCATCAAAACCAATGACTGTGAGTTTATCTTTTTTGATTGCTGAGTAATATTCCATCATGTATATGTACCACATCTTCTTGATCCAGTTATCTATTTTTGGGCATTTGGGTTGCTTCCATAGCTTAGCTATTGTAAATAGTGCTGCTATAAACATAGGGGTGCAGGCGCCTTTTTGAATTAATGTTTCTGTGTCCTGTGGGTAAACTCATGCAATCTGCAGCAACATGGATGGAGTTGGAAGGGATCATGCTCAGTGAAATAAGCCAGAAAGAAAAAGAAAAATACCAGATGGTCTCACTCATAGCAGGATTTTAGGAAACCTAAATAAAGGACCAAGTAAAAGACTAATCATAATAAAGTGAAAATCAAAATCAATAAGCAACTATAAACCAATGACACACTATAGGAGGGGGAGGAGGGAGTAGGATCAAAACAAGGGGGTGTGGGCCTCCTCTGGTGGTGCAGTTGGTTGAGCGCCATGCTGTGAAGCTTTCCCCAGCCTCTGCAGTGCCAGTTCGATCCCTGCCAGCTGGTCGGCGAGGGTCCCACATGGCGTAGCAGACCTCTCCTGTTGTGCCCGCTGCTCCCCTCAGCAGTATATTTCGTCAGTCTGCCTGTTCTGTTCCCCGCTCTGTCTCTGGTGAATCCTCTCACCATCCTGCACATCTGGCCTGTACCCCGGTTCTTATATAAAATAAATAAATAAACCTAAAAAAAAAAACAAAAAAAACAAGGGGGATGGGAATTGTATGGGGACTATAACCAAGATGAAAATACATACATTGTGGGGCCTCCTCGGTGGCACAGCGGTTGAGTGCTGAGTTGCAAAGCTGACCGCAGCCTCTGCAGTGCCGGTTCGATCCCCGGCTGCTCCCCGGCCACTGGAGGAGAGTCCCACATGGCATGCAGGCCTCTCCTGCCGCCCGCTGTTCCCCTCAGCAGTGTACTTCGGTCTTTCTGCCTGCTCTGCTCCCTGCTCTGGCTCTGGTGAATTCTCTCACCCTCCTGTGCTTCTGACTGTACCCAATGTTTGTATAAGTAAATAAATAAATCTTTAAAAAAAAAAAAAGAAAATGCATACATTGTGCAAAAATGAAAAATGATGTAAAAATTATATAAATTGAAAATAAAAACAATGACTGCGAGAGGCAACTCTTCCACATGGACACCAACATAAGATTTAAAAAAGTGATGTCAACTAAATTTTGACATAGAGTCCCTGTCATTTAAAATTTTTCTCTATGCTTTGTGGGGAAATAAAGCTCTTGTGTTATATATACATATACATACATACATATATATAACATAACACACATATAATGTATATTATATATAATATATATTATATATTACATATATATAACATATATATATTTTTATATATATCATTGTTCATTTTTGTACAAGTTTGCTTTCTCCTCTCAGGTGTATTCCCCATAAAATTCCCACCACCAGTTCACCCATGAACCATCACCATAGTCCCTTGGGCAAAAAAATCTTTTTTATTTTTTATTTATTTTATATTTATATATAATTTTATTTATACATTTTTATGTCATTTTTCATTTTTGCACAATGTATGCATTTTCATTTGGTTATACTCTCCATACAATTCCCACCCCCCTTGTTTTGATCCTATTCCCTCCTCCCCTCCCCATAGTGTGTCTCTAGTTTATAGTTGCTTATTGATTTTGATTTTGAAAAATACCAGATGGTCTCACTCATAGCATGAATTTAGAAAACCTAAATAAAAAAGTTCTTTTAGATTAATTTAGGCATATAGATGTATTATGAATTACTATCCATATGTAAAAAGAGAAAAGTGAGAAAAATAAAATGGTAAAGATATTCCTAATTTTTATTTACTTTCAATCTCAAAGGCTTTTTGACTAAGTTATCAACATTGGTTTATATCATCAGTAATTTTGTTGAGGCACATATCTTGAAGTAATTCATAAAGGAAGTGGAAATTGCTCATAACAGGCTTTGAAGTTGACTTGGCAAATTATGCAAGTAATAGTGTACTTTTAGTTCTTGCTCCAAAAGTTGGCAGAACACATCACATTAGTCTCTACCTCCTCACTCTCCTTCTTCACGTAGTTTTCTGGTCCCTGGGAATTAAGAGCTCCATTCTTATCTCCAGGATTTTTTTCAAAGTGTTAATATTCATTCTGCAATTGTTGATGGAAATATTTTTGTTGGTTCTGCTTGACTTTTTGACATTTTCTAAATGTAACTGAATGCTATCTCACCAACAGTGAACCATAGATTCCATCAGTTGAGAGCAGCATAAAAATCTCAAATACACAAATATTGTAATTTTTTAGAAAGTCAATGAAATGAGATACAGGATAAACTATTCTCACATGAATACTCTAATATAGTGCTATTATGATCAGTTTCATTTTACAGGTAAGAAATATCAGGCAAGATGAAGTTCAGTAACTTATTCAAGATCACAATATTTAACACTTGTATAAATTACAGAAGTATCAATGTGTTTGCATATATGCTAATGTTCATTATGGCATTTTCTTGCTAACTGTGAACGATCATGTTTTTTGAAGCAGAATTTTATATTCCAAATGTTAAGACACTGGAGAGAGGAAATATGTTTATGAGTGCTTATGTTATGAATAAACATCTGCAAATTTTTATATATTCTTTGAGTTCACTACAATAAAGCAATAAAGACAATAATTTCAATATTTCACTCCCCAAAGCTTTAAATATACTTTGAAAAATTTGAAAAAACTTATTTTTTTCATATAAAAGGCTTGTTAAGATGTCCCTTTTCTCAGTATGTCTCTCCATCCAAATGCACAGTATTTGTCTGATTTAAGACTCAGAATGGGGGAAGATATTCACCTTTGGGCAATTCTACATGTCTACAAATGCGGAATAACTTGAATAGTGTTTTTTGTATCAACCTGCCCTGAATTTAATCTACCTAGTTTACCACAGCAGGATTGATGTTTCCTAATTATCCGATCTGCAATATTTGTTTATAAAACTGTAATTTTTAATTTATAAAGCAGTTCTGCTTTATACTTTCTCTCTTCTGTGAAAATTCTGCTTCTGGGGTTCCTGTTAAAACTTGGAATATTGTGCAGTGTATTTTTATTTTTAGAAAGGAAAGTGTTCAGGGCCTCCCCGGTGGCGCAGCGGTTGAGTGCTGGGCTGCGAAGCTGCCTGCAGCCTCTACAGCGCCAGTTCGATCCCCAGTCACTGGGCGAGGGTCCCACATGGCGCGCACCCTCTCCTGCCACCCACTGCTCCCCTCAGCAGTGTATCATAAGTCTTCCTGTTCTGTTCTCTGCTCTGGCTCTGGTGAATTCTCTCACCCTCCCGTGCTTCTGACTGTATCCAGTGCTTGTATAAATAAATAAGTAAATCTTTTTTAAAAAAAAAAAAAAAGGAAAGTGTTCATCATCATTCCCAACCTGAGAATATTAGGTTGCATGAAATTTCAGAAGAGATTTTAGGACAGTTATCTACAAAAACTCTCAAATAACACTGCCTAAGTAGCTAGTGGAGGATAGTGGACCAAATGTATAAGGCATGTAAGCCAGATTATAACTGATGGAGATGACAGGTAGGTTATGGAAATTCCCTAAAGGTTGGATACATAATGAAGAGGAGGTCGTATGAGCAACTTATCCAACATCACAGATGAGGGAACAGGGGCTGGCAGGGTTGAGCAATGTGCCTGAGGCATGGGGCTGGGTCACATCCCTAATCAGTATCAGCAGTGGGTTCAGGATTTCTAATAACATGTTGAATAGTAGTGGTGAACATGAACACCCTTGTGTAATACCACATCTTAACAGAATAGTTATTAGTGTTTTACCATTGACAGTGTTGATTGTGCATGTCTCATATATGGCCTTTATCATGTTGAGGTGTGTTCCATCTATCTAAAGTTTTTTATTGTTTTCATCATAAATGGATGTTGAATCTTATCTAATGCTTTCCATTGGCATCTATTGATAATATCAGTATTTCCTTTTATTGATGTGGTGAATCACATTGAGTTTTGGATGTAGAATAAACTTGTGTAACTGAAAAAAAACCCATTTGGTCATGTTTTATCATCCTTTCAACACATTGCTGAATTCAGTTTGTAAAGATTTCTCGGAGGATTTTTGCATCTATGTTCTTTGGGAATATTGTTCTGTAGTTTTCTCTTTGTGATGTTCTTGTCTGGTTTTGGTATCAGGATAATGTTGGCCTCATAAAATGTGTTTTGAAGAATTCCCTCTTTCTCCATATTTGGAAAAGTTTGATAAAGGTGTTAGTTCACCTTTGAGTGAGTTTGGTAGAACTCACTTATGAAGTCATCTGGTTGGTATTGTTTTTGGAGTCTTTGATTACTGTTTCACTTTCCTTGCTTGTAATTGGTCTATTCAGGTTTTCTATTTTCTTCTGATTCAGTCTCAGATGGTTCTGTGTTTCTGAGAATTTGTTAATCTCTTCTAGGATATTCAACTTACTAACATACATACATTTGCTCAAGTAATTTCTTTTTTTTTTCCAGCAGAAGAGATTTTTATTTGTAAGAAAAGACATTTTCATTTTGACCACTGTCTTTGTAAAGTTATATTCTTATACAAATCTGTACTGTATCTTTTCCAACAGTTATCACCAAATTTTATAAAATCTTAGGGAGAAGTTAGATGAGTAATGATCTTATTATAAAATAGTTAGAAGAACATTTCCATGAGAAAAAAATTGAAGAGTTTTATAGTTGAAAGGAATTTTAGAATTTATCTCATCCAACAACTTATCACACACGAATCACCTCTCCTTCTCCTCAAGGTCATGGATGACCTACGTGTTACTAAATCCAGTGGACATTATTTGAGTCTTGACTTCTTATGTGCATTTGACACTGTTGACTTATTGCCACATCTCAAAATACTCTTTTCTCTTGGCTTCTGGTAAATAATATTTCTCCTATCTGTAGCTTTGTCTCTGATAGCTTCTTATCTTATTTCTTTTTTTAAATTTTATTTTTATATTCCCCATACAATTGCTACCCCCTTATTTTGACTGCAATCCTTCCTTTCCCTGTCCCCCACTCCCCATAGTGTGTCTCTGGTTCATAGTTGTTTGTTGATTGTGATATTTTCTTTCTTCCAGTTATTCTTTTTTCTGGTCCCTTATTTAGGTTTTCTAGATTCCTGCTATGAGTGAGACCATCCGGTATTTTTCTTTTTCTTTCTGGCTTATTTTGCTGACCGTGATCCCTTCCAGTGCCATCCATGTTGCTGCAAATTGCATGTGTTTATCTTTTTTGAATGCTGAGTAATATTCCATGGTGTATATGTACCACATTTTCTTGATCCAGTCATCTATTTTTGGGCATTTGTGTTGTTTACAAAGCTTAGCTATTGTAAATAGTGCTGCTATAAACATAGGGGTGCAGGTGTTCTTTGGAATTGATGTTTCTGTGTCCTTTGGGTAAATACCTAGGAGTGGAATTGCTGGATTTTATAATCATCTGGATTTCTGCAATGTGTGTCCTAAGTCTCCTCAAGATGGCGCTGCCCTATCAATGAGGCACACCAGCAAGCAGTGGGCCAGGATCCAACACACAGTGGCAGCTAGAGGTGCTCACAGGTGGGGCCACTGAGATGACACTGGAGGAGCCCATAGGAGTGACCTGGATAGAGTGTTGGTCACCCCTCAACAGTGCTGGACGGCACTGGTCAGTAGTGCCAAAAAATACTGGTTACCAACAGGCAGTGTCAGAGATACCTGCATTAACAGTTCTTTGTAAGTTGTTGCCCTACACCAACAACAAACAACTCTTTGAGACACCAAGCCAACACCTATAGCTCTCCTTTGAGGTGATGTCAGAGCTTCTGAGAGGCTAACAATAAACTCCTGCTACTGCCCTTGAAGTCTCAGAGGCTCTGGCACTCAAGTCTAGCTTGTACTGCAAAGCTGCAGTCTGCATACTCCAGCAGCAGGTGGGAAGCTCCCACCAATGCTGCCACATTGATCAGTGACTACAGTCTGTAAACACTGGGGTAGAGGGATGGAAAACCACTGCTACCACTCAGTCTCCAGGTGCCACTGCTCAGGTGGCGGGCCATGGCAAAGCCAGTTATCTCCGAAGCTTGTGCCACAGGGTTCCAGTTTCAGAGAGGATAAGAAATCAAATTAAAGTTAGCTCCATTTTTTCCTCACTCTTTAATCAGTTTATTAAACATGACAATTGTCATAAATTTTGGTTGAATTATGCACATTTTTGTGGCCTAGATACAATCCTAAATCAGTTCAGTTTCTAAGGATGATTCCACATAAAGTTACTTTCTTCATTTCTACTTTCTGCCTCTTACTCCAAGCCATAAAACACCATTTCATGATGGTTTGATTAAGGTATTGAATTCATTTGTGTCTTTATTTTTGGGTCAGTTCACTGACAGTTTTTCTTTATGGTCAATGAAATGCTTTGTCAGGCTAAATCACATTTATGTAAAAGCTTTTCAATATATATCCAGTTGGAATTCTTGTGATGAAATGTAAGAACTTTTCAGGAATAACAGAAACACTGTACATGTATATGTCTGTGCACACATGTATGCCTAAAAATGTTAGAAAACCTGGTTGTTTTAGAGAATTTTTGTTTTAATTTGTTCTCTTAAGAACTTATCCAATTAGAACTTCATATTTCTCTTCTGCAGTGCTTTATAAGAACCTGTGACCATCAATCTTGCTTTTCTATCTGCTGATTTTTTGCAACCTTTTTGAGTTCAATTTTATTTAAAGTTAAATATTCCATTGTTTTTAGAGAAATGCAGTTGTAAATTAACAAGATTCAATGCAATTATGGTTCCATTTTTTTTTTCAAGGGGTGATTAAAATTTCACCAACTCTTTTAGCAACACCGAAAATTTGGCCATGCATTTGTGGCACTTGTCACATGATACTTTAAATAATCTTCCAAATGTCAGCTGTAATGTTATCTCTCACTGCTAAGAAATTGATGGGCCTATAGTTAGCCACAAAAAGACAGCTGAATATATAAGATGTTCTTCAAGGAAGATGCTAGAAAATCCTGATTAATACCATCATTCCCTCTGGAATTAATTTTCAGTTCTCCATCAGGTGTGTTGATGGAAAGCGGTCATACAGTTCTAGTAATTGCCTTGGATTCCTGTGCTGTCCTTCATCAGGGCCTCTAATGAAGTCTGAGTTGTAGCCTGGGGTTGATGCCAGACTGGAATGCAGGAAAGCTGAAAGCTGACACCAATTCAACTGAGCAAAAGGCCCCGTGCTAAGGTTGTCTCCATGACAACCTGGGTATTTTCCTGGTGATGCATTTACACAGCAGGGTTAAAGTTCTGTGAAAGCAACAGCTGTTATAAAAACAGTATATTAAATATGTTTAGGACTGTAAAATGTGTATTCTTCTCTGGCATTTCATTTAGGGAAATAATGAAAATGCAAAATGTATTGAAAACAATTACAAAAGGATGAGATCTTCCTTTTGACAAATCAATTTTATTCTTGCCTTCTGAAAGGCAGTATGAGTAAATTTTTTTATCATTTTCATCCTCCTTGTTCCATCATTAACTTATTTTAAAAGTATCCTTTCATATTAAAAGCCTAGAACCATGATTCCTTTGCACTGACCAGTATATCTACAGTAAATCCCTTGGCACATAATTGGGAGAAAAGCAATGTGTTAGCCCTACAACCAAAATCATTTGTCAGCTTTTTATTTGATTTTGTTCTTTTCTACTCACAACGTTTTAGCCTTTCATACTAACTGATTATTCTGACAGGCATTAAAAAAAGAGAGACAAATCGTTTTTCAAACAGTCCAAAAATATATTGATTTTTCATCAAAAACTTTTGTTTCCCTTTTTTTTTTGCAAATCCTGTGTTGATGACACTAATGTCAGGGTTTTTTTAGGCCACGGTTTTTGCAAGAGGTAAACTTACCTTAGTCTTGAATTCAGCAAGCCAGTGAACATTGCTGCAACGTTCTGAACAATCACCAAACTTTCCAATTTGCCCTAGACAGAGTGCTTTCCTGAGACTACTAAAATTAAGAAATTCCTGGGCAAACAAGGTCTGGTTGGTTACTGTAGCACTCAGAAAAATTGGCCAGCATCTGTTAATAGGCCAGACTTGTACTGAGGCAGTAGAATATAAAGTCAAATAGTCCTTGCTTGATCAAGCCTCATCTATCTTAGTAATTTAGTGGAAAAATGCAGTAAGTATATTTTGGCTCTCTACAGGAGTGTGTTCATATCTACAATAAGCAATGATAAAATTTCTATCTATATTTAGAGGGTGCTGTGAACCAAGGCACTCTCAGTGAAGTGTCTGGTGGAAACCATTCTGCCCTAAGCTGCCATCTTGGTTGGACTGAAAGTGCGTCTGATGACAGCTTCCTGCTTGCTTTTGTCTCTACACCAGTAGAGGCCAGCATTGTCCAGGGAAGCTCTTCCACATGATGTTCTTTCTGGGCCCTAGAGATGACAAATGCAGGAGTCCTTTTCTCCTTGTCAAATCAGTAAAACCAGTCATGTGACATTTCACCCTTGCTTTTTCTATCCCGGAAATTGAGCAGAGGAAATGTAAAATCTTAAAAAATTAAAAAATAAATTTCTGCATTCTGGTCATAGAATATTTTTGAAAATATTTTTCTAAATCAAATGAAAATATTTTTCTAAGTCAAATGAACTTGTTGCCTGACTACTTTGTCTAATGCAGGTGGACTTGCGGAATTCAAGGATACAAGACAAAAGAAGCACCTAGCAAATCTTCTAGACATATCTTACACTGTGTCCTATCAAAGAAGGTTCCAAGGAGAAAATATCCCAGTCTGACTGAATTTCCCAGCAGGGTGGCCCAACAGTGGGGATGGATTTTTCCTAGTCAACCACAGGAGTGAAAATTCTATCTTTGAGAATTCATTTATTCATTCACCAGATATTTCTTGAGTGATTACTACATACCAGGCACTGATCTAGGTTCTGAGGAAAAGAAGCAATTGGGGGTGGAAGGGGGAATTCAAAGACAATACAAAGATCTGTGTTCTCAATCTATTTACATTATCATGAGGGAGAATAAATTAAAACTCCATTAGCACATGTACTCATAAATAATTTTTTTAAAATGGGTTTATTTTAACTTTCTCCTTTCAAACAACTCCTTCATATAAGTTCACACATTACAGTTATATCCTCAAATTATATTACAGTATCTGGACTAATACTCTAAATAAGTGTGGATTGGCCCCCTAAAGTCTGTCACTTTCCCCCTAATGTCACAGCATGCTTAATATGAGAGTAAAGCTAGCAAGTAGCTGTTAAGAACTGGACTATTTAAAATCATCCAAAGTAAAGTTAGAGTGCATGCAACACAACGTGGAGCTTAATACAGTCAAGGTTCTTACAGAACAAGGTAAAATCACCTATTTTCTTTTTTTTTTTTTTTTTTTTTATTTTATTTTTTTATTTATTTATTTGTTTGTTTGTTTGTTTTGCTTATACATGCACTGGGTACAGTCAGAAGCATGGGAGGGTGAGAGAATTCACCAGAGCCAGAGCAGGGAGCAGAGCAGGCAGAAGGACCGAAGTACACTGCTGAGGGGAGCAGCGGGCGGCAGGAGAGGTCTGCGTGCCATGTGGGACCCTCCTCCAGTGGCCGGGGAGCAGCCGGGGATCGAACCGGCGCTGTAGAGGCTGCGGGCAGCTTCGCAACCCAGCGCTAAACCGCTGCGCCACCGGGGAGGCCCAAAATCACCTATTTTCTTAGCTGAATGAGCTATGTTGCCAAGCAGTCAAACATGGCAAAAGAAGTGCAATGCTGAATTCTGAAGCAGAGACTTTGTGGGCAAATGGGACCCAATCCATTCTTCTCATTTAATCTTAAAGGTAATTAGATAGACTACTTTTTGGAAGCAAGTTCAGCTAGTTTGTCTATAACTGGATTGATTCATATAACTGAGGGTCACAGAATTGGATGGTTCTGAAGAACTATGGTGCTTCATGGACATAATATTTCCAATGAAGAAGTGTTCTTCCACTTGAATCCCACAGTATGCTGAGAATATAGTTTTCAAGGAATGTGTGGTTTTTCTTTATTTTAATTTTCCCATATATATATAACTCAGATATCAAAGATTGACCAATAATACTCAATTTATCATTCAAAATAATTTTTCTACTTAGTTTGGTGGCTTTCCAAAATATTGACCAGAAACTGGAGACCTTTGAAAACATCAATTTATTGAATAAACTCGTGGATCTTGAGGCTATGTAACTGTATTAAATATCAAAACTCTGAATAAATGCTACAATGCCTTGTTTATAATAAATTCTGTCTCTTAAAATATGCACAAGAATAAAGATAAGGTATAATTTCAATAAGTACTACATTTTATATTCAATACTGTCAAGTTTTTGTTAAGAATTACTTCCATTCACAGCATAGGTAAATGATGAGACTTTTCTTACTTTTTTTATTTTAAATAATAAATTTTATTTTTATATTCCCCCATACAATTGCAAACGCCCCATTCTGACCCCAATCCTTCCCCTCCCGCCCCCCACCCCCCAAAAAGTGTCTCTGGTTCATAGTTTTTTGTTGATTTTGATTTTCACTTTCTTATATTCATTTTCCTGGTCCCTTATTTAAGTTTTCTAGATTCCTGCTATGAGTGAGACCATCCGGTATTTTTCTTTTTCTTTTTGGCTTATTTCGCTGAGCATGATCCCTTCCAGCGCCATCCATGTTGCTGCAAATTGCATGTGTTTATCTTTTTTGAATGCTGAGTAATATTCCATGGTATATATGTACCACATCTTCTTGATCCAGTCATCTACTTTTGGGCATTTGGGTTGTTTCCAAAGCTTAGCTATTGTAAACAGTGCTGCTATAAACATAGGGGTGCAGGTGCTCTTTGGAATTGATGTTTCTGTGTCCTTTGGGTAAATACCTAGGAGTGGAAT
This sequence comes from Talpa occidentalis, assembly GCF_014898055.3. Taxonomy (NCBI): domain Eukaryota; kingdom Metazoa; phylum Chordata; class Mammalia; order Eulipotyphla; family Talpidae; genus Talpa; species Talpa occidentalis. Next base: position 72,427,637 of record NW_023605083.1, read on the forward strand.
TGCTGGATCATATGGAAGCTCTATGTTTAGTAGGTCCAGAAATCTCCACACAGCTCTCCATAGTGGTTGGACCAGTTTGCACTCCCACCAACAGTGCAGGAGAGTTCCTTTTTCTCCACATCCTCGCCAACATTTGTTGTTGCTAGTTTTTTTAATATGTGCCGTTCTCACTGGTGTGAGATGGTATCTCATGGTAGTTTTGATTTGCATTTCCCTGATTGCAAGTGATGTTGAACATTTTTTCATATGTCTGTTGGCCATTTGCATTTCCTCTTCAGAGAAGTTTCTTTTTAGCTCTTCTGCCCATTTTTTGACTGGATTATTTTCTTTGTTGTTGCTGAGTCTCATCAGCTCTTTGCAGATTTTTGTGATCAGTCCTTTATCATTAGTGTTGGGTGCAAAAATGTTCTCCCAGTTGGTGGGGTTTCTCTTGTTTTTGTTATTGTCTCTTTTGCTGTGCAGAAGCTCTTTAATTTGATGTAGTCCCAGCTGTTTATCTTTGCCTTCACTATCACTGCTTTGGGTGATGTGTCTGTAAAGATGTCTTTGATGTGCAAATCCCGTAGTGTTTCGCCTATATTTCCTTCTATGTATTTTATGGTTTCAGGTCTTATGTCTAGTTCTTTAATCCATTTTGAGTTGATTTTTGTGTATGGTGTGAGGTAGTGGTCAAGCTTCATTCTTTTGCATGTAGCGACCCAGTTTTCCCAGCACCATTTATTGAACAAACTTTCTTTGTTCCAATGCATAGTCTTTGCTCCTTTGTCAAAGATTAGTTGACCATAAATCTGTGGGTTTATTTCTGGATTTTCTATTCGATTCCATTGGTCTGTATGTCTGTTCTTGATCCAATACCATGCAGTTTTGATGATTATGGCTTTGTAGTATAGTTTGAAGTCTGGGAGTTTGATGCCTCCATTTCCTTCTTTTTTTTTCAGTAGAGCTTTGGCTATTCGGGGTTTTTGGTGATTCCATATGAATTTCATCAATAATTGTTCTATTTCTTTGTAGAATGCCATTGAGATTTTGATTGGAATAGCATTGAATCTGTATATTGCTTTTGGTAGGATGGCCATTTTAATAATGTTTATTCTTCCAATCCATGAGCAGGGGATGTCTTTCCATTTCTTTGTGTCTTCTTCTATTTCTTTTAACAGTGTTTTATAGTTTTCTTTGTATAGGTCCTTTACCTCTTTTGTTAGATTTATTCCCAAATATTTGATTTTTTTGTTTCAATAATAAAAGGGGTGGTTTTTTTGATTTCTTCTTCTTCAGATTTATTGTTTGTGTATAGGAAGGCTACTGACTTTTGCATGTTGATTTTGTATCCTGCCACTTTACTGAACTGACCGATGAGTTGAATTAGTTTTTCTGTGGAGATTTTGGGGTTCTCTATGTATATTATCATATCATCTGCAAATAGTGATAGTTTGACTTCTTCTTTTCCTATTTGGATTCCTTGGATGTCTTTCTCTTGTCTTATTGCTCTGGCTAGGACTTCCAGTATTATATCGAAAAGCAGTGGTGAGAGTGGACATCCTTGTCTTGTTCCAGATCTTAATGGAATTGCTTTCAGCTTTTCACCATTGAGAATGATACTGGCTGTTGGCTTGTCATAGATGGCCTTTATGATGTTGAGGTATGTTCCTTGTATCCCAAGAATTTCAAGGGCTTTTATCATGAATGGGTGTTGCACTTTGTCGAAAGCTTTCTCAGCATCTATTGATATTATCATATGGTTTTTATATTTCTTTTTGTTGATGTGTTGGATAACGTTGATTGATTTTCGGATGCTAAACCATCCTTGTGCCCCTGGAATGAATCCAACTTGGTCGTGGTGAATTATCTTATGGATACATTGTTGGATTCTGATAGCTAAAATTTTATTGAGGATTTTTGCATCAGTGTTCATTAGGGAGATTGGCCTATAGTTTTCCTTTTTTGTGTTGTCCTTATTCGGTTTTGGTATTAGTGTAATATTGGCTTCATAGAACGTGTTTGGTATTGTCCCTTCCTTCTCAATTTTTTGGAAGAGTTTGTGAAGGATAGGCACTAATTCGTCTCTGAATGTTTGGTAGAATTCATTTGTAAATCCATCAGGTCCTGGGCTTTTGTTTTTGGGGAGGTTTTTGATTACCATTTCAATTTCGCTGCTTGTAATTGGTCTGTTTAGGTGTTCTATTTCTTCTTTATCTAGCTTTGGGTGATTGTAGAGTTGTAGGAATTTGTCCATCTCCTCTAGATTGTTGAACTTGTTTCCATATAACTGTTCATAGTAGTTACTGATTATTCTTTTGATTTCTGCTGTGTCCGTTGTGATTTCTCCTCTTTCATTTATGATCCTGTGTATTTGTGCTTTCTCCCTTTTTTCCTTTGTGAGCCTGGCTAGGGGTTTTTCTATTTTATTTATTTTTTCAAAGAACCAGCTCTTGGTTTCATTGATCTTTTGGATTGTTTTTTTAGTTTCAATTTCATTTATTTCTGCTTTGGTTTTTATTATTTCTTTTCTTCTACTGGATTTGGGGTTTTTTTGTTGTTCTTTTTCTAGATCTTTGAGCTTCGAGATTAGGTTGTTTCTTTGAGTTCTTTCTTGTTTTTTGATGTGAGCTTCTATTGCTATATATTTTCCTCTTATTACTGCTTTTGCTGCATCCCATACATTTAGGATATTGGTGTCCTCCTTGTCATTCAATTCAAAGAATTTTTTAATTTCTTCTTTGATCTCCTCGTTAGTCCAGTGGTCTTCCAGTAGTGTGGTTTTTAATCTCCATGAGGTAGGAGAGTTCCTTGCCTTCTTTTTATGATTTATTTCTAGTTTGATGCCTTCGTGGTCAGAAAAGATGGTTGGTATGATTTCAATCTTGGTGTATCTGTTGATGTTTGTCTTGTGCCCCAGTATGTGATTGATCCTGGAGAATGATCCGTGTGCGCTTGAGAAAAATGTGTACTCCGTTTTTTTTTGGGTTTAGTGTTCTATAGATGTCTGTTAAGCCCAAATGCTCTAGGTCCTTATTTAGAGCTTTAGTTTCTTTACTTATTTTTTGTCTTGTTGATCTATCCATTGTTGATAGTGGTGTGTTGAAGTCTCCCACTACGTATGTGTTTTCTCTGATGTCTGTTTTCAGAGAGGACAACAGTTGTCTGATATATTTTGGTGCTCTTTCGTTTGGTGAGTATATGTTAATGAGTGTTATTTCTTCTTGAAGTATTGTCCCCTTAATCATAATGTAGTGACCATTGGGGTCTCTTTTTATTTTTTTGAGTTTGAAGTCTGTTTTATCTGATATAAGTATAGCTGTTCCTGCTTTCTTTTTTGGCCCATTTGCTTGTAGGATTGTTTTCCATCCTTTGACTTTGAGCCTATTTTTATCTTTTGTAGCTAAATGTGTTTCCTGGAGACAGCAAAAGGTTGGGTTTTGTTTCTTAATCCAGGCTGCAACTCTGTGTCTTTTTATTGAAGAGTTTAGTCCATTTACATTTAGAGTTAATATTGATATGTTAGCATCTGTATTTGCCATTATGTTTGTCTTTCCTTTGATTTTATTTATTCTTTTAATAACTTTTTTTTTTTTTGGTCTTCTTTCGTTGTTATTCGTCCCTCTGAGGTTCTGGCTTTAGGATTCCTTGTAGTATTTTTTGGAGTGGGGGTTTATTCGTAATGAAATTCTGGAGTTTCTCTTTGTCTGGGAAGGTCCATATTCTTTCTTCATGGAGGAAAGAGAGCTTTGCGGGATAGAGTATTCTTGGTTGGCATCTGTTTTCTTGGAGTCTGTTGACTATGTCCCTCCACTCTCTCCTTGCCCGTAGTGTTTCTTCAGAGAAGTCTGATGTCAGCCTGATTGGTTTTCCTTTGAATGTTATCTGTTTCTTTCCTCTTGTCAGCTTCATTATTTTTTCCTTGTCCTGGATTCTTGGGAGCTTTACTATTATGTGTCTTGCTGTGTTTTTCCTTTCGTCGTAGAAGTTTGGTGTTCTTCTTGCTTCTTGTATATCAATTTTCAGCTCCTTCTTCGCATTTGGGAAGTTCTCTTCAATTATCTCCTGGAATATTTTCTCTGTTCCTACATCTCTCTCCTCTCCTTCTGGAATTCCTATAACTCTTATATTTACTTTCCTCATGGAGTCAGATAGTTCTCGAAGTCTTTCTTCATTCTTTTTCCTTCGTACTTCTCTTTCCTTTTCTGTTTTGGTTCTTTTTATTTCTGTGTCTTCAAGAGAACTTATTCGTTCTTCCATTTCATCTATTCTGCTTTCCTTGCTTTTCCCAGAGTTCTTTAGTTCCTCCATTAATTCTTTGATCTCCTGCATTTCTTTTACTTCCCTCTTTAGGGACTCAATTTCCTTCTTCTGATCTATCACTTTTTTAATCATGGCAATTTTAATTTCTCTTTCTGGAAGGCTCAGAAGTTCTTCCAAGTTGCTGTCGTTGCAATCTGGGGAGTGGTTTTCTTTTTGTGGTGTGCTTCTTTCCTGAGGAGTTGTTAGGTTGCGTGTGGTTCTTCTACTCCCTACTGTCTGTTTTCTAATTTGTCGTATGCGTTGGGACACTGTGATGCTCGGACTGACTGGCATCTTGGGTGAACTTCTCCGCTCCCCTCTGGCTCTTCCAGGAGCCATCTCTGCCTTCTGGGGGAGCTTTCTGCTGGTTTTAGGCAGTTTGTACTGAAGAAATGTCCCTGTTCTCAAATGGCGAAGCGGGATGCAGTCCCTGCGCCTCCGGTTTCAGGCACACTCTTCTGCGCCCCCGGTCTGCCCCGGACGTGAGTGCCTGCTCCCTCTGTGGGCTCAGACTGCTGGTCGGAAGGGGCCTGGCGTGGAATAACTTCCCGGCTGGCCACTGCAGAAGCCTTCTGCCCTTTTCAAGCAGTCTTAAGAAATTTCCTGTTCTATGGGGTGTTAGTGACTTTTTTTTTCCTGGTCACTAGGTGGCGCCAGAGATCTCTCCTAGTGTCCTTGGGGGGCTGTTTTTCGTCCCCCCAACCCCGTGGGACAGGGAGCAGAGCGGGAATGGTAGGGTAAACCTCAACAGCTTTGGGGTGCTGTGTCTGCCTTGTGCCCCACCGTCGTGGAGAACCCACGCCCCGAATTTTCGTGCCCCGGGTCTCAGTTCAAAGCCCTCAGTTCCAGGACGCGGGCTGTAGCCCAGTTCAGTGGCGCGGGAATGGCGCCTTTTGCACTGCTCCCGTGCCCGGGTGCCTGGTTCCTGCTCACTCAGGGAGGGACCTTCACCTCAGTGAGGACCTCAGCGCATCTCCCCGCAAGCCTAGGTCGCAGGCGCGGGGACCTGGGCAGCCGCGATCCAGGTCTGCATTTGCTTTTCAAGCGCGCCAAGAGCACCGCTTTCCCACGCAAGCTTACCGGCAGCCCGGGCTGTGTGCGCGTCTCCCGGGGTCTTTGTTCTTCTCTAATGGCGCCCGGAGCCGTTCGCTCACCGCTGGAGCGAATCCTGCAGGGTTCGCCTCAGCTCCCGTTCACAGGGTGTGGTGGCTGCAATAGTTCCTTTCCACTCCCAGTCCCGCTTGCTGCGTCATTTGTTCTTGTTGGCCGTTTTGGTTTGTTGTTTTCCTCCTCTCTGCGGGTCGGACAGTGCCGACACTGTGGGCGGGGGAGGGGAGCAGGGTTCTGCGCTTCCCTCCCTTCTGGTCCTCTTTTATGGCCACTTTCTTCTTCGGGTAGTTTGCTGGCGTCACCCGTTTATCTTCCGTGTCCCAGTTCTCACTGGGACCTGCCGCTTTTCCTCCCTATTAACTTTTTTTAATGGGAGATCTTACTCGCAGCGTCTCCTCGCCGCCATGTTGCCGACTTTTCTTACTTTAAAACAAAGTTTCTTTGTTGAGACAATTCTATTCTGGGTAACTTTATAGAGAAGATAGAAAGGCTAAGCTATTCTTCTTTATGAAATAAAAGAAGCTGCTTTGAGAAAAGAAGAGCTAACAGCTATATCTACTATATTCCTAGTAAGACTACAACATAAATTTTTGAGTCTGTTTTAAAAAGTTACCTTGGGAAAACAGCCATGAAATTTAATCTAATAAGGACCTGCCAAAATTACTTATTCTGGGCTATCATCTCCTAAACATAACATAGTGTAAGCATCTGAAAAGCTTATATGATTTCCATGTATAGTCATGTTACTAAAGAACTAGGGCAAATAGAGAGGGCTTCTTTCAGAGGTTTGGTTTATACAATCCACTCTTAGATGATATAAATAAATATTTTAAAAACAGTTTCTAGATTTTGGAGATGAGGAATGAACTTCATCAGCATTGTTGTCGTCATCGTCATCATCATCATCACCACCCAGAACTTCAGTCCTGCATTGAAAAACCCAAGTCCTAAAATTAGTTTGCTAGACCAGCTCCAATATGGAAGGGGCCCTCCAGAGGTGGCTTCCAGAATTGCATCTCTCGAGAATGTCTAAACAGACTGCCCTCTCCTCCCACAAAACTGAGTGAAAATTGTCATGGACTGAAATCAGGAGAGGAAATTTCTCAGCTGGCTTTGTCATTATTTCCCTGGCTATGTTTCATTAGGAAAATTATTTAGCTTCTCTGGGAATCTATTTTCTTGTTTGGAAAAATGAGAGCCTCCCCTCTATTCCGTCTCATTCGTTCACTTTATACAGTCAGGACAGCACCCCCATTCTAGGGTCATGCCCACCTCTAAGATCATCCTGACTGCCTGTATAGAGAGAAGTTCGCCTGCTTCTAAGTGGGAAGTTTTTCTATTGAATTAATTGTCAAAGGTTTAAGCAGCACCAGATGGGAGTGCCATCTGATACCTTTTGATGGTCCAATCATCTTTTAAAAGTGAGGAAGCGGGCCTCCCCGGTGGCACAGCGGTTGAGCGCTGGGTTGCGAAGCTGCCCGCAGCCTCTGCGGTGCCGGTTCGATCCCCGGCTGCTCCCCGGCCACCAGAGGAGGATCCCACATGGCGCTCAGACCTCTCCTGCCGCCCGCTGCTCCCCTCAGCAGTGTACTTCGGTCCTTCTGCCTGTTCTGCTCCCCGCTCTGGCTCTGGTGAATTCTCTCACCCTCCCGTGCTTCTGACTGTACCCAGTGCATGTATAAACAAAAAACAAAACAAACAAACAAAATAAATAAATAAAACATGCCTCTATAAAAAATAAATAAATAAATAAAAGTGAGGAAGCTTGAAAACAACATATGCTCTTTTCGCAAAACCTTATATTCACTGAATTATAACCTTTTCTAGATAGATCAATTTCATCTATGTAGCAGCTTGATGGTTCGAAATACATACAACTGGCCTCTTAATGTCTAATTTGCTCAAGAATTTTTGGATGCAAGTTTCCGTAAGTTTCCAGGAAGCTACCTTGTAGTATAGCCAGTTTCCCAGAACCTAAAACAAATTAGATTAATCATGCTAGAAACTAAATAGAAGTGCCTTGTTGGGGCCTGTCCGGGCAAGTCCTATTACTCTTTCCCATTGGCCAAGTGGGACAGGGCATCTGAGAGGGCTTAAGCTGCCACCCACCAGGCCGGAGAACAGCAATGTGCTTCTCTCTGTGTGGCTTCATTTCAGATCACTCCTCAAGTATTCCGTCAGATGCCAGAATCTTGTTCTCTTGTAGGAGAAAACAAACAGCAAACACAGCTTTTTGTGATTTTTTTTTTTTATTTATGGATAAATGGTAGTCTTGAGCTCAAGACTACCAAGGCTTTGTTTCCTTTATTGATTTATTGATGATCTAGCAGTTTCTTTTTCTCCTCTTCCTGATTTGCAGGCATCTTTCTCCACCTATACTCCGGCTCTCCCACTTCTGTAACACACTGGCATGTCTGCCCATCACAGTTCATACAGGCATAAGTGGGTGTGGGTCCAATAGCATCTGATACTCGATTTGTTACTGATCTAGATTTCTTCCTTAGAGCTGGCAACTCTTTCCTCTTGTCGCAAAGCTGCTGGGTGTCCCTCACCTTCCCTCTGAGTTCCCAGTAGGCAAGCTCCCAGCATGCATGGAGCCCAGTCCATTGCTACAAAATTGAGCTGATCCCAGTCACTGTCATTTGATCTATCCTCTTCTCTCACCAGTATTTGGGAACTGAAAATGTTTACTTTGTATTGGCTGGAAAAAAACAAATAAATAAAAATGTTTTACAGGACTCAGTATGCATTCCAAGGTTGGGGGCGGGGGTCAGGTGAGGGGGAGGAAGTTGGGAGTGGGTCTGGGGTCCAACTCCAAATAGTTCCAGTTCTACTTACAAGAAGGGATTTTCTGAACTGGGATGCAAAACCTGAAGGCAGTCAAGTGTCAGTTTTCTTTTGCCTCTGAATTAGATATTTAGTAACCAGGGCTTTGGAATCAAATGAAAGTATGGTCAGCCCCCAGTTTAATGTCAAATTTCTTTCAGGACAATGTAGCTGAAAGGGTTTTCTGATCATTTTCTCTGAACATCATTCATTTCTCTTTCTATTATAAGATAGCTAATTCACTCAAATGAGTCATTTAATGTATTTTTGCTGACCTACCAAACCTCAAGAAAATAAATCAAAAGCATAACTTCAGATGGAGACAACCTGATATGAAAGTAACAAACAAGGGGAACTGTGGAGTCTCCTTAGATAGAAGATCCAAACAGGTTTTTTTGAGATGCTAATATTTCACTCAAGGTCCATAATGAAATAGGCAGCCATGCAAAAACTGGTAGACCAGGTTTTAAGGCAGAGGAAACAGCAGCTGTGAAGACCTTATTGAAATTCTTAAAGCAGAATGCAGAGAAAGATTATTTAGTGGCTAAATTAGTTACAAGAGGGGAATATTTTTATAACAATTTTTTGTCAAGATAAACGAGGAACAATGTCTTTTGTGCATAATTTTATAATAATTTTTGTCATCTTGTAGGACATCTCATTCTTGTAGGACATCTCATTCTGAGACTTGACTGCCTTAGTTCTTTTTACTAAGAAATCTAATATGTGGATTTTGTATAAAGTCTCACAAAAATCTGTTGCTTGAATTTTTAATCAAACTGTAATAAATTAACAGATTAATTTGGGAGAGGGTTTGCAACTTTATGATGTTAGCTTCTTCTCCAAAGACTTGATATGTCTTTTCATTAATTTTGGTATTTAGCAACATTTTAAAATTTCTATGTATTTATTTCTCTATTATGTTTATTGCTATCTATTTTTTATGTTTTTGCCACTTGGAAAATAAGTTTATAGTTACATCTTCCAATTGGTTTTCTGTATATATGAATTAATGCTGTTAGTTTTGTTAGTTAACGTTGTATATTTATCTTTGTCCCCCCTTAATTTATAATTATACTATATGTTATATGCTATATATATATATGTATGTGTATCTATATCAAAATCCAGAAACTATAAATAGTTGCCACAAATCAATAAGGAAAAATGTAAAAATGCATTAGAAAATCCAACAAACAGGGCCTCCCTGGTGGTGCAAGGGGTTAAACACTGTACTATCAAGTGATCCACAGCCTCTGAAGCACAAGATCAATCCCCAGCCAGCCAGGGAGCTACCCACATGGCACAGTAGACCTATCCTGTTTCTCCTGCTGCTCCCCTCAGCAGTGTATTTCAGTCAATCTGCCTGTTCTGTTCCCCACTCTGTCTCTGGTGAATCCTCTCACCTGCCACATCTCTAGCCTGTACACCAGTTCTTATATGCATGAATAAATAAATCTTTTTTTTTTTAAAAAAAAAGAGAAATCCAACAAACAATAGAAGCAGGAAGGTCACAAAATAGGAAAAATCAAATGACTAATAAACAAATGAAAATTTGTTTTACCTCTCTAGTAGTCAGAAAAATAGTATTATTTTATATGTTAATTCAAAATAATATTAATTTATATGCTATGAAAAAAATGTTATTTGGTATCAGTAACCCCCACTATCTAACAATTCTACTTATGGGTATATTTCTTAAAGAAATTCTTGTGTCGGGGTTTCCCTGGGGGCTAATGTGTTAAAGCACAGCACAGCGAAGCTGTCCACAGTCACTACAGCACGAGTTTGATCCCCAGCCATGGAAGATGTCTCCTGCATCGCCCGCTGCTCCCCTCAGGAGTATATTTCAGTCAGTCTGCCTGTTCTGTTCCTCACTCTGTCTCTGGTGAATCCTCTCAGCCCCCTGCCCTGCACCTCTGGCCTGTACCCCAGTTCTTGTATGCATAAATGAATACATCTTTTAAAAAAATTCTTGCATCTATGCATAAGAAGAAATGATATAAAAATGTGTAGTGAAGTATGTGTGATAGTAAAATCTGTCAAAAATCTAAACATCCATTAATGTTACAATAGGCAAATGAATGCTGATATTTGATAAAAACAGTATAGCCACTAAAATGAATGAATTAGGTTCTCACATATATTATTCTCCCATTAGCTGCAGTTTAACTTTCACTGATCCTTAGTCAACTGCAGTCCAAAATTATTACCCACCACAAAATATTTTGAAAGAGAAAAAAACCACATTCACAAAACTTTCATTACTGTACACTGTTATAAATTATTCTAATTTGCCATTAGTTATTTTTGCTAATCTCTTATTACTGTGTCTAATATATATATTAAACTTCATCATAGATGTGTAGGTATAAGAAAACACATAGTATATATGGGGCTTGGTATTGTCTGTGGTTTCAGACATCCGCTGGGTGTTTCAGAACATGTCACCCGAGGGTAAAGGGGGACGACTGTATTATACTGGAGAACTCTCAAAATAGTGCTCAATAAAAAGCAAGTAGCTGAATTTTACTAACAGAATGATGCAAGTTGTGTACATTTAAAAAACACAAACCAAAGCTCTTCTTGGGTACATACACATGTAGTAAAAATGTAGCACATGACTGAAGGAATAATGCACCAAATCCTGATGGGGATCACCATTAGCAGGAAGAGAAGAATGAAGGGAAGGAGACTGGAATAGAAAGACCAGAGAGTGAAAGCATGGGAGTGAGAGAACAAGAAAGCGAGTGAGTGAGAGAGAGACTCTACTGTAATAGTAATATCATTTCTTTCATTAAAAATTAACTGGATGGCAGTGTAAAAAAAAAAATAAAGGGTACAAAACACAACAAAGCAGAAACAGACAATTACAAATCAGAGACACACTGCAGGGAAGGAGGAGGGAGAGGGGTCAGAGGAAGGGAGGGAGGAGCACAGGGGACTCTGGTGATGGTGCATGGGTGCCTTGGGGAAGGAGATTCTGTGGGTACTCAATCTGAGGGGGTGAGAGGAAGCAAATACTGTTTAAAAAATTTTAAAAATGATAAATGTTAAAATAAAAAAAGAAAAATAATTAATTAATTAACTGGATGGGGCCTCCCCGGTGGTGCAGCAGGTTGAGCGCAGCGCTGTGAAGTGTCCGCAGCCTCTGCAGCACCGGTTCGATTCCTGGCCTGCCAGGGAGATTCCCACATAGCACCGCAGACCTCTCCCGCCTCTCCCACTGCTCCCCTCAGCAGTGTATTTCTTCAGTCTGCCTGTTCTGTTCCCCTCTCTGTCTCTGGTGAATCCTCTCACCCTCCCACGCCTCTGGCCTGTACCCAAGTGCTTATATAAATAAATAAATCTTTTAAAAAAATTAACTGGATGTAAGGAAATGGTACCTTATTAAAAAATAAAGAAAAAATAAAGAAATTGGGTGCAAAAATAAAAAGAAATAAAAATTAACTGAAGTCCAAATTCAGTTAATTCAAAAATTAACTGAATAAATGACAACATCATAGCACATTTATTATCAATTTATTATCAATGTGTGTTTATTATACCTTGACCCTCTCTGGATTTTTTTAAAAATATGTTAAAATGAAATATGTTTCATATGCTCACATTAAGTGGCAGTTGCCCTCTACAGTATGTCTACCAACTGAGGTCCCTCTACTGACTGGGCACCTCAGAGCCCCTCTGTCATGTGCCTTGTGTGCTACCAATTTAGCACCTCTCACTGTCAGAAAGTATTCTTTTGCTTGCCTTTTAGGGATCTGTTCCCCACCTTTCCATTAGAACATGGGCTCTAGGAAGGCAAAGACCTTCTACTCCATTACATGCTGAGAGCATACCTGGGATAGAAGGGACAGGTCTATAGAATGAATGAAAGTTACAGTGATCAGCAAGGAGAAATTTGCCTCCTTAATTCTGTAGGCTCTTGCTTACAGCCAATTGTGGTAGTTCTCAGCTTTCTTTCAGTGTCAGAGTGAACATCTTTTCTGTTTTCAGAAGGAAACAAAGGTGACATAATACACTCTAATTTTCATATTTCCAAAGGTCTTTGGAAAATCAAGCTAGGACATTACTCCATCCTACCTATTTTCAAAACCTTCCCCCCCTCCCCTTACTCCCAGGACCTCCTTCACACTTGAAGATGTGGTCTGCTCAGTAGATCCCAGGAGCTTCTGTAAGGCACTCAAAATCTCTGTTTCTTTGTCTCAAAAACTTCAGCTTTCACTGGAAATTTAAAACTATATTCAAATTTCCAGTTATAAAAGAAGTGTCTTGGGGATATAGTGCACAGCATACTGACTATAGTTAATAATACCTAAAAAGAGAAAGGTTGGAAACAAGGCATTTTGTTTCTAGTCTAGGATTTCAAGGAAGCAGATGTCATGAACATGAAGGTTTCAAGAGCCCGCTGCATTGCTAAACTATTTATTTAAGGCTATAAAATTCTTACAGCATTATGTTTTCAAGATATCTTTGCAGAATATCAGGACCCAGTGGAGGAAGTAGCAGACCCCCAAATCATATTATACTGAAATCCCCACCTCTCGGTGAGGTTTGGCAACCATTTTCTGCACATGCAGTGTATGATGAAGCATGGTCACCAACTCTGCAGATACCAACAGAGGAATGCCCAGAACATACCAGAGGGAGGAACCATGTCTTCAAGACCATGACCGCTTCCGGGCTCTCCCTGAGCACAACTCAATATAATCCGTTCCTGAGGAGCCAGTTGGGAAGTCTCTTTATGCTCAGAGGTCTCCCAGGAATCCCGTCTCTTGCTCTTTTGCTTTCAAATAACCCTTGACCCCTGTCTCTCTGATTGGCATCTGGAGTCCTCAAATCATTCCTGACGCGGGTTCTCGAGTGTCTGACAGGCTTGTCTGGTGTCTGATAAGATGCCTGCCTTGATCCATAACCCTGGCTCTCAACAACGAAAGTAGTGGGCAGCTGCTGCCGGGAGAGTTCACTCACTCAAGTTGCCAGAAGCCTGGGTAAAGGGCTAGAAATCCCTCTCTTGTCGGAAAGGTCACCAAGACCAGCCCAGTAACAATAATGTGCTGTAAAATTGAAAGTTGCTATGAGAATAAATCTTGAAAGTTCTCATTACAAGAAAAAAAATTGTATAACCATGGAGATGGACCTTAAATAAATGTATTGTGGTGGGTCTCCCCTAGTGGTCCAGCGGTTGAACGCTGGCCTGCGGGGCTGCCCACAGCCTCTGTAGCGCAGGTTCGTTCCTGGCCACTGGCTAGGGTCCCACCAAAAAAAAAGTATTGTGGTGATCATTTCACAATATATATACAATTATTGAATTATTATGTTGAATGCCTGAAACTAATATAATGTTTTATGTCAGTAATACCTCAATTTCAAAATAAAATACATTTTTTTAAAAAATCCTAATATTGTGATTTTTATAACAAAAACAGAAGGCACAATGATGATTCATTATTTTATTAACCTGCCCTTATATTGTTTATATTCCTTAGAAGCCTTAGGTAAATACTTCCTGGTTATTCCACTTAGAGTTGCATCTTAAAAAAATCTTACCAATTTTTAATTAGGTTGCTTCCTTATTACCAATTTTAAGAATTATTTGTATATGTAGATACAAGTCTTTATCAAATATGTATTTTGAAATATTCTCTCCCAGTCTGTGGTTTGTCTTTTTATTCACTTAAACAACAATCATTGAATTAAATATTACAATTGAGTAAAATAATGTCCTGTAGTGGGGGTTAAATTAGCTTGGCAAGTCTGATGTAAATGTCATCAGACTTCAACTTCAGTTGTTATCACAGTTTTATTTATTTATTTATTTATTTTAATTTTTTAAATTGAGGTAATAGTTGGAAACTCATATCAGGTATTACCACAGTAATGCACCCACCACCAACTCACCCATAGTCACTCACCACAGTCCAATGTGCTTCCCTCCATTTTTGTTCTTACCCCTCCCCTACCTCACCCCCTGCCTCGTGTATCTGTTCTGTAGTCAGCTCTCAAGTGTTAGTTTTCAAACTTCTCTTTATCTGACTCTAAGTTTAATTATTTTATATTCCACATATTATAGACACCATCCAGTATTTAGCTTTCCCCTTTTAATTTTATCACCTAGCATTATCCCTTCCGGCTCCATCCACATTGCCACAAATGGCATGAATTTATCTTTTTTTGATCACTGATTAATATTCCATTGTGTACATATCACATCTTCTAGATCCACTCGTCTGTTTTGGGGTATTTAGGTTGTTTCCATAATTTAGCTCTGGTAAATAATGCCGTAATAAATATGGGAGTGTAAGTTTCCTTTCAATTAGTGTTTTGAATTTTGGGGGTAGATGCTAGGAGTTGAATTACTGGGTCAAATGGCAGGTCAATATTAAATGTTTTCAGGCAGCTCCATACCACTTTCCATAAGGGCTGGGCTAGTTTGTATTCCAACCAGCAGGGTAGGAGAGATCCCTTTTCTCTACACCCTCACCAACACTTGTTTCTGGGTCATTTGATATGGGTCATTCTCACAGGTATGAGATGGTATCCATTGTGGTCTTGATTTATAATTCTTTAATAATAAGTGGTGGTGAAGATTTTTTTCATGTGTATGTCTGCAGCCAGAATGTCTTCTTTGGAGAAGTGTCTGTTTAGTTTTTCTGCCCACTTTTTGATTATGTTATTTTTTTGGTTTTGTTTTTGTAAAGTTTTATGGGTTCTTTGTATATCTTTGCTATAAGTTCTTTGTCAGATATATAGTGTGCAGATATTTTCTACCATTTGTTTTAGTTATAGTTTCTTTCACTGTGCAGAAGTTTTTAAGTTTGAGGTAATCACAGTTTATGTTCTCTTTTATTGTTCTTGCTGTTGGGAGTGAGTACATAAAGGCATCATTAAAGCTTATGAAATGCTTTGCCCTTGTTATCTTGTGTTTATTTTATGGTTTCAGGTTTTACACCCAAGTATTTAATCCATTTTGAATTGATTTTTGTGTCTGGGGTGATATCATGGTCTAGTTTCATTCTTTTGCATACAGCTGTCCAGTTTTTCCAGCACCACTTATTGAAGAGGCTTTCCTTGTTCCAGTGTATGTTCTTTGCTCCTTTGTCATGGATTAACGACCCATATATATGTAGGTTTATTTCTGGGCTCTCAATTCTATTTCATTGCTTTAAATGTCTGTTTTTATTCCAGTACCAGGCTGTTTTAATTATTGTAACTTCATAATATAATTTGAGATCTGGATATATGCTGCCTCCATTCTCTTTTTTATCAGAATTGATTTAGCTATTCAGAGTCTTTTATGATCTATGTTAATTTCAGTAGTGCTTACTCCAGTTCTTTGAAAAATGGCACACTTATTGGGATTGTGTTGAATGTATTTGTGTTGAATGTATTTGTGTTGAATGTATTTATTTGCTTTGGGTAGGACGGCCATTTTGATAATGTTGATTCTTCCAACCCGTGAGCAGGGAATATTTTTCTATTTATTTTTTGTCTTCTGTTTCTTTTAACAATGTCTTATAGTTTTCTTTACATACATCTTTTATGTCCTTTGTTCAGTTTATTTTAGGTATTGAATTTTTTTGTTGTAATTGTAAATGGGATAAATTTCTTAATTTCTTCCTCTTTATCATTGTTTTTATATATAAGAAGGCAACTGATTTGTGTGTGGTGACTTTATACCCTGCCATTTTGCTAAACTGATTGTTTTGATTACTTTTTCCATGAAATCTGAGATAATCCATGTATATTATATTGTCATCTGCAAATAATAATAGCTTTACTTCTTTCTCCATTTGGATTCCTCTTTTTCATTTTCTCTTGTCTAATTCTCTAGCTAGAACTTCCAATACTATTTTGAATAGTAGTTGTACCAGATCTTAGTGAAAAAGTTATCAATTTTTTACCATTGAGAATATTAGCTGTGCATTTGTTGTAAATGGCTTTTAGTATGTTAAGGCTTGTAAAATTTATGCCCAGATTTTCAAGGGTTTTCATCATAAATTAATGTTGGATCTTATCAAATGGTTTTTCAGCATTTATTGATATGACAATATGGCTTTTATCTTTCTTTTTGTTGATGTGGTGAATTATGTTAATTGATTTTTGAACGTTGACCTATCCTGTGTCCCTGATAAGAATTTCACTTTGTCATGGTATATAATTCATTTAATGCATTCTTGGAATTGGTTTGCTAGGATTTTTACATCTGTGTTCATTAAGGAGATTAATCTGTAGTTTACTTTTTTTATGTGTGTTACTGTCTTTGTTTGGTTATGGTCTTAGAATAATGTTGGCCTCATAAAAAGTATTCAGGAGTAGTCCTTTTCATTTTTTTTTTTTGGAAGAGTTTGAGCAAGACAGGCATTAATTCATCTTTGAAGGTTTGGTAGATTTCATTTGTAAAGCCATCTAGTCCTGTACTCTTATTTTTGGGGGAGAGTTTTGAGTACAGTTTCAGTTTCCTTGCTTGTGTTTGGTTTGTTTAGGGTTTCTATTTCTTCCTTATTCAGGGTCAGATGATTTTGTAATTCTAAGACTTTGTCCATCGCTTCTAGGTTAGAGTACTTGTTAGCATACAGATCATCATTGTTGTCTCTATCCTGAATTTCTGCAGCATCTCTTTTGATTTCTCCTCTTTCAGTTTTAATCTTATTTTTTTATATTTCTCATTTATTTTCTTGGTGAACCTTGCTAGAGGTTAGTCTGTTTTGTTTATCTTCTCAAGGAACCAGCTTTTGTCTTCATTGATCTTTTGGATTGTCTTTTATTTTCTATTTCACTTACTTCTGTTTTGATTTTCATTATTTCTCATCTTCTACTAGTTTGGACTTGTTTGTTCTTCCATTTCTAATTCCTCAAGAAGAGGGAGAAAGTTATTTTTTTGAGCTCTTTCTTGTTTCTTGATGTTGGTCTATATTGTTATAAATTTCCTTCTTAGTACTGCTTTTGCTGCACCCCATATGTTTTGGATAGATGTGTGCTCATTCCCATTCACCATGAGGTATTTTTTAATTTCTTCTTTGATTTCTTCATTAACCCAGTAGTCTTTTCAGTAGTGTGCTGTTCAGTCTCCATGTATTAAAGGATTTCCTTGCTCTCTTTTGATAATTGATTTCTAGTTTGATACCTTTGTGGTCTGAGAAGATGTAAGGTATGATTTCAATCTTTGTTAATTTGTTGACATTTGTTTTGTGTCCCAGAATGTGGCCTATTTTGAAGAGTGTCCATGTGCTTTAGAAAAATGTTTATACTGCTTTAGGGGAGTACAGTGCCCTGTAAATTACTATGAAGTCCATGAGGTCTAGTTCTCTATTTAAGAGAGTGGGGTGTTGAAGTCTCCTACCAAAAACAACTTTTCAAATGTTTGTTTTCATGGTTGCTAGTAGTTGCCTAATGTATTTTGGTGCTCTTTCATTTGATGCATATATATTTATGTGTTATGATTTCCAATATATTATTTCCTTAATCATTATATAGTATCTTTCTCTATCTGTTATGCTTTTTAGCTGGAAATCTATTTTCTCTGATATAAATATGGCTGTCCCTGCCTTCTTTTGAGTCCTATTCACTTGTATGACTGTCTTCTAACCCTTTACTTGGAGCCTGTGTTTGCTTTGGAGTTTTGGTGTGACCCATGGAGACAGCAGAAGGTTGTATTCTATTTCCTGATCCAACTACACACTCTGTCTCTTTTAACTGTAAGTTCAGTCCATTTACATTTAAAGTGATTATCAATATGTGATAGTCTGTTGTTGCCATTTTATGGAAATAAAGAAATGAAGAGTTGCTTAACATCATATGCTATTATGGATAGCATTTTAAGACAATAAGATACCACCACACACTTAGTAGGATGACTAGCATTTGGTGACAACACCAAATACTAACAAGGACTGGGAGCAAAAGGAGTTCTGATTCATTGCTGGCAGGTGCAATGGCTCAATAACAGAGCTACTTGGTAAGACACTTTAGAAGTTTCTTATAAAACTAAACATACTCTTACCATGCAATCTAATTTTTTACATAGAGAGTTTAAAGCTTATTTCCACACAAATGCTTGAAGATAGATGTTTATTAGCAGCTTTATTCATAATTGCCAAATAAAGGAAGAAACCAAGGTGTCCTTCTATAGGTGAATGAATAATCATGACAATTACATACAAAAGAATATTATTCAGTGATTTAAAAAATGAGCTATCCAGCAACAACAATTAAAAACATCACAAAAAGTTGGCAGGTAGGGGGCGGAAGGGGAAGGATTGGGGTCAGAATGCGGGGGTTGCAATTGTATGGGGAATATAAAAATAAAATTTATTATTTAAAAAATAAATAAATAAATAAAAACCATCACAAAAAGGAACATTAAATGCATATTGCTAATTGAAAAAAAAAACAATCTATATACTATATGAATCCAACTATAGGACATTTCTGGAAAAGGCATGGATTAGGGGAGAATAAGGTTGACAAGAGCTGCGGGGGGGTGGGGTGGGCAGAATGGAAGAGTGAACAGGTGGACATAGGAGAATTTTAGGGCAGTGAAACTGTCCTGTATGATGCTGTAATGGTGTATATAAGACATTATGCTTTTAACAAAACCCATAAAAATGCAACACAAAGAGTGTATACAAATGTAAATTATGAACTTTAGTTAATAATAATGTATTGATGTTTGTTTACCAATTGTAATAGATATAGCACACCAGTATAAGATGCTAACAATCAGAGAGGGGGTTGGTGAGGAAACTATTTAGGAACCTCTGTAGTTTCTGTTCAAATTTTCTGTAAATCTAAAACTGCTCTAAAATAAATAAAACCTACTATTAAAAAATAATGGTAAAAATATTATTTAAAGTGAATCATCTGTATAAAACATTAAAATGTTTTTCAAGGATAATATTCTTAAAATATGGGCAGTATCATTATAATAATGATACCATTATAACATTTATACCACTTAGCTGCATCCTTGAAGATTTGTCTCTAAAACATAAGCTAACTAGAGCTATGCCTTTGCAAATGTCACTGTGAAAGTGTTTTGCAAAAGGTGTATCCTTTTTCTGATATGACCCTATATTTTAAATACCAAGTTGTAACATAGCAAGCATAAAAAAGCATCACGTGATGCTCTAAAAAATTCAGGTGAACAACTCCAGTTTTTGTTATCAGAGCCATCATGATGCACGCTTTTTTGGAATTCTGCCTAGAATCCTCTTCTGGCAGGAGGGCAAGCAGACTGGAGTCCACTTGCAACATGGCCCTGAGCCACCAAGAATGAGGAAGAGGCTAGAGCAGAAGGGCCATTTGTCTTTGTTATTAGGAAATAAATCAACCTTTGTTTTCCTGGCCAAACTCAAGGAATGTCATTATTACCAAATAAATTGTGTCGTTACAAATCAATCAAGCCACCTTTCATTTAAATGTGAATCACTTTAATTGTCTGGGCTTCAAACTTGATTCCACTCATGGAAACAAATGATTAGATATATAGATCATCCAAACTTTACATTAGTATAAAATTTTCAACATAAGCAAGTCTTTTAGTCAAGTAACTAACTCACCATTCTATATTCTCTCTAAATGAAAGGGGATCACAAAATTTTCTTTGTGAATATAAGATCAATTTGATGAAAAGATAAAGGCTGTCTTTCTCAGAATATAGCAAAAATGACACATTTTGAGACACCACAAATGAGGCATTTGTGTCTGATTACCATTTGCATCTTTAAGATATATCCTAGAATGATAAATAGAAAATAGAAGCAAAAGTTTTCATGAATATTTGAAAGAACATTCCTAAGAACTTAAAAACAGGTCTGACTGATACTTTTTGACCAAGTTTCAATCTACCTTTTTTCAGCTCTGCTCTATACATTTTTTCATATGACTATAATTTCATTAGTGTATAGCTATAAGTCACATAACTAGACTTCTGAATTAATGATGCTCCTCAGCCAAAAGATTGTCCCATATCCCTCTAGTTTTTCTCCAGGTTCTCACACTGTCCTTTCTCAGTGACCTCTCTCCCACCTCTGACCTCCTCCCCAGTTTTCACCCTTGCTTTAACAATTGATTTATGATGCGCCCATGGAAAGGTCAAGCCTACTTTTATGGTTTGCTTAAAATATTTCTTTTAGAGTGAGCATCAGAAGTGGCCTTCAATCCCCGCTAAACAGTTTCCCCAAGACCTCAAAAGAGCTCCCTTTACTGCCCATCACTGCACCTTATTTATATCTTTTGTACTCATGAAGAGAAACTCATTAAATTAGGCAATTTTAAAACTTTCCCAAAATGAATAATTTACAAAAGATGTGGGATTTTGCTCTATATTTTATCCTATAAGAATGTCTGTGAATGCACATATAACACAGGGGTAGAGAGGTATGAAGCAGAGAGAAGAAAAAGCCACTAAGAATAATTATAAGCTTAGGGTTATTTCTTTAATGGACTCTATTTTTCTTTGCATTTGACAGTTTGTTTGTCACTAGCACAGAAGCCTACAGATCTATTGGGTACAGGTCTTACAGTCATTGCCTCAACAGTAAAGTTCACCCTTTTGTTTAATTTGACTTCCTGTGGTTGTTTTAATATACTAAACAATTGCCAAATTTGGGAACGCTTTTCAAAAACTCTAGATCATAGAATGATCAAAAAAAACTTTTTTTACGTTGACCAGTTTCTGAAGATAGAAAACAATTTGAAAGATCTAGGCTAATTCTTTTTAAACACATCCACAATTAGGAAAACCTAATAGCACTTACAAATAGAAAGGCTTAAACTAAGATTTCTGCTCTAAAAGTTAATACAAACTTAATGTCCTAATTTGGACCTTAACATTGAACTTCAGGTTGCTGTGAAATATTCGCCACCTTTGTAAGTTTTCATTAAATAACACCATGTGATACTTCTGTAGATGGCTTCCCCGAACTTATTGATCTCCCCCCTCTTGAGTCATTAAAAATGTGATTTATTAGGCTGACATTTTTAATAGGGAAAAGCTCAGAGGTTTATTGTGATGGCTTTTTAGTTTCCATGTTGCCTTCAGCTGCTACCAGAGCATACAAGCTGGCAGGACAACCGTGCTGCTTCTTATAAGAAGCCAGCTTTTGTTTTTTGTGTTTCTGTTTTTTCACTAAATGGCAACCTCTACATTTCTAAAGTGTTTTACACCTATTACACAGCAATGAATTAATTTTTCCCATTTCACCCATCTCTTTCATGTAAAGTGAGGTGTTCCCCCTAATTAAATGCAGTCATTCTCTTAGTGTGAGGCTTGGCAGGACTCCAGAAGTGAGCAAGTTTGACTGAAGGATCTGCTGCCAACACTGTGTGATGTGAGACAAAAGAGTAGGTCTCTGCCCCACTGCCTTCCTCAGGCCCCAAGGGAGTCACGGCCGCCAACTAGGAGACCCTCACTCATGCAGTGGCAAATCCAGGCATCTAAGTGACTCACCATCACGTGGCCTGTATCCTAACTTCTTGGACTTTGAGGCCATGGATCTTCATGTGTGGGAACAAATATGTCTTCTCACCATAAGATTTAGATTGTAACTTAATGTTTGAATTGTAGCTGGTGCCCAGCAAAAATTTGGGGGACAAGGAGTAATGTCAGCAGCAGGGGTTATTCAAATAAACCAAATGGGTTGGGTTCCCACCCTGGTCTGAACCTTTGATCCCAAGCTCAGTCACACTGCATCTCTTCCTCCAGTTTCTTCCAGTAAGGCATTTCTAGTTTATACATATTAGTCAGGGCTGAATAAAAGAAGTGGAAGGAAGAAAAGGAAACATTTTCAGGAGAAAGTGCTATGATTTTTTTTTATTCTGGTTTATTTATTAACCACCACATCAAGTATATGTCACAAACCCAGATATCAGCACCACATCATCCAGAAAGTACTTAACTCTGAATCCTTTCTTTCACATTCATTTCAATTGCAGGCACATGGACACAGTCCCAGAGACACCGCAAGGCGAAATTGGGCACAGGTCTTCAATTAAGAGCTCCTCTGCAAAAGATGAATGACTTCATTTGAGACCCTTTGTCATGTGAATACCAGGACTATTGCGAATTTTTTTTTGACTAATGCTTTTGAAACAAAAATTGTTACTAAAACTCATATATGATAAAGAGTAAAATGCATTTTTTTTTTTTTTTTACCTCCCTCTCCACTTTCCATCTTTTCTTCCTCTGGCAAATAAATGTAGTGGCTGTGTCAGGAGTTGCTATGGGGAAGCAGGCACTAGTCAAGAGACCTATCCTTTGGTGCTATGGTTCCCCTTCTATGGAGTTCCTCCAGGAATAGGGTACCCATCAGAGAACCCCAGATTTCAGGAATGGTCCTGGTTAATACCTGTTGCCTGGGCATATTGATTAGCAGCTCCTCTTTCACTCTCAAAGATTCTGGTTTGGACTGAATCTTCTGGTTCTTCTATCAAACGGGCACCTCGGATATGAAATAGGAATGAAATTTCACTCTGGGTTCACATTCTCATCAGTAGTGCAGAAGTGCGCCTGAGGGAGGACCTGTCCTGCACTATGTGCCCCAGTCACGCAGACCTCGGTCAGTATTCTTTAGACGCAAGAACTTGAAGAAGTTCTTAGACTCACTGAGCCTCCAGTTGCTTGTCTGAATTGGGATGGTGGGTAACCATTTCAAACAAACGATTAAATATAAAAGTATCCAACATCAGGGCATGTAAGCTAGCATTTCCTTTCCCTAATTCCTGTTTTCTAAATTTAGGATCGCCTACGTGCAAGATTTTCTCAGTTCTAACTTATGCCTTTCCAGCTACACATCAGTTTTGCGAGAGCTAATAAATCATGATGTAGTAAAGGTCACAGATTAAACTATTGCTCTAGCTCTGCCACTGATCTGATCCCTGCAAGTTTTTTGCATGTTGTACATGTTTTTTAAAATGTCCATGTTGCTAGGATTATGATAGCAACACACACACACACACACAAATTTAACGTATATTCTTGTTTCCTTTTTATTTAAAATTTATTTATTTTTAATTATTGTATATATTTTTTACATCATTTTTCATTTTTGTACAATGCATGCATTTTCATCTTGTTTATAGTCCCCGTAAAATTCCACTTATGCCAGAAGTATAAATATGAATTAGAAAAAAAAGGGATGGCCCATGATCTGCAGGGACTTGACATCTTCTTGGAAAAGTTATAAAAGGCCCAACTGCCACCAGATTTCTCAATCTCAGCACTACTCATATTTTGAATCAGGTAATTCTGTGTTGTGGGGAACTGTCCTGTGCATTGGAAGGTATTTAGAAGCACCCCTAGCCTCTACCCACTAGATGCCAGGAACACCCCTCCCCCCAGCTCCAGTCCAGTCGTGAAGATCAAAAGTATCTTCAATAGGAGGCTACATAATTTACAGGACCAGCACAAGAAGAAAATGGGGGTCCTTATTAAAAAAAAAAAAAAAAAAAAAACAGGAAAAGAGTGACATCAAAGCTACTAAACATACAAATATTTCCCTCTCTTTCCTAGTCTCTCTCTCTCCAATTGCTGTGGCTTATTGCTAAATACTTGCTACTTAACATCAATCCAATAAGAAAAATGAAAACTTTCTAGTATAAATTTTACTATTTACATTGCAAAATACCAGTTCTAATGCAAATATAAGAGCACTTACATTATATGCAGAATCACTGAAACTACAAAACTCATAGTTCTCTCTTACTAGAACAGTGAATGTGCTGCACAAAATATATACACATTCTGCCCACACAGCCTGGCAATAAGTCTGAAGGAAAAGGAACTGTTGGTTGTTTTCTTACTCCCTTCCTTCTATGTCATCATTGGCAGGATGAGAGGCTTGCTAATCCAGGAAAGCAACATGAATAAGAAAGGATGTGATGGGTTTTCATGGTCCTTGTATTTTTTAGAATGCCACTGTCTTCTTTCTGCTGTCAAAGAAAGTTCTGTTTCAAACAGAAAATGTAGCTCTGTTGGATTTTACTTACACAGTTATCGGTGAAATATATTTAACTTGTTCGACCTTTGAGTCTTGCTGAACTACCACTCATTACAGACCTTCCAGAATTGGGGCCCAGCCAATGCTGCATGTGAAGCGGGAGCAAAGAAAGGCAGCCACACACACCGTCTCCCTGCTCACACGCATGCACAATTCTCTTAGCATAGTGCACTTACAAAAGGTTAAGTTAAAGATAAAATTATTAGAAATTATAAGAGGTGACAGCAAAGTATTGCGCCAGGCCTGGGGCCCTTCTGAACATAGAGCCCTGTAAAAAGGTTGCACATTCTCGAAACCTTCCTGGTCACCAGACATTGCCTAATGTTCCCTGGGGGCAAAATTCCCCCTGATTGAGAACCACTGAGGTAGAGTACACAGTAAGTGAAGTTTAGGGTAACAGGGAAAAAATATAATCATGTAGGGTTTGAAATGCATCATTTTAGACTGAAAGAACAAGGAAACCTTAACCTCAGAGATCAAATTGGAGTGGAATCTTTGGTGATAAAAGTTTCAAAACTTCCTGAACTGGTATTTCATTTGTTCTCACTGACACACAGTTCTAAAGTTGTTTTAACTTTTTTTTCAGTGCATTCATATTTATGGAATACTTTTTTAATCTTTGCCTTAATAAAAATTGTCAACTTGTATAACACAAGTTGAGAAAGAAGTTATAACAAAAGTTGGCTACTGTACTTAGAATTATACACTATTACTTTACTAATGGATGAAGACCTCTGAGCAATTCTATACTTTCCCAGGAGACACATGGGAAAATCCAAATTTCCATACAACTCATTCATCATAGGGTGTAAGAGATGAAGCTACACAACCCCTCTCCCCTTTTTACGGAAGTTGAAGGAATAATCACTAGCATTAGCAAAAGAACCTAGGCCTTGTTGAAGGTGTGGCACAAATATTGAGTGTAAATATTAAGTTGAAATATGAAGATGAAAAAATAATCAGTTAACTTAAAGTTAAGCATTTATTCACCTTTCTGAGGATTCCCTGCTCTGTAGAGCAGTGGTAGAGGGACAAAGGACTAAATGAGGACTCAAGACAATCTGCTTTAATCCCAACTCCCTCCAACAATCTTTCTTCACTTCTGCACTTAATTTGTACTAATGGTAATTAGGCTTCTTCCACATGCTCACAAGGTTGTATTGCAAGCATTAAATAACATAAATAAAATAGTGTATGATGGAACTTTGTTAACAACAAAAAGTACATAATTATTTAGTAATCTATTCTAATTACATCATAAGGATTTGAAACACATGCATGTTAATCAATGTATTTCTAGTCTATCGTTGAAAAAGACAAGTTGTATATATTAGTCAGGGTAAGTAATGCTAGTTTCTGTAATCAACAACTCTCAGCTAGTAGCATAACAAAAATATGTTTATTTCTCACTCATGTTCCAGTCTGATGCAAGTCAGATGTCTTTCTGTGTGACTCTTCTCCACACTGTTACTCAGGGATCCAGGCTCCTGCCATCTGTGATGACTCCATCTTCAACTATAACTTTCACAAATGCTTAGCATGGAAATGGAGGGAGTTTGGTGGTTCTTGCAGGTGGTTTCTATGGTCAATCCTACAAAGAGTATACATTGCATTGGCTTACATTCTACTGTCTGAATGCAATTAAATGGCTTCAAAGTAACTTCAAAGGAGACTGACAAATAAAGACTTTATTTGTGCTCAGAAAAAAATGAACATTTGATAAGAAGCTATCCACTGTCTTCCCCATTTGGGGAATACTATGATGGTGCAATATCAGAAACAATGTTAGTAGTGCTTCCTTACAGACTGGAACTCATCAAGAAAAATCTGAGGAGTCACTGCTTATTGCCTAAAGTTATGTCTGGTTTAACTTGGATTTGAGTCCCAAAATCTATCTCACTAAAGGATGAAATATTACACATACTTTGAGGCAACCTTAGAGGAAACACTTATTTAAATAATATCTGATTAAATTAATGAAATTTAAAATAGTGACTATGTGTAATATATTGTCACAAAGGTAGGCAGTATGTGGAAGCTAGAGTATACACACTAACACACACATAGATACACGCACATGCACACCCATATGTATTTATCATGCTCCAATCTCTGATCCCAACCCCGAGATCTGGGAACTGTAATGAGTTGGGAAGTCAAAATCAGCCTCCACATAACAGTGAACAACACTGGGAAATCAACAATTAAGTTTCAAACTCAGTCTATTTACTGAAATGATTTCCTTTGGTTTGGATAACACAATATATTTTGTTTTAAAAGTCTGAACCAACAGTTAAAACTCATGGACAAATAGAAAGCCTGGCAACGTGCCACTGGCATTTCATAGAAACACCAGCAGAACTGCAAGGTAGCTGGCTCTTGAGATGAGACATGACTCTCCAGTGTACGACAGTCCCCACCATTCCCTAATAAGGCCCCACAGCAGGGAATCATTGATTGTCATTTGTCATGTGACCACAATTTATTTTCCAATATGTTATTTCTCAATAACCATATCTCTATAAATCAGGAAATGAAAACTAAAACAAGAAAATATGAGAGATAATTCTCGTTGAGGGTTGAAGGATATTCTTAAACATTTACCACCCAAAAAGACTATGTCTTCATGCAAAAAGTATAATGGTCACCTGCTTTACATTACCTGCCTGGACTAGATATTTTTTTTAAAATAGGTTTTTATGAGGTATAATTTGCATATCATAAAATTTATCCATATTAACAGTACAATTCAATAATTTTAGCAACATTTTAGAGATGTACAACTATTACTACCATGATCTAACTTGTAGAGCATGTCTATCACCTTCAAAAGTTCCCTTGGTTCCATTTACAATCATTCCTGGTCCCACCCTCAGACCCAGACAATCATAAGTCTGCTTTCCTTCTCTATTCACACACTTGAGTTGTCAGATGATGTTAATAAAGTCACAGAGTATTCAGAGAAGAACATCATTCCTGTCTGATGAAGGACTGCTTTATGAAAGTAAGATCTTGACAGTTTGCACAGACGGTGACATGAGAGAAGATATTTGGGGTTACAATTATTTTTTTGCTTAACAATCTGTAGCCTTCATATGTTAATTCTTTATGTTAATATTTATTATGCTCTTTCTTGTGTTATTCAGTTCTTATATTTACATAATTTAGTTTTATATATGTTTAATACGTAACCCTGGATATCTATTTCCTTATTATTAAATGACAATGGTAATTTCTTAAAAAATTTGTATTTTTTGCACTATTCCAATAGTAGGTGTTTAACAAAACCTGTTGAATAAATGTCATTTATAAAATACATTTAAGAATTATTAAATCTGTGCTCCTGTGGCTTTGAATGAAATAAAAATAAAATGATTTGGTTTAATCAATATAGACAGGATTTAGGAAGGTTTTGATTTTTTATCATTGCCATTTTACCACTGAAATAAAGAAGCTCCCCAAAGGTTAGTCTGCTCATTTTAGCATTTTAGCAACTACATTAGATAAACTTCAGTTTAACAAACCATTGCTTGCGGCTTGATCATCCTGTCTGGGGTCAGTCACTTTTCTATTACATCTGGTCTGTTTTTGTTTTTTCCTTCTTGCTATCTTAGTGTCCCTCTGAGGCTTTATTTGTATCTGCTTACTTTTTCCATCTCCCTTGACTGACTGTCTTGTCTGCCTGTCTGTCTGTCTGTCTGTCTGTCTGTCTCTCATCATATCTTTATCATCAGTCTTTTTTTCTCTATTTCTATTTCTACTCTCTTTCTCTGTCTTTTTGGTTTAATATCTCTCTCTCTTCCTCCCTCCCTCCCTCTTTCCCTCTCTTTCTCTCTCTCTTCCTCCTTCTCCCATCAACACCATGTCTCTCTTCTAAAAGCTTTGTGTCTCTCTGTCTCTATCTCCTTTCTCAATATCTCTCTCTCTCCCTCTTTTTCTCCTCTCTCCTCTGTCTTATCCCTTTGTCCATTTGCATCTCTGTTGTGGTCCCTTTTGTCCTTGGACTCAGGCTGGCTCTTATAGGGCAAGCACCCTCCAAGTTCAGGGACATTTTCAAAGTGGTAGTACTCACTTGCTCCACATAACAAGCTTGGGAAGTCATTTGTGGGCTCAGAATGAGTCATATGAGACATATAGACAACCTTTAACTTCCCAAACAGATATTTGGTTAATGGAAATATCTTAGAATATATGGAAATGTCACATCGTAAAGTGGATCAATATAGAATTTGGATCTATATGGAATTTTTTTTTTTTTTAACAAAGGCATTTACTAGGTTGATTTACCAGGAAAAAAGTCTATTTGAATGAGCTGCAATTCTATATGAGAAGTATGTCATTTATCCTCTTTTTTAGATAACTTGCTATTTCTCTCTCAAAATACAAATATTATAGGTTTTTACAATCTATAAAATTATTCTTGTAGGGCAAGGTCATTACTTGATTTGAGAATTTTAAATTTTAAAAGGATTTATCTTTATTTTTTTTCACCCCTGGCTGATGTTCTCCAATAAGGCACTTTGAGGTCTTAGAAAGAAGATTTCTAAAATAAGTAAGTGTACCTTCCTGGAGTAAAATAATTATACAGATGTTGCATCCCCTCCCCACAATAAGATTGTCTTCCCCAAACCCCCCAGCTTTCCCACTGCTTCATATTCATTAATTAGCCTGAGTTTCCCTCCGTGTTTCGTTTACAAAGCCACTTAAACCCACGCACCCATTTAACATATTTATGACCCCAGTTTTCTTTCTGTTCGCTGAGACTGTACCGTAATTGTTCTCTGGACCCAGGGACTGCAGAGAGCCTTCCCTGCTGAAAAGAGACAACATAAAGAAGGAAATGAATGTGTGTGGGTTGAATACCTCCAACAAAACGACTGCGTGCAGTTTGGCCCCTGCCCCCCCCCCCCTCGTCCCGGGGTCACTTTAATTGAGTGGAGCCTCAACCTCTATTGAGTGTATGGGAGACTATTAACTCTTAACAACGCTCTGTCTCAGGTTATTTATTTATTGCTTAAATGATTTGTTATTGCTACTCGAATTTAATACACCCTCTGGGAACCAAGATGGCAGCATCATGTTACAGAAAAACTACAAGTTATTTTAAAACTGTAATTAACGTTTTATGAGAGCCATAAAATCTTTCTGAACAAATAACTTACCATTAGTCAGAAACTTCAGCAGGAGATCTGTAAAATCAAGGCTATGGTCTAACAGTACTGTACTTGTGCGTCTATCTGCACGTGCGCTGAGGAGGAGGGGAAGGCAGCAGGCAGAAGCAGCAGGGATATTCCAATTGATTATTCCATGTTGCTTCCGCGCATATTGATTTAATCATTTTGGGTCGGAGGAATCTCGGAATGGGTGCAATTTTGCCAGGAAGGATGAACTGCAGCCTTCATACAGGTCAGGTGACCACCCCAGGTGTTTCGCTTTTGCTATTAATTGAAGCCACCTTCCCGCAGACACAACCATAGTCGATGTGCAGAAGCGCCCTGCTTAGTTGAGGCAGCAGCTATCAGTCACAATAACATTTCCTTGGGCTTTGACTCCCGATTGTACGTGGACTCTAAAGACAGTCTTAGAATCTATAAGAACCCACCTCTGGGCCTCCCTGGTGGCACAAGGGGTTAAGCACCACACTAGGAAGCAATCTGCAGCCTCTGCAGCACAGGTTCGATCCCCAGCCAGGGAGCTACCCACATGGCACAGCAGACCTCTCCTGACTCACCTGTTGCTCCCCTCAGCAGTGTACTTTGGTCTCTCTGCCTTTTCTGCTCTCCACTCTGGCTCTGGTGAATCCTCTCACCCCCTACGCCTCTGGCCTGTACCCCAGCTCTTGTATGCATAAATAAATAAATCTTAAATAAAAAAGAACCCACCATTGACAAGTGTGGCTCACCCCATTTCCTGGTCCAACTGAGCTTAATATTTCTGTCATAGCTTTGCATTAATAGGGAAGACTTAGGCTGTGCAATTCACAATTCTGAAAGTAGCACATGCCAGTTTTATGTTTCATGGGATGCTGAGTGGGTGCTGGTATGTTACTCTTATCTCCCTCCAATACTGAGGTTCTCAATCTCCCCCACCCCTCCCCAATTGTTTTGCATCTTGGCTGCTGATGTCCATGGTTATATTTCTGGGAATTACCTTTGGCACAAGTAAGGTTGTTTCCTCCAAAGTAGCCCAAATCCATCAAGGAGCAAGAACAAAATTCCAGCTCCTTGTCTCCATTCTGAAAATCTCTAAATAGTGACCCTCATTCCAGAAATACCTTTAGGATCATCAGCTGAGGCCTTGGTGGCAACTATGTAAGAGTTCAACTTCTCCCTCTTCACATTCCTGCCTCCCTTGTGGGTCAGACCTGCCAGCACTCCCCAATAAGCCTTCTATGCACTTAGAAGTATTCCCAGGAGATTCAGCCAAAGCCAGCTTTCACTTTGCCTTCATTGAGACTAACTGATACCCAGGGGTATCACATACCCACCAGATTAGGAAACCCCAAGATTATTTCATAAATTGTGCAGGAATGTAATTATATGGCTTCTAACCTAGTTTTGTTCAGATCTCCTCCCTATTAGGTTACAAAGACTTAGCTCTGAAACACCCACTGAGTCCTACTTCTAGCTCCCAAACTCCAGCCATGGCCACATTTTTCTGTTGTTTGTATTTTGACTTTTCCAGCTGTCTTTGACTCAGAGAGTCCATCCTGTATCTTGGAAGTAATTTTTGTAATTACCAGTAAGAATTTCTCGCAATAGTTCCAGTGGAGATTTGTTTTAATTAAAGTAAAATAGCAGACACAGAAAGGGCTGTCATGAAGGAAGAACTTCCTGGGGAAACTATGAAACAAACTTCCACAGAAGGGAACCATTGGGTAGAGATGCTTGGGACTCTCTAGTTAGAGTAATTTCAGTGGGTTTTGGAGCAGAGAGGCTGTTTCTACTTGTGTGACACTGGGCCCTGGACAGAAGAGAAGGGCTGTGGATAGTGGCCCAGAGTCAGAGAATCGGATAAAGCAAGTGGTAGAGGGTGGGCTCCCACAGTTTGCATATGAAAGGCAGACTCTCAGCAAAAGGTCTGCAATCTCTAGGAATTAGCAACCCTGGGAGCAGTGCCTGCAGTGCCCCAAACATCAAAGCAGCAAATACAGAAATTCAAAAATGTGAATATAGGAAGGAATAGGAAGGATGGGCCAAATTTCTTCCCTGCCATTTCTGCTCAAAGCACTAACTTGGGGTTTTCCTGCATGGCTTTCAGCTGCTGGACATCAGTCATCCTCCTTCTCTTCTCCACTCCTGGGTCAGGATCACAACCACCATCCCAACTCAGCTCACTCCCTGGAGAGACACCAACTTGACTTATCCTTCCTTCTTTTGTGGGCTGCATGTTAACTAGAACACAGTTGAGAACATTCTAGTTGCTTGCCAATTTATTTTAAGCATTAAAAAATATATACACAGGATGCATTCCTATAGAGGAATTACTCACTAGTGAAAATGTATAATCTTAAAGATGATGAGAAATTTCCACCATCGAGGTTCCTCATTCTCTTGTTTTTTAATCAGTTTTTTGCATATTCAATAGCTAGTAATTTCATTCTGGTAGTCAATCATTCTCCCATTTCTATAACTTATTATAACTATTTCTATAACATTAAAATAAGAGGCAGTAATGTTTCAGGACAGGGAGAGAGGCTGCCTGCTCTAAATATGTTCTGCCATCTGCCGCATCAAGACAAAACTTATAAAATTTACAATGGAAAGGAACTTTAATACAATTAGTGTGCAATACAGAAAAAGGAATTAAGTTTCCAAATCTAACACCTGAAGTTACCCATCCTCTCATGGGTAAATGTCCAGCCAAACAAGATTGGCCCAAAGCAGAGCTACTGAGGCCCAAAATCCTGTCACAAATCTGAGGTGCCTTCTGGTGGGGACCCATAGGAAAGGGCCTGAAGGGGCCCAGCACATCTGGGACAGAAGGAGCCAAATCAATATAAGCTGCCATTGTTAAGCTCTCCACGGGTCTCTCACCCACATCTCTTTCAACCAGTCCAGGACCAAGAAGCAAGTGCAGCTTTGTCACATGACTCTCTGTTCCATGTGCCTCCTCCAGGTCTCCTCCTTAGTTTCCATCCTGCTTCCTTCCTTCTTTCTTCTCTCCAGCTTTTTCTCTTCCCTGTTCAGTTCCACCCTTCCTTGGGTGGAGTAAAATAATTGTCACTACTTTAATGTCTAGAAAAACAAATCATTATCTTTAGGGAGAAACTATTAAACTTTGGGAAGATATTTGTTGGGCTGGAAGAAGAAACACAAGAACATTGCCTCTTGATATCCTCATTTGGTCAGCCTCCCCAGAGAAGGTCAACCTCTGAAATTACATGATACCAAGGAATTTCAGATGTGGAGATAGGATTCAAAATTGGTAAGGTGATGGTTATTTTGTAGCAGGTTTATAAAATGAATAAAGTTTTTAATTTCTGAGATCTTACATTTTAGGGCAAATCAGTAGCTTTTTTTTAACTTCTCTTTCTTAACTTATTTTCTCCTTCTATATTAAAATTATTTTTCTAGTGTGGAGGAGCAAGAGAAAAGCTCATACTATTCACATTTATCTTGTACGACCAATGTGTGACCTGTAAGATTAAACATCTTTCTGTAGACAGTGTTTTGTTTTGTTGAATGGTGCTGCAAACACATCACAGCTGTGCCCCCAAGTAACTGTGTGAAGATAGAAACTTCTATAACATCTTCCTTCTGTATATTGTGTAGGGAAAGGGTGATGAGTGGAATGTGCTCCTGCTCCTTGAAGGTCTTTAAAATGTGTTCTCCTGATCACCCTGGACTAGTACCCCAACACCATCTTTAACTTCTCCTCCTCTCAGGAGGATTTATTATTCCATCTGACTCAATCCTGCATGCTCCCCAGATTTTATCAATCCTATCTTCAACACTCCACTCCTGGGCTTCTGAACTTGCCTCTTCATTTACCACCTGTTCCCCAATATAGCTTTCTCCAAAGCATTTATACTGCTGTCATCTTAACCCTTTAAAACAAGTTTCTTGGTACTGTTCACACCACTTTCCTGCCCTAATAAGTTCCCACTACCAGCAATGGCTACCACAGGGCAATTTTCTCTGTATCAGTTGACACTTACAGTGCTGCCTTAGTTCATACTTCCAGCTACTCTCCCAGACTCACAGACTTATTTCCTCACTTACAGAAATGGAAATTGATATGAACAAAATTTATAAAGGTAGTAAGGCTTTGACCTCTGATCTATTTCTGATCACAGATTTTTTTTTAAAAAATTTATTTATTTATGCATACAAGAACTGGGGTACAGGCCATAGGTGTCGGGGGAGGGGGGTGAGAGGATTCACCAGAGACAGAGTGGGGAATAGAACAGGTGGATTGACTGAAATACACTGCTGAAAGAGAAGTCTGATGCGCCATGTGGGTAGCTCCCTGGGCAGGGATCGAACTCGTGCTGCAGAGGCTGTGGATAACTTCATAGGTTGCATCTTAACCCCTTGCGCCACCAGGGAGGCCAAGATCACAGATTTACTCTTAGTAAGTGTACAGTAAGTACAGCTTGCTGTTGTGGATAGGTAATTGGAAACTGCAACTTTAAGTGAAACAACAGTAACAAAACCAATTTTACTACAGGCTAATTGATGCAAACAAGAATTAAGTTTCTATGACATATTTCTGGTTATGAAAACATTACCAAACTTCCAAATAAGACCCAAACACTTCTAATATGAAACAATCATTTGTCTTCATTCATTTTCTAACCTGTTTATTCCAGTTTAGAGGTGCAGGTGGCTGGACTTATCCTGGCAGCTCAGGGCACAAGGCAGGACCCCACCCTGGAAGGCGTGCCTTTCCATTTCAGGGCACATCACACACACTGTCACTCAAACCGGGGCAGTTTAGACATGACAAAGGCATTGTTGTGCACATCTTTGGGTTGTGGGAGGAAACCAGAAAATCCAGAGAAAGCGCTATAGACGTGGGGAGAGTGCACACTCCACACTGAGAGTGTCCTGACCAGCAATCAATTTCTTTCTGTCATCAAAGTTGTAATGAAATGATGTTGAACAAAACAATAGTGAATGAAAAGTTATTCTAGGAACTACTATACATTCATCCTTGGATTTAAGGTGCTGAAAAGTCAAGATTCAAATAATTTCACACCTCTTGCCTTATCCCAAACTATAATATTTCTAAATGATGCACTTAGGTGCTCTTGCTTCTATGTAGTCAGAATGTTAGCTCCTGAAAAACAGGGGTACTGTCTTATACGTCCCTCAATTTCCCATAGCACCATTTCTCCCAGCGCCAATAAAAATAAATAGTACTTGTTTATTTTGGAGAGTCTTGTTCCTGTTTCAGGAGATTCAATGCATTTTGTCCTGGATTCTCAAATTGCATTCATAGCTGCTCCTCTGGACTCTGTCTCCTTTGGAATGTTACTGATGACTTTTATCCTAAGAAGAGTCAGAAAATATACATGATGAAGCTACAAGCTTGGTAAAAGCATTTACTCCCCTGCTGCAGACCAGCTTTTGGCAAAATGTCGTGTCAGGAATCCCTGAAAGGAGGAGACGGCCTAGGTGAAGCGAAAGGGGCTGAGGGGAATGGGATGAGGTAGTGAGGAGACACTGACACTGGATGAGGTGCAAGTATCTTCTGCTGAGGGACCCAGCATGTCTTTATTTATTCATTTTTAGCAAGCAGAAAAATTGCATCACCATGTGCAAAGCTCCTTGCAGAGACTCCTGACACGACATTTTGCCGAAAGCTGGTCTGCGGCACTCCCCTGCTTTAAAAGACGATGAAGGATGATTCCATAAAAACAAATCAATACAACAATGGCAATGTAGGGCCATATGAATGCAGAATTGTGAGGAAATAATCCAGCCATCCATGAAACTTGGATTGCTCATGACACCTTGCAGTTCCCATGGAACATATTGTAGATGAAGGGAAGGAAACATTACTGTTGTCATTCTCTCTGAATACCTCTATATGGCAAGGAAGAGTGATTCCTTGGATTAACTGGTCTGAAGAGAAAAACAGATACTTCATAGAACCACAGCATATTCTCAGAAGATACAGGAAGTGTGAAAGTCTTGTGCTTGGAAATGGATAGCTGCTACTCCTTTCTGGGCACCCAGAGATGGAGTTGGTTCACTGTCAACTGCTTGTCCAATCACCAACTAAGTTCCCTCTTAGTACGGATTTTCACCCTTGAATATAAGTTGGAATCACCCAGGGCTTCAAGAAACTGATCCGCAGAGACTGATTTTTTACAAAGCTCTCAGGTCTCAGGCTATCCTAGTCATACAACCAAAGTTGAGAATTATTGCTTGTCTATATCCTTGCCGCCAAGTGTGGCCTATGATTCAGCAACATCTGGTATAACCAGGGAGCTTATTAGAAGTCAGTCTCAAGCCCCCGTTCAAAGTTGTCAAATCAAAATCAGCTTTTTAACAAGATTCCAAGGTGACAGGTTTGCACATTAAATTTTTAAGAAAAGCAGCTCTAGGTTTTTCCTCTGCTTATAACTTCTAATCAACTCAATGTTCAGAATACACAAGGCTTCTGCTAACTCAATGACTTCTATTTCCATGCTCTCAATAGCTAATTCTGTTACAGATGTACCTCCATGACAGGGAGGCACCATTTTCCTCACTCCCACTTACATGCAGCTGTCTTGGTGTACAAGTTCCAATGTGCTATGAACTGGGCTTCCTGATCAAGGGAGCTACTAGGAACTCAGGGACAGAGTTGAGAGGCCAGGTTGGAAAGGCTTGTGAATGAGAAGCCTGAGGAGAGGCTATTCTCGGTACTTGGCAGAGACAGGGGAAGCCATTATCTTGACTTCATGTTGAATAATGTGCTACATTTTGCATTTTCTCTTTCTCCTTCTTTCCCAGCTCTCTGGCACCTGCTTAACCTCTCTCTGTGTTTCTTTGCCAGAAAGTGCCTTAGACATGTGTCAAGTGTTCAGGACTCAGCAGTCTTGTTTTGGGCCAAGCCTGTTTGGCTTGGAATTTATTCATGAGGGGATAGGTAATTTTCAGAGATTTGTTAGGAATAGCCTTTCTCTCTATCTCCTTCTATGTACACTATTTCTATTAAAAATCTTTAGTGGGTCTCCCTGGTGGCAAAGGGCATTAAGTCTTAGCACTATGAAGCTATCCACAGCCACTGCAGCATGAGTTTCCCACTCTGACTCTGGTGAATCCTCTCACCCCCTGCACCTCTGGCCTGTACCCCAGTTCTTGTATGCATAAATAAATAAATCTTTTTAAAAAATATCCTTAAGACTAAGAGTCTGCTTCCTTTGCTTTGTGCACACAGATGGTCAAAATCTTTTCAGAGGATGCACCCCTTAATAGTCTGTGTACCCCTCTGTCAAATGCTAACATATCTGCAAGAATGGAATACAAGTAAGTCTCCCACCTTTTCCCCTATATTCCTGAAAATAGAGTCCCTTATCTGAGTCAGCCTGCAGATAAGTTGCTTGGGAGAACTTCCTTGGCTAATAGTTTCACAGTAACTGTTAGTATTCCAGGACGTAAGGTCATCTTTATTTGGGTGGGGTCATGGACGCAACAGAAATCCACAGAATCTATCCACTTTCTGTACAAAGTGGTTATCCTGGGAAATAACGTACCACATGTCACTTTGGATGTTAGATATTCCCGTATGCTACACTTAGCTAAAAGATACTTTAGAAGGTGAGGGGAGTTATGAACCAGATCTCTGAGGGTAAATGGCCACTGGAGTTATTCATTCTGTGAAATAAGTTCAACGGTGAAGCTAAAGCAGTATCTCAAATATTCTTATAAAGTTTAGCAGGTATTTTCTGTTTCTATTCAAGACAGAAAAAAATATGTAAGTTGCTGGTTCATTGTAATGGAAAAATCTTTTAAAAAGTATCTATCCTTAACTGAATGCAAGCCACATCAGCAGTAGTGGTTAACCGTGGTGTTATCTGAGGAAAAAAATTCCACTTGGAGAAAGTGGTAAGCCATTAGGAGTTTGTAAAGAGGACAGGTGTGAAAGTTCTTCCTGCACACATCTCCCCAAACCACCTCACAACCCAAGCCTGTTATTACTTTTCAAAATAATGCACAGATTCAGTGCAATCCCTATTAAGAGCCCAATGGCATTTTTCAGAGAAATTGAAAAAATACCCAAAATTGTATGTAACCACTAATCAACTGGGATAGCCAAAGCAATCCTGAGAAAAAAAGAACAAAAAGGGAGATATGCTTCTTGACTTCAAACTATACAATGTTATAATAATCAAACAATATTTCATTGGAATAAAAACAGGCTTATCTCTTCAATAGACCAGAATCAAGAACCTGGAAATAAAGCCACACGTATATGAACAACTATAACTAGTTTATAAAAAAGAGAATAGAGCATGCCTTGGAGTAAAGAAAGTGCCTTCAATAAACGGTGCTAAAAAAACTGAATAACCATATGTAGAAGAATGAAATTAGACTGTCTTACACCATAAGCCAAAATTAATTCAAAATGAATTAAAGACTTGAAAACATGAAACCATAAACTCCATAGAAGGAAACATAGGTGATAAGCTCTTTAACATCAACTTTCATGATGTCTTCATGGGTTTGTCCCCAACAGCAAGAAAAACAAAGACAATATAAACAAATTGGGACCATATCAAATTAAAAAGCTTCATCACAGCAAAAGAAACCATGGTTAAAGTGAAAAGACTGTCTACTGAATGGGAATATATATTTATAAACTATACATCAGACAAGAATTTAACATATAAGCAAACTCAAAATAAATAAACATCTCAACAACAAAAATACCACATAGCCTGATAATGGGCAGGGTCTAAAAATGAATTTCACTAAAAAAGATATATAGATGGCCAATGGACATATGAAAAAATGTTCTTCATCACTTATCATTAGGGAAAGTCAAATCAAAATGACAATGAGTTAGGTTAGTATTATCAAATATTGTGTCAGCAACACCACAGTGATAAAAAGAAACAGCGGGCCTCCCTGGTGGTGCAAGGGGTTAAGCACCACACCGTGAAGCAATTCACATCCCCTGCCGGCCAGGGAGCAACCCACATGGCACAGCAGACCTCCCTTGTCTTGCCCACTGCTCCCCTCAGCAGTGTATTTCAGTCAGTCTGCCTGTTCTGTTCCCCACTCCGTCTGTGGTGAATTCTCTCACCCCTCACACCCCTGGCCTGTACCCCGGTTCTTGTATGGATAAATAAATAAATCTTTAAAAAATAAAAAAGAAAACAGGAGTCATGGAGCAGAAACTATAGGATGCAGGATGCTGCTCGGTACAGGATCCTGGCCCCTTTGTTGACAGAGAAGGGTGTCCAATTGAACACTGGATTTTGGGCTTTAGGGAGGGTGAGTATACTCATGGCTCCAATCTTATTAACAAGGTGTTTCACTATCAGTCCTGGGGCACAAAGCACATCAGTCCCTGGACAGGGCAATCAAGTGCCCCGCTCTTGTCTAACTTGAAAGGAGCCTTGTACGCTATACCCACAATCAAAAAGTAAAAAAATAAAATTTTTGGCAAGGATATGGAAAAATAAAAGCCTACATGCACTTTTGGTGGGTATGTAAATTGATGCAGACATTATGGAAAGCAGTATGGCAAATGCCAAAATCAAACAAACCTAGACTCTGACACCAGAATGGTGGTTGTCAGAGGGGAGGAGAGTTGGGAATGGTAGAGGGGACAATTGTTCTGTAAGGGAGAGTCACTGGATACTTGGTGGTGGACCTGGTGCCAAACACAGTTGCTGAGGTGAGAAACTGTACACCTGAAACCTACACAGTGACTTCAAGTTACCACCCACCCCTTCCACCTCCATATCCTCCCCACTCCCACTGCAAAAACAAACAAACAAACAAACAAACAAATAAATAAATAAACTTCCCCAGCAAAGTGTTAAAGACTTCACTGAATAGATTTCTCCCACTACCCTTCATTTGCATTAAAGGAATACTCTGGAAAGGAGGGAGAGAACATTAAGGTACTTCAGAGAGGATTTGTGTGTTGGCTGGCTTTGGTTTTGGGTGGGCAAAAGAAGGGAAATCATTTCCTGGATTATTTAAAATAATTTTCCTCACAGGATCAAGAAAAAAGAATTTGTCCCACATCTTTTAGCCCAGCTAAACAAAGTAAAGGATTATCATATTTTAGGTTTTGCCTAAAGTACCTACATGAACATGACTTAGTTTAAATGAATTTAGGAATTATTATTTTTATGAATGTGCCAAAGAGTGTTTGTGAGAGTGACACAATCAGTTAACTCACCAATCTTATTCAAATTAACATACAGTTGTGCCTAGCTTTAGAAAAATAAATGTTAAAATGCAAACTGCAAGTTAGACTAGGGAAAGAGTATTATCACAAAATTTATAATTAAGTAAAATATGCCTCTGAGTTATGTGATTAAAAATAAATAACCACTTTGTTGAGAAATCTGTAGGACAGGAAAAAATCTAAAGAATCAATTAAAAGTAAATATAAAATGAAGAGATCATTCCTCTTACATAGTATCTTTATGCATAGTGAAGCATAGTGATGAACAAAGATAATTTTATTGGCAAACAATTAAAATATGACATTGGCACAATTTGAGGTAATAAAAACATTTCTGTACATGTTAGAAAGTATAAGAAATGAGATTACTTGGACCCATTGTAGTTTGACAACCCTCCCTCATGTTGGACTGGCATGAAATTCCATCTCGGCTTTTGGCTGTGTGAAAAATTTTATTTTTCAAAATGTTCAAATATATTACATCCTAATTCTGCACTTACAGTGTGATTTTTTTGACAGTCCTCCGATCCATGAAGTGATGAAATTTATGCTCCTCTCTCTGAACTTGAGGAAGAAATGACACAACATAAATTCAGAGATTAGGTCTCTCTAGGTTTCTTGGGAAATCTGCTCTTGAAAACCAGACACTAGGCTGTGCGAGAAAGCCCAACTAAGTTTTGGAGATGTCTTTGTGGAAAGGATCTGGTCTGAGGAGCTAAGAGCCTTAAGTCCATGGAGTTCCCAGCCAATGGCCAAAACCAACTCACCAGGCATATGAGTGAACCATCTCTATCTCTAAAGCCATATCTCCAGTCCTCATTCAAGCCACCCCAGAGACTCTAGGTGAGGTAGAGGGGAGACCAATGGAAACTTTCATGAGAAAAATCTTTTTGTTTGCTTGTTTCTTAAGCCATTGAGTGACAGGTATCTTGTCACATAGGAACAGATAATTAATACAAGTAGTCCCATTCTATACTCTGTAGGGTTACATAGTTAAAACTGATGGGCCTCTAGTTAAAACCGATGTCTCATTAGTTAAGCCAATAATACTTAATTCCAGTTTCTTTGGTTTCCCCCTTGGGTAGGACATGAGCTGAATGCTTATTGAACCCCAGAGGAAAAGCCATAGCTGTCTGTCCCTTCACCCCCCAACAGGGTTCATGAACCAAGGAGTCCCGCTACCTCTATCTCTTCTCTATTACCCGGTAGGGTAATAGAATTCACCAGAGCCAGAGCAGGGAACATAACAGGCAGAATGACAAAATACACTGCTGAGGGGAGCAGTGGGCATGGCAGGAGAGGTCTGTCGAGCCATGTGGGACCCTAGGCGGTGGCCGGGGATTGAACCGGTGCTGCAGAGGCTGCGGGCAGCTTCGCAGCCCAGCGCTCAACCACTGCACCACCAGAGGAGGCCCTACTAGTACTGTAAAATAAAAAGAAATCTTTAAATAGAAATGAAAATTCTTGGTTGAGGAACTAAATATTTTATAACAAAAGATAACTTGGGGGGACTGAATTTGTCAGATAATGAAATGTTCATAGGTATTCTTAATGGTCCTTAAAAAACTAAAAATAGGGCCTCACTGGTGGCGCAGGCGGTTGATCGCTGCGCAGTGAAGCTGTCCGCAGACTGTGCAATGCCTGTTAGATCCTGGCCAACCGGTGAGGGTCCCACATGGCGGGCAGACCCCTCCTGTCTCGCCCCCTGCTCTCCTCAGCAGTGTATTTCATCAGTCTGCCTGCTCTGTTCCCTGCTCTGTCTCTGGTGAATCCTCTCACTCTCCCGCGCATCTGGCCTTTACCCTGGTTCTTAGATAAAACAAATAAATAAATCTCAAAAAAAAAAAAAAAAGAAAGAAAACTAAAAATAGCCCACTGAAGTGATGTGGCTGAATGATATTTAGATTAGTATTGTTTCAGATAGTAAAACATTGTGAAAGGTACGGCGCATGGACCTTTCACA
Organism: Talpa occidentalis; assembly: GCF_014898055.3. NCBI lineage: Eukaryota > Metazoa > Chordata > Mammalia > Eulipotyphla > Talpidae > Talpa > Talpa occidentalis. The sequence goes on from NW_023605083.1 coordinate 72,469,178, forward strand.
TTGGTGACCATAAAAAGTCATCAGAAAAAAATTCATTAATTAAATTCTGATCCACCACACAAAAAAATATTAGGTAGTCATCCAAAGGAAAAAGGAAGTTTTCTATGTGTAGTATCAAGGTAGAAAACTCAGAACAGAAAGGGGTGATGAATATGTGCCATATTTTGAATGTTTTCTATCTGCCAGGCAAAAGAAAGATGTTAAACAGTAACTGCCAACAGGAAGGAATAAAAGTTGCCTGGAGGACAGAGTGTGTCTTTATTTTCACAGTGCACTTTTTTGTACTCCTTGGACTTAAATGTGTTGAAAACAAACAAAAAAAAAATAAGCTAAAAAGAGAGCATGCTAAGATGATGTCAATGTGATTTTACCCAAAAGGAATCATCATAATGGTGAGATACAATGAAGTTTCATACATTGCTGAAACTCTATTCCTATTTTGCCTTCTGTCTTTTTTACTCCCATTCTTCACTTTTCTTTTGTCTCCAAATGGGATTTACTCAAAATATGAAATATGAAAAATGAATGAAAAAAATAACCCCTCCAAGCGGAAATTCAGTTCTGGTAGATCACTAAGTAAGGTTGTAAAAAGAGTAACTCCTTTGGGGGTGTCTTCCTTTGATTGATTTGAGTTTTGGGGACCCTGACTCTGAAATGTACTCCAAGCACTGGGAATAATCCTGTTTATAGTTTAAATAGTCCCCCTGGTGTGCTGTATTTTCTCAAAAGCTATAAATGCATAATTGTAGGTGCAGGACTAACTTAAATATTGTGAACCTGTAGTTAAGATCTAAATGAGCTGTGAATTCCAGAAATTAGTGAAAACTCTGATAAGCAATAGTTGAGAGTAGCTGACACCTTAAAGTTTGATCAAAACTTTCTCTTAGGCTAAGTGAGCAAGAAGTGGGAATTATCAAAAATGAAAAATGACAGGCACAATATGGAGGCATTCATGCTAGGGCCTCATTCAGATTTAATACTTATTTCAGTTTCAATATCCCCCAAAGTGTAATCCTAAACCTATCAATCTGGAATTTGCTAATCAGCAGCAATGAGATAATCTGCATAGTAAAAACTCCCCTAACTTTCCTTCAGGGAAAGTAGATTTGCCTGAAATAATCTTTTCTTTTGCTAATAACTTATCCCACCCCTTTCTGTCTATAAACATCCTCTATTTTGTGTCACCCCTTGCAGTAACTTCATGGGATGCATCCTGATTCATTAATTACCTAATAAGGTCAAATAGATCTCAAAAAATATTTTAAAAAACTACTCTTCCAAAAACCCAAATGCAAAACAAAAACCAAATATTTTCAGAGGAAAATCTAAAGAAAAGTCAATCAACATACACTAAATTTTAGGGCAGGATTTTATAGTGAGAAAGTGACTTCAGTTTCTTCTTTCTCACAGCTTTACTCCACCCTAAAACTTTGTTTTGCATGATTAAAGGGAAGCAGGGGTGGGGCTGCCCATGGATACAGGTGATAAAAACCATGCCCATAAGAATAGATATTCTCAGGAATGATGGGGAAGAGAGTACCATATAAAGATGTTATCTCTAAAACTATGACCTTTATATAAGGATGCTGGGGACATGATTCCACTGTTAGAGATTTATTTATTTATTTCTAATAGAGAAGCAGAGTATTTTATGACTGTCTCAGTCCATTTGTGCTGCTATAACAAAAAGACCATAGACTGGGGCTTATACACAACAGAAAATTCTTCTTAGTAGAGACTGGGAAGTCCAAGATTGTAGGCACCTATGATTTAAACTCACCTAGTACAAAGGTTTCTTGTGCGCTTAAGGACTTCTTTTACAAGGGCACTTATCCCACTCATGAGACCTCTACACTCAAGACCTTATCTACTCCAAGTTCTCACCCCTTAGTCCACTACATTGGGACTGTTTAATATTTCAACATATGAATGGGGTAGGTGGAGACACAGATTTATATCATAGCTATCACCTAGAAAGTAAGATAAGGAGTAGCCATAGCTATGAGGGCTTTATTACACTGACTGTGCTGTTAACTGAGAAATTAGTCTGGTCAAGTCCAGTCAAGTTACAGCTTGCAGATGTTTTTTTGGGGATTCAGGACTACACTTCAGGGGGTACAAACCCAGGAAGCCTTGGGTATTTGTGTGACTGTGATATGTGTACAAGTTGTGCTGAGATAGTTCTTAAATACACAAAACAGTGGGGTTAAATCTCCCTTATGCAAATAAGATTTTCTATCACTGCAGTTCTGATTGGTAGAAAGTTTGTACAATGATAATTAGTCAAACTGCAACCCTGGGTAATCTCAGGCTTTCCTTCTGGTTTCATTTTATTCTTATTGATGGGCATGCCCAACCATGCCATTGTCCTTGGATGTGCCTGGTGTCTGACTCTTGATAGCCTTCTAACTCTGGTTCTTACTGTGTTTGTTTTACTTTTGTATATTATTTATCAGTGCCTTTTTACGTAGTAGTTTATCAATCATTTAAAAATATGTAAATAAAGATGTATTCAAAGTGACATTGAAGCTAGATGAACTAAATTAGACTACAGAAAAGCAAGATTTCACTAAAGGTGTTCTCTTTTGAATAATGATTTTGAGATTAATGGTGATTGTGGTTGGTGATGAAGATAACAATAGTATTGATGATGGTAATAATTGTCATGTGATGATAGTAATAAAGATGATATTGGTGATAGTAATGATGATTTTGAGATGTCAGTGGTGGTGATTATGATGATTGAAGATGGTGGTGATGATGATAGCCCATTTGTTGGATGATATAGGCACGCATTGTGCAAAGTGTTGCAATGTCTTTATTTCGTTTAATTCTTACAAAATACTGTAAAACAGGAATTATCTCCATTTTCTACACTAAAGACAGAGGCTCAAAGAGGTTAGGAAATTTTTTAAAAATCTATCTTATACTAGAGATTTAGTTAGTTTCAATATAAATCATGCATATATTTAAACTCAAACAGACATCACACATGGTATCCTTCACTTTTTTAACTGAAAATCTCTTTGCCACCCCTAAGAACTCTTCTTTGAAGCTGCAAATGTAGACACACCAGATGATTTCTTGTCAGCAGTTTTAGTAGTCTGAAAAAAAAATATGTGCTTCCTTCGTGTTGTTTATCCTCAGGAGGTCTAGTTAAAAACTAATGCCATATGGTTCTCTAATTTAGTGGTTTCAATGGACTGGAATTTAGCTAACACTGGGAACTGTACATAACCCACAAACTGCCTCATCCTTGCCACAGGCTATAGAACATCTGGATGTGCCTAGGTGACATATATGAGCATCACCAGGTCAGTACATGATGACCCAGACAGGCTGAACACCATGCCTCTGTCCTCAAGTCCACCTTAGGAGACCCCGTTGCTGTTAAACATGTGATGTTGCTACATGATTCCATTTATTCTATGGTTCGTGAATGACACAGAACTTTTACCTCAGTTACAGCATCAAGAGCCCAACTGTTAATGTTCAAGGAGGTCTTGAAAACTTGTGGAAGGGTGAAAAGCAGACAGTAGCCCCAGACTACATCATTAACTTTGTCATTGTCAGCAAGAGATAGAGTTAAGGCTACCAACTGATAAGTAATCTGAAAAGATACTGATACTGCTTTAATCTAGGCCGAGCTGGTAGATAGTTTCCATTAACAATCAATGTCAAGATGATCCTTCTACTCTTTATTATCCTTTTGGCCATTTACAGGGAATTAATTGTGTATGGTAGATGATGAGTCCCATTCAGGTGACTTACCTGTTTTGAAACCCTCCTAACTCACTGTATAATAAGAGAGTTTTGTACTGTAAATAACAGATTCCAGTTATTTTCATAACAGACCCCAGAACACATTGTGTCATTTCACAACAGAACTCACAACCATCAGTTCTTTTTCTGCAACAGACTTTGTGAACATCATGATCTGATTAGATGTAAATCTCTCAAGAAGATTGTTGTTTGCATCAGTTTTCCATTGCTGTATAACAAGCTGCCACAAATTCAGTGACTTAAAATATCACGCATTTAGATCTTGGGTCAAAAATCCAGGCACAGTGCCTGTGTTCTCTGCACAGTGTCACAAAGCTAAAATCAAAGTGTCAGCTAGATTCCATGCACAGCCAGAGCACAATGCCCTCCTTCAAACTCATATTCAGTTCCTTGCAGCTGGAGATCCAAGGACCTAGTTTTCATTGCTCACTGTCAGTTGGGAACTGCTCTCAATTCCACTAGGCTATTCAGAATTCTTGCCATGTGACTCCTTCCATCTTTAAAGCCAGCAATGGAGACTCATGTCAAATTTTGTCACACCTCAAATAAACTTTACGAGAAAGAGACCAGTTCTTTTCAAGGGCTCATTTTATATAAGGCCACCAAGGATGGTCTCTTAATGCCAATGGTACCATATAACACAACCTGTGTGGTGGCTAACTGTCTCATCAGAGTTACAAGTCTCAGGAATTACATAAGACATACTGCAGGGCACTGGAATCTTGGGAGCCATCTTAAAACACTGAATGTTATGTGCTACTAAGATGCATTTGTTTCGTTGAGGTCTGGTTTGCAAGGGTGAAGCAAAATACCCTGGGGTTGAATATTTCTAAGGTCAAGTTCATTCACCCAGATAAAGGTTAGATTTCTTAGTGAGGAAGCAGGCATTAAGAAATTGGGATTGAGATAGATAAACAGAGATTCTCATGGATTTGCTTAGGTAGCATGCTTCTTGGGAATAACCTGGAAATAAGCTTTGGACAAAGGAGCACCCTGAAGTACATCACAGGCTAAAGAAGAGTAGTTTCCATGTCATAAGCCAGAAATAGAAAAGCTATTGCCTTATTTTATTTCCCTTTTGCTCTGTCCTTGCCTCAAGTAGTCTTTTTGAATATTCTAGCAGTGTAGTCATGGAGGAACAATTATGCATCATATTTTTATTTTATTTTTTAAAAGATTTATTTATTTATTTTATACAAGAACTGGGGTACAGGCCAGATGTGCAGGAGGGTGAGAGGATTCACCAGAGACAGACTGGTGAACAGAACAGGCAGACTGATGAAGTACACTGCTGAGAGGAGCAGCTGGTGAGACAGGAGAGACCCTCACCAGCTGGCCGGGATCGAACCAGTGCTGCAGAGGCTGAGGATAGCTTCACAGCGTGGCGCTCAACCACCTGCACCACCAGGGGAGGCCCCATCATATTTTTAAAGGAAGAGCATCAACTCCTGAAAGCTAATAAGGTAGAAAAGTTTTCAGCCAAACAAACCAAAAGGAATGTGAACTCTAAAATAAGAGCCAGGATTTGCTCAGAGTGCTTTCTGAACAGTGTAATCTCTCCCCAGCTTTGACAAAGGGATTCTGCGCTGTTAGTGAAAGTAATCTTAAATTAATTGGCAATTGTGGGAAGGGTGAATCAAATGGTGGTTGTGCTTCGGAGTTGAGATACGCTGCATTTCGTGATCTACTTCTACCTCCCCACCCCCCCATCACAGTCAATCCCATGTTACCAGAATCAGTATTTATTCAGCCAAGTCAGCAGATTTGGCATTTATTTGGTGAATTTTAAAAGATCAGTTATACACAGACCAATGGAATAGAATTGTGACATAAACCCATGCCTATATCCACAGTTAATATATGACAAAGGAGTCAAGAATATGCACCGGAACAGGGAAAGCCTCTTTAATAAATGGTATTGAGAAAACTGGAGAGTTTCATGGAAAAGAATGAAACTATACCACTATCTAACACCATACACAAAAATCATTTCTCAGTGGATAAATATTTTGATATGACCTGAAATCATAAAATACATAGAAGAAAAAATAGGCAAAATACTTCACTACTTTAGCTTCAGAGATGTTTTTTGCCAACGTGTCCCCAACAGCAAAGAAAACAAAAGAGAATATAAACAATTAAAATCAAACTAAAAAGCTTCTGCACAGAAAAAGGAATCATTAAATGATTCCTATTGAATGGTAGAAAATATTTATATACCATACATTTGTAAAGGTACTGATTTCTGATATAAAAAGAAATCATACAACTCAACAAAAAGAAAACAAGTAAATTAATCGAAAAAAATGGGCAAAGGGGCTAAATAGGCATTTTTCAAAGAAGACACACAGATGGTCAAAAGGCCTATGAAAAGTCTTTATCAGGGAAATGCAAATCAAAATCACAATGAAATACCACCTTACACTTATGAGAATGTCCCACACTAAATTCCAGGAAGACCAAGGGCTGGTTGGGAAAAAAGAACACTCTTAAGCTGTTATTGGGGCTATAGACTGGTCCAGACCCATGGACAGTAAAATGGTGACTTCTCAAAAGTTTAAACATGGATCTACCATACAACATAGCAATTCCACTCCTCTCTATTCAAAGAACACAAAAATACTAATTTAAAAGAAAACTTGTATTCCCGTATTTATAGCAAGACTATTACTAATAGCCAAGATATGGAAACAACATAAATGCCCCAGAACAGATGAATGGATCAAGAAGACATGGTGCATATACACAATGGGATACTACTCAGCAATCAAAAATGATAATCTCATGCCATTTGTGGCAACATGGAAGAAGTTGGAAGGGATTGTGGTAAGCAAAATAAGCCAGAAGGAGAAAGATAAATACTGGATGTGTCTTTTAAATGTGGAATAAAGAAGCCAAACAAAGATCAGATAATCTTTAAAACCAACCCTTGAAAGCTGACCATAGAACAGAGGCATCCAGAGAGTGAGTGGGAGGGGGAGTGGTGAGAACTGGTGGGGAGAAAGCACCGTGGACTATGGAGGAGGACTATGGGTACTACAGCGGTGCCTGCTCCACAGTGAGCACACCACCTAAAGTGGGGATTTACAAAATACTAACAACAATGTAAACCAACAGTAGCTCAATTAAATATATATTTTATTAATAAAAAATAAAATCAAGAGACCTGTTTTACTAATCATGGCATTTTATTTTCTGTATTTCTGATGTTTTGACATCATGAGTCTTACTGATCCTGGAGGAATTGCCCCTGTCCTTAGGCTTGTCAATTATTAGTAAAGGACTCACCAATCAATGAGTGTGCCTTTCATACTCAAATCAGTCCACCCAAGGTCCATAATCCCACCATCACCACCACCAATGCCTTTGTTGTGCTTTCACACTCCAGGATCAGGTTCCCGACAAACAGACACTCCCTGAACCCCAGGTCTGATCCCCAAGCTTGCCAATCCTAAGTCTGTGCTTTCTGCCTTGCCCGTTGTTGCTTGCTGCAGAAACCACGATGAGTCTCTTGGCCACATTTTCTTCCTGTTCCCTCTGCCTCCTGATCAAACCTACTACTTCCTGTGTGTGCCTACATGTGTGGTTGTGTCCTTGGGAACTGTAAGTAGCTATTGTTTCAATGGCCATTGTCTCTTGGATCTGTTGGGCCCACCATAACTGCATGATAATAAAAATTACATTTTAAAATTCTAGTTTGCTGATGTGCTGCAGGTTCCCTAGCCCAGATAATGTGGTGACTTCCTTCTGTGGTACCATTGCAAACCCCATTCATCAGAAACATACTTTATGGGAAGTTAACTCCAGTGGTGTATGTAAACAGAATGAATTTAGAACAGGACTAAAGTCAGTTGGAAACATATTGCATATAATTGTGTAATTTTATTCCCTCCTGAAACAGGAGATCAGGGACATTTTTTAATTTCAAGCTTCCTCCCAGTAAATGTTCTACCATATGTTCTAGAATCTGCCTTTGAATAAATCTGAGGACCTAGGACCAGGAAGGGAGACATGCCCTTCCTGGGTCAAGTCTTTTTCTTTAAAATTTTCATTGTGGGCCTCCCTGGTGGCATAAAGGGTTAAGACGCAGCACTATGAAGTTATCTGTAGCCACTGCAGCACATGTTCTATCCCCAGCCAGGGAGCTGACCCACATGGCACAGCAGACCTCTCCTATCTAGCCCGCTGCTCCCCTCAATAGTGTATTTCAGTCAATCTGCCTGTTCTGTTTCTCACTCTGTCTCTGGTGAATCCTCTCACCCCCTGCACTTCTGGCCTGTACCCTAGTTCTTGTATGCATAAATAAATAAATTTTAAAAAATAAAATAAAATTTTCATAGATTTTTCCATCAACCTCATTGATGTCTCCAAATGTTGTCAATTGTTAGGATCCTCTTTATTCAACAAACCCTCTTAATATTTTAATGATTTATCAGTTGTATAGAATGAGATAAAAATTATTTCAGGTAAATATTTTACTTTATGTATTAGTATGTTTTCACAAATTATAAAAATTCACTTCTAGCATAAAAATTCAATAGTACAAGTGATCTATAAAAACTAGTTTTGAATTTTTCCCAATTTGACTAAAGTCCTCAGATAATTATATATTATCTATGCAAAGAAAAACATTATTTGTTGATAAATATGTTACTAAGTTGCATATGATATTTTGTTTGGTTTGGGTAAAAATATATTGCAGGTTGAAATTTAACTACTTGTCATAATTGATGAGCTTTACAGTTGGAATTATTGAATTTGCATTTAAAATTGTTTTGTTTCTTTTTTATTCTCATCTTTCTTTCTTGTAATAAAATATACATAAATGTACTATTTATTTATTTATATTTTATATCATTGTTCATTTTTGTACGATGTATGATTTCTCCTCTCAGGTTTAGTCTCTGTAAAATTCCCACCACCAGTTCACCTGTGCACCATCATCATAGTCCCTTGTGCTCTTCCCTCCCCTGTTTTGATCCCTTTCCCTCCCTTACAGAATGTCTGTTTATAGTTCCCTGTTAATTTTGTTTATTTATTTTTTTCCTGATCCCTTATTGGGTTCCCTTATATTCCTCCTAAAAATGAAACTATACAACATTTTTTTCCTCCTAACTTTTTTCACTGAGCTTAATTCCTTCCAGCTCTATCCATGTTGCAGTGAATAAGCATGAGTTTATCTTTTTGATTGTTGAGTAGTATTCCATTGTGTATATGTACCACATCTTCTTGATCCAGTCATCTATTTTTGGGCTTTTGGTTTGTTTCCATATCTTACCTATTGTAAACAGTGCTGCAATAAACACAGGGGCACAGGTATCCTTTTGAGTTAATGTTTTTATGTTCTTTGGGTAGATATCTAGGAGTGGAATTGCTGGGTCATATAGAAGTTCCATTTTTAGTAGTTTTTGGAAACTCTACACAGCTTTCCATAGTTGTTGGACCACTTTGCATTCCCACCATTAGTGTAGGAGAGTTACTTTTTCTCTACATCCTCACCAACACTTGTTGTTGCTAGTTTTATTAACATGTGCCATTCTCACTGGTGTAATAAGGTGGTATCTCATTGTGTTTTTGATTTGCATTTCCCTGATTATAAGTGATGCTGAATATTTTTTCATATGCCTGTAATAAAATGTACACATAAAATGTAATATTTAAACACTTTAAAGTGTACCATACAGTGGTATTAACTATATTTACAATGTTGCTTATCCATCTCCAGAATTTTTTTTATTTTTAAGTTATAGTTATTGGAGTAATGGTCACATTATATGCCTTAGGAGTACAAAGGTATAGGTTTCCACCTCTACAATTGTATATGCTCATACCCCTCCTATTTTCACCCCTCTTGCCCACCTCCTTCCCTCTCTCTTCTTCCCCTCCTGGATAATTCAGATCTATGGTGAGACTTGTCTTTGTCTGCCTATTGTTTGTTTTCTCTATATTCCACTTAGTAGTGAAACCATCTAGTGTTTATCTTTCTCCTTCTTGCTTATTTTACTTACCACAATCCCTTCCAGCTTCATCCATGTTGCCACAAATAGCTTGAGTTTATCATTTTTGATCGCTGAGTAGTAGTCTGTTGTATATATGTATCGTATCTCCTTGATCCATTCATCTATATTTTTTTGACATTTAAATTGTTTCCATATCTTGGTTATTGTAAATAGTGCTACAATAAACACAGGAGAGCAGGCTTCATTTTGAATTAGTGTTGTTGTGTTCTTTGAACTGATACCCAGGAGTGGAAATGCTGGATCATATGGCAGATCCATGTTTAGTGTTTTGAGGAGCCTCGACACATCTTTCCATAGGGACTAGACCAGGCTATATTCCCACCAAAATTTCTCCACCCCCTCTCCAGCATAGTTTTTGGTTTTTATTTTATTTTTAAGATTTATTTATTCATGCATACAAGAACCAGGGTACAGGCCAGATGTGTAGGAGGGTGAGAGGATTCCCCAGAGACAAAACAGGGAACAGAACAGGCAGACTGACTGAAATACACAGCTGAGGGGAGCAGCGGGCAAGACAGGAGAGATCTGCCATATTGCAGATATTGGGATCAGACCCATATTGCAAAGGCTGCAGACAGCTTTACAGTTCTGAGCTCAACTGCCTGAACCAGCAGGGAGGCCCTGTTTTTTTTTTTTGTTTTTTGTTTTTTTAAGATTTATTTATTTATACAAGAACCAGGGTACAGGCCAGATGCCTGGGAGGGTGAGAGAATTCACCAGAGACAGAGCAGGGAACAGAACAGACAGACTGACAAAACACACTGCTGAGGGGAGCAGCTGGCGAGACAGGAGAGGTCTGCCTCGCCATGTGGGTTTCTCCCTGGCCAGCTGGGATTGAACTGGTGCTCTAGAGGCTACGGACAGCTTCACAGTGTGGCGCTCAACTGCCTGCGCCAATAGGCGCAGTTTTTGGTTTTTGGTTTTTAAACATGTGCCATTCTCACAAGTGTAAGGTGGTATCTCATTGTGGTTTTGATCTATATTTCTCTGACGATAAGTGATGATGAACCTTTTTTTTATATGTCTGTTGACCATCTGCATGTCTTCTTTGGAGCAGTGCCTATTTAATATTTTGCTCATTTTTTGATTGGGTTTTTTGTTTTGTTTTTGTTGAGTTGTATGAGGTCTTTATAGATTTCTGATATGAGTTGATTGTAAAATGTATGATGGGCAAATATTTTCTCCCATTCAGTAGGGTGTATTTTTGTTTGAATGATAGTTCTTTCATTATGCATAAGCTTTTTAGTTTGATACAGTCCATATTATTAATATTTTCAGTTGTTTGTCTTATGTTTGAGACAAATGCACAAAAGTTATTTTATACCTGTGGTATAAAATGTTTCATCCTATGTTTTCCTCTAAGTGTTTTATGATTTCAGGTCTTCTGTCCAAGTCTTTTACTCACATGAATTAATTTTATCCCTATGCTGTTCAATAGTAGTCTGATTACATTTTTTTTTGCACATGACAGTCTAGTTTTTCCAACATGATTTATTGATAAGACTTTCCTTATCCAGTGTATACACTTTGCTATTTAATCATAAATTAGTTGCCCATAAATGTGTGGTTTTATTTCTGGGCTGTCAGTTATATTCCACCGGTCTGTGTGTCTGGTTTTGTTCCAGTACCATTTGTTTTAATTATTATAGCTTTATAGTATAGTTTGAAGTCTGGAAGTGTGATGTTCACATTCTCCCCTTTTTTAACTGAGAGCTTTGACTATTTTAGATATTTTGTGGTTTCATATGAATTTCAATAATATTTGTCCCATTTCCTTAAAAATGCCATTGGGGTTTTAATTGGGATTACACTGATTCTGTACATTGCTTTGGGTAGGATGGCTATTTTGACAATGTTGACTCTTCTGATCCATGAGCAGGGAATATCTTTCCATCTCTTTGTGTCTTCTATTTCATTCAGCAATATCTTATAGTTTTCAGTGTACAGGTCCTTTATCTCCTTTTTAAAATTTGCTCCCATGTATCTAATTTGTGTCTGTGTGTGTGTGTGTGTGCGTGCGCACGTGACAGAGAGAGAAAGAGAGAGAGAGAGATTTTAAATGGAATGGCTTTCTTAATTTCTTTTTCTTTTAGCTCAATGTTTAAATATAAGAAGGCAGCCAATTTTTGTGTTTGCTTTGTTTTTGTTTTTTTTTTTTTTGAAGATTTATTTATTTATTTATACAAGCACTGAGTATAGTCAGAAGTGCAGGAGGGTGAGAGAATTCACCAGAGCCAGAGTGGGGAACAGAGAAGGCAGACTGACGAAGCACACTGCTGAGGGGAGCAGCTGGCGGCAGGGGAGGTCTGTGCGCCATGTGGGACCCTGTGCGCCATGTGGGACCCTTGCCCGGCAGTCGTGGATCGAACCGGTGCTGCAGAGGCTCCGGGCAGCTTCGCATCCCAGCGCTCAACTGCTGCGCCACCAGGGGAGGCCCTGAGTTGTATCCTGTCACTTTGCTGAACTGGCAGTTGGTCAGGGATGAGGTAAAGGATCCAGGTATCAGGCAGCATGAGGGCTAGGCCTAAAAATTGTGTTTTGAAAAATTTAATTCCCCTGTGTTGCTTCTAAGAGATGAAAACAAATAAAATTTCAGATTACAATATTCAATTATTTCACAAATGAAGCATTGTGTCAGGAGTGTTTTTAGTAGTAACTGTACAGATAAATTGTATGCAAACATTTGTGTTTTGTCCTGCATTTTGAAATATTTGGTGTGCTGTAGAACAAATCTTTGGTGTGCTCAAAGCAATATTATTTACTCATTGGGTGCTGATCAGTGGGGCAATTCTTGAGCATTATTCTCACTGTTATGCTTCTCACTAATCTGTTGTATATGTTGTTCCTAATGTTTCCTTTGCAAACAGACTATAAATTTTGCATGACTAAGAGCCAAAGCAATTTCTTTAAGACTAAATCTATGATTTTTTTATTGTATATTTGGAATAAAAATATATTTTCAAGAAATTTTATAAGAAATATAGAACTTATTTTTTTACAATAACAATTTCAATTAATATACTGTAGCAAAAGGATAATAGTACAAATAAATTATGATTTATCCAAATAAATTAAGTAAAACTATAATTATTCCAAAGAAAGAATATTTGGAATTAAATTTTAGGCAAATCTTATTTCTCTTATTGTTCAAGAGAACACATTTCAAATGCTATTATTTACTTCAGTGCATATTTTCAAATGTAAAGGTCTTCCAAACAGAATATTGAAAATACTACATTGTAAAAGTGATCACAACAGCTCCAAATTAATAAAAAGCTGAAATTATAGCTTTCTAAAAATGGAATGGCATTCTATAAAAGGTGGCTAGTTCTACTTTGTACAAATACAAGAACAACATTTATACCTTTTTTATTTTTCAACTTTCAAAAATAAAGAATGCTAAATGTAGAAATACAAAAGAGAAAAGTCATACTCACCCTAATTTAGCTACAACTGTTAACACTTTGGGTATGTTTTCTTTTTCTCTCTTTGTCAAGGCTGAGATGCTCTATTTGGATGTCCATTCAAAAAAGTGGATATGCTTTTCTAACATTCTGGTTTACAAACAAATGCGTGTAAGTATCCCAATTACAGTTGGGACTGCCAGGAACCTGTAAAAAAAAAGTCTACACTCAGTGTAATGCGGAAATAAATGTTTTCAGGATAACATTTTCAGATTCTTTTAGAGTTGTTGTTACTGTAGTGATTATATTTAAAATAATAGAGTCCATGTTTGTAGGGGCAGGAAGGCATAGTTCAGGTTTTCTATGACCCAAGCAGATGGGTAAAGGAGTGTTCTGGAGCCCTAGTTGGCTTTTTCAGGCTTTTATTGGGATTTTACCAGGTACAGGGCAGGCAGGAGTGTGGAGGGTGGGGGGATGGAGGGGGCCGGGAGGGTGGCAGGCCTCCCAGCACCCCCGTGAATCTTCACTTTTCCTGGGATCTTCGGCATTCTCTCATGGTCTCATTCTCTCTCTTCTGCTTCTTCCTGTTTTCTTGCTTGTTCTCTTTCTCTTAGTTCCATTCTGCGACACTGCTCTTATAAGCCCTGTCTCAGCCCAGGTGAATCCCACCTACATAGTCCCACACCATACTCCAGGTGCCCACCATCAGTCATGCATTCAGGACCGTAGGGATCCATCATTAATCCTAATGGTGGAAGAGCAAGCCTGACAATCATTTACCCTAAAATGTTATAGTGTTAATTAAAAAAATAAAAAAATTGCAAAACTAGAATAGTTTTTAAAACATTAAATACATTTCAAAAGAAATTTGCTATTTAAATAACATCAAAGACAAAAATAATGCTAGATAGATTTCTTACTAGATCATGGTAAAATTCTCAAGTTGCAGAAGTTTCCTTAAGGGCAGACTCCTCTGCCCAATTGGCTTTACTCCCCCAAATGAGGTTCTGTAACACATGTGGGAAAATTGCAGTAATTTGTATCTCTATTTGTAGGTTTTGTTGGATGGTCTTATCTTGTCTGAATTTCCCAAACTGTCCAAATCATCTTTCTGTTTGTTCTCATCAGTATGTATTTCTGAAAGCTTACTTTCTGGAGTCTGTTTTAATTGTAATCTCTTCTTGCTAATATCAAGCAGGTTTTCTGCCAAATCCTGAGATTCCTCTGTGATTTCATAATTAAATTATTTAACTTTAATATGTGTTTCATGTTGTCCATGAACACACTATCTTTTTTTTTTTTTTTTTGTAGCAGGAGTGGGGTTCAAAGAGCACACTTGTCTTGAAGTTAACTTTCTCCAGGTTTTTTTAGTGTGGTGAAATGTTGCTTCCTGTCTAATGCAAGTGTTTCCATTTCAAAGTTATATTCACCTTTTCTATTTCATCTTCAAGGTCTTCAATTTGCTTGTTCTGGAGTTTGTAGGATAAAGAAAATGTCAGGCTTTTCTGCCCTCCCACCATCAGAATAGATGATGGATCCTTGAGGTCCTGAATGTATGCCTGATGGCGGGTACCTGGAACAGGGTGTGGGCATAGGTAGATGGGATTCACTTGGGCTAAGACTGTGCTTTTAAGGGCAGCGTCATGGGGACGCCAGTAGAAGCCGAAAGGAAGCCGAGAGCAGAGAAGCAGAAAGAACGCCAGAGAGCCCAGAGAGAGTGCAGATTTGCTGGGGGCTGGGAGGCCTGCCAGCCTTCCGGCCCCCCAGCACCCCTGCCTGCCATATGCCTGGTGAACCCCAATAAAAGACCTGCAGAAAACCACTGAGGACTCTGACTCCTCCTTTACCTGGTGTGCATGGGATCAGAAAACCTGCACTGTGGTCCTGTCCTGGCCCCTACAAGTGTTTTCTTTATTTGCATCAACCATTAATTTATATTCCAGGAGTTGTTTGTGTCCTTAGTCTGAGAAACAGGGTCATGCAGTCCTTGGGGGATGCTGCTTGGATGCTGGCTACTTGTGGTGGTCCACTTTATCCATGGGACTCAGTGGGCTCTGCGGTGGCTTGTTTCTAGGATTCCTTGTCTAATTCTGACTGGGACCAAGAGTGGCCCTGCAGGATGGGCAAACACACACCTCGGTGAGGGTTGCTTTTCTTGCCAGTCTGTAAGGGCAGGAACTGGACCACAGTGCAGGTTTTCTGATCCCATGCAGACCTGGTAAAGGAGAAGTCAGAGTCCTCAGTGGGTTTTTTGCAGGTCTTTTATTGGGGTTCAGGCATATGGCAGGCAGGGGTGCTGGGGGGCCGGGAGCCTGGCAGGCCTCGCAGCCCCCAGCAAATCCTCACTCTATCTGGGCTCTCTGGCGTTCTCTGCTTCTGCTGCTTTGCTTCTCTTCGGCTTCTTTCTCAGCTTCTCTTTTGGCTTCTGCTGCTGCTTCTGCTGCTGCTACTGGTGTCCCCGTGATGCCGCCCTTAAAAGCCCAGTCTTAGCCCAGGTGAATCACATCTACCTATGCCCACACCCTATTCCAGGTGCCCACCATCAGGCATGCATTCAGGACAAGGATCCATCATCTATCCTGATGGCGGGAGGGCAGAAAAGCCTGACATTTTCATTACCCTACACAGTCCCAAGGCTATTTTAAAGCCCAGTAATAAATTTAAGCATGATCATTGGCTTCCACTAATTGCCATGTACACTCACTGCCCCTTTTTTAAGGGAATAAATGCAATACCTCAAATATTGGCTATATTAATAGAACCTTAACCAGACCCCCATAACAGATCTCCTGGAATACCTGATCCCCTTGAGGGGTTTGCAATCTACCTCTTGGAAAATGCTTATCTGTGGGAAAGTTTGAGACCTCATGCTCTGGCCCTTTCTGATCTCTCTAACCACATATGTATTTGATCCCCTAATAAATTGCTTACTATTCCTAAGACATATCTTGATGTTTGAAATCCCTCAGCTCTTCCATATTGTGAAGTGCCACTTCTTCGTGTGACCACATTTCACCTGAGTTGAGGTCACCTTCTCTATCTTCTCCTGTTCTCTAAACCCAAGGGTTCCCAGGATGTTCTTCAGAATGGTGGACACTCTATCTTCTTTTCTAAGTACAGTGGTTAATCCAGCTAACAAATGGCAGAAAGTAGACATTCATTTAATTTTGGCTGAATGAATGGCAAGTTGAAAGATTTTTAAGTTCCTAGGCTGAATTTGCACGAGTGTATAGCATCTTCCCCACACCAACAAGCAACACTTAGACACTAGCAAGTGTGGGAGAATTTGAGTCACTTGAGCTCAATTTTGATGCTATCTAACTGGAGATAGCAGCAGATTCCATGGTAAAGGGCTCAATCATGATGGTCCTCAACTTCAAATAACAGTCATAAGCCTAGGTTATTACCTGGTCCCGGGAATGACTGTTTATATAAATCAGAGGCTCCCAGGAGTCCCGCCTAAGATTTAATCTGTGAGGTAGCAGCCCACAGAATGCAGGAAACCCATTTACTCACTAGAGTACCAATTTATGACAAAGCATATAACTCAGGAGCTGCCAGATGGTTTTATTAACCTCCTAAAAGGAAAGGTCCATTCACCTGGCTGAAAATTGAAATCCAGTAACAGAACAACCAGTGTAGGTAAAGCAGAGCAATTCTTTATTGTCTTTCCTGACAGTAAAGAATGGGGAAACTCATGTTCCAAAGCACCTTTCTCCCTGGGCTTGTATGAGGTGAGTTTATAAAGCTTTGGGGTAATGGGTGTTTCCTTGTGTTCTGGGTGGAGAGTAAATTGTGCATGTGCTTTTCCATTACATGCCTATACACAGGTGGAATGTCTCATTTTAATGTTAAGTCTCCACTCTTGAAGGCTTGCTTTTAGTATTATAATGAAGCAAAGGTTGCCTTTAGTTTACTCCAGTCCCTCTTTCTCCAAGAGAGCTAATTAACTCACAGATATAGTTACCTCACTCATCAACATCCCCCTCCCTATAATAGAACATAGCAGGTACAGATAACACTTTCTTACCCGGCACTTACAATGGAAGAAGTGCGGTGGGCAAGGTATTGGGGAAAAGCATGGAGTTCCACACCCTCTCCGGGCATGCCATCTCCCTAACTCTCCATATGTTCGCCAGCTGGGAAGCTCTCAGAAGCCTCACTCATTGGGCTTTTATAGTGATTTCATTATGTAAGTATAATTGATTAACTCATTGGTTATTGAACTGCACCTCCAAACTCTCTCTCCTCCCATGAGGTCTAGGGAATTGACTGGAAGTACCAACTCCCAAATCTCAAGGTCGGCTCTCCTGGCAACCAGCACTTCTTTAGGTGCTTCTAAAAAAGTCACCTCATTAACATTTATCACTCTAAACACTCAGGGAAAATGTCAAGGCTTTTGGGAACTCTTAACTAAGAACTGTGAAGAGCTGTAGAGTAAATAAGATTTCAGGCTTTTTTCCACCCTCCCACTACTGGCATGGAGGCCCGCAGCTAAGGGGCATGGGCCCGGGCTCATGTGCCTTTGATTATGGACACCTGGGCCCAAAGAGCAGGGGTGTGTGCATTGTAAATGCTCACACCTGTGCCCAGAGGTGAGGGCTAAAGGCAGAGGTGGCAGCACAGCAAAGAGGACCACATGAGGCAACAGAGACTGAGAACACCAGAGAGAATGCCAGAGAGAGGCCAACGAAGAGAAAAGATTCGCTGGGGCTGGGAAACTTGCAAGCCTCCAGGCTCCCTGCACCCCTCTGCCTAGCCCATGCCAGCCTCCCTGCCTGGTGTGCCTGTGTAACTGATCTAGCATTAAAGGCTTGGAAAATCTGTCAAGGGCTCCAGGACTCAATCTGCCCGAATCAGCAGTGAACATGCATCGTGCATCCTTGCTCTAGAAGACCGAATACGTAAGAGAAATATATTTTGGTCATTTGAGTGACCAAAATGTATGTTTCTTATAAATCATAATATAGAAAAGCAAAAAAAGAAAAGAAAAACAAAACCTAAACCAGACAACAACAAAAGAAACTTGAATACTGAAATCGAATATCTACCCACGTTGCTTTTTTGAAAGCAGCTAAAGAGATGAGCTTAAGTAACCATGTTTATGCCAGGTGGTTCTGTTTCTTGCCCATAAACGACTAGGATGAATCACAAATAGCCATAATGAACCAGGCCCAGAGCTCTATATCAAGAATTTGAATCAAAAGATCCAGAAGCTATATATAGTCAGGATGCTGTTGGACACTAAAGTTACGAGGTCTCACAAAATTGGGGCACACTCATTGTCACTGTAATCCACTGCTACAGGCAAGCCAAGGGCATGGAGAAAAGAAACTATGGCAAGCAGAGTCAGCCCTATTGCAGAGGGGGAAGTTTAGAGGGGAAAGTTTGGATGGGAAAGTTGACATCAGTGATTCCCGGGCATCTGAGATTGAGTCTATGTTCTGCTTTACCTAGATTTTTCTCCTTAAACCAGAAAATCTGTGAAATAGAGCTCTACAACTCAAAGAATGTAGTGTCCATGAAGCATGAGAAAATTTCAGAAATTCTGAATGGTAGTTGATTGACTTCCAGTGCTTTTGATTAGTATCTCCTCACAAGTCCTATTGAAGTGCAACCAATATATTCAGAGAGAACAGTATTGATTAAAATCACTGGCCACACATTTTCAAATAAATGTCATTGTAGGGTTGTTGGGAGCCTGCTGCCCTAAAGGGAGCTGGAGTTTTTGGAGAATACCTGTTTACTCTGCATACGGAGTTCCAGGATGTTAGAAGTTCTGCAAACAGAACTTCTTCCCAGAATTGACTCCTGTTTTCTGAGGATGTACTTGGCTTGTGCTCACGTTCCCCACTAACCAGGAAAACTTTTTTTCAGCAGTAACTTATTAATCTGTACAAGCAAAAAACACAATTGTGTGCTATTTTCTTGTTCCTTTATTCATATCTTCAATAAAAGCTTGGACTGGGAGAGTGAGAGGCAGAGCTGCGCTCAATGGCCCACTCCTCAGCCCCCTTTTTTTTTAAAGATTTATTTTTATTTGTATAAGAATGGGGGTACAGATGTGTAAAGGCAGGACTGGACATAGTGCAGGTTTTCTGATCCAGTAGACCGGGTAAAGGAGGAGTCACAGTCCTCAGTGGCTTTTGCAGGTTTTTTATTTAGATTACCAGGTACACGGCAGGCAGGGGTGCTGGGGGGCCAGGAGGCTGGCAAGCCTCCCGGCCCCCAGCAGGTCTTCACTCTGGGCTCTCCAGCCTTCTCTCGGCTTCTGCTTCTCATGCCTCTTTCTCTGCTTTCATTCATTCTTGGCTTCTTCTTGGCTTCTACTGGCGTCCCCATGACACCGCCCTTAAAAAACCATGGTCTTAGCCCAGGTGAATCCCATCTACCTATGCCCACAGCCTATTACAGGTGCCCGCCATCAGGCATGCATTCAGGACCGCAAGGATCCATCATCTATCCTCATGGCAGGAGGGCAGAAAAGCCTGACATTTTTCCTTACCCTACAAGGCCAGATTCATGGGAGGGTGAGAGGATTCACTAGAGACAGAGCAGGGAACAGAACAGGCAGACTGACGAAATCACACTGCTGAGGGGAGCAGCGGGCGCAACAGGAGAGGTCTGCTGCGCCATGTGGGACCTTCGCAAGTGGCTGGGATCGAACCGGCGCTGCAGAGGCTGCGGAGAGCTTCACAGCACAGCACTCAACCACCTGCGCCACCAAGGGAGGCTCCCCAGCCTCTTTCTGTTGCCAATTCATTTAGACTCCAAGTCTTCATTAATGGCAGAGAACTTCATCCGCTCTCCTGTCTGCAGCATAGGTAAGTGATTTTCAGGCTTTCCTGGCCTCCCCCCATAAGGATTACGCTGCCTGATGGCGGCACCTGCATTTTGTTACAGTGTTATATTTAGTTGTATTGTTTACTTCTGTGGGCCATGGATGCAGTATTGATATATTCACCAAGAGAAGCAGAGGCAAGAAAAAATAGGAGAGAGAAGGGGAGAAAGAGCACCAGAGAGTACAGAGTGAAGATTCGCCAGGGCCTCCTGGCCTTGGGCACCCCTGCCTGTGGTGTACCTGGTTTCAGTACTACATGTAAAAGCTCTATAAAAGCCTGAGAAAGCCACCGAGGGCTCCAGGACTCTCCTTTACCCGTCTGCTCCAATCATGGAGAACCAGCTCTGTGGCCTTCCTGGCACTACAGTCTTAATACACATTTCTAGTTTAAACAAAATTCTCCTTTATCCAAATTTAGCTTTTACCAATTTGGAATTGTAAGTAATTTGCATCTCTCATTTGTCCCTAAGCAAACTGAACATTTTGTATTACAAACAGCGCTAGTGTAATAAATGGATGCAGATTAACAGAAGTTTCATTATTTACCACTTTGTAAGAGTAAACCCCTCAGAGGATATCTAGGAATGCTTTGCACCTATTTGTTGAATGGCATACTTTTAAATGCAGTTAGCTCCTGATGGTGTGGATCTGCTCCATCACAGATAGATTTGAGGCTTTACCTGCCTTCAATAGATATGAAAAAATAACTTTTTTTTTCCTGTAATGAGGATTTTAATCATTGAACTTTCAGGTAAAACTTCCTACAATAGCAAGTCTGTGTACTTTGATGACTGTTCAGTGGGTAGTGGGTTAATGGCATAAAACATCGTTGCATTGCTGATCCTGAGGAAGCACCTTTATTTATGAACATGCTTTGTTGTGGCACTTCTAGGCACTTCAAGGTAGTATTAGCATGGGGTTTCTAGGCTTCTTTATAACTGGTATTGAAAAACAGGCTTTCCT
Source organism: Talpa occidentalis (assembly GCF_014898055.3). Classification (NCBI taxonomy): domain Eukaryota; kingdom Metazoa; phylum Chordata; class Mammalia; order Eulipotyphla; family Talpidae; genus Talpa; species Talpa occidentalis. The sequence continues at coordinate 72,490,189 of NW_023605083.1, forward strand.
GATATAGCTCATCCTATTATGGTTTCTTCCCTCCAATTTCCTTAATCTGATTCCAGGGAATTGTTGTAAGATGTCTGAAATCACAGATGGACCAGCACCCATTTTGGTCCATGCATTGTCACAACCTCTCTACCTTGTAGTATACACTTTGCTATGAAAATTTGTTCTGTTTGAATGTATCACATAATGAAACCTACATAAAGTGGTTCTGATCTTTTACTGGAAGTGCCAAATGCTCTTTGATTGAGAACAATGACTATTGAACATGCCTTACTTCTTTAGTGAGAAAAATGTTCTGTTATTTTTCTTTAAATCAGTGTTTGTTATTCAATAATGCCATCTGGAAATTCGTCTTAAGGAAATACCAATGATGCAAAACATCCCTGCAATTTCAAGAACCAAGATGTTTGGAATGACAATATTGAATAGCAGGGGGGGAAAGGAACATATTTGGTAAATTATACAATTACTGCAATGATAAATTATACAACCTAAGGAGGAAAACAAATGTAAACATTAGTCACACATAGAAATATAAGGAACACAATAATGTCTAGAAGTAGAGCAAAACATTTAATTTATTCCCTTATTACAATAAAATTATAGAGAGATGGAACAAAATGGGATCAGAGGAGGTCCCTTGCTTTACTCTTGAGAGAATCATCTAGTAGTTAACCAGAGGGACACGACAGAGAGAGTCCCAGAACATGGGGAAAAACTGGAGAGTCCTTTGGACATCAGAGGTCAACACAGACTAACTACAACAGAGAAAAGACCAAAAGAGTGTTCCTTGATAGAATATGCGGTGGATGAAGAAAAGCACCTAGAGCTTACAGTCTGGGGTGGGACTGCCACTCAGTCAGGCACCCTGTGGGGAGAGAACTGAATAACATAGAAGCACACACCCTTGTCTAGGGGAAATGTGCAGAGGAGTTGGGGGTGTTACCCACAGTCTGGGTGACCAGAAAAAGAACAAAGAAACTGAGCACTCCCCTTCCTACCCCTCATGGCTGGTATTGACCTCCTGAAGCACACTGGCAGAATAGACTGTGTAGTTTGGGTCTGAAACCCAAGAAAGCAGAGATATTGTCTGTACCACAAGCACAAACCCTACTCCTCTCAGCTCCTTTGTACCAGTGGCTGGACCTCACGGCCCTTCCACAGCCCATGACCCAGCAACTGGAGTAACAGGGTTTTTTTTGTTTTGTTTTGATTTTTAACTTTATTTATTTTTAACATTTATCTTTTTTCATTTTTTAAACAATATTTGCTTCCCCCCACCCCCTCAGATTGAGTCCCTATAGAATTTCCTTCCCCAAGGCACTCATGCATTATCACCACAGTCCCCTGTGCTCCTCCCTCCCTCCTTCTGATCCCTCTCCCTCCTCCTCCCCTGCGGTGTGTCTCTGGTTTATAATTGTCTGTTTTTGCTTTGTTGTGTTTTGTACTGTTAGTATTTTTTTTTTAAACTGATGTCTTATTTGGTTCTCCTATATTTCTGTTTTAAGTGAAACCATCCCATATTTTCCTTTTTCCTTCTGGCTTATTTCACTGAGCATAATTCCTTCTAACTCCATCCACGTCGCTGCAAATGGCATGAGTTTATCTTTTTTTGATTGCTGAATAATATTCCATATCTGCTTGATCCAGTCATCTATTTTTGGGCATTTGGGTTGCTTCCAGGTTTTACCTACTATAAATAGTGCTGCAATAAACATAGGTGTACAGGTGCACTTTTGAATCACTGTTTTTGTGCCCTTTGGGTAGATCCCTAGTAGTGGAATTGCCGGATCGGATCGTATGGTAGCTCCATTTTTAGTAGACTGAGGAATCTCCAGACAGCTTTCCACAGTTGTTGGACCAGTTTGCACTCCCACCAGCAATGTAGGAGAGTTCCTTTTTCACTGCATCCTTGCCAACATTTGTTGTTGCTTGTTTTTTTGATATGTGCCTTTCTTACTGGTGTAAGGTGGTATCTCAGTGTGGTTTTGATTTGCATTACCATGATTATAAGGGTAAAGGAGAAAGGAGGTATCACACTTCCAAACTTCAAGCTATACTACAAAACCATAATAATTAAAACAGCTTGGTATTGGAGTAACAGGTTTTAATATCCATAGAAGCCAGCAAGGCCAAAACACTAAAACCAAATCAACAATAGTGCCACCTTCTGGAAAAGTAAATGAAGTTCAGTTCTCTAAGTTACTGTATAGATTATTTAAAAATTAAGGAAATCCAAATCAACAGAAAGGGAAGACAAAAAACCTACACAATTCATACAACTTTGATACCTTAGGGGGAATTGATATCACAGGAAGAGAATAACTCCAGAATCCAACCACAAGACAAGGAACATTTTATCTCTGATCAGGTGGAGAGTTTATAATTGACATAATAAAGAAAAGCAAAGAGATGGAAGAAAATCAGAAAATACAAGAAAATGAAGATCAAAGTCATAATAAAATTCATAAAAATAAACATATGACTTGAAGAATATAATTAATAAGCAGAAAATAGAAATTAAAACTTCAAATTATAAGATAGCAATGATTAAGAATGTAAAAACTCAATAAATGAAATAAGCAATTCTAGAGAAAACTATAGAAGCAGAAGAGACAAAATGGAAGATATAATTAGTGACCTCAAAGATGAAGATGCACAGAGGGTAGGTGGAAGGAACAAAGAGAAATATGAAGGGAAAAAAATGAAGAAGCATGTCAAGAACTATCTGACTCCATTAGGGAAGTCAATGTAAAGATATTGGATATGTCAGAAATCAATGAGAGTGAGAGAGGGTACCAGAGAATTATTGAAAGAAATAATAAAGGACAACTTACCAAATCTGGGCAAGGAGCTAAAGATTATGAGGTTAAAATAATACTGAGTTATCTAAAATGCAGGGAGACCTATGTCAAAATGCATAGAAATGAAACTACCAAGAGTCAACACAAAGAATACTGAAGGTGGTTAGGACTAGGACTAAAAGCAGGTAACCTATAAAGGTATCTCAGACATCTCAAAAGAAGTCTTATTAGCAAGGAGAAAATAGAATATCATCTTCAAAATAAAAATAAATAGTACCTGTTGAGAATACTATAGTTCATGACCAAGTAGGATTCATTTAAAGGATGCAAGTTTGGTTTAAAATCTGCAGTAGACCAATATAATTTATCATATCAACTAAAAGAAAGATAAAAGTCATATTATCCTGTCATTTGATGCAGAGATGGCATATGACAAGATTCAATATTCATTTATGTCAAAAACTCTAAAATGGGAATAGAAGAAATATGTCAACATAATAAAGGTCATATATGTCAAACCCAAATCTATCATCATATTCAGTGGTGAAAAACTGACAGTTTTTCTTCTACAGTAAAGTATAAGATAAGGATATCCATTTCCAGCACTATTATTCAACATAAATCCTAGCTAGATGAAGCAAGAAGATATGAAAGAAATCCAAATTGGGATAGGAAATATAAAACTATCACTATTTGTAGAGGACTTGATAATATATGTGGAAAAACCAAAGACTCCACTAAAAAATAAAGACTAGAAACAATAAATTGTTAAGAGAAAAGTGGCAGGCTACAAAAACTATATATAAAAATGTGTTGCCATCATATAAGCAAACAACAAGATAGAAGAGAATAAAATTAATAAAACAATTCCATTTACTCTCACATCAAAAGTAATTAAATACCTAGGAATAAATTTAAAAGGTTAAAGACCTGTACAACAACAACAAAATAGGATTTTGTTAAAAGAAATTGAAGACACAAAGAAATGGAAAGATAATTCCTGTTTATAGGCTAGAAGAATGAACTTTTTTTTTAATTCTTTAAAAAATATTTATACATGTACTGGGTACAGTCAGAAGCGTGGGAGGGTAAGAGAATTCACTAGAGCCAGAGCAGGGAGCAGAACAGGCAGACTGACGAAATATACTGCTGAGGGGCGCAGCAGGAGAGGTCTGAGTGTCATGTGGGACCCTTGCTGGAGGCCAGGGATCGAACCAGCGCTGCAGAGGCTGCGGGCAGCTTAGCAGCCCAGTGCTCAACCGCTGTGCCACCGGGGAGGCCCAGAATGAACTTCTTTAAATAGCCATCTGAATCAATGTAACAGAGATTCAAAACACTATTTAAAGTTTCAATAAGATTCTTCAAAGAAAGGAGCAAATATTTCTGAAATCAGTATGAACACGAAAGACTCAAAACAGTTAAAGTAATCCTGACAAAAAAGATGAAAAATGGAGGTATCACACTTCCAGACTTTAGATTATATTATAAAAGCTATTGTAACAAAACAAGATATTAGAATATAAATAGACATGCAGACCAATAGAACAGAACTGAGAGTCCCCAAATAAGCCATACTTCCTATGGTCAGTTACCCTAGGACAAAGGAGAAAGGAGAGTCTCTTCAACAACTGGTATTGGAAATACTAGCCAAAGGTAAAAGTATGAAACTAATTCACTATATCACACCATGCACAAAAATTAACTCAAAATAGACTGAAGACTGGGATTTAAGTCCTGAAAAGATAGGCAAAACACTTTGCAACATCACCTTTTGTGACATCTTTGGGGAATTGACTTCCAGTAAGTTGAACAAAAGCAAAAGTAATCAAATGGGGCAGGGAAGGGAGAGTTATACTAAGCAAAACATGTTTAATAAACTATCATTAGAACAAAGAGATAAGACACCCTACTGAAAGGGAGAATATATTTATACATCATTCATCTGACATAGTGCTAAACCCAAGATCTACAAAGAACTCATAGAACTCAATAAAAGGAAAATAAATCTAATTTTTAAAATAGGCAGAAGAACTGAATGGACATTTCTCCATAGAAGACATTCAGATGCCAACAGGCACATGAAAAAGTATTCACCATCACTTATCATCAGGTGAATGCAAATCAAAGCCCTTGAGAATGGTCCATAACCAAAAGAACAGAAACATCAAGTGTTGATAGGGCATGGGAGAAAATAAATTAGGAACTGGTTGGTGTGAACGTATACTGTGGTAATTTCTCAAAATATTAAAAATGGTCCAGTAATTCCACTCCTAGGTATCTACCCAATGAATTAAAAGACACAAATTCAAAGAGATATATGCACTCCTATTTAATTGCAGCACTCTTTACAATAGCCAAGTTACGGAAACTATATAATTGCCTAATAACAGATGAATGGATAAAGAAGATGTAGTGCATGGAATATAAACGTTAAAAAAAATGTCATTTGTGAGAACATGGATAGAACAGGGTGGAGAAGGAATATGTTAATCAAAACTATATCAGAAGGAGAAATATGACTTCTTATATGTGGAATACAGAGAACCAAAACAAAGGAACAGAGAAAATTAAACCAAAATCAACCCAGAGATATGACTGGACAATTGAGGTGACTAGAAGTGGTGGGGAGACACGGGGTCAAAGGGGGTCAGGAATCCAGTGACCTATGGTGGAGGCTTGTAAGTTCCTTGGTGGCAGGTGTGAGGTGGTAACATACATCTGAAGATGTATAAACCTGTGCCTTTGAATCATGCAGTTTTGTAAACAAACTTTCCTCAATAAAGAGCGAGCAATAAAGTTAAATCCATGTAGGATCACACAAATGAAGAGGACACAAGAATTTTATATTGTTGTTGAAAGATGAATTGTAAAGTGAATGAAATTGACTTTTTGTGGTTGATGCTGTAAAGTATTTTAATAATACTTAAATTTAAAAGTTTTCCAATAAAAAATCTGCCAAAGCTGTCTGTAGAAGGACTATTGTACTCCCAACTGGAATACACTTCTGAAAAATATAAAAATCTGACCCAGTCACATATTGTTAGATTGTGACATAAAAGGTCATATATTGTAAGATTCCATTTATAAATTCCAGTTAACAGTAGGTAATTCCATAGAGACAGAATATAGATGGTTGTTTACCAGAGGTTGGAAGCAGCAAAGGTGCTAAATGGGAAGGGGGTTTTCATTTGGAGTAATGGAAAAGTCTTGGAACTAGACAGAAGTGATTGCATAACATTGTGAATGTGATAAATGCTACTGAACTGTTCACAATGGTAAATTCCTTATGTGAATTTCACTGTTTTTTTTAATATGATGCCTGCTTAGGTGCCATCATGAAGGGGCTGACCCAGTGTGTCTGGGCCGGGGTGAGGCTCTGTATTTTTTAAATCTTCCCAGGTGAGTCTGATGCTCAAGGTTGAACACCTGCCCTCACAGACCTTCCCACTCTGTGTGCCCAATTTGCAATGGGAGGGGAGTAACTACAAAATCAGTCGTCCATGATGGTCCTGCAACTTGGTGCATTAAATATTTTAGCACTGTAAACATATAAACTATTAATGATAATAAATATCTTTAGAAGTAAAAAAAAAAGTCAAATCATACAGCCTTGTCTGGTGGTGTGCTATCAAACTTTAAAATATGATCAACCTATGGTTTAAGATGGGAGTTTTGTTCTAAACGCTATCAGAAGACTAGATATGCAAACAATTCCCAAAGGTGTTAAAATAAATACCGAACCCCTGACCTGCAGAACAGATATAAATGTAACCCCCAAACTGATTGAAGGGAGAGCCATATGCATGGGACCCCTTGTTATAAACTATTTATCCTCTGCAGAGATTATTAAATTGCCAAGAGGCAGTGTTGAAATTTGCAAAGGTATTTCAAAGATAAATGTAATCACTTGCTTGTTTATATTAAGTTGAAGAATACTTCTGGTTTGAGAAATCTTCATTTGGGCATTCTAATTATTTTAGAATTGTCAGTTCTCCAAAAATCCCTTTCAGAGGAATAGATCTTTGCTAAAACTTAAACACTAAGTTATGCATGTTAGGGTAAGGTTATCACCTTTTGTTCTCAGAAATATGTAAAATGAGGGAGGATAAAGTGGGTCTGGTAATACCCCACTTTTCCTTTCAGTGGTTTAATCACACGGGAGGTCTCGAATTTCACCAGGGTGTGAAATGCCTTATATTTCTCCTGGTTTCTTTTTTCTTCTTGCACAATGAATGCAAGTCCAAGATCGTGAATAAGGCCTTTCCCCACCACACACATGCCTCCCTCCCATCCCCTGCTAGCTCTCCTCTCTGACCTCTTGGCCTCCCTAAGACACTGTGCCCCTCCTCAGTGAGTGGCCGTCCCAGCACTTCCAGGGGCTCTGAGGGGTGGGGGAGGGGGTGTCTAGGGCAGGCAAGAGACCCTCCCTGCCTCTGCCTTCACCTCTGGTGCTACCTCCACCACCCCTGCAGCCCAGTGCTCTCCGGGTGGAGCAAACCCTGCTCTTGAGGTGTCCACTCGGCACAGCACAGAGACCCCGATTTCTATGCACCCTGGAAAGGGTGATTAATTTAAAGTGAGTGGAGTCTGTTTCTTTAAGACAAGCTCATAAATCGTGAAAGATCACCACTTCTTTTCAAAAGCCTCTCCACGGTCTGAGTTTCCCTTCTGGGTCAGTAAAGTCATTGAGGCTGTAACGGCATGCCATGGCAGATTACACGATACAGCTGTCCCAGCACCGTGAAAATTAAGTTATGCCCCGTGTCAGCAAGGGGGTTTGCCCTTTTCTTCTCTCTCCCCTCCCCCACTCCGTCTCCAGTTCCCTCCATTCCTTCCCAGCCTCTCCCTCTCCCCTCTCTCCCTCTCTTCTTCTCTCTCCGTCTCTGTGTGTCTCTCTCTCCTCCTGCCTCTCCCCCTGTTGCCCCTTGGCTCTTTCCCTTTCCTCCTGGGAAGTGTACATCCCAGGAGAAACAGAAGTTGGCCCACACGGGGCTGGGGCTGCTCTTTGAGCCCCAGCTATTGAGACACAGTAAATGGAGATGATGGGCCTTTCAGAGAAGAGCTATAAAAATAGTGCCTTTGTTCTCACCCCCACTTCTTTGCTAACTCCCCCCATCCTCCTCCTCACTCCCTCCCACCCCATGTCTGAGTTGAACCCCCCAGTTCATGCAGTAGCACAGAACACAATTAGTAGCCTCTCTAAGTGTCCAGAGACACCCCCCTCCACCCCCCACTCTACGACTCTACCTCACCCCTTCTCTGTCCAACCCAACTGCCTGAAGCTGAGTGCTTTCATGTTAAGAGCAGCAGTCAAACCTTAGCTTTCCTTCAAAAGTTAAACACTGGTGAGGATGATGCTCATTTCTCTTTTGGGGAGAGCACCCAGCAAGCCAGGAGATTATCATCTCTCCATCTGGGTGCCCTCAAAGGCAGGAACGAGACACATACAGATGTGACCTCTTAAGAACGTCCATGTTGGGCTTCCCTGGTGGTGCAGGCAGGTTGAGCACTGCACTGTGAAACTGTCCACAGCCTCTGCAGCATGGGTTCCTGCAAGAATCCCACATGGCGCAGCAGACCTCTCCTGTCGTGCCCGCTGCTCCCCTCAGCAGTGTATTTCATCAGTCTGCCTGTTCTCTTCCCCACTCTGTCTCCAGTGAATCCTCTCACCCTCCTGCGCATCTAGCCTGTACCCCAGTTCTTGTATAAAAATAAATAGATCTTAAAAAAAAAGAAAGTCCATGTCTTCTCAACACAGTAAATATTCACTTCCAGATAGAGACAAATGCCAAATGAAACCATTGACTTCATTCAAATATAGGCCTCTCTACTTGAAAAGTAAAAAAGGCGATCTAAATAAAAAACCCACAGTTTTCTATTTGCTTGTACTTCACATCCTCCCAGATGGGAGAAATGTTTACAGTGTGAGAAATTAAACCCTTCTATCATGTTTCTCCATGAGATGACAGAGAGAAATCAGCTGTTGGTTCTGTGAGTCTGTGGGGCATTTTGTGGGGGTAATGGGGCTCTCTTCTTTAGAAGGAATCCCTCTGCCCACATATTACTCAATTCTTCACTATTCTCCTCACCATCTAGATCATACCCAGGCAAATTCTTCCTATTGAAGACCTAGGAGTTAAATAAAACATCTCTCTATCTTAAGAGCAGTTGTGATGCAGAAGATGTGATCCCCAAACAATGGAAAGCTGCAATGTTTTGTAGACACTCAACTATAATGGTAACATTTAAAGCAGTTACATTTTATGTTTTTCTTTTTTTTAATTAGGTATATTTGAGGAGATTGGAGTGTTCTTGGAAGCTCTCAACGGTTGGAGAAATGAAGTGTGTGAATGAACCTTCCAGTCACAGGGAGGAAGATACTGTAACACACCTCTTTTTTAAATTTTTTTTTAAATTTTTTATTTATACAATAGCTGGGGTACAGGCCAGAGGCACGGGAAGGTGAAAGGATCACCAGAGACAGAGTGGGGAGCAGAACAGGCAGACGACGAAAGCACTGCTGAGGGAAGCAGCGGGCAAGACAGGAGAGGTCTGCCGTGCCATGTGGGAATCCCCCTGGCAAGCCAGAATCGAACCCGTGCTACAGAGGCTGTGGAGAGCTTCACAGCACTGTACTCAACCCTCTGTGCCACCAGGGAGGCCTTGTAGCACACTTCTTAACACAAGTCCTAAACTGTCTTCTTTCATGATCAACCATAAACTCCTGCAGCTCCATAATCTTCTGCAGCTCCTCAACTGGGTCTAAGGACTTCCAGAAGAGAATATTCAGAGTAGTTTAAGCTACCAGAAGCATGAATGGACTAACTGGGACTTCTTGGCTGGCCACCAAGATGGTGCTCTCCTTAAATGAACACATTCTCACAGGGCTTTATTGATGTCTCTTTATTTCATAGTACTAGCTCAGAGGGAACGCTTCTTTAAAAAGTATCTTCCAACTTATGTGTATCAGAGAAAACAGCCCTCCCTAAAGAAAAATCCAGGGGAAGGACATGGGTGCAAGGAGTTTTTTTTTGGGTATAATATCAGGAAGCAGGAAAGAATTGGAGAATGAAACAAGAAAGGATATAGGTCAACATAAAGGTTGGTTGTCACGGTCATCACTGAAGAAAGTGCAGATCAGACTTCCCGAGCAGTGTCATGAGTGTTTCCTAGAGTTATCTGCTTGAATAAGAGGGCATTGCTCCATAGGCACCATCTTGCCCACTGCACGTTAATTTGTTAGTTCCTCGCCTCTTCTGAGTAGGGAATTCACCGTGTAAGCTACCAAGGACCAGGCAGAGTGTGAAGCAAAAGTGAATATGTGTGTAGTGAGTTTGCGAAGGAGCATGAGGTATTGCATATTTACTTGCATATTTACTTGATGCATTTATAAATGCATCATTCCCCATGGCTTTCAGGGGGTGACACTCTTTATACTTTGAAGATGAGGTTCAGTGCAAAGGAAGACTTTCTCTTAGGTACTTGTCTGATAAGAGATAACAACAGGTTTTTAACTTAAACAACAGTCTTTTCATTATACCCAAATGATGTAACACAATTTGACTAGTCCCCAATTTGTTTCTAACCCTCTTCCCTCTTCACTCATCACCTTTATTTCTACCTCATTTATGTTTACCACTTGAAGACTAGAGAAATCTAGTATCCCCTTTGCAATGATTGTAAAAATGTTCTCTCTATTAGTTGGATTTCCTACCAGATAAAGAGCCAGAGACATGGCTTAAAATCATGTCTTCTTTTGTTTTTGTTGTTGATTTTTCATTTTTGGAGATGTAGAGAGGTGTAATAGGAAAGGAAGTGCTGGGGGGAAGGAGGTACCCAAGAAAATGTGCATCATTGAGGCAGCTAATACCAAGGACACCGACTCACAATCTCACCAGAAAGTTCTGGCATGATATGAAACACATACTGCAGAATGATCCCAAGTACAGGGCAGGGGGACTGTGTTCCACATTTCTCTGTCACACATTAAGAGGATCCTGGGAGGGAAATCTTAACCTAGGCTAAGAGTTGTAGGTAAAGTGGGTTCCAGAAACTCTGCAGCAAAGCCAGATTAGAGAGCTTCAGCATGGAAAGAGGAAAGAGGGCCATGGCTGGAGCATACTGAGTTGGCTGCAATTTCCTATGTATTGTGGCCTTTCAAGAGACAGAAGTGGTCATTGAAGACTGGAATTATCATGATAAAATTGCTCGGGGTGCCTCGCATAATGGAAATCTAAGACATCAATGTTCAGAGCTGTTTTTCATATTTCTCTTTGTCCACTTATTTCCTTAAGTCTTCTCTTCCCTCTATGATGTTGTTCTTAGCCAATGAATGTATAAAGTTCTCTATTTCTGACACCTAGTGTAGTTCACTTATTACCTGTGACATGCAAGCCTGAATTTCCCATTAACCTTAAAACACTAAAATATATATGTATATATTCTGTATATAGTATGTATCTCCTTGAGATGGCCTTGGAGGAGATCCAACTATAAAGGTCACAAATAACAAATTCCCTTGCAGGACTCTGATTATTCCAAATGTCACAGAGCAGGCTCTGGAGAGACCCATGTGCTTGTCACATAGATTCTGAATGAATTGGGTGCCATTTGCCTGCTATGCCACACATGTTCCTCAAGCCCAGGGCTTTTTTTATCAAGAGTAGTTTATCCAGTCTGGTTTGTGTGGCACTTAATTGCAGAAATTTCCTTATATTGAAATTTGAATCTAAAAACATAAAGTGCAATCTTTGCTCTCTTACTAGTGCCAGCAGAAGAAAAGGGAAAGAGCTTTACAGAACAAGCAACAGCTATCAGAAATTTAATTATTTTTCAAGATGTTGTTCATAAAAATAAAATTGAAGTTAGATTCTATCACAATATCTCTGTTTCAATGAAATGAACACAAAATAATTACAAGTCATTTTTTTTAATTTGGGATTTCAATATTTATAATTGAAGAAACTTGCCATTCTCGTGTATGTATCCTCCAGAGATATTTCAATCTTATTGCAAAAATACCTCTTACTATAAACTTAGTTTCTTATTTTCATTACCCATTACTGAAAGACTTAGCTTCAAACTTACTTCCCATGTGTCTTGCTTTCATTTTTATTTGATGATTCTTATAGAGGAAGGCAGCATTTTGTCAGTCCACCAACTGTTAGAGCAAGGCTGGTTTATATTAGAACTTCTTCTTGGTTTTGTTCAAATGCAGGTGCTGGAACAATTTGATCAAAGTATCTGTAAAATATGTTAGGTATGTGGAGGTAGGAGTATGGGAAGGGTTTGAGAAATCCTGATCCAATAGCTCTCAAGTCTACAAGAATTGGACCCCATCTGGTATAAATGGATTAAAAATATTTTCTCATTTCAAAGGTTTGATCTCAAGAACAGCTTGATTTGATGAAATCAAAGTGGCAGCTAGGATTTGAAAACTCTTTAGAATGGAACTTTCTAAGTTTACATGTAAGAGAAGAATTGGCAGTGGTAGAAATGTGGGTGACCATGTGTGTATATATATATGTATGTGTGTTTCACTGGAGGTCTGTTTTCAGAGGAAGGAAGACAGAAAAAAAAATGACAATAAGGATAGGTATCATGTTACTTGTGTAACAGAAAGATGTTTTCATAATTCTCATCTTGGAAGGTAAAAGAGTTCATATGATTTCAAAGAACACAGTCTCCTGCAAAAGTCATTTCACTGATTGTTTGTGCTTCCTCCTCCTTATTCCACTTCCAGGCCTTTGAACTTCAAGTTACCGTCCCCTTAATGGAAAGATTTCATTAATGACAAATACCTCAAGCAGGCACAGAATAGCAAAAACAAAAACAGAAACATGGTGCATTGATGGATTGGGAACATGAGGAATGGCCCACACATGTGATCATTAAGTCCTAAATTCTTAAGGTCTGTGAACAGTGTTTTCTTTAGAAAAGGACTTCATCTTTTTCCGGTGGAGTTGAGGCCTTTACTACTCTCACTGATAACTTGCAATCTGTTGTCTCTGAGATTAACAAAGGGTAGTTTGGAAGACTGTAGTCTCCCAACACCCTCCCCCATCACTCCATGCAGTATGTTCACAGAAACTCTGGCAATTTCTGTCTTTGTCAATAATCAAAGTCTGTATAGCATTTGCAGTGGAAAAATTAGCCAGAAAAATCTCGTTCAATATTTTACATAAATTCTTGGGTAGTGATAGGGACTAGCAACATGATTGTGGTAGATATGCCAACTTGATGAAATAGAAAACAGTATTCCCTCAGGCTTACACCCCATTCTTCTATGCATAAATAAACAAGTAAATATTTAAAGGAAACCAGTTGTCCAAACTGGCTGTGCTTCTCAGAGTCAGAAAACTATTGATATATGCAGGATGCTTGCATAAGCATCAGAAAACCCTACATGTAAATAAAGCACTTCCGGATTTTATTAACTGTCTTAGGCATTAAGTTTATGATTGGCTTTAAATTCACCTTGAATTTAAAAGTTATGTGGCATTAATTTGCTACATAAAATGCAGTGAAACTCCACAATATACTTTCATCTCAGCTATACTTACAAGCCACTCAACTCCTTGTTTTCTCTCCCATTTTTTTTAATCTTCCAGTTATCACCAGCATATAGGGCTTAATTATTAGGTGTAGGGTGCATTGTTAGAGAGCTGCAGGGTAGGGTACGGAGCAAGCACCACTGAGCCTCATGCCCAGTGCCTCATGACCAGCCTCATGGCCAACTTAGGAGCATTGCATAAAGTGAGTTTGGGTAACAGTTCTGGCAATGCATATGGGATTCAAAAAAAAAAAATGAAGGTTATAAAAAAAGAATAAATATAAGGAAAATATGAGGCAGCCACAATGGGAAATAATGGAACTAAGAAAGACTACAAGTAAATTAAAAAATATGATTGAGAAACTTAATAACCAATAAGCAGAAACAATGGAAATAAATAATGAACTAGAAAACACAATATTGGAGAACACAAGAATAGAACAATGTAGAGAAAAAATAATTTTAAAAATGAAAATAGTGTGAAAGCTCTCTGGGACAACTAAAGAGAAATAACATTCATATCATGAGAGTCTCAGTGGAAGAAAAAGAGCAGGCAGCAGGACATAGAAAAATTATTTAAAGAAATAATTGGTGAAAATCATCTCTCTCTAGGAAATAAAGAGACTGGTAGGAGCTATTTAAAGATTGTAATGAAAAAAACTTTGAGTTTAGAATCTTTTACCCAGCAAAATTAACATTCAAGGTGACAGAAGAGTAAAGAGATTCACTGAAAAGCAAAAAGAAAGAATTATCACCACCAAGTGCCACATACAATAAACTTTTAAGAGGATATTATAAAGATACAGAACAATGAATATTGAGAGAAAAGACACCTAAATCACTTAGCATGGAGAAGGTGGAAAGCAGTGATGTGATCCATTGAAACCAGTCAGAGATCAGGCTGTCTACTAGGTCACACAAATAGCCCATCACATACTAACCTCAGTAGAACCCTCAAAAAAAAAAAAAAAGTATCGAATGAATGCATGAGACAATGGAAATAAACAAGACATAACTAAAAGTCCTGAAGATGTAAAAAAAAAAAAATGAAAGACAACTGAAAACAGAAAGCAAAAATATAGCAAAGTGGCAATGAGCACATATGTCTCATCAATTATCTTAAACATAAATGGGATAAACTCACCAACCAAAAGATAGCATGTGGCTACATGGATTTCAAAACAAAGTTGAACTTTCTTCTGGTTAGAAGAAATTCACCTTACCTACAAACACAAACAAACTTGGAGCTAAAAGCTGGAAGACAGCAATATTATATTATATTATGATATATATAATATAATATATTGTATTATATTATATTTATTATATTATGAGTGGCTGTACTTACATCTGATAAAATAGGCTTTCAGTTAAGAAACTTTATAGCAGATAGAGAAGGGTACTCTATTATGATTCAGGATCTAATGTAACAATAAGAAATAATACTTATTCATTATTGCAGAAAATGCAATCATGAAAGACAATTGGTAACAGAACTTACGAGATATATTGATAACAACAGAATAAAATTAGAGACTTTAATACCCCCACATATAACAATGGACAGATCAAAAAGAAAAAGCATAAATAAAGAAACAATAACCTGGACTCCCTGGTGGTGCAAGGGGTTAAGTACCACACTATAAAGCAATTGCGGCCTCTGCAGCATGAGTTCAATCCCCAGCCAGCCAGGCAACCCACATGGCAAAGCAGACCTCTCCTGTCTCACCCGCTGGTCCCCTCAGCAGAGTATTTCAGTCTGTCTGTTCTGTTCTCCACTCTGTCTCTTATTAATCCTCTCACCCTTTGCATCTCCCGCCTGTACCCCAGCTCCTATATGCATAAAAAAATAAATCTTTAAAAAAAGAAAACCTTTAATGAGGAGCTAAAGCAAATTAAGTACAAGAGACATCCATAGAATATTCCACTGAAAAACCACTGCACATTTTTTTTTTCAACTTCACATGGAACATTTTTAAAAATAGGCCACATCAATTGTCAACAAAATGATAAAAATCAAAATTGCACCTATTACGTTCTCTGACCATAATGTCATAAAATTAGAAATCAACTATAAGTGAAAAGTATGTTTACACAGAGATTAAACAACAGATTATCAATAGCTATTGGATAAAAGAGAAAATCAAAGTTAAATTAAACTAATACTTTGAGAAGAATGAAAAGGATAGAACAAGCTATCATTATCTTCAGTATACAACAAAGATAGTCTCAAGGGGAAAAATAATTGTAACACAAGCCCAAATTAAGAAGCAAGAAAAACCCCAAATAAGCAATTTAATACCACATCTAGAACAAATTGAAAATAGGAAAAAAACAAAACCCAAAATTAGTAGAAGGAAGAAAATAATAAAAGCAGAAAAAATAAAATATTTAAAAGATTATGCAAAAAAATGAAACTAAGAACTGGATTTTAAAGAAGATAAACAATATAGAAAAACCTAGAGCTAAGCTAACAAAAGGAAAAAAGAAGAGAGAGATCATTAATAATAAGAATAACGAATGAAAGAGGAGGTAGAGATTAAAGCCATAATGTGATAACATCTCATGGCCATGAAAATGGCACATATTAAAAAGACCCCATCAGCAAATGTTGAAGAGGATGTGGAGAAAAAAAGAACTCTGTTACAGTTTTGGTTGGAAAGTAAAACTGGTGCAACAGTTATGAAAAGCAACACAGCATACCTTAAAAAACTGGAAATGGATATAACACACAATCTGGAAAGTTCACTCTTGCATCCAAAGAATATGAAACAAATATAACAACCCACATGTTCCACAAAATTTTCCAGAGCCATGGAAGCAGCCTAAATGTCCATAGATGGACAATTGGTTCAAAATGGGGTGCTATATACACACCTATAATATCAAATTGTCATAAGAAAGAATGAAGTGCAGATATTTTCAACAAAATGGGAATTATATTCAGTGAACAGAGTAATAAAAACAAATAAAGTATCTACATAGTAGAAAATTCCATAATGTCAAACACTTTCAAAAATTGGTCAGCATCAATAAATAAATATCTTGAGAACTCTGAGGATAAGTGGGAGGGGGAATATAAAGGGCTAAGGGGACAAGAGATGTGCTGGGGAAGAAAAAAATAGAGAAAGACATCACAAGGAAGGAAATTATTGGTCAATATACTTTAAGAATAAAGATGCCAATATGCTCAACTAAATCCACAAACACATAAATAAGTTTATAAAACATGACAACTTAACAGTTATTCCAAGAATCCAAGTTTTGTATGACATCTGAAAAATTAGTTATACGTAGAAAATAAAGAACAAAATCCACATGATCATATCAACAGATGGAAAATAAGCATGTAATGAAGTCCAGTAGCCTTGCATGAAAAAAAAAAAAAAATCCAAAAACTAAACACTCAAAAAAGAGAAATAAAGAGAAATTTTTCAACCAGACAAAGGCCATCTTTGAAAATCATGGAGCTAGCATCGCATTTAATATTCATGGTCTGAATTCTTTTCCTTAAGATCAGGAACAAGACAAAAATATTTGATCTTGACACTTCTGTAACCTATGGCTGAAGCCAAAAGACTGTTACAGTTGGTGCCCTCTGGAGGGGGTTTCTGGTGAGGATAGATAGCCCCTGGGAAAATGCTAAAATGTATCACATTTTGGGGTGGGGCTACTGAAAAGAAACATAAGGGAGCACAGAATCATTCAGAAGGGGGCACAGATTCATTCAGTCTTTGGAAATTTCAGCATTTTGGGATTCAGTATTTGGGGTCAGTGGATTTCAGCCCCCACCACACCTATCTTTCAGAAGACTACTGTGGCCTCTGAAGGTGGAGGCTTCCAGCAGCCAACCTCAGAAAGAAAAAGTTTGGAGGCTTTGCAATTAGCCAAGTGATGGAAACTGTTCCCAGTTTTGCTGCTATTATAGCCTGGAAGGGAAGGTGAAGACCTGGAGCTTGGCGCATCACTGAGATGCATGGGTGTGGCTGTTTGTCAGGTCGTTCAGCTGCTGATGCTGCTGTCTTGAGTGTCACTTGTCTGGTGCTGCGACTGGGGCATTCACACATCCAGGAACATCTCCTGTTGCGTCTTCTGTTGTCTTTATGAGTTGAAACCTGGCCTAGAGTCTGGCTGCTGCATGCTCCAGGTGAGCAGAGGCAGGAAGACGCTATCTTAGACATGTAGCCTATTGTTCAGTAGAGGAGTTCTGCATCCTCAATGGCAGGAAGACACCATCTTAGCTGCTTTTGTTTAGGACTTGAAAACACTGGACACTGCTTTGGATGAGGTAAAGGCAACTTTTGGCCTCAGTAACTTTATTTTTCCCTGGCTTGTTAAATAAATCCCATTGTTGTTGTTCCCTGAGCCTGAGTAGTCTTACAATTGTGCGTGTGGATGAAGAATTCAGACAGTGACCAGTAAACTATCTGGGCAGTGTCCTTGGCCAGTTTTAGTGCCCCTTGCTGCCCTTTATCACTTCCATTCAGCATTGTATTGGAGGTTCTAATAGTTCAGTTAGACAAGAGAAAGAAATAAAAGCCATCCAAATCGGAAAGGAAAAATAAACCAATTTCAACTGACAGATGACACAATCTTGAAATAGAAAATCTTAAAAATCCACAAATTGAGTATTAAAATAGCCAATTTCAGTGAGAAGTTCAATGTAAAAAAAGAAATTAAGAAAATAATTAAACTTAAAATGACATTAAAAAATAAAATATGAATAAATTTAACAAAAACTGTATGCCAAAAATCTACAAATTTATTAAAAGAAGTTAAAAGATATCTAAGTAAATGAAAAGACATCCATGTTCAGAAGAGTAAATATGTTAAAATGGAAATATTCCCCAAAGCAAATCTATTGATTCAATGCCATCCCTGTCAAAATACCAAATGAATTTTGTTTTCCAATTGGCAGGCTGATTTCAAAATTCTTCTGTAAATTCAAAGGATGCTGAAACAATCTTGAGAAAGACTAAATATGGGGAACTCACATTTCCTGAGTATAGAACTTACTACCAAGCTGTGGGAATCAAGACATAATAATGGCCATATAGATTAATGGAATGGAATGGAGGGTCCTATAGGAATTCCAAATACAATTCAATGGGGTAAATATAACTAATATTACTGCGACAGCAAAATATTCCATGCAAAAGATTGAAGTTGGACTCCTATATCACACCATACATAAAATTAAATCAAAATGAATTATATACTCAAAAAACCGAAAATGAATTATATACTCAACACCTAAATTTAATAGCTAAAACTGTAAAACTTTTAGAAGA
This sequence comes from Talpa occidentalis, assembly GCF_014898055.3. Classification (NCBI taxonomy): domain Eukaryota; kingdom Metazoa; phylum Chordata; class Mammalia; order Eulipotyphla; family Talpidae; genus Talpa; species Talpa occidentalis. The sequence continues at coordinate 72,508,836 of NW_023605083.1, forward strand.
AAACTTCAAAATAAACCTAACAAATATGGGTTAGCTAATGGTTTCTTATGCATGACACCAAAAACAAAACCAACAAATAGAAAAATAAATAAACTGGTGATAATGGTGTAATGAGCTCTGTTCTGGAATCACAACATGAATGGAGAGGAGAAAGGTATGAGTCCTAGGAAAATTCAGTATCAGCAAGATTCTGTACACCTTAGATATATGATGTAGGAAAGACTGCAGAGTCAGAGGTGCCTGGTAGCATGGGTTAAAGACTAGGTACCCATATATCTTTGAGAGTGGTGGCAGCCTCAATATAAATAAAAAACACTGGAGGAAGAAAAATTTCTCATATAAGGGCAATAAAAGAGGTTCTAGAAATGATGACCCACAATTGGATGTATCTAGCAGGCATAGATTAATAGCAATGGGGCAGTCTAATAGAGAAGGGGTCCATCTCAAGAGAAGCCCAACTCAGGACATAGCTTTGGAAATCACCTACATAGTGATATGAGTTGAGAGAGTACAAGCTAGTAAATTTTCCAAAGAGAGGAACATAGACAGTGAAAGAACAGGGTTAAGTGTAGGGTCCTGAGTAATATTTACATTATAGGATAAGAGGATGGAAAAGAATCAGAATAGCATACTCCTGAGAACCAAGAGAGGATAAAGTAATGAGGAAGAATCTGTATCATCTAGATGAGAAAAGTGAATTTGTTCATTAGACAATTACTGATAACGTTCAAGAAAACTATTTCAGCAGAGTTGTGTGGTAGAAGTCAATTTCAAGGAGTTAAGAAAGGAATTGATGACCAGTAGTTCTCAAACACCACCTGAAGTCATGTGAACTTTGAGAAATCCAGTTTCTGAAGATGCTGGTTCAGTAGTTCCATATTTTGTAGCACTGGTAGGTAGCACAGACCACTTGCAGAGACCATAATTAATTGTGGATCAAGTTGAGCTCATGGCTTGTTTGTGTGAATGTTCTGTGGAGTCGGCATACCTTGCAACTCCCAAATGAGTCCCAAGTTGGTTTTGAAAGGGAGGAAAACAGCTGGTGAGCAGGAAATTGACCCTGGAAATGGAGAACAGGAACAAGCAATGTGTGTATGACTGACAGATTGGAGCTATATCAGCCTTTAGACAATGTGCAGTAGGTTGTATAATGTAAGATTGGGGGGGATGGGGGAAGAGACAGAGAGAGAAAGAGACTCTCAATGTAGCTATAAAGCAGTGTGAAGGTGGGGGACATGTCACTGTGAGTTCTCATGTATGTACTTAAAATTGCAAGATACAACTCAGACTCAGGGTGCAACAACAGAGGGCTTATTTAAAAAGGGGAGATTAGAAAAAAGGATAGCATCTAAGGCTACAAATGGCTGACTGTCCCACCGCAGGTAGTGTCTGCAGCATCCAGTAGTATACATCAAAGACTGGTCATGCAAGAAGGCACTGTCCTTCAATGAGAGTCTGGAGAAGGTGGCAACTCAGTAAGTAATAGGTGATCATCCAACTCATGGTGGCAACTGGAGGTGATCACAGTTGGGGCAGCTGAGGTGACACTGTAGCAGTCTATCACAGTAGTCCAAAGCCCTAAATCCACTGGGCATGGATGCCACACAAACAGTGCTGGAGTCAACAGCAACAACAGGCAATGTTGGAGGATCAGAAGTGGTGGCATCACGCAGAGGTGGCAATCACAGGTCAGTAGTACCAGCCACTAGTCAACAGTGCTGCTAAGCACTGGTCAGCATTGCCAGTCAGCATTGGATACCAGGAGGCCATATCAGAGACACCAGTGTTACAGTTCTTTAAGAGCTGTTGGTAGTAAACAAAAGCAATGAACTCTTTTAGAGACACCAGAACTAACCTGTGGTCCTCTTTGTTGGTAATGTTAAAGGCAGGTGCAGTGGTCACATCTCTGTGAAAGTCTATGGAGGTTTCAAAGTCTGCAGGTGTCTCAAAGTCTGCAAAGTTCTATGGAGGTCTCAAATCTGTCTGGGAAATCTGATGAGTAGATCTTTCTGAAGCAATCTAATCAATGCATCTCTTCTGAAGCCATCTGGTGAATGGCTCAAGTTGGCTTCTTTTCTCACTTCTACCCTCTTCAGGGTTCCCACCTTTCAAGGCTGATTGGTCCATTTTGATTTGTTTGATTAGTTCCAGTCAAGCACCAACGGAGATTGGTCCATTTTCAATCCTCTATGGTCTCTAAAACTTTGAATAGCCCCGGTAAGAGTCTGAACCTAATTGGTTCATTGATAGCTTGAACTGATCAGTACATTTCCAATGCCAGGACCATACACAAAGCAAAATCCAGCTGTCTGTCCAAACCAGACACACACTGAGGGCAGGGCTGCTGGTCAGCAGTAGGCTCAGGAGAACCATAGCAGGAGCCAGTTTCAGCAGCTCCCAATGCTTTCTGCACCTGGTGTACTTCAGCAGGGCTGGTGTGGCTGTGCAGAGGGCCCTGCAACAGAATAGAACACAGGTCCTGGCATTCACAGTGCATGCTGCCAGAGTCTGCCACACTGGCTTGGTGCACAGCCTGCAGGCCTCCCTCCCATGGCTCCCTGGCCAGGGAAAGCCACTTGACTGGGTCCCCAGGACTAGCTTTCTCTGGGGCAAGATGAAGAAACCACTGCTACCGACACTGCAGGCAGACTGGCACCTGCCCATAGGTTGTCCACAGGCAGCACGCTGATCCTCAAAGCGGGATGCCCTGATCAGCAGCATCAGTATCACCTTAGAAAGTTATCAAAAAGCAAATTATCAGACCACTGCCCCAGACCTATAGAACTGGAGATGCTAAAAAAGCTATCGGCAATCTGCATTTTATTAAGTCCTCAAGGGGTTCTTTCCATGCAAGTTTAGGAATCACTGCTTTAGGGAAGGAAGAGCAGACCATGTTGCAATGTATAAGTGACTTGTTAAATGTACAAGTTACTTTTGAAAATAATGTTTGGGAAACATTTTCTCACCAGATTTGTGGGGATGCAAAAAAAAAAAAGGAAAAAGATGTAGTAATAGCATTTTTAAAGACTGGAATAAAGTGAAATTCAGAAAGAGATAATAGTAACATCAGCTAAGAAGAAATGTAGGACTTCTGTGACAGGAAATGTGGAAGAAGGTGTCTCTGAACACTCCTCATTAGCCTGCTTCAAGCCTCCTAAGGGTCAATCCTATGGTCTGAGAAGGAAGTGTGTAGTCAGGAAACCAACTACGAATGTGCTCAGACTTTCCTGTTTAGTTGCAAAGTTCAGGGAATCTAACTGAGAATATTAGGGGACCTGGACATGTAGAAAAGACAGACAGACACCTTGATTTGTCCTCTGAGAGGTGGCTACTGATAGAGCTTGAGCAGAGGAGTCACAGAGTGAGAATGCTTCTCACACACCGGGCACCGTGAGCGTGTGGTGGAAGCAGCTTCTACATGTGCTTGTGTACAAGAATGTGTGTTTATGTGTGGTAAGTGTGTTCAAGTGTATACATGTGTGTGAAGTGTGTGTATGTGCATATTTACATATATATGTGTGTGGAATGGGTGTGTGTATGTATGTGTGTGTCTGGTGAAAGACACCTATTTCAAAATGCACATATGATCACATTTATATTAGGATGAACTGTGTGAAAGGTCATGATATAATTTGAACTAGTCTTTTGCTCTTTCGTTTTTCTGAGTGGACTTTATTTTTGAACAGTTTTTGATTTACAAAAAATTATAAAGATACTAGAAGAGTGTTCTCATATACATCGTCATTCAGTTTCTCTTGTAACAACTTACATTTTTTGGTGCATTTGTCGCAATCGATGAACCCATATGGACAAACTACTATTTAGTTATTACTAAAGTCTATAGTTTACTCACATTTCCTTAGCTTTTGCCTTATGTCTTTCTTCTGTTCAAGGAGACCATCGAGGACATCATATTACCATCACTTGTCTCCTTTGGCAACTCTTGGCCAACAGTTTCTCAGACTTCCCTTGTTATAGAAGAGAAATGGACAAGTATTTTGATATTTTACTTTTCATATGACAGGAAAAAATCTAACAAGTAACTGAGTATAATATATAAGCATTTTATGTAGTATTCACAGTACTGTCAGTCTCTGATATCATCATTATTATGACTTCACAGCTGAGGAAACAGAGGCTTATTTTTCTTTCCCGGGGGGACAAATTTAACAAAGAATGAAGGAGTTGAGTTGGGGTAAGAGGTAGAGGACAAAGATGACATTTGAAAACTCACAACTAAGTGTCTTTGCTTCTCTGCACTGCTTCCCCCAGGGGCTTCCAATCCCCACCTACAAGGGCAGCTGAACTTTTTCTGAAGTGGATTTACACCTTTGAAAGTTGGTGTTTTGTGCATTTGCTGATTTCACTCCTTTAGAAAACTGCTTATCTCTACTTCAAGAATGTGATTCAAAGCACAGCTTGTAACAGAATGTCACCCTATAGAGACCTCAGAAAACTGTCCCCATGTCAGATCCCAGGGTGACTGCAGAGCTGCTGTCTGCAGCTGACCCTGCACCACTGCTCCCGCTGCCTGGCCTCTGCCTGAGCAGTCACAGTTAAACCAAATGTCTAACCATTTTTTCATCAGTGAGCAGAGAGTAATTCAAAGACTCAGGCCAAAGCCACCTCTCTGAAAGGATTTTATGAAATCATTTCTTTTTGCAAATCCATAAAAATCACCTCGAATTCCTTATCAATAGAGAGGCTTAAAAGGAGAGCAGAAGTCATTGGATTATGATGTGCTCATTTTAATGAAATTCCTCTCCTGCTGGGATGTTCCCTGCAGATTTTCCATATTTCAGCCTGGGAAAGGTTTGATGCTTTCCTGCTGGTGCCAAGAGTTAATTGAAACCATTTCAGGATATATTCAGCTTGGGGGCCAATGCTTCAGCCCATCATTATTCTTAGCAATAATAGAGGAGTAATACAATTATTAATAGGCATGTTGTATCCTCTTAAAGTGGCTGTGGGTTTAGGAACCGTGTCTTCGATAGTCTTTCTAAAACTCCACACAAAACCCTGAAATAAGAGACTGCAAACTCAGAAGAAAAGCAAGCTTTGCTGTTAAATTACATAGTTTGGTTCTTCTTGTTTGTAGTGGATGCATGGTAGTAGGTAATTGCTTTTTTCTCCCCAAAAGATCTATTTTCAAATCCAGCATTGAATTTGAGAAACACACACATATGGATATTAAAAAAAAAAAAAAACTGGCAAGCAGTTTATACAGCTAGAATTGTGTGAGGTTTTAAGACAGCACTTACATGTTGGCATAATCTATCAAAGTTGAATTGGCTTTAAATTGAAAATACAGCTTGTTTTATTCTCCACCTGCTATTGTCTCATAAATTTTATTGGATAACAAGGAAAACTAATATTTAGTGGTAGTTAGGAACAGGAATTTTTTCTTTACTTTTTAATGTGGTTTGGGATGTTAATTCTTTTATTAATACTTTTCGATCTTGTTTGAAAACCTATGATCAAATATTTTCTTGAAACTTAATCTCTCTAGGGTCTTTCTAAAAATGTTAGGATAACTGAGGAAATTAGAAACACCTCTCTGTTCTGGATGTTGTTTGTTAAAAGAAGCATTAACATCATTTAACCTTCAAATCTTCCCTATCTCTAGCTTGGACTCACAAATTTATATGAAGGAATGGGTAAGTCATGCAGTATTAGCAGTATTATTTTTCAGAGCAATATTATAGCTTTAAGTCTATAATATGGCATTTAAACTATTAATCATTGTATCATCTTTTGTTTTATAAAAATACACAAGATTTACACACACACACATATATTAAATGCATTTTTAGTATCAGTATGTAGGGTAAAGAAAAAAATGTCAGGCTTTTCTGCCCTCCCGCCATCAGGATAGATGATGGATCCTTGTCCTGAATGCATGCCTGATGGCGGGCACCTGGAATAGGGTGTAGGCATAGGTAGATGGGATTCACCTGGGCTAAGACTGGGCTTTTAAGGGTGGCATCATGGGGACACCAGCAGAAGCCGAGAGTAGAAGCCGAACGAGAAGCTGAGAGAGAAGCAGAGCCATGAGAAGAGCAGAGAGAAGGAGAGAGAAGGTGGAGGAGCCTAGATAGAGTGAAGACTTGCTGGGGGCTGGGAGGCTGTCAGGACTCCCAGCCTCCCAGCACCCCTGCTTACCATGTGCCTGGTTAATCCCAATAAAAGCCTACAAAAGCCACTGAGGACTCTTGACTCCTCCTTTACCCAATCTGCTGGATCATGAAAAACCTGCTCAGTGGTCATTCCTGCCCCTACACAGTATATATCCACTTTCTACATAGGGAAAACTTAGATTCAGGGTATGAAGGAGTAAATGGCATCAGTGGCAAAAATTCTTATTTGTGCTTAGTTTCTCATTTGCTTTCCCTTCTAAACTGCAAGCTCAATGAGGGCAGGGCCTTCTCAATCACTACTCTCTTCTCCTATGCCTTGAACGGTGTTGGCATTGACAAACTAAATGGATGAATTTTCTGGCTCTTCCTGACTTGCACCTTTACACGAGGAAATAAACCCAATTAGATGTAATTTTCTACTTCATTAAACTATTGTAAGGGCAGGACTGGGCACAGTGCAGGTTTTCTGATCCCATGCAGACCGGGTAAAGGAGGAGTCAGAGTCCTCAGTAGTTTTGCAGGTTTTTTATTTGGGGTTCACCAGGCATATGGCAGGCAGGGGTGCTGGCTGGGGGGCTGGGAGGCCTGCCAGCCTCCCAGCCCCCAGCAAGTCTTCACTCTATCTGGGCTCTCTGGCGTTCTCTGCTTCTGCTTCGGCTTCTCCTTCAGGTTCTGCTGCTGCTGGCTGGGGCTGCTGGCGTCCCCCCGTGACGCCGCCCTTAAAAGCACAGTCTTAGCTCAGCTGAATCCCATCTACCTATGCCCACACCCTACTCCAGGTGCCCACCATCAGGCATGCATTCAGGACAAGGATCCATCATCTATCCTGATGGCGGAAGGGCAGAAAAGCCTGATATTTTCTTTACCCTACAGTCCACCCCCTCAGGGTTTTCTGCCATACAGTCTATACATATATACACAATTTTCTAAGCAAACAAACAATGCAGCCATGGCCCACAAAAGCAAATACATCAAATAACAAAATACAACATAACAAAATACAACAGAACACAAATAAGTCCAGGCAGGGCACCAACCAAGTGCAAAAGACAATTATTGGTACCAGCAGATGAGCCACCAAATCTGCTGCCGAAGGCACTGCTCATACGAGGGAGGGGAAATCACACACGGCATCTGCTATAACACACCAGGAGCCGTCAGGCTTCCTGGCCTTCTCTGGCTGTAGTCTCGGCTACAAGGCACACACAGCATCCACCCCCAGGATGCACTAGCTCTGGGATTGGCAATTTTATTCTGTTGGGGGTAATCGCCAACCCTCAGGGTTTCTGTCTGCAGTCGCTCCAACACTCGGCCTTCATGGCCACCCATGCGACTCACAGACCCCTGCTCTCAAGCCAACCCACTGCACAAGCACATGGGTTGGGGATCCAAACTTTGCATTTGGCTTGGGCTCTACCCCAAGCCACATTCCCCACCCGTCCCCCAAGGACGGCCTCCTCAGCTCCTCACCCTCACTCAAGAATGAGCAGGGCATCACCCATAGGTGATTTTACGAGACTCACAGGGCTTCAGCATACCCAGGCTGCTTAACAGCCGCTTTAGGGCTTCTCAACTTAGCATCAGTACCAGCTTTTGCCACCTTAGTTGGCTTTTCTCCTCCACCTGGCCACTGGGCATACACAGGCTGCTTTTGGCCATCTAGGCCCACTGGCCACCCCCAGATTCTCAAAAAATAAACATAACCTGCTAAGGTCCTCCGCCTTCTGGCGGGATTGTCAGTCCAAAATCATCAGTTCATCAGTCTATCAGTCCATTGGCCTCTCCCTGCTTCAGCAATGGCCTGCTGCCTCAGGGGTCATTGGCTGGTCCTTTCCGGTGTCGTTGGCTGGTCCTATCCGGTGTCGTTGGCTGGTCCTATCCGGTGTCGTTGGCTGGTCCTATCCGGTGTCGTTGGCTGGTCCTTTCGGGCGTCTCCTTCACGCCAGGTCTCATCCTGTAGCTCGTGGACGTATCCATCTTCTATACCGCCATGGTGCCTCCAGCGTCGTCACAGGCAAAGTCTGTTCTCCTTAGTCCCTCCAGGTCTTCGGAGGGCTCCAATACCCGTCTGCATGGATCTTGCCGACATACGCCAATTGTAAAGGCAGGAATTGGCAGAGTGCAGGTTTTCTGATCCCATGCAGACCGGGTAAAGGAGGAGTCAGAGTCCTCAGTAGTTTTGCAGGTTTTTTATTTGGGGTTCACCAGGCATATGGCAGGCAGGGGTGCTGGCTGGGGGGCTGGGAGGCTGGCAGGCCTCCCAGCCCCCAGCAAGTCTTCACTCTATCTGGGCTCTCTGGCGTTCTCTGCTTCTGCTTCGGCTTCTCCTTCAGGTTCTGCTGCTGCTGGCTGGGGCTGCTGGCGTCCCCCCGTGACGCCGCCCTTAAAAGCACAGTCTTAGCTCAGCTGAATCCCATCTACCTATGCCCACACCCTACTCCAGGTGCCCACCATCAGGCATGCATTCAGGACAAGGATCCATCATCTATCCTGATGGCGGAAGGGCAGAAAAGCCTGATATTTTCTTTACCCTACAACTATGATGATGTGTTTTTGTGGAGAGGGGTTCTATAATCAGATCATTTTAACTTAAGATGCATAAGCAGTTTAGGAATATTCTTTTAGATGTGTTAGTGAAGTTACTGATGCTACAGTAGGATTTCAAGAGTTCACAAAACTACATCAAAGATGCCTCCATTCCATCCAATAGTCTTTGCATGACATTTCATAATTCCTTAAGTTCATATTCATATTCCTCAAGGTATAATCAATAGAATCTCTGGAGGTGCCTATCAAGAATGAAGCATCTCTTTCCTCAATCAACAGAAACTGATTCAGTAGGTAAAAGTGTAGACTCCAGGGATCTGTGTTTTGAACAAGCTACCGAGATAAAGCCTTTTTTTTTTTTTTAAAGATTTATTTATTTATTTATACAAGCATTGGGTCCAGTCAGAAGCCTGGGGGGGTGAGAGAATTCAACAGAGCCAGAGCAGGGAACAGAACAGGCAGACTGATGAAATACACTGCTGAGAGGAGCAGCAGGCGCGGCAGGAGAGGTCTGTCGCACTATGTGGGACCCTCACCGGCAGCCAGGGATCAAACTGGCACTGCAGAGACTGCAGGCAGCTTCGCAGCCCAGTGCTCAACCACTGCGCCACTGGGGAGGCCCTACCCAGATAAATCTTATGCACACTAAAGTATGGGAAATCTGAATTATATATGAGCTATTCTCATATAAAATATATATTATTTATTTATTTATGCATACAAGAACTTGGGTACAGTTCAGAGGTGTGGGGGCTGAGAAGATTCACCAGAGACAGGGTGGGGAGCAGAACAGGTGGAGCCACTGGAATACACTGCTGAGGGGAGCAGCAGGCAAGACAGGAGAGGTCTGCTGCGCCATGTGGGTAGCTCCCTGGCCAGCCTGCATATTGCAGAGGCTGTGATATCTTCCACCACCAGGGAGGCCCTATAATATATTTTTATATGAAATGATTACTTTAGAGGGAATGAGCTTTCTTTAAACAAAAGTAATTAAAGAGTATACCAACAGTTTCAGATTGCTCAGGGAATAAAAAAATTAACCACAGTTCTGTTGCCCCTCTACATTCAACTTCTTTTGAGTGCAGAACTGGGGGAAATAAACTGAGGCGTCCACACCAGAGGAGTAATGGCTTTATAAAGAAGAGAACCCGAGGTCAGAGAAATGATTACATTAGTAATATCTCAAAAACCCTATATTTAGGCACTTAGGGGTGCCAATGATAAGGAAGACTGGGAAACCTCTCTTGAACTTTTGCTAATAGCAGGCTTGTCATCATTTTCAAAAAGCTCAATATTTATTTAGACAACTGGGAGAGGATTGATAGAATTTCAGGGGTTGCTCTAGCACCACCCTCCATGCTATCCATCTACTCTGCTCTTTGCTACTGACCAATGATGATGACAATGGTAATTATGACATTGTCTCCATAGCATGTAGTATAGTTCCTGACACATAGGAGATAACAATAAATATTGGTTGAATGAATAACTTGAAAGGGCTGAGGTCTCACTTGAAACCAAGCATGCTTATTTCCTGAAAGAAACTGGTGACATCACAAGCAAATTAAAGTCAGATGGCATGCCTGGAATGTGTTATTTGACAAAAAGAATTTATTCCAAAAGATTTGGTTTGGCTGTGGGGTGTTTTATGTAATCTGAAATGAAAAATTAAAATGAGACATTTAAAATGAGACTCAGCAAGTAAGGCTAAGTCAGAGTTACACAAAAGTTATAGCTTTACACCTTGTTACATCCTTACACCTTACACAAAAAGTTGCATCCTGACATCTAAGTTACATCCTTACACCTTGTCATACCTGAATCTTTCCAAGGGGGAATGGAACTTCCATAACACCTTCTCACACTTGAATGGGCCTCTGTGATGCACAAGATGGACTTCATAAGAAGAGCTTGTTTAATTTATATTTTGCCCCCTACCAGAGGTAGAGTTGGCACAATTGTGTCCATTGCCCAGCCATACTAATAGCTGCTGTGCACTGACCATCTACTCCTGAAATGGAAGTTCCATTCCCTGTTCTACAGGGTGTCTGACCTTCGTATTTGAATCCATTGAATTCCCAGGGAATCATTTCTTCTAGTCCCCTGTATCCAGTTATCCATTTTGTGGTACCCTCATTCTCCACTCTGCATATAACAACTGTGTGTCTTGCCTGCACTAGACCATAGTGAGGCAAAGTTTTCTTCTTAAACTACACTCTCCATCATTTAGAAAAAACAATATATCAATGAAGAGTATCAATGTGGGATGTATTTTTATAGAAGTTTTGTAGATAACCATGAAGTAGATCTGTGCAAGTTCCATACAGTGGGTAATTTAAAATGAATATTAGTTATTCCCTGTTCTCTGTAGGTCTATCCACTTCTTCTGCCACCCCAGACTTCCATCTCTTGCCTTTCTGCTGTGTTCTATCTCTCTTCTCTTTCCCAATTCTGATTTTTCCACCACAAATTATGATTTTCTTCTTTTAAATGGCTCTTGAATTTTTGCGTTTTCCAGTCAAATTTTCCATTGTGGAACCTACCTCCAAGACCCTATGCAGCAACTTATTAAAGCTCTTCTTGAATAGATAATTTCTTCCCTAAAAAGAATGCTGATTCTAGTTGGAAAAATGTTTCCTTACTTCTCTTTTTGCTCATTGCAATACTTTAAGGTAGATAAAATGGAGTCTCCTATTTTACTATTCTCTGAAAAGAAATAAGTCATATGTACTGTTAGTTCTCAGTTGGTTTATAGTGAAAAACATTGATAACAGCAGAATAAATAATTTTTACAAAACAACATGGAATTTTGGGGCTGGCAGAAGGACTTAGGAAAAGTTATTATTTTCTTCAGGAGATCAACATAGAAACTTATTAACTTTTAGACATTGTGAGAAGATAATGGTTAAATATATGGGTTAACTTTTAAGATAAACACTAGAAAAAATAGAAACACAATTTATAACTTCCAAACAATTGAGGAAGATGGGAGGACATGTAACAAACAGTATCTATAGACAGGATCAATCCAACAAAGGCAATGAAAGTGAAACAAATAAAAAAGGAGGCATGGTGAATTTAAAACACAAAGCAAGAGAGTAAGAGTGAATTGAAACAAATCAGTAACAGTAAATGTAAATGGACATGAATTGCCAATTAAAAGATGCAAGTTCAATTAGATTAAAAAAAATCAACCAACAAACCAATCAAACAAACTTTCAACCATGTGCAGTTTACAAGAACTAAAATAAAAAACACATAAAAGATTAAAAATGAAGAGATATTAAGAAGCTGAATCACACCCTCATGTTGTGTTTTTGAAGTACCTGTGAGCATGATAAAACAAATACACAGATCATGAAATAAAAATATCTTTAAATATAAAGGAAATATTGACAAATTATATTTAAATGTAAATAGATTATCTTTAGTGTGTGGGTTCTCTTTATACTGTTTTTGACGACTACATCATCTAAATGTTTGATGGATATACTTACTACACACATACACACACACATACACATCTGTAATAAGAAAAACCCAAGTGAACTTTATGTTCATAAAACTAAACAATAGAAATTATCAAAATAAAAGTAGGTGAAGCAAAATTATTATGGAACAAAAAAGAATTAAAAGCAAAAATCATTAAGAGGACAAAAGCCATGTTTCATATTGATAAAAGTCGTGGACTAAGTGTATTTACACTATGCCTTCAGAAAATGTAAGACCTGAAAGAAACAAAAAGTGAAACTGATGAATCCACAGTATAACAGGAGACTTTGGCTTGTCTCTCTCTCTCTTTTTTTTTTTTAAGATTTATTTATTTATTTACACAAGCACTGGGTACAGTTAGAAGCGCAGGAGGGTGAGAGATTTCACCAGAGCCAGAGTGGGGAGCAGAACAGGCAGACTGACAAAATACACTGCTGAGGGGAGCAGCGGGAGGCAGGAGAGGTCTGTCAAGCCATGTGGGACCCTTCCCTGCAGGTGGGGATCAAACCAGATCAAACTGGCACTGCAGAGGCTGTGGGCAGCTTTGCAGCCCAGCACTCAACCACTGTGCCACCAGGGAGGCCCTGACTTGTCTCTTTTTAATAGAAAAGGAGATACAGAGAATTAAGATAAGGAAATTAAATGCTGTTGTAAGGAACATTCACAAAATCAGAGATTACACATTCATTTTGATTAAGATGAGAAAATAACAACTAAAAACTTGAAAATAGAATCTAGATAATTCTGAGGTTAAAGAAGCAATTAAAATGGAAAGTGGATTATAATAAGGGAAGAGCACAGCAAGGTCTGTAAGATATGATCTAAGAGCTGTACAGATGATAAGTAATACCCAGAAATCAATTCTTACAGAACACATGAAAAATGAAAATAAATGACCTAAGCCAAGAAATCCGGGGAATAAAAAAGAAACATAAAGCAGAAGGATGAAATCAACAATGGTGCAGCGGAAATTAACAGAAGAAGCAATCCCATTTAACTTCATAATAAAATTCAAAATTGTGTGAAAAATCCAATTAATGTAATCAATGAAATAAGGCATTTAAAAGATTACAAATGAAGACAAACACAGAATAAAGAGATTAAAAAATCTGAAAGAGAATGTTTTATATTAAATTATATTAGTAACTTAAAAATCTAGATAAATTGATTTTGTTTTATGAAAGTACTGACCACCATCAATAGTGCCAGAAGTGGGATTCCTTAACAGAACAACAAACAAAAGAAGAAACTGAAAGGAAATTCCCTTAAGTTGATAAGATATATACTAGAAACTTATACCAAGCATCTTAATAGAGCCACTAGAAGTCTTTCCCCTAGAGTCAGCATAGAAGAATGGTCTATTTATCATTCTACTGGCAATCCTAGCTAGAGTAACATGACATGAATAGTAATTACAAGGTATAAATGTTATGAATACTAGAAAGGGAAAAGTATATCAGCAGTTTTCAAACAGTGGTATACATATTCTTAAAGGATTTAATTTTATCAAGTTCAAATTAAGGCAATCATACCAAACTTATGGATAGTCATATATTCTTCACTATCATGCACTTACACAAAAAATATTTGACAGTTTCACCTAATGAAGTAATAAGAATTTTATTTAGGGCCTCCCTGGTGGCACAAGGGGTTAAACACAACCTATGAAGCTGTCTGCAGCCACCGCAGCACAGCACAAGTTCGATCCCCAGCCAGGGAGAAAGCCACATGGTGCAGCTGACATCTCCTGACACACCCGCTGCTCCCCTCAGCAGTGTATTTCAGTCAGTCTGCCTGTTCTGTTCCCCACTCTGTCTCTGGTGAATCCTTTCACTTCCCACACCTCTGGCCTGTAACCCAGTTCTTATATGCATAAATAAATAAATCTTTAAAAAGAATTTTATTTACTTTGACCCTGAGTACATATTTTTTTTAATATTCTGTATGGTGAAATAGAAGAACACACATGATATTTCTGCTGCATAAAGTGAGGAAAACACTTAGAGCTGTTTTCTATTTTGTTATGTTAATAACCATATTTTCCATGGAAGATCAATTTTCTGTGAAAAGAATTACTGAAAGACAGTAATGTTTATTCAGACTTGGATATTTGGCAAACATTATCAAAATTAAACACAGCTCAAGGAAAATAACATAATTTGATCTTCCATGCACAAATGAGAATTTTGAAAACTTGCTTCCTGCACTGAACCTAATATATTTCCAACAATTATAGAATTTTGTGGGTAGATCAGAGGTGATATTAACTAAACTGTTTATTTGTTGTCATAAAATAAAATATATTAATATTTGGATAATTTTCATAACTTGATAAATATTTTTCAAAACAGCATATGATGTCACAAAGTAATCATGCATGAATAAAAGATACACTGGAATAGCAAGATAAATCAATAGATTAATGTAAAATGCTTATTGATATGACTTCAGGTTCAGTTTAGAATTATTCTTGAAAAATCTACCACTTAATGAATATTGTTGTATATCAAAATAGAATTCCACTATGATCTGAAAAGGGTGTTAAATTATTCCTAGTCTTTTAAATTACATATCTAAGGATACGCACATATATATAAATCTCATATTGATTGTTTTCGGACAGGTTGAATGCAGCCAATATAAGAATCTGGCTGTATTCTCATTAATTTGTTTTTGTTTTGAAAAGGACATTACTTATGTTAACATGTAATAAGTTTGTTTTTAATTAATTATTAAATATTTTAACAATTTACCTGTGTTAATTTCTAATGTGGCAAACAATACAATGTGTAGTAAAAAAAAATTAATCATGGGCCTCCCCAGTGGCGCAGCGGTTGAACTCTGTGTTGCGAAGCTGCCTGTAGCCTCTGCAGTAACGGTTCAATCACCGGCTACCGGATGAGGGTCCCACATGCCACGCAGACCTCTCCTGCCGCCCGCTGCTCCCCTCAGCAGTGTATTCATCAGTCTGCCTGCTCTGCTCTCCACTCTGACTCTGGTGAATTCTCCCACCCTCCCGTGCTTCTGACTGCACCCAGTGCTTGTATAAATAAATAAATAAATCTTTAAAAAAATTTAATCATAACCAAAACTAGATATGGTCTTTGTCCTTAATTTCTAGAAGGTAGATTTTGGTTGCTTGAAGGTCTTAGACTAACAAGATAGTAATGATGTGATTTAGCATGGGGTCTAGTCACACCCAAGGGTGGGATTGGCCACTTCAAAAAGGCCAACAATGTGATTTATGGGTCACATGACATCAGTTGACCTGGAGCCTTAGTTCAACCACAAAAGCAATCAACCAATCAAGCCTATATAATGGGGCTAATATAGTGCCAAAGTGGGGACAGGTCACTACTATGGGTTCTCACCCATGCAATCACAATTACAAGATGCCATTTAGACTCAAGGTGCAACAGTAAGTGTTTATTAACAAAAGAGAGACTGGGTAAAAGGAAAGAGTTTCTACAACCACAATGGCTGGTTGTATTATCTCAGATAGCACCTGCAGTGTCCAGTAGTCTAAACCAAAAGTTTCTCATGCAAGATGGAGCTGTTCACAAGAGCCTGAAGCTGGAGGCATTCCACTAAGTGGTGGGCCAGGATCCAACTCACAGTGGCAGCTGGAGGTGATTGCAGGTGGGGCTGCTGAGGTGACAATGCAGTAGTCTGAACACTGGGCTGGACAGCACCAGGCACCTGACCACACAGTGTTGGATGCAACAGCACCAGGAGGTATAATGTAGGATCAGAAGTGATGGACAGCATTCAGAGGTGCCTGAACACAGGTTAGCAGTGCCAGTCAGCAGTCAGCCCTGGTTAGCAGGTAGTGGTGTCAGAGATACCAGTGATACAGTATTTAGAGGTGCTTTTGTACCAATGGCAAATAACTCTTAGAGATACTAAACATAAGTCAAAAGCAGCCAGCTCTTTTAGAAACACATGACATGGGCTAGTGGTGCTCTCACAGGCTATATTAGAGGCAAGGCAGGAGGCAAGTGCAGCAGTCAGGTCCTCTGTGAGTGTCTCTATAAAGGTCTCAAAGTTATATGGAGGTTTCTTTCCCCATAAATTTATATGCAGAGGTCTCGAAATTTATGGAGCTCTCTGCAAAAGTCTTTCCAGGAGTCCCAATGAATCTGATCTACAGCTCTCTGATTAAATAATCTCAAGCTGGCTGCTGCCCTGGCTTATACACTTTTCAGGGTCCCCCACCTCTCACGCCAGATTGGTCTGTATACAATCCTGTCAAGCTCCAATTAGGTTGATTCATATATAATCCTGAATCGTCTCAAAACCTCGAATGGTACTGTGAGAGCTTGAACATGACTGACCCATTGAGAACTCAAATCTGAATGGTCCATTTACAATTCCAGTGGAGTATTCATAAGTGAAACCCTAGCCAACTGTCCAGATGCAACTTATATTGAGATTGGGAGTCTTATTGGCAGTGGGCTCAGGGGAGCCATGATTGGTGTTATCTTCATAGGGGCTGGACACTTATCCCAGTGGCCTCAGGGGCTCAGGGGTTGCTGACAATAACTGAGCCCTATCAGGCTGGCATGGTGGCTGTGCCACAGCACAGCCCAGGCCAATGCATTGAAGCTTGGGGCTGGCCCTCAAAATCCAGCCACTGTAGGGTCAGCTATCAAACTTGGTCACACCCTGTGGCAGTAGCCACAAGGCCCCTATGACAGAGCCTCATTAAAAACTCTGAACATGGGCATCCCTGATGGCGCAGCAGTTGAGCGCTGGGTTGCGAAGGTACCCGCAGCCTCTGCGGTGCCGGTTCGATACCCGGCTGCTCCCCAGCCACTGGAGGAGGGTCCCGCATGGCACGCAGACCTCTCCTGCTGCCCGGTGCTCCCCTCAGCAGTGTACTTTTGTCCTTGTGCCTGTTCTGCTCCCCTCTCTGGCTCTGGTGAATTCTCTCACCCTCCTGCGCTTCTGACTATACCCAGTGCTTGTATAAATAAATAAATAAATAAATAAATAAATAAATAAATAAATAAATAAATAACGCTATCTTTAAAAAAAAAAAACAAAACTCTGAACACTGGGTACAGGCAAGCAGCTCCCCTGGTTGGGAATAATTTGTGTGTATTACTGAATATACCCAAACTCCATGAGGCGAGAACCAGAGGACATGGAAGTTTTGCATATAATACTTCCCCCACTTTCTTTTATGAAATTGTTCCTCTTGCAGATTTTCATCTGTAGCCTTGCCCTTTGCTAAAATTGTAACTATGGGGTAGAACAGCTTTCAGTGTGTTCTGTCACTGAGAACCTGAGGATGGTTTTGGGAACCCCTCAAGCTTGGAACTGGTGTCAGAAATCAGAGTAGTCTTAGAAACTTCTTCCCCTGTCAAAAAAAAAAAATAATATTTTTTTTAAATATGTAAAGATTCTAAAGACCAAAGTTTTGAGAAATAAAAACTTTTTCCATATCTTTAGAAAATCAGAGTCTATTGTCTGTAATTAGGGTCCTTAAAAGTTCAACAAGGGGTTTACATACAAGATTAATGTCCAGTACTCATTAGCTCCTATACCATAGCATGTAAATAATTAATCAATGTAACCACCATTATCATCATTGTTATCATCATGCAACAGACATTACAAAGTATCTAGGAAGAATCTAAAAGGAAATAATGAATACCTGAATGACAACTCAAGGTTATATAGCTTTCAACTAGACCTGTTTATGGCAAAATATAGATGTGAAGATTCTCTAATATAAAGCTGCTAATTGTCTCCACATTTATTTATGAATGATAGCCAGTCCCAGTCAAAGTCTCTGAAAAAGTTTACTTAAGAAGTTTCACAAACTAACTCTAAAATACTTCTAGAAAGCAAAAATATAGTATTTTATAGCGTAGAATGTTTTGAAGTAAAAGGTGATACTAAATGTCAAATCACATTTCAGTCTTTTGTCAATAAAATAGTAGAAATAATTCCTACTATTTTCTGATTTCTTGGCTCAAACATTCTATACATTTTGAAAATTATAATCATTCTCTTTTTCCTGTCATGTCAGCACAAGATGTGGGAACAGAACCCACATAAAATGATTCATTCTTGTGGACAACATAAAATGAGTTTCACAGTTGCCATCTTTGAATGTGTGCCCCTGTGCAATTGATTTTTTTTTCCTATTAAAACAGGGCTATCTGGGTGGTATATCCTTCCAAGGGCACTGCCCAGTAGAGGAGAGGTCACTATCTGTGTCTCTTCACCTGGGCACACAATTGTAAGACCACTCCAGCTCAGAGAACAATAGTTGGGTTTATTTAACAAACAGGAGACACAGTGTTACTAAGGCCACCCACAGGTGGCCAGCAATCTCACCTTAGATCGTTCACGGTGTTCAGAAGTCCCAAGCAAAAGCTCCCTCATCCAAGATGCTGCCCTCATCACAAGGGCCTGGAGTACATGGCAGCCAGCATCCAACTCACGGTAGCAGCCAGAGGCGCTAAAGGGGGTGGGCCACTGAAATGATGCTGCAGCAGGCTTCAGTAATAGTTGGAGGGTCGGGACAAACAGCACTGGATGCTGGACCAAACAGCAACAGAGGCAACAACACCAGGAGGTGGTGCCCAATGATCAATAAGTAACTTTTTGTGAGCTGCTGGCCACAACAACAACAAACAGCTCGCTAGACACCAGGACGGGGCATTTGATGCTCTATCCAGGCGGTGGCAGCCACAAGACTTGAGGCAGTTGCCTCTTCCTGATCACTACAATACTCTTTGGCTTCTCTCTCTCTCTCTTTCTCTCTCAGAAGTCAGCTGCTGGAAGCTCCTTTCTTCTACCTTCTTTTTGGAGGCCAGATACAGTGTGATGAATCTGGGCATCTGGGCAGATCCCAAGATGGCCCCATTCTGCCTTCTATTCCCTTGTTGGTGCCCCACCTGCTTGATACCTCCTGATTGGACCATTCAACCTGAGTGAGGATTTTTTTTTAATATTTTACATCATTGTTCATTTTTAAACAATATTTGCTCCCACTCCCCACCCCAGGTGTAGTCCCCATAGAATTCCCTTCCCCAATGCCCCCGTGCACCACCACTTCAGTCCCCTGTGCTCCTCTCTCCCTCCCTCTGATCCCTCTCCCTCCTCCTTTTCAGCAGGATATTTCTGACTTATCTGTTTGTTTTTGTTTTGTTGTGTTGTGTTTTGTATTGTTATTATTTTTTCCTCTGAGGTCTTATTTGGTTCCCCTATATTCCTGCTATAAGCGAAACCATGCAATATTTTTCTTTTTCCCTCTGACTTATTTCACTGAGCATAATTCCTTCTAGCTCCATTCAAGTTGCTGCGAATGGCATGAGTTTATTTTTTTGATTGTTGAATAATATTCCATTGTGTATATACATCATCTATTTTTGGGCGTTAGGGTTGTTTCCAGGTTTTACCTATTGTAATAGTGCTGCAACCTGGCTGTTGCCCCAGGGAGGGGTTGCCCACAGGCAGCAACTTTTGGTTGTGAACCCACCATTTTTTTCCAAAGGGCTCAGGCTGCTTAGAAGGTAGTGAGAAAACACCAGTCTTGTCCTGCAGTCCACACTGCAGGGCCCCAGTGTTACTATCAAAAGGTGGAGATGAGCACTCCACCTTTTGGGCTGGGTTTGGGGCTGTGACTTGCTTGTAACAGGCCGTTGGCAAATGTGATCCCAGCAGCAATCTCCCCTCTCTTGCTGCTTTTGGAGTCTTGCTGTTAAGATAAGGAATGGGTGTTAGCTTGATAGATGTTAGGGACCTGTGCTCCATTGGCCCCATTACACCAGGTAATGAACAGTCATACAAATGCAGCCACCTGAAGCCGACCCTCCCTCACTTGGCTAGGATCAGCAGAATTGTCTTTCTGATTCCAGCCCAAATAGCCTGGCTACAAAATGATAAGCAAAGAAATGACAAAAATTTTCAATTGACTAAGTTTGGGGTGGTCTATGATGAATAGGAACCAAATGATTAAATAATTAATTCTTGCCGTATCCTAAATATTGGCATTCTATATTTTAAATGTTTTTAGTTTTAGTGGATTGAATCTGCAAAAAGTCTGGTGACACTAGTAAATACTCCATTTGACAATTAAAGTGAAATATGAGCCTGTTGTTTGTTTCTAGAGTTTACTGATGGTTATTTTTAAAACAATATGCCTTATGCAATTTAATGGTTAATTTACTCACCATAGATAATTTCTTCCCCCAGAATATAATACATTTTCACTCTTGTGCTTGTCAAAAATCAGGCCATATTTTAGCTTCTGAAATTGTCATAAGAATTTTTTTATTAGCTCTTTTCTACCAACTTTGCTAGAAGTGAAAAATTAAAGAATTCTTATTCTTCCACTTGTGAAATACATAAAAAAAAAAACTAGAATGATTAGTCATGTATATATAACTTTTATTTTCCCACACAGACCTATGAGTCACGAACACATTTTAAGAAAGGAAACATAAACAAAACAATGAACAGGTACAGAAAGAGAAGAAGGTATGGTCGTCCTTTGATTGAGGAAGACTAGCCTTGTTTCAGGACGCAGGGAGTGTGATCTGGAGAGCAGATTTCAAGCAGAACTCATACCCCTGTGGCCAGAAAGGCTTTACTTTTGGTTTTCTGCTGTATCTCTAGAACTTGGCTCAAAGTAAGTGCTCACTGAACATTGAATGAATGGATGAATAAAAGATCTCTTCAGGCCTTCCTTTCAAGATCTAAATTTTTAATGATTTATTTTCATCTGTTATATGCTTTTCTAGACAGGACAACTTTAAAATTTGAATTACTTTAGGTTTCAGAAAACGTCACTTCTTTTTTTAAAAATTTTAAGATTTATTTATTTATTTTGTACAAGAACCGGGGTACAGGCCAGATGCCTGGGAGGGTAAGAGGATTCACCAGAGATAGAGCGGGGAACAGAACAGGCAGACTGATGAAATACACTGCTGAGGGGAGCAGCGGGTGAGACAGGAGAGGTCTGCCCTGCCATGTGGGACCCTCGCCAGATGATCCGGCTCTGCAGAGGCTGCAGACAGCTTCAGAGTGTGGTGCTCAACTGCCTGCGCCACCAGGGGAAGCCCAAAATGTCACTTCTTTTTCATGAGTCTTTTCAGGCACAGCCTTCAAACGTGAGAGTTGTTAGCTGTGAGCATAGGGACAAAACCTATTTCTTCCTCATGGTTCTGAATATTGTTATTTAAAAACAACTAGTTATGAAGTAGAGTACTATATATTTGTTGGTAAAATTTGGGAAGCACACAAATATAGCATAAGAAAAAGAATTACCCACAATGACACCACTGCTAACATTTTGGCATATTTCCTACTACAGGTAGATTATATAAAATTGTGTGTATTTGGTCCAATATGTCAAAGGTTCATGGACAATTCAGATTTTCTACATTTTGAAAATCAACATGGTATAAAAGCTAAGACCTCAATCTGCTGGAGCAAATAGATTGTATATTTACCAACCTACTTACTAAATAATCATAGTTGTTATTTGAGCATTAGTTTCTTCATCTGTAAAATGACAATGATAATAAAAAATAAGTTGCTATACTAATGACATGGTATGGCCTATATTTCATGGTCAGTACTGTGTATGACACTTTGTAATTACTCAATAATGTTAACTATCATACTTTAGTAGTAGTAGTAATAGTAGTAGTAGTAGTAGTAGTAGTAGATAGCAAAATTTTGGTAACAATCATTTTCCTAGAGTTAGTGTGATTATAATTATCTTTAATACTATTGTGATAACGAAGAATGTTTTGGTCACTTATATTTTCTTAGAAATTCAGTTAATTCATCTTGTTTTAAAAGATTTATTGCTAGTAGCAGTCACAAAGATTTTAATATTTAGCTATCCGTGGCCAGAGATGTTATACTTCTTTGCTCCTGTTCTTTCTTAGATCACCCTGGCCTTCTCTCATGCCTTTTGAGATTTCTTTTCTGGACACACCATCCTCTGCCCACTATGCTTTTTCTCTCTGTACTTTCCTTTGGTTGTGTTATGCTCAGACTTTTAACTGTGCTCTTTCTACAAGTCTGACACCTACATCCAGCTAGAGACCTAGAGCTGGGGTCTTGTGTGTATTTCCACCCCATATCCTGCACATCTCCACTACAACTTGCCCTTCAGACTTTCTTCCTGCAGGACCAGAGATGACATCACCTAGCCAGTTTTTTTGAGCCAGAGACCCAGCAGTCATTTTGGCCTCTCCTCTCTTTGAACAATGACACTGCTTAAGTCTGACTTCTCCATCCCCCCCCCCCCCTTTGTTCACTGTACCTGGAAGTAGCCTCCAAGCTCTTTTATTTGTCTCTGGTCTTCACTCCTTAAAATTGTCATATAGTGGGCCTCCCTGGTGGTACAGGCAGTTAAGTGCCGCACTGTGAAGCTGTCCCTAGCCTCTATAGGGGGAGTTCGATTCCCGCTGGCCGTAGAGAATCCCACATGACACAGCAGATCTCTCCTGTCTCACCCGCCACTCCTCTTAGCCTTTTATTCAGTCTGCCTGTTCTGTTCCCCTCTCTGTCTCTGGTGAATTCTCACCCTCCCGCACATCTGGCCTATACCCTGGTTTATGTATAAATAAATAAATCTTTGAAAAAAAATTATGATGTAGTCTGTTCAGTAAAGTGAACTTCTGGAGTTTTCAGCTGGGAATTCCCATAGTTTCTTGATAGGTACACTGTGCAGGGTACAGCCAATGCTTAGTGTGACATTCAAGGCGCCTCTGTCTTGATATTACCTACTTTATGCTGTGGTGGTAACAAATGGTCAGGCATGGTGACACACACACACACACACACATACACAGAATATTCTGCTCCATCCATCCATGCCTGAGGACATGTGATTCCCTTTAATAGAAATGTCTCCCCATCTTTCTCCTGGCTAACTAAGCCATTCACCTGTGTTCAGCCCCAGCTTCTGTGTCACCTTCTTCAAGATACTTTCCTTACTGCATTTTCCGTTTGATGTTGCAAGTATCTGTGTTTGTCCCCTCATCCTGACTGCCAGCCTATCTAAGGATAAGACTGGCATGTTCACAGTACTGGCCCACAGAGACATTCTGCTGAAACGCCTGTGGAACCAAAGCAAACTCTTTGTTCTCTGCCAGCTCCCCTCACTTGCTCAGGATTACAGACATAAGTTTTAATTATCATAGAAGTTTACTTCAATATTTTTTGCAGAGGGATTCTCCAAGTAGGTGAGAGATGATAGGAGTTAAAACTGTAGCTTAGATTGTAATAGTCTTTGGCTTTAGCCCATTGTTACCAGATGACTGGCATTTTCATAACAGAGATGTCTATGAGAAAAATCTAAGGTATCACTGAAATGTTCTGATTTTGGTGCTTCGTAACATCTGATGAGTGATAAAATATACAAAAAGATTTAGTTATGAGCTATTACTACTTTCTAATATCCAAGACCCCACAAATATTCTATAGAACTTAAAATATTTAAAGATAGAAAGTAAATTGTAGGAATGCGGTGACCAGAGAACATAAGAGTGTTCATTACCTTTAGAAATGGATAGTATATATTTTATTTTCTTCTACAAATCAAAGATGTCCTTGATGATATATGTTCACTTATATGCTGACTTTGATGCTTCTGTTGGCTACCCACAGCACATGTCAACACCACTGAGAGTAACTGAGTCTTTGATCTATAATATTGGACTAAGCACTATGAAATAACCAAAATAGAGTTTTGACAAATGGCATGTCAAAAAAAAATGTAGATCTTTCATTTTATTAATAAACCCACACTCCTAAAATCAGGGAGGAAACATTTCCTGCATATCAGCATCCCTTCTTGCTTCCCTGGATGCATATTACACAGGGTTTGGAGGTAACCCTCCAAAATATTAGCTGAAAGCTTCCTCAGAAAGCAAATCTTTCCCACATCCTTCCCTGCAGTTCCTCTTTAAGAGGTGTCAGCATGGCTGAAAGAATGAAGTGGCCGCACATTGTTTGGCAGTGCTATTATGTGCTTAACATTTCCATAACAAAAGTGCCACTCGACTTCTCCCCGATTAATGCAGCTCGAGGGCTCTTGTCTTCCTTTAATAAAACATTGTTGAAATCATTTATTTAGAGCCCCTGGTTACTAGTGGGAGAATGACCATCTTTGTGCCAAAATATAGTGTATACAGTTCACTATTTTGTAGTAGATCATTCTGTTATTTAAGAAATTGATTAAATGGATGCCTTAGAAGGTATTTATGCTAATAGCACATTACTTATGTCATTCAGATAGCCCAGGGTGAACCTTTTCAACTGTCCAGCAGAAGCAATTCCTCAAACAAGATACAGTAACATTCAACTTTACTTAATTCACAAGGCTGAAGACCCACTGAAAACCAGTCATCCAAAAAGCTACACTTTGGCTATAAAACATTTGTGGTATGAAGATTCTCAACAATCTTACTTTGGGGAACTGGGAGAAACAGGGCAACTGACAATGTTCCTGATTTTCCCTGATGTAAGAGGTCAGGAAAAAATAATAGAGGCTTTTCCTTTTACAGCTTTGAAGGGAATATATGAAATTATGTTTGAGAACTCCCCAGCGAAGTCAATAAGCTAATGATGCAAACCAAAGTTTAAAAATAGAAAGGTTCTCAATATAAAGTGTTATGTCTCTGAAAATTCTCATGACATTTTCCCTCTTTTTATTCTATACACATAATATTGCTGGGAGGGGTTCAGGGTGTGACTACAGGGAGTGGTGAGGAAGGGAACCCCACTCTAAGATTTCTCTCCATTTAAGGAAGACAGACTACCCACAGGGACCCTCTCCAGGCAGCTGCAGTGCACCCCAGATGTGTCAGCATGGTGGCCCCTTCAGTTTGAGGTAGTTGGTCCCAGGAGCTGCTGCTTCTTTACTTATGAAAATTTGTCAGAACCCCACCCATGTGCAGGGATGTCCTGTTACTTAGAGTACAAGAATTTGGTTCTCTCCAGGCATCTTTCTACTTTACAGAAGTGTATTGCTCTCATACATTGCTATATATTGTTAAAAATAAACAGAGACCTTATGTTATGTCCATTGTGGTCATATACAAAAGCATTGCTGTGTGCTTGGGTGAGCAGTGAAGCCTGAACCTCCTTCTATTTACTGTATGGTCACTGTCAGTTCAATGAACTGCCTCCTTGTTCTCCACCATTGTCCCACACTCCCTTAAACATTTGTCACTGAAGTGCCTCCAAAGACAAATAAACTGTCACTGAGAAGGCAAACCTGCTAACTGGGGTGATGGGGATGGCTGCAAGGACACATGGCTTCACATGAAACCCACAAGGAGTTGCTCTCATCCTGGAAGACTTCGTTTAGCCATGTGCCACTGCTCAAGAATCTTCAGAAACAGCCAGAGATGTCTTTTCTTTCAGTAGTAGTACTTCCAGGCATGTTCCACCAGACATTAGAAAGTGTCAGAAATATCCAAAAGTCCAAAAGGTTCCCCCAGAGAAGGGTGAGCTATTACAAATGCCAACATCTGTAAAAATCCTTTTGCCTGGGATCAGCTAGCAACATCCAACCCCATAGCCAACAACCCAAGTTCCTAACATCTCAGCCACCTGTTCCGGAATCCACTAGGTCTGCAAAAGGGACAAGGAGGCTCCTGGGCACTGGCATAGAACTGTTTAAATTAAAATGGACCACCAATCTATGTTCACTTTCTTCCAGGAAGAAAGCAGAAAGCCCCGTGTCCTCTCTCCCCAAAAGCGAGTTGTGTTGATTTATTCCAGGCAGATGCTTTTGACAGGACCCTGTAAAATCAAGTCCTGAGTTTATTGTAGCAGTTAATTATCAGGCCTTTTCTAGTGCTAATGCCCTTTACTTCTTACTGGGGAAAACTGGGCCATTTACTGGGACAAAGACAACTTTTAGTGAAGAATGTGTTAAAATAACATGAGATGAAGATGATTTAAATATTTGTAAGACCAAACACAGGAGCTTTGCTAACTCATCATTTTGTAAAGAAAACTGATTTCATTTACAAGTCTCTTGGAATACTCTTTGTTCACTTTGCAAAGAAACAACGCTTTCAGCTTTGTTTTAACAATATGTTTACTCAACCATTCAGGTGACTGGGGATTCCAGCCACACACCGCTCTCCTAGGCTTGTCCAGCCCTACAGCTATCTCAAACTTTCTGTTGTTATACATACATGAATCTTGGTTTTAGATCCAACAAGTGCCTCTAATTCCTCCCCAAAAGCTGGAGGAAAAGAAAACTGCCCAACATAGGGGGGGTGAGAGTGGGTGGGAGGAAGTTGGAAAGGGGGGGTGGGGGGAGTGTAGCTTTGTTAATTACTTCAGGCAGCAGAGAAATCTGGTTGTGTTTTCTCAGCACATGTTAATATCAAATAAAGAGACACGAGATCTTGCTAATCTGTCGACCCCTCAGACAAAGTTTATTTGTGGTGACTTTTAAACTCCTGACTTGCCTTCCAATCACCGCGTTTAAAATGAAAAGCTTTAAATAAACACCAGGAATAGAAGATAAATAAACTTTTTCCCCCCTTGCAAGTGCCTAGCTTGGCGAGGTTCAGACTCAAATCCCCAGAGGACAGAGCACTCTCTTTTGTGTTAATGTTTAAAAGATTTTCCAATGCCGGAGTTTATTCCTACTGCAAACATTTCTATTTACAAGGTCAAGTGTATCAGCACTCGACACAGCTTAAGAGTGTAATTATTTATCTAAGGGCGTTTGAGTGTAGATCAGTAGCTCTGGCAGGAACCCAGCCTTCAGCCCACTGCTAAACAACGCCTCACAACAATATTACAAGTTCTGGTAATTGTTCCTTTCCCCAGTGTGTTTACTTTTGCCCGCCTGGATGTTTTGTAACAAAATTTTATACTTCTTCACCCAAAGTGTGAAAACGACTTTGAAGTATCAGTCTCCTAAGACCTATTGGTAACAGATGTTATTGGCAAGTTTGAGTGGATGAGAATGTGTGGTAGTCAGAGAGGACACTCCTGGGGGTGGGGTTTTGGAGGGTCTGAGTGGAGAGTGAGAAGGTAAGGAGGTAGCTAAGCTCTCCCCAGGTTACCTAGATGGGACACTATTTCATGAATTCCCTCCACAAATGTGAAAACCATCGAGGTTTGTCAATTACATCTTTTATTTGCCTCATTTACAGATGTCTAATCGTTCATTAAATTAAAGGCAGAAGTAATAGCCCTCATTTGTTTTGTGCTGTATTTTGATTTCTGTTGATGGTTGATAGATTCCCAGTGACCACTCCTCCTCCTCCCTCCTTGCCCATGATTGGGTTAACCACAATGTAACTCTGGAAAATAACTACGCCATATTCCTTATTTAAAACTCTTTACTGATGTACATATTTTAATAAGACAAAAAAAAATAAAAACACAGAAAGCATAGTTACTTAAAACAGGATTTTTTTTTTAAAAAAAAAAGGTCTATAAAAATACAATGTTTAAGGCAGTTTGGAAATGCATTATACATTTCTACAATGTCCATAAATTCTCTTGACAATAAGAATGTTAACTTCAAATCTATAAAATACACTGTACATTTTAAGACTATTCTAGGTAGAGCACACTTCACAATGGACTGTGGGTTTGGATCCCTGGTGATAAACGGAGTGTAACATGGATGCGGATATAATTTTTAAATTTCTTTTTAAAAATAAATTATATCTGAAGCATACAATTTATAAAAATTCTATATACAAAGTACAGCAACTGGTAACAAACCCCAGTTTTAATACACTCTATATATGAAGTACCAGGGTGTAGCACCCTGATAAAAGCAGAGGTAATATACTTTCTCTGCATATTTGTATACAATTTCTTGGTGTAAAGAACAAAAATGACAACAAAACAAACATAAAGAGGCTTTTGTAGTGGCAGTGCAGAGCACTTTTAAATATAAAGTTGCATTCTTCAACACCCAGCAACTCTTTAAATTAGCATTTTTGACCCTTAATCCTCAAAAAATGTGCAATTAAGAAATGTGCTAAGAGATCAGAGTGGTGGCAATGAAATTAAGGTCAAGGGCTCAAAGTTATCCAAAACTAACTCATGACTCACACCCCAAACAGAATTCTGGGCGCAGATACCAACACTAAATAATGCATCGTCAAGTGTGACTTTTCCGTGTACTTAGGATTGCAATGTCCTCACTGGCCACAATAAAAGTCGCTACCTGACCCCCCCTCCCCGCACCCCGCCCCACTCATCCCCCCAAGGAAAAATGCTAAGAAACAGTCTTTTTTTGCAAATGTGAAATGATCCTTCACACCCCAGTCCCATGCCCAGTTCCTGTTAACAGTCCCGGCCCCACTGATCTGCGCGCTCTCTTCAGAGTCCACACTACGTTTCTGGGCCCCCATCCCGCGTCATCCCCGGCGTCCCGAATTCCAGCTAAACTTGGGGCGGGGGGTGGGGGGGGGCGGCGGCCAGCCGAGTGGGGATATTCCGGAGCCTGGAATGGGGGCCGGGAGCCTGTTCAAGACGTCGTGCCGGGGAGAGGAAACGGGTGAATGCCTGGAGTCAAGGTGAGGACACCGGCCAGGCAGGGCTCCCTCGGGCAGCGTGTCCCCAGCCGCCCCCGGCCCCCGAGCCACAGGTGCCCGGCTCAGAGCCCTCCCGCCAACAATGGCGGGGGGCTCGAGGGCTAGAAGAGCTGCGGGAGCAGCAGCAAGATGGAGGCGAGCGGAGCCCAAGAGTCTCGGGGCGTCGAGCGGCGGCCGCCGCTGCTTCTGCGCCCGGGCCCGTGAGGCGGGTCCCCGCGGCCCCCCGCCGTGGCAGTGCCGCCGCCCGGGCGCGGCGGATGCGGGGCGCCCTCGTCGTCCTCCAGGGGCTGCTCGCCGCCCGCGCCCCCCGCGCGCTGCTCCTCGTCGTACTCCTCGTCGTAGTAGTCGTCCAGGCCCCCGTCGGAGCCGCTGCTGCCCGGGCCGTGGCCCAGCTCCGCGCCGAAGCACAGGCGGGCCATGTTCTCCTTGACCGACTCGCAGATGGGCCGCTCGAGGCCGTCGCACACGCAGTCGTTGAGCAGCGCCGCCTTGGGCACGGCCAGCATGTCCTCGATGACCGCGCGGCACTCGTCGGTGCAGCGCAGCCCGTTGAAGAGCTTGCCGCAGTAGGTCAGGTAGCGGCTGAGCGCCAGGTTGCAGCGGCTGTCGCGGTCGCAGCGCCGCCGGGCCTCGGTGCAGCCCATGACCCCGCCCGCGCCCGCGCCGCCCGCGCCCGCGCCGCTCGTCCGCGGCAGGCAGGGCTCGATGGCGCGCTTGGTGGACTTGCAGCTCTCGTCCTGCGCGCAGTCACAGTCCTCCAGCGCGGGCCCGCGGCGCGTGTGGTTGAGCTGGATGAGCGCCGCGATGCAGTGGCTCGGGCAGCGCCAGCGCGTCGAGAAGGCGGCGGCCGAGGCCGGGAACGCGGCGGCCGCTCCGGGCCCCGGGGAGTCGCCGCCGCCGCGCGGGGCCAGCACGGGCGCGCACGCCTCGGCGTACTGGCTGTAGGCGTAGCTGCACTCCGGCTCGCCCTGGCACTGCAGCAGCGCCTGCCAGCAGATGAGGCGGCGGCCGTGCGCCAGCCCCGAGCCCCGCGGCGCGGAGCCCAGCAGCTGCAGCAGCGCCATCAGGCACAGCCAGGGGCCCGGCGCCGTCCCCGCGCGGGCCCCGCCGCCGCCGCCCAGCAGCCCGGCCAGCATCGCGGGCAGCGGCGGCAGCCGGGCGAGCAGGGGAGAGGAGACGCGGCGCGCGGAGCGGCGGAATCCGAGCCCGTGGAGACGTTTCCCCGGCGCTGCCAGCGTCTTGCATGAGTGTTTTCATAAATCCATGCGCGCCGCCGGCCGGTGCCCGCTGCCTGCAGAAAGCCGGCTCTGGCGGGGGCGGCGGGGCTTCCCGGGGGCGCACAGCCGCGGAGAGCCCGCCGGTCGCGGCGCGGAGGCGGCGGGAGGCTCACGGCCGCCCGGGGGGCTGCGGGCCGCTGGGCCGCGGCCGGGCGGCAGAAGCGCGCGGCGCGGCGGGGGCATCTGCTCCCGCCGGCAGGTCCGTGGCCCGGGCGCGCCGGGCTCCCTCCTCCGGGCTCAGCGCCGCGCCGCCGCCGCCGGCTCCCGCATCCCGCCGCCTCCGGCCCGGGCCGGCCCGCGGCCCGCCTTCCCGCGGCCGGGCGCCCGGCCCCTCCCCCTCCGCGCCCGCCCCCGCCCGCGGCGACCCCGGCCCGCGTCCGCCGAGCTCCGGGGAGCCCCTCCGGGCGGCGCGGCGAGAACAAGAAGCTCCGCGCGGCCGGGGCGCGGCCCCCGGGCTGCCCTCCGCGGCGGCTTCTCCGGAGACCGGGAGCGCGGGGCGCGGATCCTCCGACGCCGGCTGAGGACTTGCTCGCAGCGAGGCTTTAAATACAAAAACGGGCCGGGAGCCCCCGCGCGGGGCCGCGGCGCCCCCTCATTATGCATGCATGGAAAGGCAAACAAACAAAAACATTAGCGACGCTCCTCCGGCTCGCCGAGCCCCGGCCCCGCGCGCGCCCAGCCGGGCCGCTTTCTCCTTTCTCCACGCCGCTCGGCCCGGCCCCCGGCTCGGCCCCTCTCCCGGCTCCGCGAGACGCTATTGGTCCCGCCTGTTGTTGTTGAAACTTTTTTTTTTTTTTTTTTTTTTAACCAGCCGCTGGAGTGGGGGTGCCGAGTGGGGGAGGGCGGGCGGGCGGTGGGCAGCTCACTTCCCGGCTTTCAGCGCTTGAAAGGAGCGGCCGAGGGAGCCTGCCCCAGCCCACAGCTCCTCCTGCTTTTAAGGAGGCCCGGGGTGCAGCCCCAGCGCGCGCTCGGAACCGGCGGGCCGGACGAGGGCAGCTGTTTGCACCCGGCTCGGTGACGGACCTTGGTGTTCGCTTCTTTTCCCTTCTTTCCTAAGAGCTCTCCCTGACCCCTGTGCGTTCCTTCCACTGAGTTCAGAACCCTGTTTTTCGGATTCCTCATTTTTGGGGTCCCCCATCATCACAGTGTGGGGGAGGGAAAACAGGCTATTTAATGCTGGATTCTGAAGCCTAAAGAGAGAGAGAGGGAGAGACCCACTTTAATCCGGAGGGCGTTGATGAGATATTTATGAGTCCCCTCTCCACCGCCCCGGTCCGGCTTAGCAGCCCGGTTTGAGACAGACGTCATTGTCAACTGCAAGACACACCCGAGCAACCCATTTAAGTTTTTAGGAATATAAAAGTTTCTAACTCGGGGGGGGGGGGTGATGGAAAAAATAATACCAGCATTAAAGATTTTAAGGTGTGTTGTCAGTAACACCGGCCGCAGCCCACAATTCGAGGAAGGGGTTAAGTTGGCACGCATGAAGGCACCGAGGTTTCCGTGGAAGTATCAGTGTCAGCCCCTCACTCAAAGGCCAGCCGCGCAGCCCCGCAGTCTCTGCAGCCCGGGCGCGGGAGTTTGCGAACTACCTTAACTTCGGCGCAACTCAGCCTTCCACCACCAGAGGCTCCGGCATCTGAGGCCTGTCAAAAACTGGCGCTTTTTTCCTCCCCTTTCCGTGGAGAGACTATCAACTCCATCTGTCACAAAAATTAAGGCTAAATCTCTCCAGAAGCAGAAGGAGCGGGGGCTCCAGTGTGCGCAGGGTTGGACTGTCCGCCTCTCCCCAGAGGCAGGGTGAGTTTGAAATGGAAAAAGTCAGAACGGACCCACAGCACGTGGAGACTTAGCAGGCTGCAAAAAGGGCTCCTATTCCGGAGGAGGCTGCTGCATTCCTCAGAGATTCTGGCTCTGCCTTTGGAAGTCTCCCCTCTGCAGTTTTTGCCAGGGCAAGGCAAAAACTAAACAAGCCTTAAAAGAACTTGCTTGAAGTAAGGCAAACTATCTGCTCTGACTTGAGTGGCAGAAAGCAAATAATATCCATCTGTATTTTATAAAGATAATAGAAACTATGTGACCCGTCAAAATGGCCACTTGTCAGGTTTTTTTTTTTTGTTTGTTATTTGGTGTTGTCCTTTCAGTTCTGCCAAGAGGGCTTGTAAAAGTCACACTTCTCTATGACTTAGATCCTTCACATGGAAGGTTCAAGGCCAGACTAGACCCTTGAGAAAGTCCTTTCATCTTTAGTGCTCTGTGATTGAGGGTTCATAAGAGCATTGGGCTGCATCTTTAAGCTAATGTTTGTTGAGCTTCTTCAGAATAGTCTCAAACCTGGCAAGCCTGTGACTTCCCAGGAGACCTGGTTAAGACCCAGATTGCTGGACCCTGCCCTGGAGTTACTGATGCAAAACTTGTGTGGCTTGGCAGATTGCATTTCTAGCAAATTCTCAGGAGATACTGTTGCTGGTTCTTGTCTGGGGACCGAATTTAGAGCTCCACTGCTCCAGGGGTTCAGATATTTTATAGTTGTTGATTATAAACTTTGCCCTGTTATCTCAGTGGAACTTAAGGGGAGTCCCTGATAACTTTGCAGGCTCTAGGGGCACCTCAGTACCCCAATCTCACAGTACTGTAGGGCTTTGGAGCTATCAATAAACCTGACAGACCAAGTCTGAGATGGAGGTTAAGATGAGATTGGAGAAGAACGAGCCCATCCGGGATAACCTGGTATCACATCCAGGTTTTCATCAATAGCCAGCAGACTTCCAAGCCATCCCTCATCACTCTGACTCTAGTCCCCAAATCGTTCAAGTACACTGATTTAATTCCCATTATGAGCTTCCTTACCCCTCCCCTCACCCCAAACTTTAATTCCACTAGAGTTTTCATCTGTTCTTAATCAAGTTTCCCACATCTTTAATCTGCTTTGGGTGTTTCTTACTCTAACACCCATCTGGATCCTATGGAATAGGAAAAAAATATTAGCTAACCACATGTCTGATAAGGGACTAATATCAAATATATAGAAGGAACTCATACAACTCAATAGCAAAAGTAAACAATCCAATTTAAAAAAAAAAAACAAAAAACAGACCCAAGACTTGAATAGACATTCTTTCAAAGATAACAACAAATGGCTTACAGGCATATGAAAAGATGCTGTTATCCCTCATTTATTAGAATGGCTATTATTAAAACAAAAGATAACAATTGTTGCTGGCAAGTATGTGGAGAAAAGATAACCCTGGTGACTGTTGTAGGAATGTAAATTGTGGGCCTCCCTGGTGGCACAAGGGGTGGAGCACAGCACTATGACGCTATCCGCAGCTACTGCAGCATGAGTTCCATCCCAGCCAGGGAGTTACCCACATGGCGCAGCAGACCTCTCCTGTCTAGCCCGCTGCTCCCCTCAGCAGTGTATTTCAGTCAGTCCGCCTGTTCTGTTCCCCACTCTGTCTCTGGTGAGTCCTCTTACCCTCTGCACCTCTGGCTTGTACCCCAGTTCTTGGGAGGCCCTGTTGCTTTACATTCTTGTACAAAATTTCTCTTGTGGACAGCAATACCAACAAGCCATGCAAAAAAAAAAAAAAAAAAAAACTTTGGGACGCAGCTGCAGCTCAGCTTTTGACATAGTATAGGACAACCTTAGAAGTGTTTGGGAATTAAGGCTTTATTCTCTTATACGTGCACATCCTTGGGAGTTCAGCATCTGGCTTGCTGTTTTACTCTCCAGACTACTTTTATCATTCATCACAACCTCAGCCTCTTAGTTCCTTGACTTTCTCACATTCAGCTACCAACTCTTAATTCCGTAGACTTTGTTACTGCTATATCCATACCCCCTTGAAAATCTCTGTTTCAAAATCTCTGGTTTGAACATTATTTCACTGACCATCACCTCCTATTTTTCCAGGTCACCTTATCTCAGTCCTGTCACCTCTCACCTACTCAAGACTTCTGTAATTACTTTTCCCTCTGTTGCCCTGCTCAACTAACTTCCTGTTGCATCAGTCTGGTTTTAAAACAACAATAAAACCACTCCTAGACTCCAAATCTCCACTCAATAACTATCCCCTTTCTATGAAAACTTCTTGAAAAAGTTGCTTTTACTTGCTTTTTCCACTCTCTCCCCAATTTTCTATAATCAAATTTCATCCATTATTTTTCTTATCAAGACTACTAATGACTGAAACCTTGTTCTACCCAATAGTCACCTCTGAGTCCTCATCTGAATTTTCAGCATGACACTGTGATAATGACTAGTCATTCCTTCTTTTCAAAGTGCTTTTTATTTAACTTCACACTTCTCCTGTCCCCTCTTGTACTTTCTGGAGCTTCCTTCTATCTAAATTCACTACTTAGGTATTAGCATCTAGGGCCTTGGTTTGAAATTATGTATCTCCTGATTTGATATTTTTCAGGCCAGTCTTTCTCTGATTTGCATGTGTATGCATTCAATTGGTTGTTCAATGGGCATCACAAAGTTAACATGCCCCAAGAGTGCTTCCAATTTCCACCTCCAAGACCTTTTTGTTCCCTGGTCTTTCAGTGGTAGGTATTCTCTAAATTTGCTCTTCATCAATTTCCTCCCTCCCTTTTGTATTTATGCTGCCCAGATCAAGAGGCAGAGTCTAATTTCCTTCCCCTAAACCTTGGGCAGACCTTAGTGACTTTGACCAATAGAATTCAGTGATGGTGACCAATATTCTGGGGCTTCCAGGCTAGGTCACAAGAAGCCTTAAACTTTTATCTGGGTCTTTTGGAATGCTTGTTCAGGAGATGCCAGTCCCAAGTAGAAAACTTGATCACCCCGAGACTACCATGCTGTAAGGAAGGCTAAGTTTGCATGTGGAAGGGACACACATGGAGAGAAAGACATACCAGGTCAGTTCACAGCTTTTTCCGTCAAGTTAGTTAAGGAGGCACCAGACATGAGTGATAGAGCCATCTTGGATGTTGTGCCTAATCAAACCTTCAAATGTTTCCAGCTTCAGCAGCCATCACATAAAAGCCGGTAAGAGAAAACACAACCCAGGGCTAGGACCCAGGGAAATGAGTGAGGCACTAAGAATAAAATTTGAAGGGGCATTCTCCACCTAAGTAGGAGTAAGGAGATTCCTCTGACCAGCAATGGCTCAGTCAATATGAGAATGTCATAAACTGATGAATGAGCAGCCACCATACATCAAACTCTGTTTCCTTCAATGAACTCTTTAGTTACAACAGTCCTTCTGAAATCTATATAAGTTGATTTAGGCTTTTGTTCTTCGAAGAGTGCTTGTGTCTTGGCATGAGACTATACTTCCCAAATTATATTTCTGTAATTGCCTACACTATTCTGTAATTTATATACCAATAAACTAATTGCTTCTATACACCAAAAATGTGTACACCATTAAACACATTTTGTTGGTCAAATAACTGATTGCTTTTTGTCTGCAGTAAACACTCTCACTCTTATAGTAGGGTTGTGGGGGCCTCAAGAGTGAGTACCCCCTCAAATTCCATCTCTAGATGTGTCGCTAACCTCACCCTCATTCTGGTTTTACCCTATACGATATCAGATCCAATTCAACCCAAAGAACATGGGAGATAACAAAGAATGTTATTTTAAGTCACTTGTTTGGAGGTGGCTTGAGATAATAGACAATCAGAACACTTTCTATCATTAGTAATTGCTTGGGTTATATATGCTTGGACTTTTGCCTTTTCTTTACATCCCACATCCAACTGATGGGCCATCATAGGCAATCAATAAAATATTCGATAACGGAATAAAAAATCAGAATTTACTTCTTGTATTCTTAATTAGCCAATTCAGCACTAGTACAAATAAATTATACTTTAGAAAAGCAAATGGAGGCCCTTAGAGGTTAAGGGATATGGAATAATCCCAAAGTTTAAAAATATGAAATGACAATAACATCACATTGAGTAGTACAGTCAAAGGATAAAAGGGTCAATGCTGAGTGCCACATTGCTCAGCAACATGGCACATGGATCAGCGGGGCTCATCGGGATGCTCACCACTTAGCAGAGGGATACTGCACAGGCAGGTACCCACTCACATATTTTTATAAATTTATATTCTTCACTTTTTTAATAATCAGAGAATATAAATGCTTTGTGGCAGGCAACTAATGAATCAAGCAACGTCTAGTCTAGAATTCTGTTTACTTTATGTCCTGAGTGTCTACCTCATTCTCTGCAAACATCTTCTCTTGGTCTCTCAGTTGATTTCCTAGGAGGAATCAATTCTTTTTTCTTTATTGTTAAGATGAAATTGGTTTAAAACACTGTATATGATTCAGAGGAGTAGATTTACAACTCCTCAGATAGAGATCACCATACCCGCCACCAGCGTACCCATCTCCTTTCACGCGTACCATCACACCCTTTGTTCCCACCTCCACACTACACTTCAGGGAGTGTCCATTTCATAGTCATATTTCAAGCTTTGTTTGGTTTTGTTTTGTCAGTTCTTTGTTTTTCTCTGTATTCAAAATGAGTGAAATCATTAGATATTTGTCTCTCCCTCTGACTTATTTCACTTAGCATAACCTCCTCACCCAGTCCCCTGCCCCCCACAGTTCCATATATCTTGTCACAAAATGGCAAAAATTCATCTTTACTTACAGTTCATTAGTATACCATCATGTATCTGTACCATATCCTCTTAATACACTCATCTGTCACTGGGAACTTAGGTTGTTTCCGTAGCTTGGCTGTTATAAATAGTGCTATATAATGAACTTAGGAATGCAGATGTCCCTTTGAATTAGTGTTTTTATATTCTTTGGATAAATAAAAGGAGTAGAATTGCTACATCATATGGTATATCCATTTATAATATTTTGAGAAACCAGCATATTGTTTTCTATAGGGACTGGACCAACCTACATTCCCACCAACAGTGTGCAAGGATTCCTTTTTCACCACGCCTTTGCCAATTTTTTTCTTTTTTCTGGTATGACCATTCTCACAGAAGTAAGGTAGTATCTCATTGTAGTTTTGATTTGCGTTTCAACATTTGTAAGTCTTCTTTGGAGAAGTGACTATTTAACTCTTCTGCCTATTTTTGTTTGGATTCTTTGTTTTCTTTTTGTTGAATTGTATGAGTTCTTTCTGAACCCTGGATATTAGCCCCTTGTCAGATGTATGAAATGTAAATGATTTTTCTAATTCAGTGGGATGTCTTTTAATTTTAATGAGAGTTTCTTTCATTTTGCACAAATGTTTTAGTTTGATTTGGCTGCATTTGTTTACTTTTGCATTCATTTTCCTTGTCATTAGAGATCACTGAAGCCAATGTTGTAGATTATTTTGCCTATGATTTCTTCTATGTATTTTATGATTTCCAATCTTTTTTTTTAAAGATTTATTTATTTATTTATACAAGCACTGGGTACAGTCAGAAGTGCGGGGGGGTGGGACTGGGGGGGGGCGGGGGTGTCTGACGAGAGAATTCACCGCACAGAACAGGCAGACCTACGAAATACACTGCTGAGGGGGGAAGCAGCCGCAGCAGGAGAGGTCTGTTGCACCATTTGATGGTGCTGCAGACGCTGTGGGCAGCTTTGCAGCCCAGCGCTCAACTGCTGCACCACCAGGGGAGGCCCTTTTTGAGGATTTTTGCATCTGTATTCATCAGTGGTATTGGTCTGTAGTTTTTTGTTTGTTTGTTTTTGTGATGTCCTTGTCTGTTTTTGGTACCTGAGTAATGTTGGCCTCATAAAGTATGTTTGCAGGCATTCCCACTTCCTCAATTTTTCGGAAGAGTTTGAGAAGGTGAGAAGGATAGGTATTAATTAGATCCTCTTTGAAGGTTTAGTAGAATCACTAGTGAAACCATCTAGTGATGTAGTTTTTTGGAATGGGGGAGATATTTTATTTTGTTTCAATTTCCTTGCTTGTGACTGATCTCTTCAAGTTTTCAATTTCTTCTTGATTTATTCTCAGAAGGTTATATGCTGCTGCTTCTTCTTTTTTTTTTTTTTTAAAGATTTATTTATTCATGCACATAAGAACAAGGGTACAGGCCAGATGCACGGGAGGGTGAGAGGATTCACCAGAGGCAGAGCGGGAAACAGAACAGGCAGACTGATTGAAATACACTGCTGAGGGGAGCAGTGGGCAAGACAGCATAGGTCTGCTGCACCATGTGGGATTCTCGCTGGCCAGCCAGGATTGAACCAGCGCTGCAGAGGCTGCAGACAGCTTCACAGCACTGTGCTCAACTTCCTGTGCCACCAGGGGAGGCCCGGAAGGTTATATGTTTCTAAGAATACTTTTATGTCTTTCAGATTTTCCAATTTGTTGGCATAAAGATGAATATAGTAGTC
The DNA here is from genome assembly GCF_014898055.3 of Talpa occidentalis. Classification (NCBI taxonomy): domain Eukaryota; kingdom Metazoa; phylum Chordata; class Mammalia; order Eulipotyphla; family Talpidae; genus Talpa; species Talpa occidentalis. The sequence continues at coordinate 72,547,196 of NW_023605083.1, forward strand.
TCTTATAATCCTCTGTATTTCTGAGGTGTCGGTATAACTTCTCCTTTTTCATGTATGATTTTATTTATCAATAAAATAATTTTCATCCCTTGTTGTTATTAGTGAGTCCAGTCTATTTATTTTTTCAAAGAACCAGCTTTTGAAATCAGGGACATACTGCAGGGCAGAAGAAGGGAGTAGGATCAGAACAAGAGTGGGAAGAGCACAAGGGACCATGGTGATAGTTCACGGGTGAATGGATGATGGGGACTGTAACCAAGATGAAAATGCATACGCTGGGCCTCCCTGGTGGCGCAGTGGTTGAGTGCTGGGTTGTGAAGCTGCCCGCAGCCTCTGCAGCGCCAGTTCGATCCCTGGCTGCTCCCCGGACACCAGAGGAGGGTCCCACATGGGGCGCAGACCTCTCCTGCCGCCCGCTGCTCCCCTCAGCAGTGTACTTCGGTCCTTCTGCCTGTTCTGCTCCCCGCTCTGGCTCTGGTGAATTCTCTCACCCTCCCATGCTTCTGACTGTACCCAGTGCTTGTATAAATAAATAAATAAATAAATAAATAAATCTTTTAAAAAAATTAAAAAAAAAAGAAAATGCATACATTGTACAAAGATGAAAAATGATGTAAAATATATAAAATAATAATAAAAGAACCAGCTTTTGGTTTCATTGATCTTTTGATCTTTTTGACTTTTATTTCATTTATCTTCACTCTAAATTTTATTATTTCCTACCTTATACTAGCCCCTTCCTTCCTTCCTTCCTTCCTTCCTTCCTTCCTTCCTTCCTTCCTTCCTTCCTTCCTTCCTTCCTTCCTTCCTTCTTTCTTTCATTTATTTATACAAGCACTGGGTACAGTCAGAAGCACGGGAGGGTGGGAGAATTCACCAGAGCCAGAACAGGGAGCAGAACAGGCAGAAGGACCGAAGGACACTGCTGAGGGGAGCAGCAGGCATGGCAGGAGATGTCTGCGTGCCATGTGGGACCCTCGCAGGTGGCTGGGGATCAAACTGGTGCTGCAGAGGCTGCGGGCAGCTTCGCAGCCCAGCGCTCAACCACTGCACCACTGGCGGGTGGCCTTTGCTTTAATTTGTTCTTTTTGTAGTTCCTTAAGGTGTAAGGTTATATTATTTTAGTTCTTTCTTGTTTCTTGATGTGGGCATGTACTGCTACCTACTTATATCTTAGAACAGCTTTTGCTGCATCTCAGAAATTCTGGTAATTTGTGTATTAATGTTCATTTCTCTCCAGGTATTTTTAAATTTCTTTTTTTATTTCCTAATTAACCCCATAGTCATTCAGTAGCATATTGTTCAGTCTCCACATATTAAAGGATTTTCTGGCTTTCTTTATTTTGTGGCTGATTCCTAGTTTAATAACACTGTGATCGGAGAAGATACTTGATATTATTTCAAACTTCAAGAATCTATTAACAGTTGTTTTGTGACTCACCACATGGTCTATCCTGGAGAATGTCCCATCAAGATGAGCTTGGAAAGAGTGTGTGTTCTCAGCAGCTTTTTAAGGGTTCTTTGTGCCAGTGGAGTCAGTCTATCTGCAGTCTAGAATTAGAGAGAAAGAATTCCTTCTCCTACATAAATTGGTCAGTGCTTGAAAGAGGAGACAAGCAAAGATAATAAGCACATTTTGGAATTGTGCTAAAAAGCATTGATTCATATAAATCCCTAACCATTTTGCAAGATAATTTGGCAACATGTGCTTTATCCCACTTCCTTCTCCCTTTCAATTTTCAAAAACCCTCTCATCATAAAAGGCAGAATTGCAGGCCACTGCCAATCATTCATTGTCAACTATTTACTGACTACTGCGGCCTGAGTACTGTCTAAGCACTCAGGATCCACTGCTGAGCAACATGACACATGGTCAGAATCAGGTATGGGCCAGAGGCACGGGGGTGAAAGAATTCACCAGAGATAGAGTGGAGAACAGAAGGCAGATTTATTGAAATACACTGCTAAGGGAAGCAGCCAGCAAGGCAGGAAAGCTCTGCTGCCCTGCGTGAGGCTCCCAAGGCTCTATTTATATTCATGGATTTGATTAGGGTGAGGAGAGGAGACAGGAGAGATCTGTTTTGTTATGTGTGTCAACTCCCTGGCTAGGGATTTTGTGCTGTAGTAGCTGCGCATTGCTTCATAGTGCTGATGCTTAGCCCCTTGTGCCATCAAGGAGGCCCCCACACTGTGATATTATTGACTTAAAGTGTGGTTGCTTCTTGCTTGGGGCTGTACATGAGGCTCAGAATCTTTCGTATACATCCATGTACACACATGTATGTACACACATGCACATATGCACACAAGTACACAAAAACTGACTTTACTGCTCACAAGTACACAAAAACTGACTTTACTGCTCATCTATCATGGTATTTCTGGATGAAATACACACATATTTTATAATATAAAAAAATTAGGAAGTTGTATGTAGAAAAGTTACCCAAGACAATATCAACAGACATACAAATCTGTAAAGAATATAAAGTAGATAACAAAGGACTAAATTTTTAATAAGCAGGGCCTCCATGGTGGCACAGGGGTTAAAGTTTCAGTACTATCAAGCTATGGGCAGCATGAGTTCCATCCCTGGCCAGGAAGCTAACCCACATAGTGCAGCAGACTTCTCCTGTTTTGCCTGCTGCTCCCCTCAGCATTGTATTTCAATAGATCCACCTGTTCTACTCCCCACTCTGTCTCTGGTGAATCTCAACCCCTCCTCCCACCCCTGGCCTATACCCCAATTCTTGTATGTGTAAATAAATAAAAATAAATCTTTAAAAAAATTTCTAATAAGCAAAGAACTCTTATAAACTTGTAAGAAAAAGGAAATCTAAGAAAATACGTTAAGATATAAATTGGCAATTCAGAGAAGTTTAAATCCAAATGTGAGCAAATAAAACTATGTTTAAATTTACTGGTAGTCAGATGAAAGGAAACCAGAAAACACTGAGACATTACTTTAGTAACCATTAGACTTGAAACAGTGCTGAAGCAGTGCTCTACGGGTCAAAAGCCAGTGCCAAGGTAGGAGTAGGTCACTCTCTATGCACTCAAGTGCAAGACCACTCAGGATCAGGAAACAACAATAGTGGGGTTTATTTAACTAACAGGTAAATAAGGAAAAGGAAAGGGTTTCTAAGGCCACCGGTGGCTGACTGTCTCATCCCAGATGGTGTCTGCAGTGTCCAGAAGTCCCAAATAAAGGCTACTTTCCAAGGAGGTGCTGTCCCACCAATGAGGGCCTGGAGATGGTGGCAGACCAGTAAGCAGTGGGCCGGGATCCAACTCATGGTAGCAGCTGGAGATGCTCAAAGGTGAGGCTTCCAGCCCAGCAGCCCACAGCAAGTCTGATGACTGGGTTGGACAGCACCAGATGCTGGACTGGATAGCAATGAAGGCAACAGCACAAGGAAGCAGTGAAGGATGATCAAAATTTGTGGACAGCTCTCAACGGTGATCAAACACTGAGAATGGGTCATCTATCAACAGTGTTGGACAGCACTGGTCAGTGGTACAGGTTACCACCAATGCCCAGGAGATGGTATCAGACACACCAGTAATAACAGCTCTTCGTGAGTTGTTGACCTACACCAACAACAAACAGTTCTTAGAGACACTAGGCCAAGGCCTATGGTTCTCCTTACATGCAATGTCAGAGGCAGGGCCAGAAGCAGGCACAGCAACTGAGTCTCTGTGAAGGTCTTTAGCTACTCACCTTTTTTCAGAGGTCAGATGCAGAATGTTTCTCTCTTTTGGAGGTCAGCTGCTTATTCTTCTTTCTTCAGAGGCCAGGAACAGAATGTTCCCAGGCTGCCTCTGCCTTGCTTTATGTCCTTTTTCAGGGCTCTACCCTATAAGCCTAATTGGACCATTTTCAATCCTAAGCAACTGATTGGACTGTTTAGCACCAATCAGCTTGTTCTTATTTTTCAGTCCAAATAATTACTAATGACCTGATCTTGAACCTAATTGGTCCATTTTGCTCAAACCTGATTGGTTCATTTTATGATTCAGGCTCCAAACATAAAATGGAAAATTTGGTACCTGCATAGACCCTATGCACCCTAACCTCAAGGCAAGTTCACGGGCTAGGATCTGCCTCTGCACCTGGTGTCCCTTCAGCATGTCAGGGTGCAATAATGCACCAAAGTGGGTGAGGAGCCTGCAGATCCCAGAGCTGTTGCAGGGTGGGATCCACTGGTAGCCCGTCATGTTTCCCCAGGACTACATGGGCCTCTACTGCCTGTAGCTCCAGGGAGCCACAGAGTTGGAGCTGATCTGTTAGGACACAATGCTCCTCCCTGCTCCCCTGAACAAGGGGCTAAAGGGCTTGGTGTTGCTGCTCCTGCTGGAGCTTGCACTGGAGTAAGGCTGCCTTGCCACTGCAGCAGTTTATTGAGCTTTTGGATCTTTGCCAATCTGATAAATGAAAATTATATCTCATTGTAGCTTTAATTTAAATTTCTCTTATTATGTCATTAGACATGTATTAGTAAGTCCTTAGAAAATTAATGAGGTAATTATTAAAGACATTTATATTCAAAGAGGGTAAATAGTCCAACATCACCCAACTAATAAAAAAAAAATCCAGAAAGTGATCTCCCAAGTTCATTGTCCTTGGTCCTTGCCCTAGTTGACTTATGTAGCACTAGTACAGCATCAAAACTGATTAAAATTTTGCCTTTCCTGACAGCTTTCCTCCACTTGATCAGTATTTCTGAAAAAAAATAAAATAAAATAAATACCTTTTATAAATGGAAATAACACTTCCTTCTAAAATGACAAGATCAACAAATCCTTTCTTTTTCTTGTTTTACTGATTTACCTTTGGTTTGCAATGCTAACTAATTAAGGAATATAGTCTCACACTTTTATAAGTGTATATACTACACAGCATACATCAACAGAATTCTAGTACCATTCACCACTATCAAATAACTCCCTCTACTTATTCCTCCCACCACCACTCCCTTTCCTTAAAGTAACCAGATTTATTTTGTTTTTTTGTCGTTTGTTTGCTTTATTTCATTTTATTCAACATCTAAGTGAAAGCATCTGGTATTTGTCCTTCTGACTTGTTACTTATAATCATCTCTAGTCCCATTCACATTATTGCAAAAGGAAAAAAATCTATGAATTCTGAAGAATCTTCCCCAAATTCCTTTATAATCTTAGGGGCATATCTCTGCATCACACTTTCAACAAATAGAAAAAAAAGATCTCATTTTTTTTTTAATCTGAGTGACCATTGAATGATAGACACATGATGTATTTTCTTTTTTTAAATTTTGTTTTTATATTCTCCATATTGCAACCCCCTTATTTTGACCCCAATCCCTCCTTCTCTTCCCCTCCCTACCCCCATAGTGTATTTCTGGTTCATAGTTGTTTGTTGATTTTGATTTTTTCTTTCTTATAGTTATTCTTTATCCTGGTCCCTTATTTAGGTTTTCTAGATTCCTGCTATGAGTGAGACCATCCGGTATTTTTCTTTTTCTTTCTGGCTTATTTTGCCAGCTCCATCCATGTTGCTGCAAACTGATGTGTTTATCTTTTTTGATTGCTGAGTAATATTCTATGGTGTATATGTACCACATCTTCTTGATCTAGTCATCTATTTTTGGGAATTTGGGTTGTTTCCAAAGCTTAGCTATTGTAAATAGTGCTGCTATAAACATAGGTGTGCAGGTGCTCTTTGGAATTAATGTTTCTGTGTCATTTGTGAGTTGCTGGATCATAGGGAAGCTCTATCTTTAGTAGGTTGAAGAATGTCCACACAGCTTTCCATAGTGGTTGGACCAGTCTGCACTCCCACCAGCAGTGCAGGAGAATTCCTATTTCTCCACACACTCGCCAACATTTGTTGTTGCTAGTTTGTTTAATATGTGCCATTCTCACTGGTGTAAGATGGTATCTCATTGTAGTTTTGATTTGCATTTCCCTGATTACAAGAGATGTTGAACATTTTTTCATATGCCTGTTGGCCATTTGCATCCTCTTTGGAGAAGTTTCTTTTTAGCTCTTCTCCCCATTTTTTGACTGGATTATTTTCTTTGTTTTTGTTGAGTCTCATCAGCTCTTTGTAGGTTTTTGAACCTCACAAAAGAAGTAAAGAAGCTATACAAAGAAAACTATAAAACACTATTAAAAGAAATACAAGTAGACACAAAGAAATGGAAATACATCCCCTGCTCATGGATTGGAAGAATTAACATTATCAAAATGGCCATCCTACAAAAGCAATCTACAGATTCAATGCTATTTCAATGAAAATTTCAATGTCATTCTTCAAAGAAATAGAAAAAGTATTGATGAAATTCATATGGAGCCACCAAAAACCCCAAATAGCCAAAACCCTCCTGAAAAAAAAAAAAAAGAAGGGAATGGAGGCATCACTCTCCCAGATTTCAAACTATACTACAAAGCCATAATCATCAAAACTGCATGGTATTGGAACAAGAACAGACACACAGACCAATGGAATTGAATAGAAAATCCAGAAATAAACCCACAGATTTATGGTCAACTAATCTGTGACAAGGGAGCAAAGAAAGTTTGTTCAATAAATAGTGCTGGGAAAACTGGGTTGCTATATGCAAAAGAATGAATCTTGACTACTACCTAACACCATGCACAAAACCCAACTCAAAATGGGTTAAAGAATTAGACATAAGACCTGAAACCATAATATATATAGAAGGAAATATAGGCAAAACACTACGTGATATGCACCTCAAAGACATCTTTACAGACACATCACCCAAGGCAGTGATAGTGAAGGCAAAGATAAACAGCTGGGACTACATCAAATTAAGCAGCTTCTGCACAGCAAAAGAGACAATAACCAAAACAAAGAGAAACCCCACCGACTGGGAGAAAATTTTTGCACACAACACTAATGATAAAGGACTGATCACATGGTTCATTTTTTAAACAAAATTTGCTTTCCCCCACCCCCTCAAGTGTAGTCCCCATAGAGTTTCCTTCACCAATGCACCTGTGCACCATTACCTCAGTCCCCTTGCTCCTTCCTCCCTCCCTCTGATCCCTCTCCCTCCTCCTCCCCTGCAGTATTGACACCATTCTTATGGATGGAGATCCTGCCCCAAGCAAAGAAAAACACCCTGGTTTCTCCCTTTCTTTTCCTCCCACTATCTACAACTGTATATCCCATTAGTTAATTCCTGCTGGAAGACAACTGATGGAGACTCCCAGAAACACAGGCAGCAGGGATAAACTGCCCCTGAGATTTACAGCAGGAGAGAGTAGGGAAGACAAGGATTGGGTCTGAGAGCAAATGGCTCAAAGTAATGTCAGAGGGTGGTCCCCAGGAAAAGAGGAGATTCCAGGTTCCCTGCCCCACCCAAGGGAGAGTAGAGCTAAGCAGGGAGGAGAAGAAGTTGAAGAGGAAACAGGGAGGAAGGAAGCAGGATGGAGAGACAGAAGGAGACCTGGAGGAGGCACATGGAATGGAGAGTCATGTGAAGAAGCTGTGCTTGCTTCTTGGCCTTGGACTGGTTGAAATAGATGTGGGTGAGAGACCCGTGGGGAGGTTAACAGTGGCAGCTTTTATCTTGATTTTGATTTTGCTCTTTTCCTCCCAGACATGTCTGGCTGTTTCTGGTTCCCTACGGGCCCCAGCGGCCCTGCTTTGGGCCAACCCTATTTTGTTGGGCATTTACCCAGGAGGAGATAGGTAACTTCAGGTGCTGATTTGGAAACTTTATCCTTTCCCTTTTCTGTATTGCACACTAAGATCCTTTTCATTAAAGGTCGTATATGTTTTGTCTTGATGCAGCAGACCTATTTAGAACAGGCAGATTTGGGGCTCTGGAGTGCCTCTTTCCCTACCCTGTAACAGTAATGCAATGATGGAGAGTTAGTTTAGGTGATATTAATGCAGGGTATGAGATAAATATAGGAAAAAGTGTTGTTCTTAAACATTATATTGTGAGCTAAAACATTTTTATTTATGTAACATTTATCCTTACCTATATGTGCACCAAGCAGGATATATTCACTGGCAATAGGTACATTTGAAATGGTATCAAATTATTTCAGATTGTTTTCTCCCCTTTCTTGGATTACTTTGCACACAAGCAATGTTGTTAGATCATTACCCGCAATCCAAGGCAGCTAACAACTTAAACTTCCTTGAGGAAAGTAAGGTTAGCAGCCCTGTGAAATCAGCTAAGCCATTGCCTGGCCTTTTCACCAGTTTCTGGGAGCCCCTCGTGTCTGGCTCGTGGCTAGACCACAATTTTGAGGCAGTCAGCAAGTGGGGGCCATGCCAGGCTGACTTCACCACAATGATATCAGAGCTGGGGCTGGGTTGCCAGTTTCGACATGCTGATGTCAAACCCAGCCCACTCCGCCAACCTGCTTGGGCTATGACTGAAATAACAGGCTAACATCAGGCAGTGACTCAAGACCAAAGGATTATTTATGTGCCCGGTAGACAATTTTCCCAGCACCAGTTTCTGCAGTAATTTTTTATCACGTCACGTTTTTATAATGTCATGTACAGTGAGGTCAGGGTTTGAACTCAGATGATCTAGTTCCAAATTCTAGTTCTTTCACTTCTTAGCTATATGATACTGAGCATTTCAAACCTTTAACCTGTAAATGGGAAGAAGGAAGTTAGGATTAAGGACACGATGCACATGTAAGCCCAGTACATGATATAGCATTAGACTATGTGTTCAACCAATGACACCTACCACGAGTGTGAATATTTATTTAAAAATAATTATTAACAACAATGATAATCATGAAGATTGTTTTGCAAGATGGAATATTTGTCCAACCACTAAAAATAAAATGACAGTGTAGATGGCCAAATAAGTTGTTTAATTAATGTGTGCTTTCCTTGTTTGAGACAAAAAGGTTCCCTAGGCTCCTTGTCTGGCAACTAACACTCAAGACCACGCATCCTACACTTATAGCTGGTAATCCTGATCCATAAAGTTAACAGTCCCTGAAAGGAACATTCCAAACTGGGTTAATAAATAGGAAGTCACTAGAAATACCATTACCTACAGCTTTCACTGCTATTGAGGAAAAACCAGTCCTAGATTATTTTTTTTCACTTTGGATGTATACATTGTACTGTACTGACTGCAAATGATTTGGAAGCGCTAATGTTTACTGTAGTAAAAATGTGGAGACTGTGTGTTTCCAACAAGATTGTTTACTGACACCATCCTCCCTGTCTCTTGAATCTAAATATTTCTCTCCTCTCCTTTTCATTTTCCTTAGCTGCTCTGCCCCTTCTCCTAGTATTTCTTCTTTCCCTTATGCACTCTCACACACAGGGATTGCTCACCATGAAATTAGACACATTGGATTATTTGTAGCAAAGCATTTAACAGGCCATCTAAAAAATGTGACACATAGCCAAGTAATTATTTTAAGGATTTTGTTATTTCAAAATTGAGAAATTTGCATGAGAAAAATCTAAAACCTAGGCAACTGCTTTTCTTTCAGGGAGTATGTTGACATATTCAGCAAATCATTTCCAAAACACTAATGTTTGAAGCTGTTTTTCTATCTAGACAATGTGTGTGGCTCGAAAATAACATTTGAGCAGTATATTTTCTTAGATTGGCTTGCCAGGTGATCAGAAATAAAAAACAGGTCCTAAAACATTACCTACTCCATGCCTATCTCCTGCAACCAACGGAGGTCAGTGAATTCCAACTTCACATTTTTTGCTCTAACAGCCTGTGTGGCTTTGCTCAGTTTAGATTTGAACCCAGTTCAAAAAAGCTCAAGTCCAGGGAAGGATTGTGCAAGAGTTCAGTGTTTACTCTGTGCTGTACATTCTTAACAATACTAGCCATTTAATCCATAAACATCAATCTAAATTTTATGAGATTACCAATCAACTTCTCCACAAATACTACACATTTAAAGGCAAAAATAGAGAAGATGCTATATAAAACAATGTCCCCTCAAAAGTTCGTATCAGGCAACGAGTACAAATGCGCTGATCAAATCAGCGGAGCAAACAGTCATTGAATGTCAGCTCTGGACTCTATGCATTTGCTTTGGTCTCAGAGGAACACAAAAGTGAGCAAATCTCTGGCCCCTCACTCAAAAAGATCATATTGCAATATTGAAAACTGTCCTCTGGGGGCTTTTTCACATCTGAATTCAAGTTATCTGTCAATAAGAAAATCATTATACAATGTCTATCTGGGGACATAATGAAATCTATTTTAGAGAGTTCAATACAAGTAATGAACTGTTTAACTCTACCCCAAATTATCAAATTTCAAAAGTAAGAGAACAGAGTATTTTTAGTAAATATTTCTTCAGATTTCCCATATTTATCAGTGGAACTTTTATCATAGAATTGATAAAAACAAACCTTTATTCAATAGTTGCCACGTAGCTGGCACTAGCCTGGTTGTAAGCATTTTATATACAGTAAATTATCCCTTTAGTTATCAGAAGAGCCCTGAGATGGGGTTCCACTTACCTATTGCTATCTAACTAACAAGATTAAATTTAGTGACATTAAAACATAACCATTTTTCTACACTCACAGAGTCTATGGATCAGGAAATCAGACAGAAGTTGTTTCTACCCCAGCTTCCAAGACCTGACCTGGGAAGATTTTAACAGCTGGAGGGGAACCAACCAACTAGCTGGGGGCTGGAATCACCTGATGCTTCTTCCTACACATCTGACACCTGATCTGGGATGATTTGAAAGTTGGTCTCTGCTGCTACTACAGATTGTGGCACCTATTCCCGGTGGCCTTTCTAGCAGCTAGGGGGTTCTCACAACCTGGCAGCCTCAAGTCATTGATGTTCTTATAGGGAAGCTCCAGTGAGAAACACAGAAACTATGTCACCTGATATGACTAGCCTTGGAAACATCGTTTCCATCATATTGCCCTGGTCAGAGCTGTTACAAGCCTGTTCAGAATCAAGGGGAGGGACTCTCTGACCCTCCTTTGAATGGAAGGAGTGTCAAAGAATTTGTAGCCATATTTTTCTGATTCTACAGAGAGGAAAAGTGAAGCATGGTGATGCAAGGTAACTTCTCCAAGAATACATATGGGGTAAGAGGCAGGCAAATATAAACCCAACCCACTTGGTTCAAGAACCCACATTCTTCACCAGTAATGATGCTCCCTCTAAATTCATTTAGGGTTTTTGTGAAAGGGCTCTGTGAAGATATAACATTGACTTGATTGAAATAATAATAATAATAATAATAATAATAACCCATGATGTGGATTTCTAGAGGAATAACATGGCAACAATAGCATTGTACACACACTCAATGGAGAGGGAGAGAATGAGGGAGGACTTTTAGATCCACCAACATCAGTTGGAATGGCAAGAGTAAGAGAGTTGGGAGTCTGCCAAATACAGGCACCAACATGGCAGTCTCAACCTCCAAAGTAGAATGTTGTGGGCCAGTGAGAATAGATGAGATCAGAGAGATACTCAGAACCTATAGGACCATGTGAGTTATTGTAAGGACTAAAGTTTTTACTTGGAATGAGGTGGGATCATGAAAGGGTTTTGAGAAGACTTTTATCACACAGATATGATAAAGAACAGAAGCAAGACCAGATGAGAGGCTATTATAACAGATTAGATGATGCTGGGCTGGGACAGGATGCTGTAGTGAAGGTGGTGGAAAATGAAAAGATCACTGAAAATTTTTGAAAATGAAACTGAGATAATTTTGTTTCTGGGTCTGTGAGAAAAATGGAGACATCAAGAATCACTTTGAAGTCTAGTCCTGAGTTTCCATGAGAATGGGCTTTTCACTTACTGCAACATGAGTAAATTGGGAAGAAGTTTGGGGGAAATTGAAATTCAAGCTGCTGTTTTTGAAGTTTTATTGACAGTGGCTATTGGATTAGCACATACTGAACAGAATTGTTGAGGAAGCAGAACAGAGACAGGAACTAGAGTTGAGACAGCCTAACTTAAGCCCAGAATTATCTTATCCCACTCAGTTTTGCCTTGGAAAAATCTTTGTCACCAGTCCTTCTTTATATATTCACTGACACCTCTGAATGGCATAAACAATCCTCATCTTGGATAATTACAGTCTCATCCCAATGAGTATTACTTCCCTTCCTCTCTTTATTGAATTATAACTAGTGCCACCTGATTTATCTTCTCAGTACAGAAATATCCCATCATTAGCTGCCCAGAAAATTCCACGGGAATCCATGTTTCCTTAACAATAGTCCTTAAGCTACAATGTGCAAAAGAAATCACTGGTAATGATCATATACCCTGATTCCTGAGTCCCACTATCAGAGAATTGTCTTGTATAGGTTTCAGGAATCTGTATTTATGAAATAACTCAGGAGAGTTCAATTCTGAGATACACTGTTGTAGCAGTGTGGAAGGGTCGCCTATTGTTGTGCAACCATCCCAGGCCAGCAGGTTCACAGATATTTCAGCAAATGGAAAAGAATCTTGAGGCACTCAGTAGATTTGACAAGTCTTTAATGCTGAAGCAGGGCACAAGATCCAGGCATTCCAGTGGGCAAGGAGGCAGGCAGGCAAGCTGGGAGGCAGGGAGACTGGCAGCAAGGGAGCCTTCCAGCTGCCTGATCTCTGTGCTCTATCTCTATATTCTTTCCTCTCTCTCCTGTGAGCCTCTTCAACACTGCCCTCTCAGCCCAGCTGTCTGTATTTACATATGCCCATATCCTGTGGTCTCAGGACCTCCACCCTGGTGTCCATAATCATAGGCACGCATACCCTGTGCTCCTGTTCCCGAGTGCATTTTGCAATAACACATTATCACACGTGGGCAACAAAATCTGGGAGGAAAATAAAACCACAAGTGGTAGCCGTAGAAGCTAGGGACAGGGGGTGAAAAAGAGCCTGAGTAACTCCATTTCCTTATACCTCACCTCATCTTAGCTTGTGAGTTTGTGAAAGATAAGGACCATCTTATACTAAATCTGAGCTTCCCCACCCAGGGTAGCATAGCCCCAGAGACATAGGAGAAGGGCAGTAATTATGACAAAACTTCATTTGAATTCCTATAGCACCTAGTGTGTGCGTGTGTGTGTCCGTGTGTGTGTGTGTACGCAGAAAGATAGATGATTAGATGGATGAATTGCTCTTCTGTGGTCTGACTTCATATAGCCAGTATGCTTTTCATGCTAGAAGTCTGGCTCCTCAGCTGATAATTTGATGACCTGGATCTCATCTCCTAATGCACATATCCCAATGGGACAATATTCCTCTCAAAAGGCAGATTAATGATATGCAGGCATTGAGTTACTGAGTTAGATGTTTGTAAATCAAACATAGAAGAAATCACTCTGTTTGTGCCCAATTGCATTCTATCTCAATATTTTTCTTTATCAAATTACATTTAATCCATTATTTCTAAGTAACTTAATTTTCTACCACTTACTGAACACTCACCAGTTAACATGTCACACTGTTAGGTATCTAATGCCCCACCAAACCCCATATGAGGTAGTATATGTTATCCACATTTTATCAGTTAGAAACTTCAGTCTCAGAGAGAGGTTATTTCTTTATTTTTTATTTCTTTATTTATTTTTTGTGGGACCCTCGCTGGCGGCTGGGGCAAAAACCGGCTCTGCAGAGGCTGCGGGCAGCCCTGCAGCGCAGCGCTGAACCGCTGCGCCAACAGGGGAGGCCCTATTTATTTTTTTAAAGATTTATTTATTTATGATTACAAGGACTGGGGTACAGGCCAGAGGTATGGGAGGTGAGAGGATTCACCAGAGACAGAGCGGAGAACAAATAGGCAGATAGACCGAAGTACACTGTTGAGGGGAGCAGCAGGCTAGTCGGGAGAGGTCTGCTGTGCCAGGTGGATAACTTCCTGCCCAGGGATCAAACTCATGGTAAAGAGGCTGCAGAGAGCTTCACAGTGCTGCCCTCAACCCCTTGAGCTACCAGAGAGGCCCTCAGAGAGAAGTTATTTCACTTGTATAAAAGAGTTCAATTAGTCCAATGAAAAGTTGGATTTCAAATCTTGTCTGTCCCAGAATCTATTCCGATAACTGCTGTGTGCACTGCCTCCTCTGGAGAAATTCCCACTTGGTAACTAGCCCATTTCTAATGATAACTCCTCAAAAAAGTTGTTTTAACTTGCTTGTTCCACTCTGCTACCTCCTCAGATTCTTGCTCAGTTCATTATAATTTTCACCCCACCATTTTTCTCCTCAAGGTGCCTAGTGTTCAAAATCTTGCTTTATCTATTGGACACTCCTCAGCTCTCATGTGACATGAATGATTATTCCTTTTATTTTTTCAAAGTGCTTTTTCATTTGGCTTCACACTCTCCTCTCCCTTTTCCCCATTATACTCCCTGGTGGCCCTTTCTCTCTATAAACTCACCCCTAAGGTGATCTTATCCAGTACCTTGATTCTCAATTTTCTCTTGATTTTATCCTTTCTTTTTTTTAAAAAAAAATTATTTATTTATGCATACAAGAACCAGGGTACAGGCCAGAGGTGCAGGGGGTGAGAGGATTCACCAGAGACAGAGCGGGGAACAGAACAGGCAGACTGATGAAAAACACTGCTAAGGGGAGCAGCAGGCGAGTCAGAAGAGGTCTGCCGAGCCATGTGGGTAGCTCCCTGGCCAGGGATTGAACTTGCCCGAGCCCGTGGACTGGTCAATGAGGTTCTCGAGGGGAGAGCAGCGGCCTGAAGAACAGGGGTACACCACGGAGGGAGACACGTGCACTCTTCGTTCAGCTATCGCAGGTCTCTTTTACTTTCGGTTTCGGCGGGGCTTTATAGCTGGGGACCGGAAGCGGAAGAAGCAGGCCAACAGTGCCTAGCCAATGATCAAACACATAACCTTATTTGGTGCGCCGGAGGCCGTCATGCGCACTGGGCCGAAAGGAGCACAGCCAATCACGGAAGGGGGAAGTATCCTGATGCCACGAGGTAAGGCGCCAACAGATCCCCCTTTTCTCTTTATTAGTGAGGAGGAATGTGCCTGTCTTAGGTTGTGAATTGCAGGGACGAGCCTTACCCGTCATCACCCGACAGTCCTAGATGGAAAGGGAGCGTGGGCTGTCTTAGGTTGGTCTTGTCCCGCATTCCATCTTACCCGTCATTGGCTATCCATTCCAGCATCCTCAAGGGGGCCCAGCCAGGAAGCTGGATAATGACTGAAGTTAAAAGACTGCCAAAGGTCAGGACGGTGGGACTCCCATAGCATGTAGGCTATGCTACCTACTGGCCAGGCGCAGACGGTGACCGGAGATCCGTATATGCGTCCCCGCTTTCCAGCATTTCCAGGCGGTGATAGTGCACCTGGATAGGTCTCGCCTGAAGGGACTGTATTTGTTGCCTTACAAACCCAACAATTTTGTTTAAAACACAAGAACCTATAACAAGTAACAATAAAAGAGATAACAGGGGGTACCCAATAGGGGAAGCAAATACAGCAAAAGTCCATTAAGGCCAGTCCATAAGGGGTTGGTTGCAAGTTCCTGGAAATGGAGATGGCCAAACCGGAGGCACCCGTGGCCAGGGCAGAGGTAATGCCTTGCAGTTGCAGGGCGAATCCAAGGAAGAAGACGCGGATGCGAGAGAGGCGGGTGGTCCGAGGCCGGCTAAGACACGGGCGACAGGGTACTATTGAAGAACCAGGAGAATCCAGGTGGCCACAGGCATCCTGAAAAGGAAACAAAAAGAGATGCCTCAGAGGGACTCAGCCACCCTGGGCAGAAGGGGTTGACGGGGCGCCTCAGTGGCGTCTGGAGGTTTTGTAGTGGCGCTGGGTGGCGCAGGTACAGCGCGAACCAAGCGCTCTGGGAGCCAGTGAGGAGAGTCAGCATCGTGGGGGTAGACACAAACTGCTCCACGAGCCCAAATTAAAACAGGGTCTGGACCATTCCAAGAGCCGGTAAGTGGGTCCTTCCATTTGACCAACGCAAACTGAGTGGAGGTGGAGGAGTGCCAAAAGCGGTAGGCCACACTTTTACCAGCATCATCCAGGCGGAGGAAATTTAAAATAAACAAGGCATGACACAGGACATTGCGGGGCGCCAACCGGGAGGGGTACCAGGAAGATTGGCGGATTTTGTGAATAACGGTTTTGAGTGTCTGGTGGGCTCTTTCAACGATGCCCTGTCCCTGGGGATTATATGGTATGCCAGTAGTATGAGTAATGGAAAGGGTGGCACAGAATTCAGAAAATGCCTTGGAAGTGTAGCCTGGTCCATTATCAGTCTTAAGGGCCTTAGGCACACCTAAAACAGAGAAGGCATAAAGGAGATGGGAGATAACATGTTTGGTGGCCTCCCCAGCATGGGGAGAAGCCACCAAAAATCCACTGAAGGTATCAATGGAAACATGGACATACTTGAGATTACCAAACTCAGAAACATGGGTGACGTCCATTTGCCAGAGGTCTCGAGGGGCCAAACCACGAGGGTTGACACCCAAGTGAGGGACAGGAAGGGAAGTAGCACACGTTGGGCAGGAGTGAACAATGTGCCTGGCTTGGTCTCGGGTGAGACGGAACAACACACGCAGGGACCGGGCATCGAGATGATGGAGGTCATGGGCTTGTTGGGCCTGGGTGACCAAAAGAACGTGAATTGTCTGAGTGGCTGCATCGGTCAACTTGTTTCCATGTGTCAAGGGTCCCGGAAGACCCGAATGGGCCCGAAGATGGCCAAGGAAGAAAGGAGCGGTGCAGTTCCGGATGGCCGCCTGGCACTGCTGAAAAAGGGTCGCAGCCATG
Source organism: Talpa occidentalis (assembly GCF_014898055.3). Classification (NCBI taxonomy): domain Eukaryota; kingdom Metazoa; phylum Chordata; class Mammalia; order Eulipotyphla; family Talpidae; genus Talpa; species Talpa occidentalis. The sequence goes on from NW_023605083.1 coordinate 72,563,939, forward strand.
GAGGATGTTTTGATAAATGGGGCGGCTTCAAGTAGGGGGACCGACTGGGCGATGTAAGCACTATCCGACTATCCGTATATAAATTAAGAGGTTGATGGGCAAAGGAAGAAAGAACAGTGATCACCGCCTCAAGCTCTACAAGCTGGGCCGAGGAATGAGGGGTTTTGTCTTTCAAAAACCTTACAATTATCAATAAACTCAGCCTTCCAAAGGAGGTGATCACCCCCAGAAAGGGTGGCCTTTGCCAGGGAGTACCAATCCGACGGAGTGAGAGAGGATTGGGTAAGGTGTCCAAAACAGTGAGGGTGAAGGGCGCCATGGCTCCATAAAGGGACACCGCCTCTTTTAGTTCTTTAACGTTGCGGAAATTATGAGGCTCATGATGACGTTGAACAACGCCCTGGGCGGTGGTGGTTTCAACCACCGGAAAGAGATGTAATGGAGCAGGACGCGAAGGAGGAGGGAGGGACAGAGAGGGCGGCTGAGCAGGAGGAGTCAAAGAAAAAGGCGGCAAGGCAACAAGGGAGGAAGAAGGAGGGCAAAATGGTGGCAAGGCGGGAACAGAAGGACAAAATGGCGGCGGATTAACTTGTGGGGGAGGAGCAGAAGGGCCGTCAGCAGACACGGGGAAGGCCACACACAATTTATCAAAACAGTTAACAAGAGTATTAATTTGGTTTCCCAAGGTCTCAAGCATTTGTAGTAAAACAGGCTTTTTTACGGGGTCCTTGGCAATAGAGCGGGGTGGGGGGGGGCCGATAGCTGCCCTCTTGTTCTGCCAACTCGTCCCAGTCCACCTCGGAAGCCGGAGGAGACCCACGGCGGGGTCGCGGCAGAGAAGGGTAGAGGCTTTTGCATGGGGGAAGTGTATTTGGAAGGGGCTCCTTTACGGGGGTGCCGGCAGGTTGGGGGGCACCATCTGGCACTGGGGGCGCATTATTTTGGGGATTAGTCTCATCACAAGGGTTGGGGACCCCTGTCGCATGTTTTGGGGGTGAAATTTCTTCATCCTCACTATGGGATGAAATTAGGTCCTCACTGCAAGCCCCGGAAGGGGGAGCCTCAGCTACACTGGAGGGGGCACTTTTAAGGATATTTTCAGTATGGCAGATAGCATTTTGTAAGCCAGGATCAGTTTTTCGCTTAGCCAACAGATCATTAATAAGATTCCAATATGAAAAGGCTGTTACGGGAAACTTTTCGGGCCCAAAAACTCGGTAAAACTCGTTGAGCGCATCTCCCACTCTCTGCCAGCGTTTTTCATCAATAGTTCCTTCTTTAGGGAACCACGGGCATGTTTCTTGGACAAAATCAAAGAATAAAAAGAGGTCCTTGGACTTAACCCTAACTCCGCGTGTCCTAAGAGCTTCCTTGAGCTGGGAAACATAAAGCTGGTGCTCACTAAGTGCCTGTCCCATTTTTAAACAAATCAGACTCCAAAACTTACCTAATGACTGTCCCGCCGGGTGGGTCGGGGCCTGAGTAACTCGCGCTGCGCGCTGCGTCTGGGTCTACTGGAAATCTCTCGTACCTCGAGCGCCACGTTGGGCGCCACCTGCCTGAGCCCGCGGACTGGTCAACGAGGTTCTCGAGGGGAGAGCAGCGACCTGAAGAACAGGGGTACACCACGGAGGGAGACACGTACACTCTTCGTTCAGCTATCGCAGGTCTCTTTTACTTTCGGTTTCGGCGGGGCTTTATAGCTGGGGACCGGAAGCGGAAGAAGCAGGCCAACAGTGCCTAGCCAATGATTAAACACATAACCTTATTTGGTGCGCCGGAGGCCGTCATGCGCACTGGGCCAAAAGAAGCACAGCTAATCCCGGAAGGGCACATGCCCTTATTTGGTACGCCGGAGGTCACATCCCTTATTTGGTGCGCCGGAGGTCGTCATGCACACTGGGCCGAAAGGAGCACAGCCAATCACGGAAGGGGGAAGTATCCTGATGCCACGAGGTAAGGCGCCAACATGAACTCGTGCTGCAGTGGTTGTGGATAGCGTCATAGTGCTGTGCTTAACCCCTTGCACCACCAGGGAGGCCCCTGATTTGATCTTTTCAATGCCAGTCTTCTGATTTCCATAAGTATATATTCACTGGTTGTTCAATGAACATTGCAAATCTAACTTGCCTCGGGAGTGTTTCTGATCTGTTTAATTTTGACTGGGAAAGTCAGATCAGAACATGGAAAACTCAAAAGATAATGAGAGAGGAAAGAGATTTTTTGGATCTCCTTCCAAAGAGAGAAGTCAGTGTCAGTCAACACTATCCTCAGCCATTGGTGGGACATCGCGCAAGCAAGTAGGCATAAGTAGAACCATGAACACTGTTTATATAAAACAGCTCCACAGCTTACCTCCACAAAGCACATTTTCACTGAGCTTGTTATATTCTGTCCATGAGATTTCCCTACACACAACATAAAAAGGATATTTTATTCAAAAGCATCTCTTTGTAACTAATTCTATGCCCAAAGGAAAGGTGGCCATTGAAGAGAGGGGGAAATAAAAGAGAAGCAGTTAAATGACCCAAAACCTGATATTGCTATTGCCCTATAATATATAGACACAGGTGGAATATGAGGACACAAGTCAATATCAAGGTTTTAGCAATTAAAATAGAGACTGACTTCCCAGGAAGTAGACCTGGACCAAGTAATTGGAAGTCAGGTATCTCCATCCTTCCGTAAAGGAAACATATGGTTCCCTGTCACTTCACCCTTTGTTCTCTGTGGACCATAGGTCATCCTCAACTCAGTTTCTCTCTGCTCCTTTCTCCAGTTAAGTTTGCTCTGTTTGCACATGACACATCCTGTCAGACAGCTCCCAAGTCACATCCATGTTTTAGTCTAGTTTCTGTGTCTCTTGATTCAAATCCAACACAAAGAAATCTAACTGGTTGCTAGACATCAATGGATTGGCTGGCTATGAGTCAGATGCCTTTGTCTGTGGCCAGTGACAGTGGGCCCTGTCTTTCAAACACGGACATCTGGGCTGATAAGATACATGAGCCCAGTCTTTTCCCAATGAAAGGAACTACTTTACAGAAAATGTCACCCTATTGTGGATTATATAATTGCAAATAGCAAAGAGGAAAGTTCGTGTTTCCCTACCTCCCTGGAAATTTACATGTGATGATTAGTGAAAATTAGGTAAATAGGAATGAAATACAGTAGAGCAAAAGCATTGAGTTAAAAATAGAAGGAGAAAGGATTAAGATGAAAAGGTGGAAATCAAGAGGAAAAGAACAGAATTTACCAATTAATATGACTCTCTGTGTATGTGGATGCATTTGAGACAAGCAGATCAGCAAGAAAAGAATGAATTTTAGAGAAACAAAAATGCAAAAAAGGAGAGGGAAAGAGTGGAAAGGGGACTATTAGTTGGAATATAGCCAGTTTTCCATGATCTGGAGCCAAGACAGGGAAAGGCGAGGAGTTGTCCTTTGCTGCAGCTTTGCTTCCATGGGGACTGGTTACTTGGGATATTTACATTAAATTAACGTGACTGGCTTTGGCTGTGTTCATAACCACTTGGATACGTGGTTAAATAATCAGTGTGGTTTGGCTGCTGGTTTCTTAACTGTGGTTAAATAATTGGCCTTGTCTTGGTTGCTAGCTACTTTAAAAATGTATATGTGCACTTGTTTCTCTTTTTTCTTTCTCTTGAGTAATTTTGACAAGCCCTTGGCAGAAAAGTGACTGACCAGATTTTAAAGGGATGCCTTTTCCCCTTGTCATTTTTGCTTCTCCCAGATGATTTTTAAGTATTTGAGAATCTTCGAGACTTCTTCTCAGGGTGTAGATGAATCACTCTAAGTTAGAAAGGAATTCAGTCCAGCTTTCTCATTTGTACAACAGAGACAAAGCCAAGGACTTGTCTGGTTTTCCAGAGATGGGCCCCACTCTTCTAATGGTGATTCCCTAGGTCCTCAGAGTCACCAGGAAAGTAGGGGATGACAGTGATGGTGCCCAAGGGATAAAACAACCCTACATGCAGGCATTTCCCCTATGTTATCGCTGCTATACCGCTTACACCTAGAGCTCCATATTTGTTGAATTAAAGCATGACAAAATTAAAAATTCATAATTCAGGATTAATATAACTACTGTTTCAGAAAGTTACTTCACTTACCCATTTTGTTAATTTGTTTAATAACTGTCAAACTGCCGAAACCTGTTGTACCCTAGGCCAGAGTAAAACCTCTCCTGTCCCTATCCCTAAACCCACCCCTAACTCTGGGCAAAAGATGATCAGAACAATTAATCCTCTTTCAGCAGCAAACTGATGGGACAACTGCTTCGGAGACCAGGCTCTTTTTGACATACACAAAGAGTAACGGTCATGTATTCAGACAAATCATGGATGAAGGTAAAGTCTTCAACTGCTGTTCAGAAAGTGTGCATCTCTCTATTACAGGAAATAAGCTCCCTAATTACTCCAAAGTTTTGTTCCTTAAATATTCCTCAGTGATAATAGAATCATTTTTCTTCCATTGGAAGTTCAGAAAATACATTGTGTGTCTAGTTCTTTAATCCATTTTGAGTTGGTTTTTGTGCATGGTGTGAGGTAGTAGTCAAGATTCATTCTTTTGCATGTAGCAACCCAGTTTTCCCAGCACCATTTTTTGAACAAACTTTCTTTGTTCCAATGCATATTCTTTGCTCCTTTGTCAAAGATTAGGTGACCACAGATCTGTGGGTTTATCTCTGGATTTTCTATTTGGTTCCATTGGTCCGTGTGTCTGTTCTGGTTCCAATACCATGCAGTTTTGATTATTATGGCTTTGTAGTATTGTAGTATAGTTTGAAATTTGGGAGAGTGATGCCTCCATTACCTTCTTTTTTTTCAAGAGGGTTTTGGCTATTCGGGGTTTTGGTGGCTCCATATGAATTTCATCAATATTTTTTCTATTTCTTTGAAGAATGACATTGAAATTTTAATTGGAATAGCATTGAATCTGTAGATTGCTTTTGGTATGATGGTTTAAAGAACTAGACATAAGACCTGAAACCATAAAATATATAGAAGGAAATATAGGCAAAACACTACATGACATTCGCCTCAAAGACATCTTTACAGACACATCACCCAAAGCAGCAACATGGATGGAGCTGGAAGGGATCATGCTCAGCAAAATAAGCCAGAAAGAAAAGAAAAATACCGGATGGTCTCACTCATAGCAGGAATCTAGAAAACCTAAATAAGGGACCAGGAAAAAGAATAACTATAAGAAAGAAAAAATCAAAATCAACAAACAACTATGAAGCAGAGACACACTATGGGGGGAGCAGGGAAAGGAGGGTTTGGGGTCAAAATAAAGGGGGTGCACTTGTATGGCAAATATAAAAATAAAAAAGTAACCATGATGTAAAAATTTTTAAAAAAATTAATAATAATAAAAAAAGAATGGTGTCTCTCCCATCCCTTTATCCCATCAGGGTGTCTTGATTATCACTTCCTCCTGTGACCCTGACACTGTGACCTTTCTGTTCCTTAGCCTCCAGGAGGTAGAACTTCTACTTCTGCCAATCTCTGGGTTTCTATGACTAGACTGGGTGCTGCTGCTCAGCTTCTATTACCTGTGTGAAAACTACCTTCCCTCTGCTTTACATAGCCAAAGTGGCCTCTGTTTTCCAGGTTGTATCCTGAAGGATACAATTCTGGCATTATTTATATCCCACAGGAATTGTTTCATATGGGCATGAGCTGTCTTTGATAAAAGATTTGATAAGGTCTGAGTGGGGGTATTTGCAAGTGTTCAGTGGGTACTACCATGCACAAAGCAGGTGTGTAGGTGATAATTCATTGACTTTTTTTACATAGCTCGGGGGCTCAAAAACTTGAGATCTAGTATGTACGTGTGTGTGTGTATATATGTGTATATATACACACACGTGTGTATATATGTGTATACACACACACACACACATATGAGGTTAGTAGAAGATAATTGGCTGAATACATTTACTGCCTGCATCTAATAAGGAGATATTAGCAGGTGGGAACATTTATTCATGATCCCGTTTGAGCTGAGTCAATGTCAGGGCTTTTTCTTGGGCATGCCATCAGATTGCCCACTGTCATGTATTCTCAGAGACCATGAACATTTGCACTCAAATAAATTATTTCTAATGATTCATTTTGCAAAAAATGTTAGGATCATATTCAGAATGATGGGTGATCTATATGTCTCCTACCACCCTCAAAATAAGTAGACTGTGATGGAACAAAGCATAGAAAACCTAAAGGAGGTATCACAAGACTAAAACCTGATTCACACAAGGAGGTAGGGGTAGAGGGGATTAACATGACCATTAATCCAGCTATAGAAATCAAGATCCTTAGGTTCCAGTGCTTAATCATAAGTCATAAGGCCCAAGCAGGTATCAGACCTTTAGGGAGTGGCCGGAGCACAGACCTGAGGGTAAAGATAGAGATTGGGCCCATCCTGGAATCTCCAGTCCCTGTCTTGGACTCTCCCATCCCTTTCAGATTCTTCTTGTTATCCAAAATCAGCAGCAAACAGGCCACTCCACAAAGGAATGAGCCCCTCCCAAAGAGAAAAGGACTATATCCGTGCAGTATCTGCACAGGCTCAGGGCAGCAGTCCCTCTGCCCACCTGTGCCTATGCAGGTGCTTCTTTTTACCAACTCTCTCCTCCACAGGGCAGCAGCCTCCTGCCTGCCCATGACCTGTACCATGCTGAGTTTCTCTTCACTGACCTCCTTCAGCCGAGGCAGCTGTCCTCAAGGCTGCCCGCCTGCAACCATGTAGGCCTCTCTCAGTAAACCTGCCGCTTTTGGGGCAGCTCTTTCTGTCCACTTGTGTCTATTCAAGTGTCTTTTACTTTTCTGTCCCTTTCCCTAATACACCTGCTCTTTAAATATATATTAATGTGGAGAAACTTACCTGGGAAACTCGCCACGTGCCGCTGAAAGGGAAGCTCTGGTGAAACCTTTCCCAGAGTGAATCCAAGGACCCTGCACTCTCAACTCCAAAAACCGTAGGAGACTGGATTTGAAATATATAAGCCATTAAGGTTTCTGTAGCTTCAGTCTTTGGCCTAAGAGGTGTGTGAGTGTCACAAACCAGATGACAGAATGACTAGCAAGGACAAAAAAAAGACATGGACAAAGGAGACCAAGACTTTGTAATTTTTCATGGTATAAATGATACTTTATTTAAATGAGCAGAATTAAGTCACTTGTTAGGATAAACATACATGAGCTGTGTTGACTGAATAGTTGTGTGTATTTTGATTTACTAGAGGAAACATACACAGTCTTATTTATATTATAAATCATGATGTTATGAGACATGCCAAGAAATAGCACATTTTCAATTACCAAAATCATCTAACTTTTCATCAGAGCTTGGAATAACAAACATCTTTCACTCCTCTTCCCTGATATTGCCAGAATCTTGCTTTTTTTTTTTTTTATTCAAACCTCATCCTGTATTAACCTCAAAGCAGAGAGATTCATGAATTCTAGCAGTGGGCTGCAGGCAGGATAAAGTCACCCTCACTAGATATCCGAGGGGAGTGTGGCTGAATGGGTGGAGGAGAAAGCAAAGAAGAGGAAGGCAGTGGGAGAGGGGCAGAGTCAAGGAATAGCAATGTATAGGCCATGCCATTCCACAGGCTGGCGCCTGAACTACTTCCCAATTCTCTCCACTTCTTGTACTTTTTATTGCCTTGGGAGTGGGAGCCTCAGCCAGTCTCTCTTCTTGTTAGTCCTTTGGAGATAGATTGTCAGACTTTGAATTTGTTTTTATCTTTTTGCTGAGATAGGAGGTAAATTTCATTTCCTTCCCTTATCTCTCCTTATCCTTTCCTAATTAAACTTTTTTTCTTAAAATGTTAAGTATAAACACCTTCATTTTTCTTCTTGAAACCCAGTCTGGCTTGCAAGTTAATTGATGATCAGCTGGATATTGGACTCGACCATTTCCAGCTCATTTTTATGTTTGCCCAATTCAGTCCTGAACTATCTTCAACAACAAAAGGACATGAAATATATAGTTTACTTGGTTTACTAAAGAAGTAGTGTCATAATTAGTCTCTTTCCTGGTCCCTTATTTAGGTTTTCTAAATTCCTGCTATGAGTGAGACCATCCGGTATTTTTCTTTTTCTTTCTTATTTCGCTGAGCACGATCCATTCCAGCTCCATCGTGTTGCTTCAAATTACATGAGTTTATCTTTTTTGATTTCTGAGTAATATTCCATTGTGTATATATACCATATCTTCTTGATCCAGTCATCTAATTATAACAAAGAAAAAATCAAAATCAACAAGTAACTATAAACCAGAGACACACTACTATGGGGGGGAGGGGAGTAGAGGAGGGAGTAGGGCCAAAATAAGTGGGGTGAGAATTGTATGGGGAATATAACCAAAATGAAAATGCACACATTGTGCAAAAATGAAAAATGATGTAAAATTTATATAAAATAAAATATTAAAAAAGAAGTAGTGTCATCAGATGTCAATTTGTTTCAAATCAGGGAAAAATTGAGTATCAAACGGACTTGGAAGTTATATTTATTTATTTTTTATTTTATTTTTTAAATATTTATTTATTTGTGCATATAGGAGCTGGGGTACAGGCCAGAGATGCAGGGGGTGAGAGGATTCACCAGAGACAGAGTGGGGAACAGAACAGGCAGACTGGCTGAAATACACTGCTGAAGGGAGCAGCGGGCAGCGGGTAAGTCAGGAGAGGTCTGCTGTGCCATATGGGTTCCTCCCTGGCCGGGGATCAAAATTGTGCTGCAGAGGCTGCAGATTGCTTCATAGTGCATTGATTAACCCCTTGCGCCACCAGGGAGGTCCTTGGAAGTTATATTTAAAGCTGTTTCTCCCAGCCAGGGGAAGCAAAATACCAAAATTTCACAATAGAGATTTAAAATGGTAGTTAAAGAAGAGGATACTTTTCTCCACTCCCTCTCTTTTCTCTTTAAAGAAGTTCTTGAATATACTGAATTTAGAACAGAAAATAAGAGTACATTGCATTTTAAAAACATGTGGTCTAGTTGGTGTTGAAAACTTTAAAGTTTTCAGTGTTCTCTTTGTGAAGGAATTTGCTAATTATCCAGCAGATGGTCTTTCTTTTTATCTCTTTGTGTCATAGACGCCTGAAAATTTTCTCTCTTCCCTCTATCTTCCTCTTCTTTCCCTCTTGTTCTTGCTTTTAAAACAGTGAAGATAGGTTCAAAGAATGTGCAAAACTTTTTTCCTTCCCCTGGAAACAAGGGCATCTTTGGCATCTTAAAGCCAAAGTCCTTGATGAAAAACACTCTTACTTTAATTACAACCTCTTCCAGAAGAATATCTCCCATCTTAGTGGCTTGTATTCTGAACTTAATTTAATTAACTGAATTGAAACAATAATTTGTTTATTTTGATCTTATGATTCCACCTAACCTTCCAATTCCTCACTAAAATCAAATTTTGGATAGTGAGTACCTGTATTTTCTTTCAGGGAATTTAGAATTAAGAAATACCTAATAGTCCTTGGAATGATCAAAATACCACCAAAACAACTCAAAATCTTGGAAATTGATGTTCTTATCCTGAAAAGAAAAAAGTACAACTTACTAGAGCTAATTTTTAAGATTTACTCATCAGCATCATAATAAATTTGCCTTGTCATTTTGCATTCATCTTTGTCAATATTTGAGACTCTAAGTTAATACCAGTTTTTGAAACAAAGTCAGCCTTTTTTTTCTAATTATGCCAGTCATTTATTTTTCGTGGTCAATTGAAAGTTAACTCTAATCTACAAGTTTATTATTGACTTCTTCTTGCAGAGAGAATGCTTCATTCCTCCTGCTCAGTACATTCACATAAGCCTTAAAACAAAGAAATACCCTACTGGGTACACTCATTTCTCAGTCCCTTGGTGTAAACATGGTGGGTCACATAATTTGGAGGCAACTTCCTACAGGTGTGACCAAAAGGGGGCTCAAACTACTTATTCTAAGCTCCTCTTTTCTTCATTTCATAAAAGTTGCTGTCCTCACTTTTAAATCTCATTGCTTTATCTCCTCCTGCCCTTCCCACACTGGTTTAAAAGATAAATACAGAAACATGAAAGCAAGAAGGTATATAGTGGGAAACATAAAAATGAATTTTCTGATTCCCTAATTTTGTGGGATTCAATAAATTATTTGTTGTAGAAGCAAATATGTTGTAGAAGCCAATAGCTGACAGAATTAACAAGTTTGCTTTAGGTAGGTCCTGAATATACAGAGATTCTATATTCATTCTTGGTTCCACATAAAATTTGTTCTTCTGAATCATTTTTGCTGTGAAAGCAATTGGTGACCCTCCCCTATGTGCCTCCTCTCACCCCCTTCATCTCTGCTACCATTAATATTCATTACTGTTAGTTACACATACACATCTACCCTAAGAAAGAGTGAAAGAGTCTCAAAATTGGAAAAAGAGTGATAAAATAATTTATAATGTATACTATATAGTAATGCATAATGAGCATGTTAATTCCCACAAACATAGAAGTTGCACTGAAGAATCATTGCAAATGTGCTGCTAGTTTTCAGTGTTTCTTACAACTGGTCTTTAGGGTGGAGCTTTGGTGTTCTCTTTGAGCTATAGCAGATTTTCAAATTTTTAACATAGCTCACTTCCAATATAGAAAGTGATTAACATTGCATTAACATTATTTCAAGCATAAATTATTTTAGATTATCCATATGACTACTCATCTCACATCTAATTAGATGGCCAACGACTGTCTGTGGAATCTTCATTATCAAAATAATTTCACATGTCACTCTAATTTCCTTACCCCAGGAAGAGACTGACCTTGATGACCTTGGATAAGAATTTCAGTTATTTGGCAACTTCAAAGCATCTCATGGGAATTCATGTAGTTAAAATAATGTTTTCACCAAAGCTATATGGTTATTCTTAGAAGATGCTAGAGAGAACAGAAGAGAAAGTTTTGAGGGTGCAGGGATCACATTAATAGTGCTTTCCATAATATGGTGAAGTACAACTCCATTGTGAGGCAATTTTTCAAATAATAGGATGGTCCAATAATTGTTCCTCTTGTCCTTGTAAGCTTAGGTGATAATCTCTGAGTATATCCTTATAAGACTTACCTGTTTACTTTAATGGGGACTCTATCATGGATAGATATATTCATAGTTTCTTCTAAAAGACTTAAAATGCCAAAATCAGCAGCCAGTATTCCTTTCTAGTGCCCCCTTCCTCTCAGACAATAACTGTTCTAAATTGAAAGAAACATAGTGCTGAGTGAAGAAGAGGACTGGACCTCGAAAGAGTCTGCAGGGAGGATTGGGTTTTCCCAAAAGGAGTGCAGAATTTTACACATGGAGATTAGAGGAAGCAATGTCTGAGAAAGGTGAAGGTCAGACAGTCAAGGTCAATAATTGCAGTGTGTCCCAAGGAGACCCTGGGTTAAAGAACTTTTCTCCAAACACCTCTGCTTTCCTGGAGACTTATAGGACGAGACAGATTTAGAGTACAGTCATAAGTTTTCCTCCTCTTCTAGGATGAAATTGCTCTGTAGAATTTCCACACTGTCAGGAAAATGTGATGCCCTCTTCAGTCTTCTGTGATGTCCAAGTAGAGAACAGGAAAAAATGGTTTTGAGTGAAAGTGTGACAAGGTTTCATGACATTGTCCCATCACAGCCATCTGGGAAGTGAGTCAAGGTCCACTTTGAAGGAGGGGGTCATTAGGAGAAGCATCGAGAGCTGAGACAGGACATCCACAATGTTTATATCTGTAAATATCTTCATGAGAGAGATCCTTAGATTAAGGGCGAGGGGAAAATGAAAAGTGAGGTTAAAAGAAGCATGTGTTGAAGATTCTCCCCCAACTTGCTTTTCTCTTAAGCTCTCTTCTATCTGAATTGTATCTCATTATTTCACCATTGTGCTTCAATTTTGAAATGCAACTTCTGCAAGGAGCCTCATAGTTTCCTATAATAATCTGGAGATTTTATAGGTTTTTGAACTTGGATTTCAATTATTTTAAAATCCATCCAAAATGCCTTTCCCTGCTGATAGCTCCTTACTGCCCACTCATATAAAAAGACTCACCAAGAGCATAAATTATTTCTTCCCTTGCCAGTGGTAATTTGTGTTCACTAAATTACCTCCAGATCTGCTTTCCTGAGTCAAAAATAACTTCGTAGTTTTTTTTTTCTTCCATGTCCACCTTGGAAAGACAGAGAGACTTGAAGTTAACCTTTCTCTGTTAGAGACTCAGGAATAATTAGGCTAGTTTTCTTCTTACATCAGCCAGATGTTTCATTTTAAGATGGAACAATAGATGGTTTATTCAATCCAAGTTCTCATGGAAAGGCCATTGCTTTCATTTTGATAGGCCTTTTTGCAAGACGTAAAAATGAAAAACATCTTTAAGAGAATTCCTTCTTTTTTTCCTTGAGAACAGTGTTTGGTCTCAACAGGAAACCACATTTTTAAAGAACATGTAAGTTATTACTGAGGATGCCCCAGAATGTGATCAAACACTTTAAGCTACAATCATTATGTTGGGATTTTACCACATGGTTCTTCATAGCCTTAAGAGATTCGAATGTCTTACTGTGTCAAGCTCTATTTCTAGCAAGTCATCTATTTACACTATTTCTTTGTCACTTTAGTATTTTCTTCTAATCAAGTAAGTCTCATATGCTTAGGGAACCTTTCATTTTTGTCTGAAGGAACACTAATAAATGGTTAAAGATTTTTTTTCTTTTTATAGTATGTTGAGTGTGGTGAATGTTATTTCACAATGTTTCATTAGCTACAAATTCTTCAAGTCACTTTTAAGAATTCCAGATTCCCTACTGCAGGTATTTTTGCAGCTGTTTTGTGGGAAATCATGAATGTGCAACTCTCTTTGACAAAAAACAAAACAAAACAAAACACATTCCATCCCTACCAGAATTGGTCTTCTCACTGTACTGTATAGTAACACGAAGGATAATGTAATGACCATAGCAAAGTTCAGATAATTAAAATACTTTCAAACTTGTAAAATAATATGACTTTACTTTTAACAGAGGCATTTTTGGGGAATTAATTATGATACACTTTGAAAAAATTGTAACTACAGAAATTCTATTTGCATTCAATGATTTTGCTTTTACAATGCATTTTATTGTTCTTTGTGATAGATTTTTAAGTTGAATTCATATGTTCTTTTACCTGGAAGACAAAATGTTGAATCTAATCATCAATAACTACTGACTCTTCTTAGGATCACATATAATTCCTTTAGAATTTATGTTAGAATGCAATTTAAATTTTGAAAGTTATATTCAGGGTATTTACTCACTGACATCATCTTACACATTTAGAGTATTTTGATTCATAGACAGCCACAGTTTGTAAGCAAAGAGAGAGAAAAATTTTTCATTATTTTCCTTATCTCACAGACTGGAGTCTTCACCTGAATTGTATATTACTGGTAATCATTTCTTTCAAACAAAATCAGTAAGAAAACATTGGAATTGGGGAATTAGGGGCTCGAAGGTCTTACTAGAATTCACATTGCTAAGATTTTGGCTACAAAATCATAGTTAGGCTAGGAAGACATCGTTGGCAGACCTTGCAATATAAGGAAAGCTGCACTGGAACCCCTGGATTGAAGATCAATCTCCGAATCTAGCTCTTTCTAGCTATTGGCAAAATCACTGAGAAATTCTTTATTTCAAGTCTCACATTTTATAGATGAGGAATGTAGGTCTAGAGACCCAATGTTCCATCAATACTCTAAGATTCTTTAGTCCAATTAAAGATCAAACTAAAAGGGCAAACTTTTTGACATTTGGTCTCTTATTTTATTGCTTAAACATGGGTCCACAGACCTCAGAGTGAGTTCAAATGAGAGTTGTTCTGTCCAAAAACATGCAAGATGACTTAATAAAGCATGGGGATACTAAGCTGAAAAGACAGTGTGTGACCTCAGAAGATTTGACATCTAGTGAGAAGTAATCATCCAGGCCAGGAGCTCCAGTGCACCAAAGTAGCTGTCCTAGCGGGGCAGTCACCTGGTGGGAGGAGGTCAGAGCAAGAGATGCCATATTCCAAGATTCAGGAAGGCTTCCTGTGGCCAATGATTCATGTTGTTTGTGAAAGAAGCAGAGGTGGCTGCTCCAGCAGAGGGAATGGCACTGGGAGTATGCTGAAGCAGAGTCTCTGCTACTCAGTGCAGAAGAGGGGAGCGGTGAGAGGAGAGGCTGGCTATCTCTGACTTTCTGTGGTCTACTTTTTTTTTTAAAGATTTATTTATTTATGCATACAAGAACTGGGGTAACAAACCAGAGGTGTGGGAGGGTGAGAAGATTCACCAGAGACAGAGTGGGGAACAGAACAGGCAGACTGCCTGAAATACACTGCTGAGGGGAGCAGCGGGTGAGACAGGAGAGGTCTGCTGTGCCATGTGGGTAGCTCCCTGGCCAGGGATAGAACTCGTGCTGCAGAGGCTGTGGACAGCTTCATAGTGCTGTGCTTAATCTCTTGTGCCTCCAGGGAGGCCCTTCTGTATTCGATTAATGATTTTAGCAATGTTTTCTCCCTTGGCTTCTACAAGTCCAATTTGTTTTATGGGAAAGTAATGACTCCCCAACCTAGTCAATTCAAGACTAATCAGAAAATAACTAACCTTCCCCCCAGAGCTTTCAAAGAGAAAGAAGAAGTTTCTTGCCCTTATCTTCGAGTCATCTAGAAAATAGTCAATTTACTAGGATTTTCAGCTCTGTAATAATTTTCTTCAAAACTATTTATTATATCTCTTGCTTATAGTACTACTTTTAACAGTTCTTTGCTTAACTCCAATGACATATTCAGTTCCACTGAAGTGGTGGGCTTGTGAAATTTTGTCTGGTTTCTTTTAAAGATGTTATATTTTATTGGATTTAAGGGACCAATTTCCCTATATATTCTCACCTGATCTATGGATTGGATGGTCCGCTGCCTAAATTCCTGTTTTTCTAAATAGAAATGGAAATTCTTGGTCCAGTGGTACATTTATAACAGTAGTCCTGAGAGGTGAAATAAGGTAACACATTTAAAGCACTTAACAAAGTGTGACATAGTATATGGGCTGAAAACGTGTGTTTTGTCCTCCATCAGTGAGAGGAGAGTGCAGTCTCCTTTATGAAAATATCTGCTGCAGTGATGGTTCAGAGAGATTTTGCTGGTCAGTTTTGCTACTGTCTGTTCTATGTCATTCTATGAAACACGACTTGCCTAGCAGCTCAGGTGAATGAAGCAAGGACTTGGGTCTGGTAGTACTGGTCAAGTCAAAGCAGAGTTCTAACTAAAAGGAGGGAGCAAAAAGCATTTTATTATAATAATGAGGCCAAACACCATTAAATGGGGTGAAAGACTGATTGAAAAAGTGAAAAAAATTGAGACATGCATTTTTTCTTATTTCAGGTCAATATAATAACTTAAACTTTGTTAATAAGGGGCTTCCTAGCAGGAAAAATTGAAAAGTCTCATTTACAAAAACAAAATAAAAACTTTTTTATTAGAAATTAGAATGTTAATGATTCATTGAAGTATTTGGAAATAAATTTTCTTTTCTTTTTTTAAAGATTTATTTATTTATTTATTTATTTATATAATCTCTGGGTACAGTCAGAAGTGCAGGAGGGTGAGAGAATTTACCAGAGCCAGAGCAGGGAGAAGAACAGGCAGGCTGATGAAATACACAGCTAGGCGCTGCAGGAGAGGTCTGTGTGCCATGTGGGACCCTAGCCTGGTGGCCGGGGATCGAACCGGTGCTGCAGAGGCTGCAGGCAGCCTCGCAGCCCAGCGCTCAACTGCTGCCCACCAGGGGAGGCCCTAAATTTTTTTAAAAGATTTATTTACTTATGCATACAAGAGCTGGGGTACAGGCCAGAGATGGGGGGGAGTGAGAGGATTCACCAGAGACAGAATGGGGAGCAGAGCAAGCAGACTGACTGAAATACACTGCTGAGGGGAGCAGCGGGTGAGACAAGAGAGGTCTGCTTCGCCATGTGGGATGCTCCCTGGCCAGCCAGGGATCGAACTCGTGCTGCAGAGTCTGCAGATCACTTCACAGTGCAGTACTTAACCCTTTGCACCACCAGGGAGGCCCAGGAGATAAGTTATTTTCTTAACTAGTTTTAAAACACCTATGAAATTAGGCCTCCCTGGTGGCCTAAGAGTTAAGTCTCAGTGTTATCACTGCCATGGCCTGAGATCTATCCCGGACCAGGGAGCTACCCACATGGTGCAGCAAACCTCTCCTGTCTCGCCCACTGCTCCCCTCAGCAGTGTATTTCAGTAGATCTGCCATGTCAGCTGCAAACTATTCACAGACATGGAAAATAAAATAGATTCTTAATCAGTTGAGACTCTTGGGAATTATGTTCAAAGGACTTTGCTCTTTTCTCTTATAATATGGAACATCATGCTTACATGAACTAGATGCTTAGGATGAGAATGTTTTTTAAGCCTGAGAAAAAATTATAGGAAGAAAAATCCTCTAATTAAAAAGAAACTCCATAAATATAGAAAATAACATCTCAGTATCTGAGGGCCGACTATGGTCCACTGTGAGACACAAGACTTGACATTTGAATAATTAATGGAACATCTTTGTAAATTCAGCAATTATCCCATTTTCCGGAAAAGCAAGGGGAAAAGCCACATTCATACCCTTATATGCCTCCACCCTGTTCATTCAGACAGCTCCACCAAGGTGTCCGGCTGCACCCTGGTGACACTCACACAATGGTCACAGTCACCAGTGCATTGCTGGCGCCAGCAAGCTTTAGTTTGTTAGGAAAAAATACTACTTTCCATGTATGTTTAAATAGTACAGACACATAATATTAAAAAAAAAACACAGAAGCTCTAAGTTTGTAATTTGATGCTTGGTCTTTGCAAACTAGGCAAAGATCCAAATATTTCTCTCTGCTAGAAGAGTTCAAAATGTTT
The DNA here is from genome assembly GCF_014898055.3 of Talpa occidentalis. Taxonomy (NCBI): domain Eukaryota; kingdom Metazoa; phylum Chordata; class Mammalia; order Eulipotyphla; family Talpidae; genus Talpa; species Talpa occidentalis. Next base: position 72,580,917 of record NW_023605083.1, read on the forward strand.
CAGGGATGATTTGACTGGAGAGGTTACCACTTGGGACTGGTGAGCTGAGAAATTTGATTTGGGGAAGACCTTTATTTCTGAGAGCGACTCAGCAGGACTGTCAGATTTAGCTGAGAGCAGAAGGAAAGTAGACTGGACTACAGAACTTCCCAGATTACAGCCAAGTATATGTGCATGTGACTGCAGGGGAGGGCAGAGGAGAGAAGATGGAGCACATATTATTTTATTTTTGAAAATTTTCACTTTGATTATGCAACCAAATAAAAGAATGCAAGGTCTTCCAGGCTTGGTTAGTTGTAAATTTAGAGTCTAGAATTTTGGGGGGAGGGGTAGAGTTTATCTCTAGTACACTAGAGATAGTATATTAGCTGGATGTTAAACCTTGATGGAAAACTGGTGGTAGGGAAATAAATGTTACTTGCCAGCTAAGGAAATGACATTCTCTGGACACACATCATCCACACTGCCCTGGGCCCTTTAAGTCAGACTGATCACATGCTAGCAGGTTCGAAAGGTGAATCTCTAACCCCAACAGATGTTTTGGAAAATTTCTGAGGTCCTCCCCACTGCTCCCGAACCACTTGTACTTGTCTGGATTTCTTGACTCCAGATATCTGGGTTTCTCTAGTAGCTGCCCAGTTTCGCTTGGTTCTTCTTTGGATTTGGAAATGCCCTGGTAGATTGGAGCTCAGTGCTGCCATTGTCAGATTTCCCGTTGTAGCTCCCCAGTCTGAAAAACATCTTCTCTTGTCAGGAATACTGCCACCTCTCTCCTAGATGGGTTTTGGGGAAGGAGTGGAATTTATCTCTAGTACATTAGAGATAATATATTAGCTGGAAGTTAAACCTTGATGGAGAAAGACTGCCATGGTTTTGGGCATCTCCTTGGCAGAAATAAATGACTTCTGAGCCTTATGCAGCAAAATAAAAGAATGACTGATACCTGGTCCCTGCTTTCAAGGAACTTACAATCAAATACTTCACATAAGCTATATGCAGAAAATAAGAGTAATGTTATTATGAGTCTTATGTTAAGAGTGCCCGATAAGGGAATGGATAATAGATGTTCTGTGGTTGAGAGGAAGGAGGGAATACTTCTTTTTGGAGGGGCCAGGTATGTGATGGTTATGTGGAGGACTTTGAGAGATCACTTATCTATTACTGTTATGACAAATTTTTAAAAATATAGTGACTTTGAACAACACAGATGTGTTAGCTCCCAGTTCTGTAGTCCATCACAGGAAGTATCAGCAGGGCTATGTTCCATCAGGAGGTTTGGGAGAGAAATCTACTTCAAGGTCATTTGGGTCATGGAAGGTTCAGTTCCATGTGGTTGAAGGACACAAGTCCCCATTTCCTTCCTGGCTGTTGGCTGGGGCAAACTTTATCTCCAAGAGATCTCTCTTCATCCCTTGCACATGGTCTCTACATTTCAGAACAAGAAATTGCATGAATCTCCTCATGATGTGTACCTCTTCTTCTCCATTCCTTCTGCTACATCTCTTGCCTTCCTTTTTGCTCTTTAGGGCCCCTGTGATGATATTGCTTGGATAATCTAGAGTTCTCTCCCTATTTTAAGGGCAGCTGATTAATAACTTTAGTTGCATAACATAGTAAGAGGCACAAACTAAGGGGATGATGTGATGGGGACCAAAGTTCTGCCCAGAAACATCTTGTGATGTTACAAGTTGGGAGGAGAGTGAAATTAGAGTAGTCATTTCATATCATGTTTGCATATCCCACAGAATATGAGAACACAAAAGAAACCTATATATTCTACAATATTTATAATAGCATTATTTACAGTAGCTAGGATATGGAAGCAGCCTAAATGTCCAATGATGGATGATTGGATGAAGAAGATATGGCATATACACGCCATGGAGTATTATACAGACACAGGGGAGGATGGAATGAAATCATTTTCAACAAACTAGAGTAAGGAAATTTGAGAGAATTATGTGTAGCAAAATAAGTTAGAATGATAAAAACAGATACTTGGACATTAGCTAGCAGACAATTCCAAAAGTAAAATGCTTTCAAAAACCAGTGGTCATCAATGAACATACTGAGGACTCTGAGGTTAAGAGGGAGGATGAGGGGAAGGGACCAGGAACCCAAGGGATGGCAGTGGGGCAAAAAATCCAAATCATGTCAGTATTTGGACACCTATGATGTACTTAAATATATGTCAACTTTGGAAATACAGGTAAATTAGAATCCATCTTGTCATTAAAGTCTCATCTAGAAGGGAAAACAGACTTACTTCCTAATAATTATGATGCAATGGACCATATACAACATTAACAATTTTCTGGTTCCATTTTGATAGGATATTTTTGTCTCTTGAATTGCACAAATTGGCATATGTCTGTGAACATACAACGAATTTTGAACAAGGATTGCCCAAAAATCCTTAGAAATAGAATTAAACCTAAGAGAATCCCACCTTTTATGGTCCCCTTCCTCACCTACCATACTGACTCTAAGTCACCATCCTGCCTTAAACTTTGCTACATAAATTGGAATATTCTCCCCTTTTAATCACAGATCCTGAAACGGTAATTAAATGCAGTTAGATAATGAGAACCAAGGGACACTTTATTCATTTAGAACATTTTTCTCCTCATCCTAATCCTAACAGTGTTACAGTAAAGTCATTTAAGAAAAATTTGCTAGGCCTCCATGGTGGCCTAGGGGTTAAATTTCAGTGCTATCACCATTACGGCCTGAGATTGATCCCTGGCCAGGTTTCTGACCCACATGGTTCAGCAGACCTCTCCTGTCTCGACTGCTGCTCCCCTCAGCAGTGTATTTCAGGAGATCCACCTGTTCTGTTCCCTGCTCTGTCTTTGGTAAATCCTCTCACCCCCAGCACCTCTGGCCTACATCTCAGTTTTTCTCTGCAAAAATAAAATAAATATTTAGGGAAAAAAATAAAAATTTGGTAAAAAGAGATGAAAAACAAAACTAAATACTTGGCTTTAGGAATTTAAGTGGGTAGATAGGAAATGGCATGTGTTATGAATTGTTTTACCGTTTTCATGCAAAGGCACATGAGTGGTTGTGTGATGAGGGCAATTCAAGCTTCAGAAAATTAGAGAAGAAAAAATATGCCTCATGCAAGTTTCCTGTGATTCAAGCGCAAAAGTAGCTGAATGAATATAATGCTGAATATGCTGTGAGAAGCAATATTTGTGCAGGGTGAGGAAGGCCACTGTGCACATTGTAGGAAACAAGGCGTTTAAAGCTGACAGGAAGATATGGAGGACACTTGATTCCATGTTCATTTTTTTTGGTGCTTTCTTTGACCCATTCATAGCTGTTTATACTTGATTTGAGTACCTGGGACCATCAGTGGTTTCCACATTTAAAGAAAAAGACTGATAAGCAAAGATCATAATAGCCCTCAGATTGGGTAAACAAGCACACCCCTAGTCTTTAGGTATTGCTGCTATTCATGGGGAGGTCCAGAGAACCAATGACAAGTGGGCACCCTTAGATTAAAAGACTGTGGCTCTCTGATCCTGTGCTAGAGCTTCAGACCCCCTTCTTTCATCTGCATCTCAACAGTCCATCCTCCGCGTGATAGACAGAATCATACCCCTCTGACACCAGATGTCCACATCCTAATCTTGGAGCCCGTGACTGTGTTAGATTACATGGCACAATAAAGTTGCCAATCAGCTGACCTTTCATTAGGGAGATTATCCAGTTGGATCCAATGTAATCAGAAGGATCCTCAAAAGCTGAAGGGAAGGCGAAGTATCAGGGTCAGATATGAGGAAAGCAGAGAACTGCAGCAGAAGACACCACCTGCCACTGCTGACGGAAGCTGAGAAGAGACACAGGCCAAGGAATGCAGGCAACCTCACAAAGCTGGAAAGAGCAAGGACACACATCCTCCCAATTCTCCAGGAAAGAACACAGCCCTGCTGGCATCTTAATTTTAGCCTAGTGAGAACCGTGTGAGAATTCTACCCTCTGGAACTACAAACTAATACATTTGCCTTCTTTAAACTGCTAAATTTGTGATAATTTGATACAGCAAGTTCTTATCTTGTGCCATGAAAATTGAGGACACGGACGACAAGGAGTGCATTTTAGAGAGTTTATTCAGCCATAGAAAAGCAGAAAACCTCCCTGCAGTGACAGGGAGGGGGACCTGAGTAGGTACCGCCCACATGCTCCCATCTAGGGTCCTTTTTACCAAATATAGCTCACTAAGGGGCCTCAATCTGCTGAATATACAGGTGGGAAGGCAGCTTGCTAAAGATGAACACATAGGCAGCTGAAACGTGGGACGCTCGCTAGACATTAAACCTCATAACCCAAAATGCAGCGTTCATCACCCTGCTCCCTCCTGCTCTTCTTTTTTAAAAAGATTTATTTATTTATTCATACAATAGCTGGGGTACAGGCCAGAGGTGTGGAGGGTGAGAGGATTCACAAGAGACAGAGTGGGGAACAGAAAAGGCAGATTGAAGTACACTGCTGAGGGGAGCAGCGGGTGAGTCAGGAGATGTCTGCTGTGCCATGTGGGTAGCTCCCTGGCCGGGGGTGGAACTCATGCTGCAGTGGCTGTGGATAGCTTCATAGGTTGTGTCTTAACCCCTTGTGCCACCAGGGAGGCCCCCTCCTGCTCATCCTTTTTTTTTAATATTTTAATTTATATAATTCTTACATCATTTTTCATCTTTGCACAATGTATGCATTTTCATTATGGTTATATTCCCCTTACAACTGCACCCCCCCTTATTTTGACTCTAGTCCTTTCTCCCCCCACCCCCGTAGTAGTATGTCTCTGGTTTATAGTTGCTTGTTGATTTTGATTTTTACTTTGTATTGATTAGTCTTTTTCCTGGTCTCTTATTTAAGTTTTCTAGATTCCTGCTATGAGTGAGACCATCCGGTATTTTTCTTTTTCTTTCTGACTTATTTTGCTGAGCATGATCTCTTGTAGCTCCATCCATGTTGCTGCAAACTGCATGTGTTTATCTTTTTTGATTGCTGAGTAATATTCCATTGTGTATATGTACCACATCTTCTAAGCAGTGATAGTGAAGGCAAATATAAACAGCTGGGACTACATAAAATTAAAGAGCTTCTGCACAGCAAAAGAGACAATAACAAAAACAAAGAGAAACCCCACCAACTGGGAGAACATTTTTGCACACAACACTAATGATAAAGGACTGATCACAAAAATCTACAAAGAGCTGATGAGACTCAACAAAAACAAAGAAAATAATCCAGTCAAAAAATGGGCAGAAGAGCTAAAAAGAAACTTCTCTGAAGAGGAAATGCAAATGGCCAACAGGCATGTGAAAAAATGTTCAACATCACTTGTAATCAGGGAAATGCAAATCAAAACTACCATGAGATACCATCTGACACCAGTGAGAATGGCACATATTAAAAAAACTAGCAACAACAAATGTTGGCGAGGGTGTGGAGAAAAAGGAACCCTCCTGCTCTTCTTATTGAGCATCTTTGGCCATTTCCTGCCGTTAGGCACAGGGCCTATGAATTTCCATTCTCCTATAATTTTCCTTCTGCCACTTTTATCCTCTCTGGAGTCTCTATCCTGTCTTCCTAGCCAGAGTCTGCCTCAGTATTCATAGAAAATGGATAGCTGTGACAATGAGTCAAACCCCACTGTGTATTGACCTTAGTGGAAGGTCCATAAGGATGCATTGTGAGTAAACAGCCTCTGCTTGGATCATTCTCCATGCAAAAGGACTGAGGGGCAGACTCCAGGAGTCATAGGGAAAGGTTTGTAACTCCCATTCATAGAATCCCAGATTGTGTGATTAGAGAAAAATTTCAAGTCCTACTCTAATTGCAGAGGTTAAAAATTGGTATTATGTAGGCAAATTCAGCAGTCTGACTCTTGCATGGTGGATTTTAAAAACATTGAAATAGTTGACAACATTTAAAGCTTCCACTTAAGCGTCAGTATTTCTGACTTTTCTTGGAAAGAAGAAAAGTTGCCCCTCCTGCATTTCCATGAGAGTGGAGTGGTGGTTGTCCCTTGAGACAGAGCCTGCTCAATCTGGTTATGTCTGTCCCGTACTTTGCTATCTCACATCCGCTGCTGGTACCCTTTATGTAGCCCTACAGGCCCCGAGTGTGAAATGTCTGGTACTCTGCTAGGAAATAACACAATTTTAAATCCCACTTAATTAGGGTAAGATATTAAAGGGAATCTAGCCAGATCTAATATTTTCATCATGTGTGAAAGTAAAGAGTACCTTCATTCACTGCAGGGGGAAAAAATGAAATCTCAGAGGTGAAATCGTTTTGGCCCATTCTTCCATTCCATCTAAATATTTAGCCTACATAGCGCCAAGAAACACTGATAATAGTGCCTGCTAGAGAATTTCCAGGCCTAATAGTGACTCTGATTTTGATCACCTTCACCCACTTAAGAATTTACGTAAATCAGACTTCAACAGATAAGGTGAGGATTTTTCAAAGGATGTAATTCAAGGTGGAGTTCTTTCCAGATGGTAAATGATGAGCACAAACAAAATGTCAAATGGTTCAGCAGCATTTTCATATACTCAGGGCCAAGGGAAATTCCTGTGCACTTTTATTAGATTAGCAAAATGGGAGCTCTGACATCAGTGCAACATGATCTGGTATTGCAAAACACACTTTGGAATCTTGACGCGTTAATTGTTATGTTTGGCTTTATTATCGACATATCTTTTTACTCATATCTGAATGCTGATGGTTACTGGCCAAAATTTCCCGAAAAGTGATACCTTACAAGCTCACACTTGAAACTGCTCTGAACAGTGATGGAAGGTCACAGATATGGGAACAAGAGAAGCGAGTCCGCTCACAAAAGGGTCAGTGTCCTGAGTGGCTGGGCAGGAATGCACCTTTTCCATCACAGACTCTGGTCTCCAGCACACAATGTAGTGAATAATCAGCTATGGATGGGTGAGGGAGAGGCCCAGCCGGGCTCCTGACAAGGCCTCTGTGGGTGTGATGGATGTGGAGAAACCCAACCCTTCCAAGGGGGTGGGGGGTCAGGTGGCCCCATCAAGACAAAGAGTGCAAACAATTTGGTTCTGGAAAAGAACTTCCTTTTATTCCCCCCCTCTGTTTGTGACAAAAAGTTACAGTATCCAGTCATTCCCTATTAAATTGGAAATTTGTGCAAAGACGGAAAAATGAAGCTCAAATGAAAACCTGAGTAGAAATATTCCCTGGATAGAACATACTCAAATTGTGTAAAAATTCCTGTAATGAATATATAAATACGTAAAATTTTAAAAATGGAATTCACTGCCAAGGCTGAGTCAAAAACATCTGTTTTCTGGATTAGCAAGTGTGATAGTATCCAAGTTTTTTGGGAAAAAAAAAGTCTCTCAAATCTTTCCTTTGGAGAGTGTGGATCTCCCTCTGACCCCAGGGACTAGCCAGAGCAGACAGAGAAATGACACAGAGAGTGTGCGCATGCTTGTTGTCCCAACTGGAAACACCACGCAAAATAGTTCTTTGGCCTTCTTGGTGTCTCCTTAGCTTTTCACATCTCTGAGCCGTGACTGTGTTATAGAGCAACCCCGATATTAAACGGGTTCCTGGCTGTGGGTCCTCACCCGCGCGCTTTAAAGGGACTTATGAATACTCTACTACAGACACACGCAAAAGGGTTAATAAAAGGTTTATTTACAAGAGAAAAAGAAATAAGGAAAATGTACAACTCAGGGAGAAAATAGGGAAATAAAGTCTTTAATGCGTCCTACCCGATCCGACGACCTGGAAACCCCAAAGTCACTCTCAGAGCTAGACGGACGCCGCAAGCTGGCCGAGGGCCCCAAAATGGAGAGAGCCCCCAAAGCCCACGTGTCTGCCTTTTGTATCCACCTGGCTGCTTAACCCCACCCTCAGGTCCCAGCCACCTTCCCTTTGGTGGTGATGGGATTTGGAGTTCCCAGTGTCTTTGGCTTTGACCTGGGGTGGGGGTGGAGTCCACAAAGCCTGTATGGAATTTGCTTTGGGACTGCCTTTTCCCCCTAACAATTGGATCTGGAATTATTTGAGCTTTTGATAAATACATACTATGACCCCAGCCTCACCTTACCCCCATCCCAGGCCCTAAGGAGTTTTGAGAAATATCTATAAATTTTCTTAATTGCCAGACAGTTTTTCTACTTCTAGGCAACTGGATTCCCTTAGCTGTAATGTCAGAAACTGACCTCTGACAAGGACTCGTATTTGATAACTACCAAATGTTAAAGGAGTCTTCTGTTTTCCTTGCTTCTCTTCACTCTAGGACTGGGCATTAGAGGCCTGACCTTGGAGTGGGTAACTATTTTTGTCTTGGGTCCAAGTGGGCAGAAATGTGACAATTCAGAAGGGAAAGTGAGAGAAATGATACTGTATGTATCTGCTGTGCCAGGCTCTGTGCTGAGTTTTACCTAGGTTGATATTGTCAGGTTTGTTTTGATGAGTAAGAGACTCAGAGACTTTAAATAGATTGGTAATCTAAAGCTAGTAGTGCTTAATCATATACAATGTTGTATGACAATTTTACTTCAACAACAGCAACAACAAAATAATAAATAAATAAATAAAGCCGGGAAGTGGCAGAGTGGACATTCCAAACCCAGGCTGCCTGTCTCTGAAGCTTTGCTTATTCACAAAGCCTTGCTATGAGGGAGAGACCTCTTCCTAGATCATATATCAGAGTATCTTTTGAGAACTTCTTATCACTCACATTATTCCCAGTTACAGGGAATTCCCACACAGAACTTCATGTGACAGTAAGAGTTTTGCAGGAGTAATTATTAGCACACCTCAGCGCAAAATTAATTTCCACTTTGAAACCCAGACTACATCACAGAGGGAGACTGTTGGGACAGCAGCAGAGAAGAGTGCCATATAATTTAGATCATTTGGGTCACTCACACCACCCACAATCATCAGGTTGTTCATGTGGCTGTAATGTAAGGTTCCTTTTAAGTAAGTAAGAATTTGGATTATGACAGGTTTATGGGAAAATGTCCTCAGCAGAGTTGTTTCTGAGGAGCCAGTTTCACTGGGCAGCAGAACAAGTAATATAATCAGAAAATGCAAGACTAGGCAATTAGAAAAACAATAGGATTGGGGGTGGGTGCGGGAAACCACATACCCTCTATCTTCCTGTCCCCAGCAATCCTTTGCTTGATTTTGGACTTTCTAACTTAATGGTGTACATTTTATTCCAGACATCCCTTTCTGTGTGTTTTCACAAAAGGACAGGCTGGGAACATGGGAAAGTCATATGCTCTGCAGTTAGAATACTGGTTTCAAATTACTGCACCATGTGAGACCCTGAATGATATTGGGCTAATTACCTAGCCTCTTTGGTCCTTCTCTGTACTAAGCAATGTTAATAACTCATTACTTGGATTATTGTAGTCACCTAAAAAAATAAAAACAGAAAAAGTTTCCCCTTCACCCTTCTTACTTGCTTCTTCAGAAATATTCTGATCCCAAGATCTTTACCCTTTTTTCAAGTCTCAGATATTTTAACAACCCTTTACTTTTGTGGTGGTGTTGCAGACTAGAGTATTGTATTCCACTTCTGATCTGTGTAATACTGAGGATATTATTTGAATATCTTTTTAATATTGAATAGGATATTGAATAGAAACTAAAACTGAGTTCCTATTCTCTTATCTACAAATTAGAGATAATAATTATGATGTAGTTTATTTCTAAAGCAAATTACTATTTTTAGTACCATCTTTTCTATAAATAGGATCTAGATTTTGGGATCAGAAAACTGGCAGAGATCTATCAATCTCAGGGAAGATCTATATCTGGTAAACAAATTCTTTTTTTAATAATATAATTTATTTATTTACATATATGTTTTACATGGTTGTTCATTTTTGTACAATATTTGCTTTCTCCTCACAGGTGTAGTCCCCATAGAATTCCCACCACCAATTCACCTGTGCACTGTCGCCAAAGTCACTTGTGCTCTTCCCTTCCTGTTTTGATCCCTGCAGAATGTCTCAGATTTATAGTTGTCTAACAAAGTCTGAGATCTAAGATAGAAATAATAATATTATTCATCTTCACTAGCAACTGCTTTGTTATAAACATAAATAATGAACAAAAAAATGGAAAAGGAAGTCTTAAGATAGAGAATCAAGAAGAAAAAGTCATTTGTCTCATTTCCCACTTGAGCTGCTGGTGATAACTGATATCTAGAGAATTGGTGACCATCTTGAATCTATAAGGCAACAGTCACCATGCATTAGATGGTGGGAAGAATGGCAGGAAAAGTTTGTATGGTCCTGGGTAACACTGTGGAATTTCTGAATGAGTCTGTGGCTGTGCATCTTCATATGTCTGACATATGAGATAGTTAATGCTTAAGCTGCTTAAGACAAATATTCTTTTACCTGCAGATAAAAGATTTGCTGATTCTATGATGTGTGATTCTGAGAACCACTCTGTGGATTCTAAGTAACATACATAAAACATCTAGAAAGAGCCTGTCATTTCATAAACACCTGGCAGTTATATTGCTTATAATTGTTATAGTTGTTAAGTTCTCCAGGGAAGTAGTGGTGTTTTTGTCAAATGAAAACTTCCTCTAAACACTTACTCAAGGTGGTATAGAAGACATTCAAACAATACTCGAACCTACTCAGGATCTTTAAATCCCATCACATTGAGATTCCTTGACATTTTATCAATAAGCATATTATAAAACTAATTAAATTAGAAGACGCTGCAACTCAGACAAAAAGAAACAGTATTTGTTCTTATTACTAAGGATCGGGCAATTTTACTTAACCACAAGTAAAGTGCTTTTTCTTCCAAATTCCTCTTTTCTCTTCCGTTGACTGTGTGAGCTCATTTGACTTATCTTTTTGACCTGAATTGAATTTCAAATCTGTCAGTGTCACTGAGTTTTTGGATAAACAAGTTGCAAGGGAAAGAAAATTGGAACTGAGTCTCAATTGCCATTTGTTGAATGAGGGTTATAAATTGTCTAGAAAGTAGAGAAAACTGAACTGAAAATGCTGTGAGCAAAAATGCTTCTTTTAGAAACACAATCAACAGTTCTAGAAGTCTTGTGTTTAATCCTGGGAACTAAGGTCAAATAAGTCAGAGCCCTTTCATTACAGGGCTTACAGACAACCCAGTAGAGAAAGACACATGTCCAAGTATATGCAAAAAACTATGAATTTGCCAAAAGGAGAGCTGTCTGAATATATTTATTAAGCATATGAATGTAGTCTTCTTGCCAAAAATAATTCAATATGATGAAAATCTACTCAGGCATTGTCTGCAATAACACAGTAGAGGATGAGACACAAATATTTGGTGGTTGTAACTCATACCAACCAGATTCCCCCAAATTCACATTTGGTCTATAAGATCCTCCCCATCCACTCCATGCCTTGTTCTATGGATTCAGGTCCGGTGTATGATTTCCAGCATTCAACTTGTTCTGTAGGGTTTGCCCTATAATTTCAACAATTAAGTTTTTCAGCCCAGCTAAATTCTGGCCAACACACTGAAATATAAGAGGTAAAATAAACTAAAATTCTGCTGACTTTGGATTCAAGAATCAAATTTTAACATAATCAATTTAAAATTATTTGAAGAATGTAATTACCTAAGTGAAGATTCTGTTTCTAGTAGATAAGGATTTGTATTTCATACATTTCCATCCCTTTATACAGCCTATACAATTACTATGCATGCCTTATTTGATGACTTAATAAGATGTGTCCAAAATAATGTAGAACTAACTCCTCGGAAAATAATATCATCTACTTCTCAAATCAATATTTTTATATTGTAACAATTTTAGTAAGTTTTTAAACTGATAATCTCTCAAGTTATTACTCTCATATGAATATGTTAATTGAGTCTCATAGTGGCAAAGACTGGATCTCACCTTTGCTCCTTGATCTAAGGGAGAGAACAGCACATCAACCAGAGATCTCTGATGCTGAGTTGCATGCAACGATGTACAGGTGAGTTTGTTCTTTGTGGGGATAAAAAGGGTCATAAAGATTTTTATGGGTTAAAGAGACTGACTGTGACTAAGATCAATAGATCTTCAACAAATTCTTCCTATCCCAGGATCTATGTATCTGCTTTGAAAGACCTGACTTGAATAACCTTTCTGAGACTCTTAATACCATCTATGTTAAGGTTGCTCCATTTTTGCAATTAGATCTCAATTTTAATGATGCTGTCTCTTCAGTGAGGACTTTGCTTACTACTAAAGCTAAGTGGTCTTCACCTCAGGCACTTTCCAATCCATTACACTCATTTATATTTTTACTAGCATTTACATTATTATCTGAAAATTTTTCTCTCCTTTCTTTGTATATTTTACTTTCCTTTAAGTAGATGGTAGGTTCCATGAAGGCCAGACCTTGTCTGAACTCAAGGTCTGTAACCCGCTGAATTCTAGAGGATAGTGTAATGACTTGCATTCAAATTACATTTCTTGTTTGAATGAATGAATGAGCCCAAACCATGTAAGAAACAAGAATCCAGATCTTTTGCAATCACTTGTAGCACAGTTTTCCCAACCAAATGTCCAAGACCATGAAATTCTCTGAATAATATCTGATTCTGTTTTATTTGCATAAACCTTGATATAAGAGTTTTGGTCCATAATATTCTATTGAGTAATTGTTAGAAGGTTTTATATTTGAGTCAGGTTTTGGGGCACCATGTAGCTATAGTATTGAGATTCTATTTCTAATTCTTCCTGTAATTTTAAAGTTCCCCCAAATTCCCTACTCAGCAGCTCTACATCAAGTGATGGAGAAGCCATTTGGTATCTGAAGAAAAAAAAACTTAAATAGCTTTGTTTCACGGCCTTCCTTGGTGGTGCAGGCAGTTGACCCCAGTGCTGTGAAGCTGTCTGCAGCCTCTGCAGCACCGTTTCTATCCCGGCCAGCCAGAGAGGGTCCCACATGGTGCGGCAGACTTCTCCTGCTGCGCCCGCTGCTCCCCTCAGCAGTGTATTTCGTCAGTCTGCTTGTTCTGTTCCCCACTATGTCTCTGGTCAATCTTCTCACCCTCCTGCACATCTGGCCTGTACCCTGGTTCTTGTATAAATAAATAAATAAATCTTAAAAAAAATAAATCTCTTTAAAAAATAATTTATAAAAAAATAGCTTTGTCTCAAACATGTTTGCCCATTCCTTCATTGTTAATTTATAAGTAATTTTGTTTTGGGTGCATCTTCTATAAGACAAACAGATATATAATGGAAGTGTGTTGATTGAGTCACTTTGATAATTTTTTGTTTTTTAAAGATTTTATTCATTTATTTTTGCATAGAAGAAGTGGGGTGCAAGTCAGAGGTGCAAGGGGGTGAGAGGACTCACCAGAGACTGAGTGGGGAGCAGAACAGTTGGATCACCTGAAATACACTGCTGGGGGGAGGTTTGCTGCCCCATGTGGGCTTGCTCCCTGGCCCAGAGATCAAGAGGTGGGCCTTCACGGTGGTAGTGCTGAGACTGTACCCCTATGCCACCAGGGAGGCCCTGTGTGTTTTTTTTTTTTTTTAATTTATTATACTACTATATATCTCTTCTATTCATTTTTTTTCTTTCTGTTTAATGTGCTTCACTAACTCTCATTTTTAAAATCCCACCATTTTATTCTATTAGCAGTTAACATTTATCTGAAATATAAAATATTTTCATGAATAAAATTGTAAATAACATCTATCCAGTTCTTTGGGAATATAACCAAGAGTGAATCATATAGTAATTCTATATTTAACTCTTTGAAGAACCACTATACTTTTCTACAATGACTGAACCATTTTACATTTCCACCAGCAGTGTATGAGGGTTTCAGTTTGTATACAACTTGACATCACTTCTCAGTTTTTTGGCTAAGACCAAGTGTATACAACTTGGCAATATTTGTTATTTTCATTTTCTTTTTGATGATCCTAGCCAGCCTCGTAGATGTGAATTGGCGCCTCATTGGGTGTTTTGCTTTGAATTTCCTTAATTAGAATATCTTTTCATGAACATGTTAGTCCTATGTATATTTGTGTGTGTGTGTGTGTGCATAGAAATGTGTGTTTAAGTCTTTTAGCTAATTTTAAAATTGAGTTGCTTTTTGTTGTTCAGCTGTAAGAGTTCTCTATAAATTCTGAACACAAGACCCTTGCACCTAGATTTAGAAATGTTTTCTCCCATTCTTTGAATTATCTTTTCAATTTTTTGATGTTATCACTTGTAGCACAGTTTTTAATTTTAATTAAATAAAATTTATCTATTTTTTCTTACTTGCTTTTCCTTTTAATCTCATATTTAAGAATCCATTGTTAAAATCATGAAGATGTACTCCTATGTTTTCTTCTAAAAGTTTGAAAATAGGTACTCAAACAAATATATATTGATTCATTTTTATAGCATCACTCACAAAAGATAAAAAACAGCACAAACAACTATCAATGAATGAATGAATAGACAAAAATATGGTATAAATATACAATGGAATATTAGTCATTAAAAAGGATACCCTGATACATGCTACAAGAGTAACCTTGAAAACATTATGCTAAGTGACAGAATACAGTCACAAAAGGAATGATATAATTCCTCTTTTCACTGTACTCATTATCGTGAAATGTCTAGATGAGATAAATCCATTGAGATAGAATGCAGATTATGATTGCCAGACCCTGGGAGAAAGTCAAATGGATGTTGGGCTTCCTTTTAGGGTGATAACATTATTTTGGAACTAGAGAGAGATGATAATTGTGCAAATTTGTAACTGCACTAAATACCACTAAATTGCACACTTTAAAATGGTTAAATTTATGACGTGAATTTCACCTAAAAAAAATTGTAAGACCACAGTCACAATAAGATCTCTTTATTTGCTCTCTGAAAGATGATAAATTTGATTCGTTTTTCTTTCCTCAAAAAACTTTCTCTTAATTTTCACTGATACTATTTAAGATTTTAGACATGGTTTTTAGTTATCTTATATTGCATTAGTAATATTTCCTTTTAAGACTTTGTGTTGACATTCACCTTATGCTTCATATCTATATTAACTATAAATATCTAAACTAATTTATAAATTTTCTGATTTGCTTTATTCATGGTGGTATCCTCAGGAATCAGTGAAAAGAAACTTGTAAACACTAAGCCCAATGCCTAAACCTTAGGAAACGATAACTGTTGGTCATTAACACATGGCCATATCTAATAATACAGATATTTCTTCAGTTTAATGAACTTTTCTTCTATCATATCTTTGTTTCTTTCCCCCCCTGCTTGTGTTTATCCTGATAATATCAATAGTTCTCTTTTCCAATGGGTCTGTACCTTTTTTGCCCTTCTAATTTCTGGGGGAATAACTTACTTTTTCATTTTAATGTAAACATACGGTTTTACAAATCAAAAGCTTCAAACTCTTGAAAAAACTGTACTGTGATTGTGTCCCATACATCATCATTGCCTATTGTTTCCAAAGGGCTCTTCAAAATCTTATCTTTTATTATGGTATTACCTTAATATTTCTAAATAATATTTCTAAATAACATGTTTATAAAATTTTCACTATTGTATATACATTCAAATAAGTAACAATCACTTAATTCAAAAGTTAGATAAATACAAATTTCTCTAATAGAAGTTTTTCTTACACAAATTTTCTCTTCCATTCCACTCCCATCTGCCCATTACTGCCTATTAGCACAACTCCTAATATTTAATAACTTTTATTATATTTACGCAAACTTCCAGAGTTTTTTCATGTAAACAGAAACAAGTATAATATACTGCATTTGTTTTTCTCTAAGAGTTCCTTAAAGTGTGTTTGTGCATAGCTATTTCCCTTAGTTACAATATACTGTCAGCTTCTCACTAATTTTTCAGTGCATTAAATTATAAAATTATGTTTTTTAACCTCTATTTGTATCTCAGCTTGCATTCTTCCTTCTTTGTCTAGTCTATTTTTAATACTTTCTTAAATCCTAAAAAAATATGAGAAATAGGCTTTAGTAAGTTTATTTCTTTACATGTTTCATGTAATTTTGTTTCCCAAGTGGACATTATTTCTTAATGTAAAGTCTTTAAAGATAGTTTTAAATTTCTGTGCCTTTTAATAAATTTGGTAATTTGTATGCATTTGCTCATGCCTTCAAAGGAAATCATATTTTGTTTCTTTGGAAAAGTAAAGAAGATTTTCTTATGCAAGAGTATTAAGTAAAAAAGAGAAGAGAAAACACTATATTTTTCCAAATTTTATTTTGCTAATACAGAAGCTCAGAAAATGAGAAGAAATAAGGTCAGAGTTGAGTCAGAGACATGAAAAAGTTCTTTTCCCTATTTGACATGGTTTTTCAGCAGAGACCAAGACACCCACATCTGCTTGGCATACATGCCCCCTTGAGTTAATCGGCCATTGTCTACTGTTTTCAGACATCAGGAGAAGTGGGAGAAATGTGCTTGTGGTGTTTCTCTAAGGAGCCTTCAGTGCCTATGGCAAGGAACTCTTCTTCAAAAGATGTGTCCTGGACTGGTCTGAGCTTCAGCATTTGAAGGTGGGAGGGATTCTGTTGAATGTTATTTTCTCATGCAGAAAATTTTGGATTGCTGAACCTTTCCTTTAGTTCATCCTATTACCATATTATCCTGCAGAAGTTCCTCAATATCTCTAGTCTTGTATGACATTATTTAATCATTTCTTGTACACATTTTTTCCTTCTCCAAATTTGCATTGTTTGGACAGTTTTAAGGTAACCTTCATGAGAGATAGGATATATTTTCCACACATTTCACGTCGACCCCATAATTATTTCTTACCTTTTCCCACCTAGAAGTAGATCATTTAGAACATGCAAAGCAAAAATTTAAGCTTCTGTACTGACATCATGAGGGGCAACTATGATGTCCCACAAAAAGTTCCTGAATGGCCACATTGTGGTCAGGGTGTGGCTGTTTCCTTAACCCCTAGAGACTCTCCCTACCTTACAATGGTTACACTTACTATTTTTTAACTTTATAATGGTGCAAAGTCAATGCACATTCATTAGAAACTGTACTTTAAATTTTGATATTTTTCCAGGCTAGCAATATGCATTCTGATACTTTCTTGTGATATTGGGTAGTGGCAGTGAGCTATAGCTCCCGGTCAGCCAGGTTTTCATAAGGGTAAACAACCTTCTGTTAGTTATTCTCAAGACTCATCAGAGGAGGGAAAAATGGATGACCTTGTTGCTATAGCATCCCATAATCAAGCAATTAATTATAACCTGGTGGGTTAAACATTTGTCAGGCCCAGTGTGCTTTTAGCTATGTACATTGTAGTGAGAACCCATAAAAACTTTCTGATTTTCACTTAGGCAAATCATATTCACTACTTTTGAGTATTCAGTAAATTACTTGATATAGTCAGCACCTTGTTATAAGGCAGGCTTTGTTTTAGGTGATTTTGCCCAACTATAGACTAATGTAAGTGTTGTGAACGTAGTTAAGGTAGCCAAGGCTAAGCTATGATGTTTGGTGTATTAAATATACTTTCAACTTATGATATTTTCAACTCATGATGAGTTTATGGTGATGATACCACATTATAAGTCAAGGAAGATATATGTCTAATTCATAGAAAAAGGAGCTTAATTTATTTGCAACAGACCCCTTAAGAACATATGTTATTATTCATTGATTTTCTCCACTTCCTCCATTAAATAACTTCAAATTTCTTCTGAGTCTCTCTTTACTTAGCACCACTGTCCTACTTATTGTATCACTCCAATACTTGATGTACAGTTTTATTCACCCCTTGAATACTTATTGAGAACCAGGAATAGAACTACTTGTTGGAAAGTGAATGATGAGACAGTTATTCTTGCCCCGGGAAACCCACAGGCTTGGTTTCAGATGTTAAAAAGTTTTTGGGTATTAAGAACATCTAGAAATAGGAGTGACAAGGAAGATCAGAATGTATATGTCTCAAGCTTCTGCAATTATTTTATTACGCAGTCTAATTTTCTACCAATAATATGATAGCTGTGATTTCTATTTTTAATGTTTATTATATTTTAAACATTTAGCCAAATTCTATACCAAGTTTAATACACATCAACTTATCTAGTCCATTTGTAATCACATTTTGAAATATTCCTGTGATTATCACATTTTTAGAAGGAAAAAAATGAAACATGGGGAGGTTAAGTAAGCTGTTCAAAGTGACATGAGTATGTCATTGAGTGTGCTGAGGTTGGGGCTTAGACCATGCAGCTTGTTTGTAGAGTCCATACTTTTAGCCATCTGGCTCTTTAGATGTAGGGGACAGGTATAAAAATAAGCTACTTTTAAAAAATGTCAGGTAATCTTGAACTTAAGAATTAGAAATTGCCTCAGATATTATACTATATCAAAGTATATTTCTTGATTTTATAGGATATCTGTAATCACTGAAATAATTTCCCTGAACCAAGAGGAGTTGTTAGCTCTATGCAGTAAGCTACCTTACATACAAAAGGGGAGCTATTGTTTGAAATATTCCTTCTATCAAAAAAAATTGATGTCTCTAATACTTGATGGCAACATAGCTCTTGATAACAAATTATTTTGCTGCAATAAAAAGACAATTTGGCAAAGGGTTATGTAGACACTGAAACCAGTATAGGGGTGGTGTGACTCAAGCGATGGGTCATGATGTAAGAGGAGTCTCCATGGCTCTCGGCTGGGAGATGCAGCAGTACTTGCCCTGAGCATCTGTGTTCCAATGCTAGAAGGTTTGACCCTCATGGGGTTTTATTTTTGAAACTGGTACAATTTTGAAAATGGGAAAATCAGTTTTGAGACCCCAGAATCCTAAAAGAGAGTTAATCTGGGTCAGTAGATGGATTCATATGCAGATTTGTGAGACTCATCAAGTTTGGAGACACTTAGACTTCTTGAACTGGTGGAGATCTTTGTTTCAGATCTTTGATACCTTCAGTTCCTGCCTTCCTTAATTCTCCTACTCCTTGTTTGAATCATTGATTGCTGCTGCCTGACCACTGCCACTGCCTCTTGCTTTTTTCCACATCACCTGCTGATAGGTGCCACTGGCCTGTGCCCGGCACCTCTGAAAGAGCCATACATTGTGCCTGATCAACTGGCACCACCTCTGAAAGAACAATCTGCCAGCGTCTGATCCTCCAGCACCACCTCAAAGAGCTGTCTAGTACTGCTGGATTCTCACTGCTGCCTACTGACTGGTGCTGACCAATGCTGCTTACTTGTGTTTGACCATTTCTAAGAGCTATCTCCTGCTTCTAATTTTCCAGTACCACCACCTGACTGTTGCTTGTGCCTCCAGCATGACTGGCACTACCTCTTGGTATTGCGGGCTCTGGTACTGACTATTTGACTTCTGGATAGGTGCCCTAGGCTGCTGTGGTGCTACCTCCAGCTGCCACGGTGAGTTAGGTCCTAGTCCAATACTTATTGGTGTGTCACCAGCTCCAGGCTCTCATGAAAGGACAACACCATTTCACACAAACAGCTTTTGGTTTAGGCTGTAGACAGTACCTGGGGTAGGACAGACTGTCATTTGTGGCTTCAGAAACTCTTTCCATTTTCCCTATTTCTCCCATTTTCTCCCCTGTAAATAAACTCTGTTGTGCTCTGAATCTGCGGCATCTTGCAGATGTAAGAGAACAGATAAGGACCCACAAACCACAGCAGTCCCTAGTTTTGCAGAGTTTCAATGAGAGTAAAAATGTCCTTTCAGATCAAAGCGAGTATCTTCTGAGTGACATTCAAAGAGCCATCCTTTGTAAAGTGACTACTGTTCATCAGCATAACTCTTCTCAGGACATCATATTGGAGCGAGCTGGGTGCCTGGAATGTTGTGTTTAACTTTCCTACTTCTATTTGATGATCAACTACCTTGTGTTTAAGCATAGCAGACACAGAGCTCGTGTTAGGTCCAGGTTGTAACTTGTTGAATGAATATCAATGATTTGAAAATTGGGTGAGTGCATGGACTCTTCTCCTCCCTTCCCTCTCCTTCCTGCCTTTCCCCTGTCTCCCCTCCTCCATCACTCTTTTTTTGCTCACAATCAAGATTAAATCCTCTGAGTCAATAAAGCATTGCTTATTGATTTTAAAAATAGGTATTCTTGGGCCTCCTCTGGTGGCGCAGCAGTTGAGCGCTGGGCTGCAAAGCTGCCCGCAGCCTCTTCAGGGCTGGTTCAATCCCCGGCCCGGGTGAGTGTCCCACATGGCGCACAGACCTCTCCTGCCGCTTGCTGCTCCCCTCAGCAGTGTATTTCATCGGTCTGCCTATTCTGTTGCCTGCTCTGGCTCTGGTGAATTCTCTCACCTCTCTGCACTTCCGACTGCACCCAGTCTTGTATAAATCAATCAATCAATCAATCTTTAAAAAAATAAAAAAATAAAAATAGGTATTCTTGAAGTACTTCAGGACTGCTAATTAAGTAGCATGAAAATTCTACCCAGATATGTGGATCATCTAAGTGGGAAGGTATTTTTTGGTTTTCTGTTATTTTCCTTTGAGCACTCAAATATTGTGGTCTTCCCCTGTCTTCTAAAAACTCTTGCTGTTTTCCAAACTTGCCTGCAATTTAGAATCACTTCAAAAATTAAACAAGCAAACAAACAAAAATCTGATGCCTCTGGTATAGATTCCAGTTTAATTGGGATGGGGTGTGACCTGAGATCGGGATTTTAAAACCCCCAAAGTGATTCTAATGTATAGCAAAGTATGAGAACCATTGGGAATTATTTTTAAGTCCTCACTCTGATGAGGCACCAGCTGCAGGCATGTTTTGCACAACATGTTTGTTGAATATAAACATCTCAGTGCAAACTATTGCACCCAAGAACCCTGGGCTGCTTGTGAACAATCTTTGGAAAAGTTTGATTTTATAAATTGATAATACATTTAATGCCAGGGGCTCCATATGGCTCCTGTTATTTTGAGGGATTATATACAGTCGCCTTGCCCAAGGATGGAAAGAAAAATAACAGATGTGGATAAATTTTATCACCTTATAGTGAACAATAATAGAAAAATAAAAAATGAAGGGGGCAGAGAGAGAAAAATAAAGCACATGAAAGTAACACTCAAATCAATTATTCTAGGTTGTGTCTTTTGGTTTTTAAAATCCAATTAGATAATAGATCAGAAGTAACTGTCATACCATTTCTAAGGAAGACAATCTCTACAGTGACAAGAACCAATATTAGACTTTTTGTTGTAAATATAGTACACTTAGTCAAATTATTAATAATAATGATAACTAAAATTTACATGGAGATAACTAACTACATGTCAACACCATGCAGAGTTTTACCTGTACTAACTTATTTAAACCTCACTAAAATCCTGTGGTAAATATTATTACTATTCTTATTTTAGAGATGAAAACTTGAGATCCAGAGAATTTAAATAGTTTGTCTAAAGTGACATGACTATTATGTGGTAGAGTGACGAATTGAGTCAAAGGTGCAGCTTCAGATGCCATTCAAAGGTCACATAGAAGTGCTGGTGATGACCTGGTGTCAGACCTTTCCCAGAGAGAAGACAGGCCTGTCCATGGAAGGAAGCATTGCAAATCTGCAGGAACTCCCTAGGGAGTGGGCCACCAAGATTTAGGATAACTTGGAAATAATGGACTGGTAATAATCCCAGGACTTGATGTGTGTAACATGCTAAACACTGAATGAAATATGGGTTAGATTACCAGCTTTTCTACTTTTTAGCAGTGGGATCTTTCAACTCTGAAGTTCTGCCTAAGGAGACAACATAGCAGCCTTTCGGTAAGCTCCCTCAGGGGAGTTTTTAAGTTTTTAAAATCTAGCTTATTTTATTTTATTTATTATTATTATTTTTTAAAACAACAGAAATTTATTGTCACAGTTCAGAAGGCCAAAAGTCCAACATCAAGGTCTTTACATGCTTTCTCTGGAGTCTACATGCTCTCTCTGAAAGAGAAAACAGGTTCTCTCTGTAGGGGAACCTTCCCTGCTTCTTCCTAACTTATGGCCTTAAGTGTTCCTTGCCTTGTAGATACCTCACCCCAACTCTCCTCTTCACATAATATACTCCTTATGCATCTCCTGCATCTGTCTTTTCTCTTTTGTAAAGGTACCAGCCATATTGGAGTGAAATCAGCCGTCTTCATTTGATTAAACCTGGAAAGACTATTTCCAAATATGGTCATATTTGCATATTGTGGGGGTAGGACTTGAACATGTTTTCTTTTGTTTTGTTTTCCCTTGGAGGGGGACACAATTCAAGCTACAACAGAATTCAAAATGCTTCTTGTATGAAAGCAATTTACAGAGTACAATAAAAATTTCAATGAAATTCTTCAGAGAAATAGAACAAATATTGATGAAATTCATATGGAGCCACCAAAAACCCCAAATAACCAAAGCACTTCTGAAAAAAAAAAAAAAGAGAGATGGGAGTGGAGGCATCACACTTCCAGACTTTAAACTATACTACAAAGCCATAATCATCAAAACTGCATGGTATTGGAACAAGAACAGGCACATGGGCCAGTGGAACTGAATAGAAAATCCAGAAATAAACCCACAGATTTACAGTCAACTAATCTTTGATAAAGTAGCAAAGAGTATGCAATGGAGTAAGGAAATTAGTTCAATAAAGGGTGCTGGGAAAACTGGGTAGCTACATGCAAAAGAATGAAGCTTGACTACTACCTCACACCATGAACAAAACCCAACTCAAAATAGATTAAAGAACTAGATATAAGACCTGAAACCACAAAATATATAGAAGGAAATATAGGCAAAACAACACATGACATACACTTCAGTAACATCTTTAAAGACTCATCACCCAAAGCAGTGATAGTGAAGGCAAAATTTTTATTTGCCTTTTCAGATAACCTTTGTCTTTTTTAAGTCTCCTCATAGTATATTTGGTATTCATAAATTTGTTATTTATATTTTACTTTGTATGTTATTAAGTTCAGTTCATTTATCTACTTTCTGATTGACCTACTAGCTTTAGAGCACACATATAACAAAAACTGAAGAGACTTCCTCTCACATTACCCTCTTGGCAAAATCCTCATCTCAGCTTAAGCACATCAGGCAAATTTTGTCTCACATATTAATAGGCCTCAGGGAATTTCTTGCAGAGCAATAAAGTACAGTATCATAATGCTCATTAAGTATTATCACTCCAGCAGAAGTCAAGACACATGAGAATTGCACACAGGACTGCTCTAAGATGAAAAATCTGCCTAGCATCATGTCCCCACTTGGGATGGGGTAAGGGTTGGCGGGGAGGCAGGTGGCAACTTGTTTATGTAGATCAGGTCATGGTCAGTCCCAGGGAAACAGTCCTGGGCTGGGTCAGCTTAGAATTCAGATTGGAAGCCGGTGCATTTACAAATAAATTATAATGAACCCTACACTCTATACTGTTTTATGTCAGAGCAAGCACACAGACAGCCATTGCTCCAATAATTTGGCAAGTGGAGAACTGGATTGTCAGAGACCAGTGTGATCAAAAAAGTCTTTGTGATGTTGGTGGGATATCTTGAATGGAATAATTGTTAACTGAATTCTGAATTTTTTTCCAGGAACACTAAGAAAATAGTCCCTATTCCCATAGCATGAATACCTATGCTTTTTTCTCAGACTGTCTGATTCCTTCCCACAGATCTTTGTGGGATGATATTCCATGGCCTTCTGGCACTGTTTCTTTCTTTTTTTTTTTTAAAGATTTATTTATTTATTTATACAAGCACTGAGTACAGTCAGAAGTGCGGGAGGGTGAGAGAATTCACCAGAACCAGAGTGGGGAACAGAACAGGCAGACTGACAAAATACACTGCTGAGGAGAGCAGTGAGCATGGCAGAAGAGGTCTGTCACACCATGTGGGAACCTCACTGGCGGCCAGGGATCGAACCAGCACTGCAGAGGCTGCGGGCAGCTTCGCAGCCCAGCGCTGAACCGCTGCCCCACCAGGGGAGGCCCACTAACTGTTTCTTTCTTTCTTTTTTTTTTTTTATAGAGGCATGTTTTATTATTTGTTTGTTTGTTTGTTTGTTTTTGTTTGTTTATACATGCACTGGGTGGTACAGTCAGAAGCACAGGAGGGTGAGAGAATTCACCAGAGGCAGAGCGGGGAGCAGAGCAGGCAGAAGGACCAAAGTACACTGCTGAGGGGAGCAGTGGGCGGCAGGAGAGGTCTGCGCGCCCCACTAACTGTTTCTTAACACAATATTGAGTCACTATTATTTGTATTCTTAGAGCTAAGTCTTGTGGAAAGATTATAAATATAATTTTTTTCCTATGCAGGTTAAAGAGTTTGCACTTGATTCTTTGTGTAGAGAGATAGATTGAAGGGTTCGGCACAGACAAAGACTATACATTCTGTGCCATTAAACCAAGATAACAAAAAACATGCCATGTGACCTGCACCCCACAATAGGATCCTGTGTTTGCCTATTCCTGGCAAACATCTTAGACAGGCCAAAGGTGCCCCTGTGTCTTTTGTATTCATCACAGTTAATACAGTCCTCTTCAAAGAGGTCCTAGTTTCATGGAGAAGTCTTAAAAACCAAAACATCCAGTAATGACTGTTTTAATTGAATTTGCATAAATTTCCTCTTAACATATATGTGACATAAAACTTTCTGTAATGATTATTCAGACAGAAGCGCTATGGATAATGGGATCCCACAAATACCATTTGCAATGATACTAAATCTGTCTTGATGAATTACAGTATCCAGGAATGCCTACCCTGGTCAACCTTTACAAATCCCCCTGCGTTTAAATGTGCAGAACTAGAATGACAGTAGAGCCAGAAATAAAACCAATATTACAAGTAGAAAAGACTAGTAATTTAGACTATCATAATTTAGAGGCTGGGATTTCTTCACAGTGCTGTGCTTAACCCCTTACACTAATCATTCAGATTAGTGAAATACAGCTAAACTATTCTAGGGAAAAAAATCATATTGCCTAAGCTAAAAGCTGTAATTATTTTATTATACTTTTTATGTAAAAATAGATGACATTTATTGAATGAAGCAATGTGCTAACTCTTTTGTACAAATTGTTTCACTGAAGACTTGTAACAACCACACAATATAGGCATGGCCATTATCCTTATTCTATAGAGAAGGAAACTAATGCTTACTAACTTCAAGTTCAGCATGGTTGACAGGGTAGAATTCCAATTTAAATCAGGGAAGTTATTTTTCCCTGCCCGGCCCTGCTCCATTACACACTGTACTTGTGAAGCTACACCCTGTGAATCATAGATGTAGATGCTGTCAGTCAGAAAGTGCCTGAATTTTTAGCTATATTATTTGACAGTAAGCAGGTTGTCTTTATAGCAGAGCTGCTGAAAGAAAATAACACACATTAACTGAAAGCTGGTTTTCCTTTTCTTACAGATAGCCATAGAAACTAAAAACTATGTCTTTTCTCTCAATAAAAGTATATAAGCCCAATTGGGCAAAACCTAAGTGCCTATCAACAGATGAGAGGATAAAGAGGAGATGGCATATGTACACATTGGAACACTATTCATCTATGAAAAATATGAAATCCTGCCATTTGTGATAACATGGATGGACCTAGAGGGAATTATGTTTAGTGAAATAAGTCAGATGGAGAAAAATAAACACTGCATGATTTCATTCATAAGTGGTATGTGAGAAAAGAAAAAAAGCATGTGAACTAAATAAAACAAAGGTAAACTTTTGAACTATTAGAAAATTTAGTGGTTACCAAAGGGGAAGAGGGAGGGAGTTGGGCAAATCCAGACAAAGTGGACAGCAGTGTGATGAAGGATAGAACTGGAATTTTAGTGGTGAATTTAAAGCAATAAATGCACATGTCAATTTTCAGTGATGCACATGTGAAATTTATACGGTATTTTTTTTAAAGATTTTTTTGTTTATGCATACAAGAACTGGGATACAAGCCAGAGGTAAGGGGGTGAGAGGACTCACCAGAGACAGAGTGGAGAACAGAACAGGCAGACTGACTAAAATACACTGCTGAGGGGAGCAGTGGGGAGAAAGGAGAGGTCTGCTGCACCATGTGTGTAGCTCCCTGGCCGGGGATCAAACTCATGCTACAGAGGCTGGGATTTCTTCACAGTGCTGTGCTTAACTCCTTGCACCACCAGAGAGGCCCTATACAGTGTTTCAATGTGATGTTACTTCAATATAAAAATTAATAATATATAAACCTAAGTAATAATAAGATAGATGGCTACATCTGTCTGTATCTCTCTCTATATATTTATGTGCAGTTGACTTACACAATGTGTGCATATATATATACATATACACATATAGTTTTGTAGTATAGAAAAATTGTTAAGAAAAATGTGTGTGCATATATGTATATCTCTATTGTCAGCTACTTTTTTTTTCAAACTTTTACAATGCCTCAGAAACTTCAAAATACAATTTTAAAGATAATATTGCAAAACCCCAACAGTTTCTCTATGTTTATATGTATATATATGTACGCACGCAAACACATATGTGCATGCACAGTGCGTGTTCTGATTCACTGGGAAGGGAAGGCAAAGTTTCATTTGTGTGTTCATGTCAGCACATGCCTGAGACTACTCCCCATCTGTTCAGAAGAGACCTCATCGCTAAACCGTCCTTCTCTATCTCCTAGAATGAAACGAATCTCTCTGAGCACATTGCTTGCCTCTCGGGGCAGACCTTCTTCCCTGCCGTCTTATATGAAGAGCCCCTCAGCTAATATGTCAATATTTGAAATATTCTTTCAAGTAAACCCTCTTCTGGACAATAAGCATCAGTTTTTCTCACTACTGATTCCCCTTTTAAATGGCATCTTTATCAAAACACCTTTATCTCACCTTTATCTCTACAGAATGAGAGATAAGAGGGAAATGGGCATATCATTCCCTATCTTTATTTACTGTGTTTTAATGTATTTTCAGGCAAGTTTGTTCAACATATGATTTCCCCTAAGGTGAGAGACTAGCAGACTGGGAAAAATGTCATTTTTCAGTCAATAGAAATTGAGGTAAATCAATCTGGTGCCCACATGCTTCATAGACGCTGGCAGCCAGCCAGAGTTCAGGTCTCAATTAAGCAGATTAGGCTAAAGAAAGCACAAATGCAAACCCAGGCAAATTACCAAAACCTGCTCTCATTCTAACATTCCAGAACAATGGATTTCTGAACATAAACTGTCTTCTTAAACTATTATGGATCAAGACTGAGAATAGAAAAGCATCTGACCAGCTCCAAATCTATCTGCTTGAGTTTCAGATTCAAGGCCCCATCTGAGGCTTTTCTCTGCATTCTAGACAGAAGGGCCTCTGGGACTACACACACACACACACACACACACACACACACACACACACTACAGATCTGCCCTGTCAAAGGCACACTTACTCTGCTGACCTCATTAGAATTATCACATCACACAATGGTTTCTTTCTAAATAAACAGATGAGGAAAGCTGACCAATAAGGTTCTTATAGAACAGACCAGGCCAAATTCAATCAGCAGCCGCTGAATGCAGACAAGTGACCTGACTTCTGTGCAGTCTGGCTTTGGGGCAATATCATCCATCCTGTGCTCAGGCCCCATAATTGCATCTCATTCCTGATTCCTGCAAAATAATGAGCCTCTCCTCCCAAAGCTTGCAGAAAATATGGGGAGGAAGTTGCAGATCTGAGCTAACTGGCCCAGGAATTCTAACCAGATGATGGAAAATATTTCATCAAAGTAAGAGTTCTTTGAATTTTTAAGTCTTATATAATCTAATAAAGAATTTTTTCAAGATAGAGTCCAATATGAGGCCAGCCAAACTATTCACCATTATTTCAAAATCATTTTGCCAATGCTCTCAATGTGACTTATCCAGAGAAAAATCCAAAATATAACATTCCTTCTTAGTCTTCCCCCTACTTCTACTTTTGGCAAGGATATAGAAAACTTTTCCCCTTAAGCAAAACAGTGAATGGCAGGAGGAAAACATGTCTATAAAAATTGCATTGTGTTTTCAACTTTCTTAAATAAAGAAAAAAAAGTGATTTTGAGAAGTCTATTAAGCTACCATTGGTTTTGGGGTCTTGGCTCATTGTCTAGCTCCCTAAGTCAGTGGCCTCTTTGATTTTTTTTTATTATTTTATATTTTGTTTTCAGCTCTTGTCCACAATAGGCATTTACTTCAAGCCTGAAGTCTCTAAAAGTACTGAGACTCTTTGGAGGTTGATAATTTTGATCAAGCTCTTGAAGGCAGAGGACACAGGACTTTATCCTGAATATTTCCCTTGGGAGCTCTGAAGTAACACCATGATGGGTTTTCCTGCTTTCTGAAAAAGGTGGTCTATAGGAACCAAGTCCTTCCTCCTGACCAGTCTCTATCTAGATGTCTGAATTCTTTGCTAGGTCAGACCTGCTGAGGACAAAGCTCTATACTTCATTATTCTCTTCTCTTTATTTTAAAAATCATTTTTTCTTTATTGCCACTGTCTGAAGGCAGGAAAGTGATTTTATAATAGGACTAAACCCCCTTTAAGGTAAGAACGATGTTATTTTGAGAGCTGTTTTTTTTTTTATTTTTTAAAAAGATTTATTTATGCATGCAAAAGCTGGGATGTAGGCCAGAGGTGCGGGGTTGAGAGGATTCACTAGAGACAGAGTGGAAAGCAAAACAGGTGGCTCTACTGAAATACACTGCTGAGGGGAGTAGCGGATGAGACAAGAAAGGTCTGCTGTGCCATGTGGGTAGCTCCCTGGCCAGCCAGGGATCGAACTCATGCTGCAGGGGCTGCCTATAGCTTCATAGTGTTGAGATGTAAGCCCTTGCAGCACCAGCAAGGCTCTTGAGAGCTATCATTTCCAGTGGTTTGTTAATACTTTAGTAATAGGGACATGTTAACATATGGAATAGAGAGGATGGGATCACCCTCTCCCTTAAAAACAACTATAAAAAAGATTGACATTTATTCATAGAAAAATCTAAATGCTTCAATCTAGCTCTATGGTCCCAGGACTTTTTCAGGGAGTTTGAGAACTAAGGTTGGTGGGTGCTGAGAGGAAAGAGCAGGAGAAAGTGAAGGGGAACATGCCTGGGCTGGGGGGTCAACTTCCCAAGCCACGCCTGGGGAAACTCAGGGCACTGTGAAAATCTCGGGAGGAATTTTGCTGAAACAAGAGTGAGCCCAGACTCAGTGAGGGCCAGTGTGAACTTTGCAGACTGCAACCTAGGAAACTGAGAGCTCCGCAATTGGGACAGCTTGGGCACAGCAAGCTCCTCTACTCCCTCCTCCCAGAAGAGATCAAAGAAGAGCCAGGCCAAGCCAGCCTGGACTCTATAAAATCCCAAAAGTGGAAAGAAGGACTTGAGAGTGAACTCACAAGTCCTCTGAGAAAGTAAACAAATGGTCATGTATATCCCAGCCCTGCAGAAGCAGGAGGCAAGGGCAGGGCAGCAATGGCCATTGTGGGTGGTATAGTGCTAAGTTTGCACAACATACACAGTACCACCCTCAGTCCAAGTGCAAATTTATCCTGGAGCATGAACCTGGTGGCACAGACAGTGATCTTCCAACTGGGAGGCAGAAACTTCATAGATCAAGAGTGACTAAAGTCATTCCTCAAAAGTCCTATGAAGCCACAGACCCCCTCCTACTGCCAAGGTCTAATGCAAAGAGAAATGAGCAAAATGAAATCCCCAACACCCCAACCACATGCATACACATAAAAAAAGGATAAATAAGGCAATATACATGCCTAGAAAGCAAGGAACACTTCAACAGAAGTGGAAAAACAAAATGAGGGGACAGAAGTCCTGGGACAAATATAAAGCAGACAGAAATGGAGATACTATCTGACAACTACTTCAAAACAGCAATATTAAAATGTTGAAAGAGATCCTGGAAGGTCAGTTAGTAGGAAGGTTCAAGATCTCAGAAAGGAGATCCAGGAACAAAGAGAATTCTCACCAAAAAGATCAAATACATTAAAAAGTTCACAAAAAGAGATTCTGAATGAAATGCGGGCAAATTTAGAAAACACTTTAAATAGAATTAAAATGGAAGAAGAAAGAATTTCAGTTGTAGAAGACTCAAATGTACAAATTACACGTTAAGAGGAAAAGAATGAAGAAAAGAAAAGACAATGGACAAATGAGGAAACTCTATGAGAAATATCAGACTCTACAAGAAGAGGAAACCTACAGATGATTGGGCTCCAGAAGGGGGAGAAAAACGAACAGTATCAGAAATCTTATTCAGGGTCTCCCTGGTGGCACAAGGGGTTAAGCACAGCACTGTGAAGCTATCTGCAGCCTCTACAACTCAAGTTCGATCCCTAGTCTGGGTGGTACCCACATGGTGCAGCAGACCTCTGCTGTCTTGCCCGCTGCTCCCCTCAGTGTATTTCAGTCAGTCTGCCAGTCAGTTCTGTTCCCCACTCTGTCTCTGGTGAGTCCTCTCACCCACCCTCACCACCTCTGGCCTGCACCCCAGCTCTCATATGCATAAATAAATAAATCTTTTTAAAAACAAAGAAAGAACTCATTAAAATAAAGAAATCTTATTCAAAAAATAAGACTTGAGAACTTCTCAAACCTAAAAAGTAAATTAAATATGGATGTCCATGAAGCAAAGAACACCTAATTTCTTAGATGCAAAAAGATCTACACCCAGACACATCATTGTCAAACTATCCAAAGTCAAAAATAAAAAGCTTTTCAGGAAGAAAGGAAAAAAAATAATAAGTTATAAGAACTCCCAAATTAGAATTTTTCCAGATTTTAACCCAAATACTCTCCAAGCAAGAAGAGAATGAAGGAAAAATTTGTAACTCTAAATGATAAGAACTGCCAGCCAAGAATTCTCTATCTTTCAAAGTTATCATTTAAGTATCAAAGAGTAATTAAGAAATGCCAATGGCATTTGCCACCACCTGACCTGGACTTCAAGTAATACTAAAAGGAGTTCTCCCACAATTAAAGAAAACTAAAGCACAAACTCCTTAGCAAAGTGACAACAGCAATACAACACTAATGGCAACAGCAAGAATGAGTCAACAACAAAACACTAAAGGGGAGGAAGAAAGGGACAGAACCAGTAGAGTTAAATACTAGAAAGCAGACACTAGCTCATTAAAGACCTAAAATATAGGAATTCATGTAAAACCCTCATGGTAACTGCAGATCAAAATTCCAGAAA
Source organism: Talpa occidentalis (assembly GCF_014898055.3). Lineage (NCBI taxonomy): Eukaryota > Metazoa > Chordata > Mammalia > Eulipotyphla > Talpidae > Talpa > Talpa occidentalis. The sequence continues at coordinate 72,612,133 of NW_023605083.1, forward strand.
AGATACCCACAGACAGAGAAACAAAGAATTGATAGAAATAATAAGGAAAGCTATCCAGAAACAGTAAAGAGAAATGAAGAACAGAAGAAATGACAGAAAAGTAAAAAACAAAAACAAAAACAAAAACAAAACAGACAGATAATAAACAGTTCATATCAACAATCATCCTAACTGTGAATGGTCTAAATTAAAAAATAAAAATTAATTAATTAATTAATGATATAGTGAAAAAGGTTCAGATATCAATACTTTGTTATAAAAGACCCATTTAAAAACAAAAAGACAAAACAAACTAAAACTAAAAGACTGGAATAAAATCATGCATGCTAATAACTCAAAGAATGAGCTGGAACTGCTATCCTTTTATCTGATAAAATAGACTTTCAACTAAAAAGAGGTAATCAAGGACATAGATGGACACAATATAATGATCAAGTGAACAATTCACCAAGAAAATATAACTTCTTTTTAATATGTATGCTCCAAATATAGAATCACTGGTTATATATTAATAGTCTTAAAACTCCATATCAACAAAAATGCAATCATTATCATAGACTTCAACACTCCACTGACAAAGGGATAGATAATCCAGAGAGAAAATCACAAAGAAATAATGGCCTTTAATGAAGTATTAGATTAAATGTATCTCCTGGACATTTATAGAGTCTCCCATCCTAAAAAAACAATGGATACACTTTCTCCTCCAGTGCACATGAAATATTTTCCAGAATAGATCATGTACTGGGACATAAAACAAGTCTCAGAAAATATATGAAAATGGAAATTATATGAAGCATCTTCACAGACCACAGTGCTATAAAGCTAGAAATTAACCATAAAAGGAATCCTGGAATAACCCAGAATATGTGAAGACTAAACAAAATGCTTTTAAGAAACTCTTGAGTCAATGAAAAAATCAAAGAAGAGATTATAAAAACTAGAAACTAAGGTAAACAGAGAGACAAGCTACCAGACCCTATTGGATGATTTAAAAGTAATATACAAGGGAAAAAGATTAATTAATACAAAGTAAAAATCAAAATCAACAAGCAACTATAATAAACCAGAGACACACTACGGGGGAGGGGAGGGGTGGGGAGAGGAAGGATTGGGGTCAAAATAAGGGGGGGTGCAATTGTATGGGGAATATGACCAAAATGAAAATGCATATATTGTGCAAAAATGAAAAATGATGTAAGAATTATATAAAATAAAATATTTAAAAAAATAAAAGTAATACACAAGGGACTATGGCGATGTGCATAGGAGAATTGGTGGTGGGAATTTTGCGGGGACTACACCTGAAGTTTGCATTGTACAAAAAGGGAGAATGACATAAAATATATATAAAATAAAATTTCAAAAAAATTTTTTAAAAAGTAATACCTGAAAAAAATACATGAAAAAAAATCTCGATTTAACAATCTAACTCTGCAGTTGAAGAAACTAATAAAGAATAACCAAAGTGCCCCCAAAACAACAGAAGGCAAGAAAAAATAAAATTTAGAACAGAAATAAATGACATAGAGGGCCTCCCCGGTGGCGCAGCGGTTGAGCGCTGGGTTGCGAAACTGCGCGCGGCCTCTGCGGCGCCGGTTCGATCCCCGGCTGCTCCCCGGCCACCAGAGGAGGATCCCACATGGCGTGCAGACCTCTCCTGCCGCCCGCTGCTCCCCTCAGCAGTGTACTTCGGTCCTTCTGCCTGCTCTGCTCCCCGCTCTGGCTCTGGTGAATTCTCTCACCCTCCCTCCCGCACTTCGGACTGTACCCAGTGCATGTATAAACAAAACAAACAAACAAACCAGCAAACAAATAAATAAAGCATGCCTCTATTAAAAATAAATAAATAAATAAATAAATAAATAAATAAATGACATAGAAAACAGAAAGACACTTCAAATGATCAGTGAAACCAAGAGTGGGTTCTTTGAAAAAATAAACAAAATTGACAAGCCATTAACTGTGCTTCTGAAGATGAGAGAAAACTCAAATCAATAGAATCAGAAGTGAGAGAGATGAAATCACAATAGATACTGTAGAAATACACGGGTTCATAGTAATCTACTATAAAGTCTCTACGCAAACAAACTGAATAAATGGACAGATTCTAGACACCTATAACTTCCCAAGATTGAACCAGGATGCAATAGATAGCTTAAATATTCTAGTCACAAGTACTGAAGTTCAAAGAGTAATTTAAAACCTCTCCCCAAGAACAAAAGCCCAGGATCAGATGGCTTCTCCAGTGAATTCTGTCAAACATGTAAAGAAGTTTTAATATCAATTCTAATCAAACTCTTTAAAAAAATTGAAGAGAGAGAAAAACTTCCCAACACATTCTTTAAAAAAAAAATTATTTATTTTTGCATAGAAGAATTTGGGTGCAGGGCAGAGGTGCAGGAGTGAGAGGATTCATCAGAGACATATGGGGAAAACTCCCCAACACATTCTATGGGACTAGCATTACCCAATCCCCAAACCAAACAAATATACCACAAAAGAAGAAAATTATAGACCAATATTTCTCATGAATATAGATACAAAAATCCTCAATAAAATCCGGACAAGCAGAATACAGCAACATATCAAGGAAATCATCCACCACAATCTAGTAGTTTTCATACCAGATATGTAAGACTGATTCAAAACATGCAAATCAATCAATGTCATCTATCAGATCAACAAAAGGAAGACAGAATCACATAGTTATCTCAATAGATGCCAAGAAAGCATTCTACAAGCTCCAACATCCATTTGTGATTAAAAAAACCTCCAAAAAATGGGCATGAAAGAACATATCTAAATATTATAAAAGCCATCTGTTACAAACCCACAGTGAACATCAAAATCAATTGTGAAAAGCATTCCCACTTAGATCAGGAGTAAGAAAAAGGATATCTATGCTATCATCACTGTTATTCGGCTTAGTTTTGGAAATCCTACCCAAAGGAATTAGGGGGAAAAAAGACATAAAAGGAATCCAGATTGTAAAAGAAGAGAAATAGTCACTATTCACAGATGATATGTTAATATACTTAGAGCAGCCTAAAGAGTCTACACAAAAATCTTCTAGTACTAGTGAGTATAGTAAAGTGGCAGGATACAAAATCAACACACAAATAGCAGGGGCATTTCCATTTGCAAAAATGCATCTGAAGAAATCCCTTTCAGGACTGTAATGGACTGTAAATGGAATACAGTTCTATTTACAATTAAATTAAAAAGCATGAAATATGTTGGAATAAACTTAATGGAGGAAGAGAAGAACCTGTGCTTTGGAAACTTAAGACACTGTTAAAACAAACAAAAGGAGACACAAAGTGATAGATGGGAAGCTATCTTGTGCTCATCGGTAGGAGGAATTACTAGCAATAAAATGGCCATATTACCCAAGAAATTTGCAGTTTTAATGCAATGCCTATGAAAATACCAATGACATTTCTTAAGGAAAACAATTATCAAATTTATATGGAACCACAAACTGCTCTAAACAACTAAAACAACATTGAGAGAAAAGAAGAAAAATGGAGGCATACCACTTCTTGACTTCAAACAATATTACACAGCAACAGTAATCAATACAGTCTGGTACTGGAACAAAACCAGAAACTCAGAACATAGGAACAGAATTGAAAGCCCAGATAAATCCATGTAAATATGAATCTTCAACAAAGGAGTTATTTCCGTACAATAGAGAAAATATAGACTTTTAAATAAATGGTGCTGGAAAACATGGGTAGCTGCTTGGAGACAAAGCGAGACCTGTATTTAACGTCATACACAAAAATAAATTCAAGGTGGATTAAAGATCTGAACATAAGAACCAAAACTGTAAAGTACTTGAAAGAAAGTATAGAGGACACATTATAGGACCTTTACCATAGAGATATATTTGGAAATACTACCCCAGCAGCAAGGAAAACAAAGGAAAAATAAACAAGTGGGACTTTATCAAACAAATGCATTTGTATCTGAAAAGAAACCAAAATCAGGGCCTCCCTGGTGGCACAAGAGGTTAAGTCTCAGCACTATGAAGATACTGCAGCCACTGCAGCATGTGTTCCATGCCAGGCCAAGGAGCTAACCTACAAGGCACAGCAGACCTCCCTGTCTTGCCAGCTGCTCCCCTCAGCAGTGTATTGCAGTAGACCCGCCTGTTCTGCTCCCCAATCTGTTTCTGGCCTATACTCCAGCTCTTGTATGCATAAATAAATAAATAAATATATCTTTTTTTTTTTTTAAAGAAAAGAAACAAAAACAGAAAGGCAACCTATGTAATGGGGAAAATATTTGTATACCATGTCTCTGGCCAGGGGTTAATATACAAAATTTACAAACTACTGACAAAATCCGGCAAAAAAAAAAAAAAAAAAAAAAAAAAAAAAGGCCCAATTTAAAAAATGGGAAAAGAACCTCAAAAGACACTTTCCTAGAAAAGACATTCAAACGACTTATAAACTTATGAAAAAAATGTTCAATACCATTTATTATAAGAGAAAAACAAATTAAAACCATGTTGAAATATCACCTCACCCCTGTGAGAACGGCACATATTAAAATAACAGAAATAACAAGTGAAGCCACTGTTGGTGGAAATGCAAGCTTGTACAATTCTGTGGAAAATGTTATAGAGATTTCTCAAGAAAATAAAATTGGATATTCCGTATGACCCAGCAATACCTCTATTAAATATTTGTCCATAGAACAGGAAATGATTTATTTTTATTTTTATTTTATTTTTTTAATAAATTTTATTTTTATATTCCCCATACAATTGCAACCCCCTTATTTTGACCACAATACCTCCCCTCCCCGCCCCCCACTCCTCATGGAGTGTCTCTGGTTCATAGTTTTTTGTTGATTTTGATTTTCACTTTCTTATAGTTATTCATTTTCCTGGTCCCTTATTTAAGTTTTCTAGATTCCTGCAATGAGTGAGACCATCTGGTATTTTTCTTTTTCTTTCTGGCTTATTTCGCTGAGCATGATCCCTTCCAGCGCCATCCATGTTGCTGCAAATTGCATGTGTTTATCTTTTTTTTTTTTTTTGAATGCTGAGTAATATTCCATTGTGTATATGTACCACATCTTCTTGATCCAATCATCTATTTTTGGGCATTTGGGCTGTTTCCAAAGCTTAGCTATTGTAAATAGTGCTGCTATAAACATAGGGGTGCAGGTGCTCTTTGGAATTAATGTTTCTGTGTCCTTTGGGTAAATACCTAGGAGTGGAATTGCTGGATCATATGGGAGCTCTATGTTTAGTAGGTCCAGAAATCTCCACACAGCTCTCCTTAGTGGTTGGATAAGTTTGCACTCCCACCAACAGTGCAGGAGAGTTCCTTTTTCTCCACATCCTCGCCAACATTTGTTGTTGCTAGTTTTTATAATATGTGCCATTCGCACTGATGTGAGACGGTATCTCATGGTAGTTTTGATTTGCATTTCCCTGATTACAAGTGATGTTGAACATTTTTTCATATGCCTGTTGGCCATTTGCATTTCCTCTTCAGAGAAGTTTCTTTTTAGCTCTTCACCCATTTTTTGACACGATTATTTTCTTTGTTGTTGTTGAGTCTCATCAGCTCTTTGCATATTTTTGTGATCAGTCCTTTATCATTAGTGTTATGTGCAAAAATGTTCTCCCAGTCGGTGGGGTTTCTCTTTGTTTTTGTTATTGTCTCTTTTGCTGTGCAGAAGCTCTTTAATTTGATGTCATCCCAGCTGTTTATCTTTGCCTTCACTATCACTGCTTTGGGTGATGTGTCAAAGATGTCTTTGATGTGCATATCCCATAGTGTTTCGCCTATATATCCTTCTATGTATTTTATGGTTTCAAGTCTTATGTCTAGTTCTTTAATCCATTTTGAGTTGATTTTTATGTATGGTGTGAGGTCAAGCTTCATTCTTTTGCATGTAGCGACCCAGTTTCCCAGCACCATTTATTGAACAAACGTTCTTTGCTCCAATGCATATTCTTTGCTCCTTTGTCAAAAATTAGTTGACCATAAATCTGTGGGTTTATTTCTGGATTTTCTATTCAGTTCCACTGGCCCATGTGTCTGGTCTTGTTCCAATACCATGCAGTTTTGATGATTATGGCTTTGTAGTATAGTTTGAATTCTGGGCGTGTGATGCCTGCATTCTCTTCTTTTTTTGCAGGAGATCTTTGGCTATTTGGGGTTTTTAGTGATTCCATATGAATTTCATCAGTAATTGTTCTATTTCTTTGAAGAATGACATTGAAATTTTGATTGAAATAACATTGAATCTATATATTTCTTTTGGTAGGATGGCCATTTTAATAATGTTAATTCTTCTAATCCATGAGCAGGGGATGTTTTTCCATTTCTTTGTGTCTTCTTCTATTTCTTTTAACAGTGTTTTATAGTTTTCTTTGTATAGGTCCTTTACCTCTTTTGTTAGATTTATTCCCAAGTATTTGATTTTGTTTTGTTTCGATAATAAAAGGGATGGTTTTTTGATTTCTTCTTCAGATTTAGTGTTTGTGTATAGGAAGGCTACTGACTTTTGCGTGTTGATTTTGTATCCTGCCAATTTACTGAACTGATTGATGAGTTGAATTAGTTTTTCTGTGGAGTTTTTGGGGTTCTCTATGTATATTATCATATCATCTGCAAATAGTCATAGTTTGACTTCTTCTTTTCCTATTTGGATTCCTTGTATGTCTTTCTCTTGTCTTATTGCTCTGGCTAGGACTTCCAGTATTATATTGAAAACCAGTGTTGAGAGTGGACATCCTTGTTTTGTTCCAGATCTTAATGGAAATGCTTTCAGCTTTTCACCATTGAGAATGATACTGGCTGTTGGCTTGTCATAGATGGCCTTTATGATGTTGAGGTATGTTCCTTGTATCCCAAGAATTTCAAGGGCATCTATCTTTCTTGGCACCTATTGATATTATCATATGGTTTTTATATTTCTTTTTGTTGATGTGTTGGATAACATTGATTGATTTCCGAATGCTGAACCATCCTTGTGTCCCTGGAATGAATCCTACTTGGTCGTGTTGAATTATCTTATGGATACATTGTTGGATTCTGGTAGCTAAAATTTTATTGAGTATTTTTGCATCAGTGTTCATTAGGGAGATTGGCCTGTAGTTTTCCTTTTTTGTGTTGTCGTTGTTCGGTTTTGGTATTAGTGTAATGTTGGCTTCATGGAACGTGTTTGGTATTATCCCTTCATTCTCAATTTTTTGGAAGATTTTGTGTAGGATAGGCACTAATACGTCTCTGAGTGTTTGTTAGAATTCATTTGTAAATCCATCAGGTCAGGTCCTGGGCTTTTGTTTTGGGGGAGGTTTTTGATTACCATTTCAATTTTGCTGCTTGTAATTGGTCTGTTTAGGTGTTCTATTTCTTCTTTATCTAGCTTTGGGTGATTGTAGAGTTGTAGGAATTTGTCCATCTCCTCTAGATTGTTGAACTTGTTTCCATATATCTGTTCATAGTAGTTACTGATTATTCTTTTGATTTCTGCTGTGACCGTTGTGATTTCTCCTCTTTTATTTATGATCCTATTTATTTGTGCTTTCTCCCTTTTTTCTTTTGTGAGCCTGGCTAGGGGTTTGTCTGTTTTGTTGATTTTTTCGAAGAACCAGCTCTTGGTTTCATCGATCTTTTGGATTGTTTTTCAGTTTCAATTTCATTTATTTCTGCTTTGGTTTTTATTATTTGTTTTCTTCTACTGGTTTTGGGGTTTTTTTGTTGTTCTTTTTCTAGATCTTTGAGCTTCAAGATTAGGTTGTTTCTTTGAGTTCTTTCTTGTTTCTTGATGTGAGCCTCTATTGCTATATATTTTCCTCTTATTATGCGTTTGCTGCATCCTATACATTTAGGAAATTGGTGTCCTCCTTATCATTCAATTCAAAGAAATTTTTTAATTTCTTCTTTGATCTCCTCATTAGTCCAGTGGTCTTCCAGTAGTGTGGTTTTCAATCTCCATGAGGTAGGAGAGTCCTTGCCTTCTTTTTATGGTTTATTTCTAGTTTGATGCCTTCATGGTCAGAGAAGATGGTTGGTGTGATTTCAATCTTGGTGTATCTGTTGATGTTTGTCTTGTGTCCCATTATGTGATTGATCATGGAGAATGATCCGTGTGTGCTAGAGAAAAATGTGTACTCCGTTTTTTTTGGGTTTAGTGTTCTATAGATGTCTGTTAAGCCCCAGTGCTCTAGGTCCTTATTTAGAGCTTTAGTGTCTTTACTTATTTTTTGTTTCATTGATCTATCTATTGTTGACAGTGGTGTGTTGACCTCTCCGACTAGATATGTGTTTTCTCTGCTGTCTGTTTTCAGAGACGATAATAATTGTCTGATATATTTTTGGTGTTCCTTCATTTGGTGAGTATATGTTAATGAGTGTTATTTCTTCTTGAAGTATTGTCCCCTTGATCATAATGTAGTGACCATCTGGGTCTCTTTTTACCTTTTTGAGTTTGAAATCTGTTTTTTCTGATATAAATATAGTTGTTCCTGCTTCTTTTTTGTTCCATTTGCTTGTAGGATTGTTTTCCAACCTTTTACTTTCAGTCTATTTTTTTATCTTTTGTAGTTAAGTGAGTTTTGTGGAGACAGCAAAAGGTTGGGTTTTGTTTCTTAATACAGCCTGCAATTCTGTGTCTTTTTATTGAAGGGTTTAGTCCGTTTACATTTAGAGTAAATATAGATATGTTAGCATCTGTTTTGCCATTTTGCTTGTCTTTACTCTGGTTTTATTTATTTATTTTTTAAATAATTTTTTGTTTGGTCTTGTTTCATTCTTATTCATCCCTCTGTTGGTTCTGGCTTTAGGACTCCTTGTAGTATTTTTTGGAGTGGGGGTTTAGTCTTGATGAAATGCTGGAGTTTTTGTTTGTCTGGGAAGGCCCTTATTCTTTCTTCATAGAGGAAGGAGAGCTTTGCGGGATAGAGTATTTCTTGGTTGGCATCTGTTTTCTTGGAGTCTGTTGACTATGTCCCAGCACTCTCTCCTTGCCCGTAGTGTTTCTTCGGAGAAGTCTGATGTCAGCCTGATTGGTTTTCCTTTGAATGTTATCTGTTTCTTCCCTCTTGTCAGCTTCATTATTTTTTCCTTGTCCTGGATTCTTGGGAGCTTTACTATTATGTGTCTTGCTGTATTTTTCCTTTTGTCATGGAAGTTTGGTGTTCTTCTTGCTTCTTGTATATCAATTTTCAGCTCCTTCTTCACATTTGGGAATTCTCTTCAGTTATCTCCTTGAATATTTTCTCTGTTCCTACATCTCTCTCCTCTTCTTCTGGGATTTCTATAACTCTTATATTTCCTTTCCTCATGGAGTCAGATAGTTCCCAAAATCGTTCTTAGGTCTTTTTCCTTTGTACTTCTCTTTCCTTTTATGTTTTGATTCTTTTTATTTCTGTGTCTTCAAGAGTACTTATTCGTTCTTCCATTTCATCTATTCTGCTTTCATTGCTTTTCCCAGAGTTCTTTAGTGCCTCCATTAATTCTTTGATCTCCTGCATTTCTTTTACTTCCCTCTTTAGGGACTCAGTTTCATTCTTCTGATCACTGATTATTTTTTCCTTATCATTGTTTTCCTTTATGACTTCTGTCAGTTTTTAATCATGACAATTTTAAATTCTCTTTCTGGAAGTCTCAGAAGTTCTTCTAAGTTACTGTCATTGCAATCTGGGGGGTGGTTTTCTTTTTGTGGTGTGCTTTTTTCCTGAGGAGTTGCTAGGTTGCATGTGGTTCTTCTACTCCCTACTGTCTGTTTTCTAATTTGCCGTATGCGCTGGGACACTGTGTTGCTGGGACTGGCCGGCATCTTGGGTGAACTTCTCTGCTCCCCTCTGGCTCCTCCGGGAGCCATCTGTTGGTTTCAAGCAGTCTGTACTGAAGAAAGATCCCTGTTCTAAAATGCTGATGCGGGGACACACTTCCCTGCGCACCTGGTCTGCCCTGGTGGTGAGTTCCCGCTCCCTCTCTGGGCTTGGACTGCAGACCAGAAGGGGCCTGGTGTGGGCGAACTTCCCAGCTCACCTCTGGCTCCTCCGGGAGCCTTCTGCTGGTTTCAAGCATTCTTTACTGAAGAAAGGTCCCTGTTCTATGGGGTGTTGGTGATTTTTTTCTGGTCACTACGTGTCACCAGAGATTTCTCCTAGTGTCCTTGGGGAGCTGTTTTTTTCACCCCGTGGGACGGGGAACAGAGTGGGAGTGGTGGGGAAAGCCTCAACGGCTTTGGGGTGCTGTGTCTGCCTTGTGTCCCACCATCGTGGGGAACCCACACCCCAAATTTCGTGCCCCAGGTCTCAGTTCCAAAGCCCTCAGGTCCAGGATGCAGGCTGTAGCCCAGTTCAGTGTCCACAGAAATGGTGCCTTTTGCACCCCGCTCCCGTGTCCGGGCACCTGGTTTTGAACAGCAAATGATTTATGTATGCCTATGCACATAGCAGCACTGTTAACAATTCCCAAGTCATGGTACCAACCCAAGTGCCCTTCAACGGATGAATGGATAGAGAAACTATGCGACATATACTCAAAGGAATATTACACTGCTGTGTAGAAAGATGAAATGGTGGCATTTGGAGGAAAATGGATGGTCCTCCAAGTGATTATGCTGAGTGAAATCAGTCAAAAAGTGAAAGACAGAGTTCAGGCAGTTTTACTCATCTTTGAAATACAAATACTTAAAAAACTTCATATGCAAACAACAGAAGGAATGAAACTTGAACTCTGCAAAAAGAAGGTAATGTTGAGGGGAATAGGGGAAAGGGTCAAGGTGATATCAGAGGGAGGTAGAGGGGCTATGGCCAAGTGTAGTTTAGTGGAAGAGAAAACAAAATCCTCTAAGAAAATTAAAAAGTAAATACTAATAGGGATAATCTTTTTTTTTTAACATAACATATTCTATGCTGTGTGCCCTATACAGATCCTGATTTTATATCTGAGATGTATTATCACTAAAATATTTACCCAAAGTGATATATGTTTATTGAGATCATGCTAATGGCTGTGGTAGATAAGAAGACCTCTCCAACCTCCAGATGACTCATGTTGCTCTCTCAAGCTTCCTCATTCTCCCAGGACAAAGGGTGGAAAGTTCTCCTTTGATGTCTTTGAAGATTGCTTTCTTTGCACAAAAGGTGGAGCAGAGAGAACCATTATAGGAGGGCATGTTCTATAGAGTAAAATGAGCAGTGAATAATTCATTTCCATGCCATTCATTCTTTTCTTTGCTTGGTCAAAATTTTGTTAAAATGTTTCTACCACTTGAACTTCTGTCTGTGACGTGAAAGCAGAAGAGGTACAAGGAGGGAGCTGTCAGCCCAGGGAGGGGCTTTCAGAGGACTCCTGTAGCTCATGTGGTTACAGAGCTGCAGACAACAAACATCAAAGTAAAATGAGTGCCTGGAAATGTGAAGACTGGGCTAGAAAGCTTGGATCAGGGTTCAGAACCTCAGAGATCCGAATTTCTTTCCTGGTGAAAAATGCATTTATCTTGAAGAATGAGGAGTCAAGAAACAAAAGAAAATCTAAACATTTCAAGCAAATGAAAACCTAAACATTTGAAGAGGGTTAGTCAACATGGTACAGGTACTTATGTTGTGAACATTTTAGGGAAACTTCCAGAAGCTTGATGAGTTCATATGTGTCACTGGAATTGTGCCCTTTTTCCATCTTTCACCATCCCTGATGTCTCTGACTAGCAAAATGGAAAGAGGAAGGTTAGAAGTAGAGAAAAAGGGCAATACCGCCAGGAATACATTTCAAGAACATCTTAGGTTAATGGGATGAATATCTTCAGTGGGGATTAAAGATGGCGAGCAAATAGCACTGCTAAGAGAGATTTATGAATTGAATTGTCAATCTTGCTTCGAGCTATTTCAAACAACACTCCTGATGTGTTTATCATGATTTTATGCAATTTAAGTTTTCATGAAAAGCTATTAATGTCCTGATATCTCTGTTCTTTAACTTCTAAGATGATAATCCTCTTCAAAGGGAGAAAGTCATTGAAGAAAATATTTTTAATTTTATTGGATAGAAAATTCACATTTATTCCCTGTTGAAGAAATTGCCTAAAACAGTGTTACTTGAAGGAATTCTATAAATAGCAAATATACTGCAACTTTTTTTTTTCTCAGTAATCTGGAAACATGATGGACTGTAAATGTCCTGCAAATATTTTGTCTCTTCTTAGGTCCTATGAAATCATTCCCATCTTTTCAGACCATCTGGTGCTTGCATTACACTTTCATGTGGTTTTTCACTCAAGTATCAGTCTTCACACACACTCTCTCACACCAAGAATTTTCATCTGAGCAATTGTTTTGTCCAGCACTTCCACTCCCGTTTTCACATATTTCTTGAAGCACCATGATTTTCCTAAACAAGAAAGGATTTTCCTCTCTACCTATAAACACTCTAGTTATGAAATCAACCATTGTACATAAGCTATGTACATATATATATATATTTTTGCTGGGTATTGGCTGCTGTTTATATAAATGTTATAAATGTCCTCTGTAGAATTATTCCATCTGCTTCAATAATTTCCACATTTGGTTGTATCCTATTTAAAGGTAAATGTTTATTCTTTAACCAGTCATTTTTAAAAAAATGGCATCTATAAATATTCCCTGAGAAACAAAGAAAAAATATTGGCACTCATATATTCATGTACATGTACAGAAATGTACAAACATATTTTTATAAATACATGTAAATGTATATATATATATATATGTATACACACACATACATGTGTTTGTTTTAATTCGTCCTTTGGTTTTTATTTTTGTATATGAAATGTATAATTTGTTTATATTCAGAATGTTTTTCTGCTAGGACTATATAGCAAACTGACAAGTCATTGTCAGTCATTGTCAGGACTGACTAGACAAGTCATTACTTACTCTATCGTGAACAAGCTGTGACTACATTTTGCTTTGTTAATGAAGTAGTAGTGCTGATCATATTTACTAATTTCCTTCTTGGTGATTTTAAAATTTGCTATCTAATGTGATCTTTGTTGCTGTGAAAATTGGGGCCTCCCTGGTGGCTTAGGGGTTAAGTCTCAGTGCTATCACCATTATCTCCTGAGTTCCATCAGGCCTGTGAGCTGACCACATATGGTGCAGCATACCCCTTCTGTCTCACTGGATGCTCCCCTCAGCAGTGTGTTTCAGTAGATCCACCTGTTCTGCTCCCCACTCTGTCTCTGATGAATCCTCTCAATCCCTGCATCTCTGGCCTATACCCCAGTTTTTGTAGCCAAAAATAAATAAATAAAATCCTTAAAAAATAATAATTTATAATAACTTCCTCTCAGCAACTTGCTTTCAATCATTTCAAGTAAGTAAAGATGGAAAATAGAAGGTTCTGGTTGATGCTACACTAAAAATCGGAGCTAGAGATATCTGTAAGACAAATGGGGAAAACCTCTTTCTTTAGTTGGGTTGACAAAATCATTCATAGGTTACATTTTCAGGGATGTGGTGGGGCAAGCCCTCTGGTATTCCCACCACAGAGTTACACTGATAATTTGCTTAGGGCAAACAAGGCTCTTTGGATTGGTAGATGTTTGGTGTTGAGCTCAGTACCAATGTTGTGAGTGTGGTATGGCAAGGCTGGCATGGGGCAAAATGTATGGCTGATATTAGCTCTCTCTTGACCCAACTACTTTAGCACATGGACATGCCTTGTCAGAACCAAATGTGTTTAATGGGACCAGCGGGGTTGGTGTGCAATGGAAAGGGTGATACGATATTGCGGGGGAGGTCAGGCTGCAATTCCATGGCTTAAGCACCAACCAGGAAGGATGCTTCCTTTCACTTGTGAGCACCCTTCCAGAAAAAAAAAAATCTATCAGAATGACTGTGATCTTGGTTGGGACTTGGCATTTCCTATAGTGGCAAGTTCTAGACCACCAGATATTTGGTTGAGGTCTTGATTTCCCTCCTGCCGTGTCTTTTGTGTCACATTGGCAAAGCTCCAGGATTCCCAAATTTGTCTGTAACATAAGCAGTAGTCCCTAAAAAAACCTTCAGTTATAACTAATGGGACTTTATAACCAAAGGGATGATAACTTTGACCTCTTGATCATCAACCACTTGATAAGTTGGACAGAAGTCTGCAACCACTGTGGAAGCACAGAAAAAAAAAAGACTGAAAATAATGTCAAATATGTTAGCATTATGATGAAATAATAAGTGACTTTTTTTTTTTACTTTGTACTCTTTATGTACAAATTCTCTAGAGTGATCATGCATTTCCTTTAAACCAGAAAAAATGTACAAAATGTTAAAATAACCACCCAAAATCTGAATTTGGTAAAATACTTGTAAATAAGGATATACTCACATAGAGAAACCCTAAAAAATCCAGGTTGCCAGAATGACAAAAGATCATTTTATTCAAATTCAAATGTCATCAATCACTATCTCTTTTTCAGATATTCACACAATAAAATAGCAAGACTGAATTGTGTTTGTGGAATAAGAGAAGATCGCTTTGTTTTCTCTGTCAGTTGATTTCTCTCTAACCAAGATTAGATTTCCAGAATACCTACTTCTCTGTTTCTCTTGCTTTTTATTTTTCCATGGCTGCAGTCTCTTATAATTATGAGAAAGTTTTTCCTGGATCGATAGCCCTGAGATTAGACAGTTTGGAGCCAAACTGAGTATTCCCAATTGGTGCTAATAATCTTCTCTGTGGGAGCACAGCCTTCAAGATGGATTCAGCTCTGCTGAGATGAAAACAGCTGGAAAATGCATGACTGGAGTCTTCAGATGGAACAACATTGAAATCACCATGAAATTCTACTTGGTCTTCATTTTTTTGCATATTATTTTCTTGCTGTTAAATAATTGCCCCAGTAATTAAAAGCAGTTATAAACTACTGAATAAATTACCTAATTCTGAAGAGCCATCTGATTGCTTAGATAAACAAATGCCAAATTCTAAAGAAGTTCAGAAAGTTGGGTTTTGTCTTTAATTTTGAAGAGTCTTGTGTTGAAATTCATGCATTTGTCCTTAAACTGTATGAATTTAACCTGAAAGACAAAACGTTTTTTGCACTTTGGTGATATACATTTATTTAAAAAAAAACATGAGCTCTCCATTTTAAATTTTTTTTAATGTTCTACATTTTTAACAAATATGGTTTTTGTTAATAACTATTCTAGTCATTAATTAATTCATTTCATTCATTCTAAAGCCTCTTTATTACACCGGGAATAAGCCAAGCAAAATTTTCTGTCCATATAGAGTTTAAATTATGGTGGATGTAGAATAAACAGAATAAATAAGTAAATTATGTGGCATGTTAGGGCTATGGGGAAAATGGAGCAGGACAAGGAAGATAGGGAGAAAGTGGATCGCAATTTTAGGTGGGGTAAGGGCAGAAGATTTGGTCTCATTTTAAAGTTGACATTTAGTCAAAGACTTGCAAAGGGAAAGTGGGCTAGTGGAGGAAGGGGTGTTACCCAGGCAGACAGAATAAATGGTACAAGAGTCCTGATGAGGGAATGAGAAAGAGAGGTGACCTGGTCAAAGAATAGCAGTGCAGAAAGAGGGAAATGGGGCCAGTGTGGAAGATAAGCTTGGAGAGATCGTGGAGGAATACAGACTATGTAAAGGTTTCTAGGTCACTGTGGAGATCTTGACTTTTACTGAGTGAAATGGGAACCATTGCAGGATTTTTTTTTAAATCTTTTTTTAAAGATTTATTTATTTATGCATACAAGAACCGGGGTGCAAGCCAGAGGTGCAGGGGTGAGAGGATTAACCAGAGAGACTGGGGAGCGGAACTAACAGATGTATTGAAATGCACTGCTGAGGGGAGCAGTGGGTGAGGAGACAGGAGAGGTCTGCTGCACCATGTGGGTTGCTCCCTGGCCAGCAGGGGATCTATTTCATGCTGAAGTGGCTGGCAGTAGCTTGATAGCACTGTCTTTAACCCCTGCTTTACCAGGGAGGCCCTATTGCAGGAGTTTAAAAGGAGGACCAACATGACCCAAATTTAAAGGTTGCCCCACTTAGCCACAACAATGAGACTAGAATGAAATGGACAAGGGCAGGAACAGGGAGTGAGGTAAGAATCAATCCCATTAGTTCTGATATACACACTTAGACCAGAGCTGTGGTAGAGAAAGTGGCCAGAAGTGGTCAGACTTTGAATCTACTATGAATGTGGAACTAACAGGTCTTGCTGATGGATCAGTGATGAGTGCGATGGATCAGAGGTGGGTGAGAGATGAGATGAAGATGAGATAGACCAAGGATCTTTGGACTGAGTAACTGGCAGGATTGAATTTCACCTCCACTTGTTTTGTTTCTTTGTTTCTGAGATACAAAGGTAAACTATACAGAAGACAGGGACCAGTGTTCTGTGTTCTGTAAACTTCACAGACTCCACGAGAATATAACAAGATAAAGTTTCAGTTCTCCTCATTTGTCTGCAGCCCACATAATAGCTTTGTTTTTGTTGACCCACAGGGAGTGTTTCAACTATCACATTGGAACCAGGGAGTCGCTAGTAGCTCTGCTGACCCCACTGGCATGGCGCTTGCTACCCAGAATGGTATTAGTGATGACCTTTGTGTGGCCATGGGTATGGGTTTCTGCCTATTTGGGACAGTATTATATTCTTGGGGTTCAGAAGAGTCAATGGAGTGGAATAGGAGAGGAGCAAGGAAAACAGCACACACACCTAGTTTAAGGATCCTATTTTCTTATATTAAATATAAATTTTTGTGTACTTGACATAGAGGACACAGGATACATAATTTTGAAGCTTTTCACAGGAACCAAGACAGTAACACTGTCTCACATTGGCCAGGTGTAAACCAAAACTCCCTGATTCTTGCTGCTACATGGAAATGTAGCTGCACTCAACTAAGCATGTGTGAGGGCTGATTGCATCATAGGAACCTCACTAGCTGGGGACTGGGATATCAGGGCAAGTCACTAAAGACTCATTAAAGACTCTGTTGACTAATTCATTTTTCACTCTTCCCACAATCCTCTCTCTAACCCATATAACATTATATCCTGACTCTTGTTAGCCCCTATAGAAGTACCCAGATCCTTGAATCTTTTGTCTTTCTCTGCCTTGCCAGCTCTGCAGCTCCTGTGTTCTGTTGTGTTGCAGGTGTTTGCTTATTGATATAAAGTTGCATGCTTTCCATTCCATAATTATTTATAAAACTTTATCAATGCATATAATCCCTGCACCAGGCTGCAAACATGTGGGATTCATATGTCAACATGTGGGATTGAAAATCTTTTCAATTCTTTTTTGTTAAATTATATTTATTGAGGTAATGTTGATTTATATCATAGTATATGTCTTAAGAATATAGGTATACATGTCTAAAAATGTATGTTATTTCACCACACCCACCACCAAAGCCTCAGTAATCCTCCATTGGAAACCCCCCCCCCACCTTGCTCCCACCTCACTACATTTCTTTTCTGGTAGCCTTTGTCATAGTCCAATGTGCTCGTACCCCTCCTGTTTCACTTCTCCCTTTTTCCCCTCCCTCCTCAGATCTATGGTCAGATTTCAAAGTTTGTCTTTGTCTTACCTAATGTTTGTTTCTCTATATTCCATATATAAATGAAACCATATGGTATTTGTCTTTCTCCTTCTGACTTTTTTCTCTTAGCATAATCCCTTCCTGCTCCATCCATGTTGCTTCAAATGGCAGGAGTTTTGTCTTTTTTTTGATCACTGAGTGGTATTCCATTGTGTATATATACCACATCTTCTTGAAACAGTCACCTATTTGGGGGAATTTATGTTGTTTCCATATCATGGCTATTGTAAATAGTGATGCAATAAGCACAGGAATGCATGTTTCCTTTCGAATTAGTGTTTTTGTGTAGGTATCTAGAAGTGGAATTTCTGGGTCATATGGCTGGCCCATTTTTTTTTTTTTTTATTTTGAGGAAACCACACAGTTTTCCTTTGGGTACCAATTAATTGTAGAATTGTTTTCCATCCCTTTGCTTTCAGACTATTTATGCTTGGAGCTTAGGTGTGTTTTGTGGAGACACCAGGTTGGCTTTTGTTTTCTAATAACACTTGATATTCTGTCTCTTTTTATTGGTGAATTCAGTCCAATTACATTTAGAGTGTTTATTGGTATATGAAAGTTTTCTATGCTGTTTTGTCCTTAGTTTTGTGATTCTATTTAATAGTTTGCTCAGTTTTTTGAGTTTTTTCTCTTTTGTTTAAATACTAAAGTTCTTTTTAATATTTCTTGGGGTTTGTTTTAGTGGTTGAAAATTCTCCTAGACACTATTTGTCTGGGAAGGTCTTTATTTCTCTCTCATATATGAAGGATAGATTTGCAGGATAGAATATTCTTGGTTGGCAATTTTTATTTTGGAGCATTTTGAATATGTTGCTCCAGTCTCTTCTTGTCCATATTGTTTCTTTAGGGAAGTTTTATTTTATCTAATTGGGGTTCTTTTATTGGTTATCCATTTTTTCCCCTTATAAGCTTCATTATTTTTTGTTTGTCTTGGACACTTGAAAGTTTTGGTACTATATGACTTGCTGTAGAGAGAGACCTCTTTTTTAGATAGTGTGGTGGTCTTTTGGCTTCCTGTATTTTTAGTCACTCCCTTCTTCAAGTTGGGAAAGTTTTTTTTCATTATTTCTTTAAATAGTTTTTTTCAGTTCCCTTCTCTCTCTCTCTCATCCTTCTGAGATGCCTATGGTTCTCATAATTTCATCTTCATGGTGTCACGTAATTCTCAAAGTATTTCTTCATTTTTTCCCTTTGTATCTATATCTTTTTCTACTTTTTATCTTTCCCTATTTCTATCTTCAAATTCACTAATTTGTTTTTCTATTTGGTTGATTCTACTTCCATGGCTTTCTCCAGAATTTTTCATCTCTTCCATTGACCTTTCTATTTTTGCATTTCTAATTATTTTCTTATTTAGAGTTTCACTTTCAATAATTGATTGTTTCTCATGGCATTCATTTGCTTTTCTGAATTTGCTTGCATACCTATAAGTTGTGTTTTTGTTTTCTTTGTATTGTTCTAATTCTTTGATTTTCTTAATTATGGCAGTTTGACTTTTTATATTTGATAGGGAGAAAAATTCTTCCATGTCTTTTGGACTTGGTTTTAGGGATTTTTTTTTCTCTTTACGATGTTTTGTTCCTCTTGGCCATTTGTATTTTTTTCTTTCTTTTTATGTTTTGCTTTTCATTTGTTCTGCTGTATTTGTGGCTTTTGTTGTGTCAGGGTCCTTCTCTCCCACTGTTCTGGGGATTTTCCAGCTAGTGGACCTGGCAGCTGGGGCCTCCTGAGATTAGATGTGGTACTGGGAGTTCACCCTGAGGCTGGTTGGGACCTGGATTCAGGTGTAACAGCATATCAGACTAGGTGGGGCCAGGCCAAGGGTCAACCATGTAGCTCACCCTGGGCTGGTTGTGGTTAGGACACATGTGTGACTTGGTGGGGTCTGGGGTGGGTCCAATATTTTTATTTTTTGCCAGTCAAGTGAGCAGAAGCAATATCTCATTTTTTAAAAATCTGTATTTGAATGATAATGGGTAAGGTTGAATATTCTTTTAAATGTTCATTGGCCATTTGCATTTACTTCTGTGGTTGATTCATATCCTTTTACTTTTTTTCCCCCCAACTGAATGGTTTGATTGCTTTTCCCTTAACAATTATATATTTCTCCAGACCTTTTTAACATTTTAGTACATGTGAAATTTCATTTTAGTCATCAAATCTGATATTATTTTCCTTCTGGGTTCTGTTCCTTACTTAGGAAAACTCCATATCAAGATGTGAAGAGAGTCTCTTTTGCTTTCTTTAACTGCACTTATAATTTTGCTTTTATATTTGGCCCTTTCTTTTATCTGAATATTGTTTTTCATATGGTGTAAGGTATAACAGTAACATTATTATCTTCAAATAAATTGCCAACATAATTTTCTGCAGAAAGTATTGCTTAAATGTCTAATTTAAAATTTAGACTTCATCGTACATTAAATTCTAGTGACTTAATTCAGCAGCAACATGTAGACCTCTGCCAGGCACAGAGTGGAGAAAAAGCAACCAAGTTCTTGGAGTTGTCTATTTCTTATTAGCTTATAAGAAAATTTAACAACCATTAATGATAGTTTGAACTATGCAAATAATTTTATATCTTAACATGCTTTGTAATAAAATAGGGAACACATGGACAATATGTGAGAAGCTCCCAGCCTCCTCATGTCCTTATTATAATCCAGTTCTGGGTCCTCTTTTAACTCATAGCAAAGTACTCATCCATCTGTTCAGCGTATGAGGAGCAACACAAATCACAAGTCTGTTTTATGCCCACAAAGGAAACATTTTAATGTTTTCCACCTTGCCCCCCAAGAGGAATTAGAGGAATGGAGAGAAAGAGACTGTCACCATTTGGATATATGTGGCCACACACAAGGACATGTAACTGCCTCCCTTTTTTTTCCTCCCTCCACCTTTTCCCTTGTGTCATCCAAATGAAAATGACTGGCCTGATTTAGACTCAGGAGAAGTGGAAAGGAATGTTTCACTGACTTGAGAAAAATGTCTGGGGAAAATATGACTTGTTTAGTACATAGAAGGGTATTAAATGTTTACAGGTAAATACATCTTAGCATTTTTACTTAAACTTGAAATTCGCTATTGTATGTTCCTTTGGCAATGCAGGTGGGAGAAACGTGACAGGTTTTGTATTCTTTTTTCTTTAGGGCTATTCTTTGTAAATCATTGACACTGCTAAGAGTCTAAACTAATGTCCTAAATAAAATTATTCCTACAAAAAATTTCACAATTCTGTGGGAAAGCAGATCTCCACTACAAGTATGGATTTTTTTTCTCCTCTGTTATCTCTTCATGAAATCTGCTTTCTGCTTAAGTGAATGTAAAAGAATGGATTCTTTGGAATGTAACTGAAGACTAGGAAGGAGACACGCTGTTTGCAGCGAAATCTTAGGATGTTTATGATCTTGAGTGGTTCAATCTTTGTTTTTATTTTAATTGAGGCAAAATTGGTTTACAACACAATGCATGATTTAGGAAAATAGATTCACACCTCCTCAGTGTACAACACCACAACACACCCACCAAACAGAGCCCCTATATAGTCTTTTATCATAGATTTTTGGGCTCCCTCCCCCATCCTTTTTTGTTCGGTACTAGTCTCAATTCTGCTCTCATATTTTTAGAATTTGTTATAGTTTAGTTTTGCCATTTCCTTTGTTTTGTTTATCTATATTCCACATATGAGTGAAATCATCCAGTGTTTGTCTTTCGCCCTCTAACTTATTTCACTTAGCATAATCCTCTCTAGTTTCATCCTGTTGTTGCAAATGGCAAGAGTTCACTTTTTCACTGCTTTAATTAGCTGAATAGCTGACTATTGCTTGGTGTATATAACATCTTCTTAATCCACTGTTATCAATAATGGGTACTTAGGTTATTTCCATAACTTGGATAAAATATAGTGTTGCAATGAACATAAGTGTGTATATATCCCTTCAACTTAGCACTTTTGCATTCTTGGAGTAGGTACCTAGCAGTGGGACTGCTGGATCATATGAGGTACCTGTTTTTAATATTTTGGGAAAACGTAATACTGTTTTTTATAAGGTCTGTATCTGTCTACATTTCCACCAACAATGTATGTGGGCTCCTTTTTCTCCACACCCTCACCAAAATTTCTTTTTTTCTGTTTGTTTGTTTGTTTGTTTGTTTTTATATGAACCATTGTCTTGGAGTGAGGTGATATCTTATTGTGGTTTTGATTTGTATTTCCTTGATAATAAATGATGTTAACATTAATTTTTATGTGCCTGTTTGCCATCCGTATGTCTTGTTTGAAGTGTCTATTTAGCTCTCCTGCCTATATTTTGATTGGGTCCTTTGTTTTCTTTTTGTTGACATGTATGAGTTCTTTAACTATTGGACTTTAAACCCTTGTCAGATGTATGATGTGTAAATATTTTCTCTTATTTGGTAGGGTGTCTCCTCATTTTAATCATGATTTCTTTTACTGTACAGAAGATTTTTAGTTTGCTGTGGTCCCATTTGTTTATTTTTGTTTTTCTGACCATTTCAGTTGAGTCTCCAAAGCCAATGTGGCAGAGTGTTTTGCTTATGTGAGAAGATCTTCTATGAAATGGAGCTATTCATTACCGCTCATGCCCATTGTTCTTTTTCAAGCAAAAGGAAAGAAAAGATTTTCAATTCATTTAGACATTTGA
The DNA here is from genome assembly GCF_014898055.3 of Talpa occidentalis. Lineage (NCBI taxonomy): Eukaryota > Metazoa > Chordata > Mammalia > Eulipotyphla > Talpidae > Talpa > Talpa occidentalis. The sequence continues at coordinate 72,634,387 of NW_023605083.1, forward strand.
AGTTTGGTAACATTTTCAGTGTTTACAATGTCCTTTAATACTCTTTATTATGCTTCAGAGATCAAATTAATTCCTTAATTTCTGTTTTCTTCTGAAGGGATGATTTGTTTGGTATTTAAAATGTGAAAACCTTCACTTAAAAATTGCCTGGACATAAGGGTTTTCCTTCTTACCTGCTTGACTGTCTGTTTTCTTTTTTTGAACAGTGACTTAATTTTAGAAGCCCCGATACTTCCACTTTAACCATTTGCTGTGTTCTCGAGATGCTCCCAAGCATCTCTTCTGAGCTCTCAGTCATATGATCTGTAGGCTTCTTACTCTTACTGCCATGGGATTTTGAACTCTTTAGAGACAAAAAAATTATTTCAAATTCCCTAAAGAGCAAAAGACCCATAGTGGAGGGCAAAGGCATAGCTGGGAGAGAGAGGAAAGGAAAATAAATATTTGTCAGGTCTCTAAAACTTTCATTTTAAAGCCCAAATAGAATAAAAAGGCACCCTTAGGTGGAGGACTTATTGATCATTTTTATTTCTCTAGTTTCCGCTCAAGTCCTACGCCTATGACTGCTGCTGGATGATTAACTCCCTAGCACAAAAGAAAGCACAAAGTTGCTAAGGTTTTCCAGAGAACAAAAGGGAGCCTGCCTCAGACTGATAAAGTACGTGTGTTAGCACCTGTAAATCTGTTTCACATTTCCCTTCAGCCTTTATTCACTCCTGATAACAGCAACTGAAAATGAATCCTGACAGCACATTGTGATTTCACAGTATCCAGAGGAAAGCCCAGCTAATTGTGAGCACATGATATTTCAAGCACCAAATTTTATATTTAGTCCATGTATCTGAAAAAACTACTTATCTAACAATTGCTAATCATCAAGACATGTACTGTTTTTCTCCTGTGATTCAAGCAAGGATTTTATTTTCTAAAAACCAACATCCATTAAGTTGGGAAGTCACTATTGTTTCTTCATGGCCCTTCCATGTGGAGGTAATTTTTTCTGAGCTGCTCAAAAAAAAAAAAAAAAAAAAAAAAAAAAGCTGTTTGGAAGTTAACAAAGGCCTCTGTGCTAGAGTCTTCCTGAAAGCCAGTTGCAGTGGTGTCTAGTTACAGGCTAGAATACTAAGGTCATAATTTCAGGCCATCGATGGCTCTCCCAGATGTCTTTGGTCAACTTAATCACAGTTTGCCTTAAGGTTGAGTTTTCAGGTAATCCATCCTGGCATAATTGTAAATTGAGAGCTGCTTCTAGCTGAAAGATGAGAATTTTTAACTTAACCTATAACTAGGGACAGTTAACATAGGACTCCCAATCGCTCCATCATTTTGGTTTTGAGACCTATTAAATCACTCACAAATTCTGAGAAAACTTAAGAGGCTATATGTCAAATAGGAGCCAAGAGCATGCAATGTAGAAAGGAAATTCACTTTGACAAATGATGCTGGGAAAACTGGATAGGAATATGCAAAAGAATGAAACTAAGCCACCATCTCATACCATGAACAAAAAGTAACTCAAAATTAATTAAGGACTTGATGTAAATATTATAAAATACATAGGAGAAAACAACACAAAACACTCCACAATATGAGTCTTTGGAAACTCAACTACAATTTAAAGGAAGGTAACAAAACCAGGTTCCTTTTACTATATCACACTGAAAAATTTCTGCACAGAAAAAAAAAACTATTATTAAAATGAAGAGACATTTAACACAATGGGAAAAAATTATTTGTACATAACACATCTGAAAATGGCCTAATATCCAAGATCCGCAAATAAACAATTCAAAAACAAGAAAAAAAAAAAACAGGGCAGAAGAGCTAAAAAATTTCTTCTCCAAAAGACACACAGGTGGCAAACAAGCATATGAAAAGATATTCATCCATCCTCACTTATCATCAGGGAAACACAAATCAAAACCATGGTAAAATACCATCTCATATCTGTGAAAATGGTTCATATAAAAAAAAAACATAAACAAGTGTTAACAAGTGTCTGGAGAAAAAGGAATCTTTATATATTATTGGCAGAAATGTGGATATAGCACCTTCTAGGGAGACCAATAGGAGAGTTTCTCAAAATATTAAAAGTAGATCTACATACGATCTTGCAATTCTACTCCTGATAACTATGTACTGAAAAATCCAGAAATATTAACTCAAAGGGATATACGAACACCTATGTTCACTGCAGCAGTACATACAATTAGTCAAGCCATGGAAACAAAGTAATTGCCCAATGACAGATGAGTGAATTAAGAAGATGTGGTATGTTTACACAATAGAATACTACAAAGCTAAAAAAAAAGATGAACTATTGCCATTGCAATGGATTGGATGTAGCTGGAAGGGATTGTGTTAAACAAAATAATTCAGAAGGAGAAAGACAATACTGGATTATTTCATTCATATGTGGAATATAGAGAAACAGAATGCAGGAGAAGACAAAACAAACTCTTAGAATCTGACTACAGAACTGAGGCTATCAGTAGGTGCAGGTGGTGGGTGGGAGCAGTATAGAGGGCCTGAATGAACTACGGTGAAGGGTAACGGGTTTTTGGTGGTAGGTGTGGTGTGGTAACATACATCTGAAGAGGTGTGAACCTGCATCTCTAAACCATAAACAGTGTTGTAAAACAACAGTAGCTCAATAATTGCAATTACAAACGGCAGTTGCATATCGTGTAAGTACATGAATTATAGTCAGCAGGAAGATGTGGAATGTTCTAAGTACTCACTGAAATTTTGTCCTTTATTAGACCCTCCCAGGTAGAACATTTTCATTCTAAATGGTCAGGAATTGATACTATACTGTGAGTTCTCAGCCAGGTCCCACTGGGTCTGCAATAGTTGGATCAATGCTTTTGTTGCTGAGGAAGAAAAAAAACCTCCACATTTTCCTAATTTTCCCAACCTTTTATTACCCATTCTCTAGTCCTTAAGTTCTTCTGTGTTACATTTTTCTAGCCTGAAATTAATCTTTTCCATGATTTATGTGTAATTCCTACTTAGATTTAAAAAATCCCTAGTATTTAAGAAATAAACTTACTTATACTAGAGTTTTTATACCCCCATTGTCCAGAATGTTACATAGATAAAATCTGCTAAACTATAAAAAAAATTATACACACGCGTACATACACATTATATTGTGATATATATATATGTATATATAATTTCATGAATATCACTTTTCATGATAGAGAAATACCAAGCTTAAATAAAACATTGTACAGGGTCTTCAAAATTGCATGTGTATGATCATAAAATGGAACCTTGTCTGGGTGTCTTTAGAAAGCACATTTTTTCATCAGAACTTTCAGATGTGGGTTCCATGGCAATGACCTGGTATTTTCACTTTTCCCATCACATATTCTGACCTCCTTTTATAGCATCCCAGCTGGAAGAGCAGCTTGAGGGCTTTCTTACATAGTATTTGCTCATGCAATGGTGTGATTCCAGGACTGTCTGTCTTAACACCAGTTTGGATGTGTTGCTTGTTTTTGTCCCAACTTGAGCTTTCCAATAGCCTCTCTTATAGTTAGGCTAAAGTGGAATGCTCTTGAAGAAAATAAGAACCTGACTTTTCTTTTATACCACTAGTTCCAGGGATAATTCTAGATGTGTGTGAAAGACCTATGCTTTCTGAGGTTACAAAACCTATTATTCTCTGTTCAGGACACAGCAGTGACATTCACAATACAAAAAATATACCAAAATTGGGGTAGTTATATTTGTAAGTCTCCCAGATCATGTGGAGCTGATATATGTTCCCTGGATTTTATCCAAGAATATTTGCAACTATGGAACTCCAGCTAAACTTTGGCCAATTCTCAATTCTTTTATGTTACTCTCTTTTCTTCTTATTTATTTTCTCAGTCTACAGCAATTTTAAATCGAATCCCTCTCTCCATCCAGTCTTCTCCCTAGAATAGGAAACATTTCTCTTACATGTCCCCATGTTACTTCCTCTGCAAGAATCACATCAACCTTTTTTTTAAAGATTTATTTATTTATTTATTCAAGCACTGGGTACAGTCAGAAGTGCGGGAGGGTGAGAGAATTCACCAGAGCCAGAGTGGGGTGCAGAACAGCAGACTGATGAAGTACACTGCAAAGGGGAGCAGCGGGAACGGCAGGAGAGGTCTGCGCGCCATGTGGGACCCTCGAGGGTGGCCGGGGATTGAACCAGCACTGGATCGAAAGGGCACTGCAGAGGCTGCAGGCAGCTTCGCAGCCCAGCGCTCAACTGCTGTGCCACCAGGGGAGGCCCCACATCAACCCTTTGGAAGGAGTTTTGCTACTAATTACCCTGGAGAAATAACCAAGGTGGGACACTATTTCTCCTCCTGCCTCTGGTCTTGCCAGGCATAATTAGTTGATCACAGATCTCTGTGTCACTGAGACCTGACACAATCATTATAGTCTGTCAGTCTGGATGCATGAGGTAGAGTCAATTATTCATCACTTATCTAGGATGATACAAACAATGACACAATAGTCAGAGAATTGTCTTTTTTAAAGGAACATTATGGTTTTGCTCTGTCTGGCACAGCTTTCTCTCTCTGAAAATCCTTTTTTATTTTTATACTTTTTAAAGACTTATTTATTTATTTATACAAGAACTGGGGTACAGGCCAGATGCGAGGGAGGGTGAGAGGACTCACCAGAGACAGAGTGGGGAACAGAACAGGCAGACTGATGAAATACACTGCTGAGGGGAGCAGTGGGCAAGACAGGAGAGGTCTGCCGTGCCATGTGGGACCCTCGCCAGCCGGCGGGGATGGAACTGGCACTGCAGAGGTTGCAGACAGCTTCACAGCGCAGCGCTCAAGCACCTGCGCCACCAGAGGAGGCCCTGAAAATCCTTTTTTTATTGGGATCAGGTGACTACAAGAGGTCAAACTGATGAGAATTCATGTATAGAATGGAAGAACAAAACATACCATTACTGAGAATGAAGGAACTCCCGTTCTAAGCCCCTCATGCTTCCTTTAAACTTTCTCCCATTAGGAAAAAGAAAAGTTGAAAAAGTGTCCTAGTTAGAGAGAATTTGTTTTCCATTAAGAAGTAGGAGATTTATCCCTGATTGAGGGCCCATTTCCTGTTCATCAAGTCAGGAATCAGGAACACTTTAACTGAATGTTAGATGATTTGCAGGCATATCAGTGGGATGTGGGGCGGTCTCCTTTATATTCATTATGCAAAGTTACAGACAGCTTGCAGTTTACTCAAAATTCCTGACTTCAAAATGTGTTTCAGAGTTATTACAATCAAGATAGTGTTGTACTGGGATAAGAGCAATTCCTCTCAATGGAGAGAAATTTAAAATTCAGAAATAAATCTTTATATTTATGATCAATAGATTTTCTACAAGGGGATCATGAGATGTCAAAAGGGAAAGAAAAGTGTTTTCAATAAATGATATTGGGAAAATTGAATATCCACAAGCACAAATAAATGAAGTTGGTCTTCTACCTCAAACCATATTAGAAATTAATTCAAGTGGATCAAAGACATGAAGGTAAGAGATAAAATTCTAAAACTATTAGAGAAAAACATAAGGATAAGTCTTTATGATTGCATTAGGGAATGATGGCTTGTTAGAAATGACTCTAAAGATATAAGTGATGAAACAAATGTTAAAAACTGAACTTAATCAGAAGTTAAAACTTTGTGCTACAAATAACAGCATCAAGAAAGCAAAAAGATAATCCAAAAGGTGGAAAAAATATTTGCAAATCAAAAATCTGATGAGATAGTTGAACATATAAAACATAAACTGATATAAACCAACAGTAGAAAGCAAATAACCCACTTTCAAAATAAGCAAAAAATGGATAACTTTTGAAATAGGCAACAAGCACATGAAAAGCTATTCAACATCATTAGTCATTAGCTTAGTACAAGTCAAAACCACAATAAAATACAATTTTACACTAATGATGATGTTCAAAATAAAAAAGACAGGTAATAGCAAGTGTTGGAGAGGGCAGGGGTAAATTGGAACTGTCATACATTACTATTAGGGTTGTAAAATGTTGCACTCACTTTAGAAAACAATTTGGAAGATTCTAAAAATACAAAGTGTAGAATTGTCATGTAACCCAGCAATTCTTGTTGTACATACTCCTTGGTATGTAGCCAGGAGAATTGAAAACTCATTACAAAAATTTGTAAATAAGGTTTCACAACAGCATTGTTCACAATAGTCAAAAATGCTGACCAGTTGATGAATGGATAAACAAAACTTGGTATACATATTATTCTGCCATCAAATGGGATGAAATACTGACACAGGCTATGACTTGATTGAACCATAAAAATACTATGCTAAGTGAAATAAGTCAAACACAAAAGGCCACATGCTATGTGACTTCACTTAATGCAAAGCACAGAATATGCAAATCCACAGAAACAAAAGTTGACTAGTGGTTGTCGGGAGTGGGAAAGGAGGGATTTTGGAGTGATCACTAAAGGAAACAGACTCTTTTAAGGCGATAAAGATGTCTGTGATGTGATATTGGTGATGAGTGCACAATTGTGTGCGTATACGGAGCACCTTTGACTTATACACTTTCAAATGGTGAATTTTTTGATACTACCATAATGTAAGGCAGATGAATCTTAATAGGGATGACATTTAAAAAAATGCATCTTGAGGTAATATTATGTCTCTTCTCAGAACACAATGATTTTATTCTTTTTATTTTTGTGTAGAAGAGCTGTGGTGTAGGTCAGAGGTGCAGGACTGTGAGAGGATTCACCAGAGACAGAGTGGGGTGCAGAACAGGCAGATCTAGTGAAATATACTGCTATGGGGAGCAGCAGACAAGATAGGAGATGACCGCTGCACCATGTAGGTTAGCTACCTGGCCAGGGATTGAACTCATGCCGCAGTGGCTGGTGATAGCTTGCTAGTGCTGAGACTAACCCTGCACCACCAGGGAGGCCCCCATCAAGCATTTAAAAGTTAAAATGCTTGACTTCTGTCAGTTATCATGATACTATGGAATACTTTTGTATACAGGGTATTGGGAAAGCCCAGTTGGAGGTGGAGTAAGTGTAATAGGCTTGTATTTATTGTGCTGGATTCCCTGACCTGTGTTTTTCACCCTATGATATTATGTAATGATCCATCATCTTTCAGCTTCCAAAGAGTTTAAATTTCAACACCCTTTACATGTTTTTGAAATGTTTCAGACATGCAAAAGAATATGAAGTATAACATAATGACTCCACTGGAAATAATCCACCTAATTAAGAAATAAAACATTACAAGAAAATATAGAGGTCAATCAAAAAATGGACAGAAGATATGTGTAGACCTTTCACTAAGAAGACATATAGATAGTAAACAGGTCTATGAAAAAATGTTCATGATCACTTATGATTAGGGAAAAGGAAATCAAAACCATAATAAGATATCATCTCATACTTATGAGAATGGTCCATATCAAAAAAGACCAGAAACAACAAGTGTCAGTGAGGATGTAGAGAAAAAGAAAACCTCACACACTTTTAGTAAAAATGTAGAGTATTCCAGTAAATATGGGAAACAGTATGGAAGTTTCTCAAAAGATTAAAACTGGATATGCCAGTTTTAAGTATCCCGCTCTTAAGTATCCATTTAATGTATCAAAGACTCTAAGTTGAAGGGATATATGCACATCTATATTCATTGCAGCACTATTTACAATAGCCAAGCTATGGAAACAAACTAAGTGCCCAATGACAGATGAATAGATTGAGAAGGTCTTCATAGACGTACAATGGAATACTACTCAGCTATAAAAAAGGTGACATCTACCATGCACAAAAACCAACTCAAAATGATTAAAGAAGTGGACATAAGACCTGAAACCATAAAATACATAGAAGGAAATAATGTGAAACTATATGACATGCACCTCAAAGACATATTTATAGACACATTACCCAAAGCAGTGATAGTGAAGACAAACAGCTGAGACTACATCAAATTAAAGAGCTACTGCACAGCAAAAGAGACAATAACCAAAACAAAGAGAAACCCCCACCGATTGGGAGAAAATTTTTGCACACAACACTAATGATAAATGACTGGTCACAGAAATCTACAAAGAGCTGATCAGACTCAACAAAAACAAAGAAAATAATCCAGTCAAAAAATGGGCAGAGGAGCTACAAAGAAACCTCTCCAAAGAGGAGATGCAAATGGCCAACAGGAATATGAAAATATGTTCAACATCTCTTGTAATCAGGGAAATGCAAATCAAAACTACAATGATATACCGTCTTACACCAGTGAGAATGGCACATGTTCAAAAAACTAGCAACAATAAATGGCGAGGTGTGGAGAAAAAGGAACTCTCCTGCACTGCTCGTGGGAGTGCAAACTGGTCCAACCACTGTGGAGAGCTCTATGCTAATTTCTTGACCTACTAAAGATAGAGCTTCCATATGATCCAGCAATTCCACTCCTAGGTATTTACCCAAATGACACAGAAACATTAATTCCAAAGGGAACCTGCATCCCTCTGTTTATAGCAGCACTATTTACAATAGCTAAACTATGGAAACAACCCAAATGCCCAAAAATAGATGACTGGATCAAGAAGATGTGGTACATACACACAATGGAATATTACTCAGCAATCAAAAAAGATAAACACATGCAGTTTTCAGCAATATGGATGGAGCTACAAGGGATGATGCTCAGTGAAATAAGTCAGAAAAAAAAAAAAGAAAAATACCGGATGTTCTCACCATAGCAGAAATTTAGAAAACCTAAATAAGGGACCAGGAAAAAGACTAATTAATACAAAGTAAAAATCAAAATCAAGAAGCAACTATAAACCAGAGACAACTATAAACCAGAGACAACTATAAACCACAGGGGCCGGGAGAGGAAGGACTAGGGTCAAAATAAGGGGGGGTGCAATTGTATGGGGAATATAACCAAAATGAAAATGTATACATTGTGTAAAAATGAAAAATGATGTAAGAATTATATAAAATAAAATATTAAAAAAAAGTGAAATCTTGCCACTCCAACAAATGGAGAAAGACAAATACTGAATGATTTCATTCATAGGTGGAATACAGAGAAACAGAACAAAGCAACAGACAAAACCAAACAAAAAAATCCTAGAAATCTGAATACAGAGAGGAAGTGTAGGGTGGGGAGCATAGGGAAGAGGGGAGATAATGTATCATGATGGAGGGTGATGGGTGCTTTGGTGGTGGGTGTGGTCTGGTAACATCCATCTGAAGAGGTGTGACCCTATATACCTACATCATTTATGGTATATAAACCAATGTTAATTAAATAAAATTATTTAAAAAATAAAGAAATAAAATATTATAAATACAGATAAAGTTCTGACAGACTCTTCCCAGCTACATTTCTGAGTGTTTTTACTATCTGGCATGACTTTCTTCTCCTCTAGTTAAATCTTACACTTTATTCATTTATGGAGAATACAGGAAAGAAAAATATTAACAGCATTCAGTGAAACTGATAAGGAATGTTACTTTTTACCTGGGAATGAAGATGATGCTATCAAATTAAAGAGAAGCTCACCTAATGATACATCAGGGAGATGCTACAAGGGCATGCCCCCATTTTAGGGGAACTACTACTGGCCACTCAGCATGCTTCCAGTGTCTTGAGAGGATGAATTGTTTGAAGAAACATGTATATGTATGTATGTGTGTGAATGTGTGTATAGTTAAAATTATATACATGCATATATGCTTATATATTTATATAATTTATATCTATATTATTTACACAAAGAGATAGATAGTTTCCTAGACATAGGGTATCAAGATGTATCTTTTAGGGTGGTATTTTTTTAATAACAAAGGCAACTTATAGCAAATCTTGGAATTATTTCCTTTACCACCATCCTTTGTGTTCCCTTGTCCTTTTGTGTCCCCCTCCCTCTTAACTTCAGAGCCCACAGTATGTTTATTAATGTCTATTAGTTTTTTTAAAGTGTTATGCACTACCAAATTGTCTATTACGTCAATTTCCAGCATTTGTTTTGTCATTCTAACTACTTTGCTGAATCTAATTTTCTCAAATTCCCTCCATTTTGTTGAAAATGGCTTCACTTCATCTTTATGGCCATATAGTACTCCATGGTATGGATACAACATCTTCTTGATCCAATCATCCTTGCTTCCATGGATGCTGTTATGAACATTGTAGAACACACGGGTTGATAGTTTATATTTTATTTCACTTTTTGTTGACTGTTTCAGATCTGTAGAGATATGCCCAAGAGTGAGATGGCAGGTTATATACTTTTTCCATTTTTAGTTTTAAAGGTAAATACAGATTGTGTTCCAATATTATTGCACCAGTTCAAATTCCTATCAACAGTATAGTAGTTACTTATGCCCCACATCCTCTCCAATACTTGTTGTTGAGGGTTTTTTTTTTTTTTTTAATGTTTCATTGTTATCAGTGTGAGATGGCATTTCACTATAGTTTTAATCTATGTTAATGTATTCTGACACTTATTTCTAATGGAAATGCCTCCAATTTGGGGCACTAGGTCAAGGATGACAATACGTTTTAAATTTGATAGATATTGTGGAGTAGTTTTCCTGAAGTTGTTTATTTGGAATTGAAGGTTTCTGCATCTGAAGTGCTGTTATGGATTCCCAGAATTTCCTGGAACATATTGAAGACTGCTGATCATCATGTCTCTGCCATGTTTTCCCGTGTGCCCATGGATAAATGTGAATCTGAAAAATTTCTTGGTTTTCCTGTGTCTAATACAAAATGGAGAAATAAAGAAAAATACCTGTTTCAACACTAGGAAATGGAGTATACGCCTGACTTCCTGTCTTCCTGGACTAATTTTTTTGGTTTGAAAAATGGAAATGGTTCCCTAGAAGAGGGTGAAATATCTCTATATTTGTACTGCATTTCAATAAAGAAATTTAAAAAACTGGGATGTAATGGAGGAAGGTTCTTGTTTGTTGTTTAATGAAGATTTAAGCAATCCTGTTGGGTTCTGCTTCTTACATGACAGCACATTCCAGGAATACAGGCTATATTTGTGCAAAGCTAGATGAAAGAAAATATTGTCAAAAGGAGGGAGAGTGATCAGAGGGAGGGAGGGAGGAGCACAGGGTACTGAGGTGATGGTGCACAAGCGCATTGGTGAAGGAAATTCTTTGGGGACTACACCTGAGGGGGTGGGGGGATGCAAATATTATTGAAAAATGAACAATGATATAAAATTTAAAAAAATTAAAAATTAAAAAAATAATTAAAAAGGTCATCAAAGTAGAATCACACATTCTTCCCAAAAGTGACTTGCAAAAGTTAATGTGAAAAGGACCAGATGAAACAGTATAGTTGTTATAAAATAAAGTTTGAAATACATCCTTTTGAAAACCTTATTGTACCTCGCTGGAAAGACTCACTTTCAATGAAACTAAGAAGAAAATGGATAATATCAAAAAACACAAGAAATTCATATCTATTGCACTGGTCCTTTGGGTCTGGTTTGCAGAGATAATAGAGATAATAGGCAAAGAGATCCTAGAGATAATAGGCAAAGAGGGAAAAGAACTATTATTTGAGTGAACTTCAAATGCTCTAAATTTAGATTTAATAACACTGTGACTAAAAGAAAAAAAGCCTCCATTTTATGCCAAAACCTAAACTGCTGAGACATAAAAAAAGAAAAAAAATAAGTAAATAGCTAAACAAACAAACAAACAAACAAATTTGTGCTTATAAAAACAGATGTTGGGACGAGTTCAATAGATCCTTTTTAGATCAATTAAATTCATTGTTTTTTTAATCTCTAAATTCCAACACATGTGGCAGGCAGGAGTGCTGCTCTTCTTTTCAGCTGAAACAGTGCAAAACAACTGCTGGATCCAAGGAAATCTTGCCAAAATCCCTGGCAATGTATCACTTTTTTTAAACCCTGTTTTGTTTTTGTGCTCATGGTAACATTCACAGCTGTCGAACGTGGCTTCAGGCTGTCTGACTACCTTGGGAGAATTTATGTGTTTTTCTACTTCCTTTCCTTATTAGGAGGCAGGACTCTGCGACACCTATTAGAACAAGTATGCATAAAGGGTAATGGCTGTGCAATTTATTAGTGGTCTGTTCTTCTTCAAATGAGCCCTCCGCCTCTAGGTCATGCCCATGTTTGAATCAGCCTCTACCGCTTCTGTGGCAGGTGGGCAAAACAGCATTAGTCAAGGGGAGGGAGAAGACATTGGCCTCTGGAAGCCTGTTTCTTTCTTCCATTGCAAGGCTTCGAAAACAAACTGAATAGCATGGTTTGAATTTAATGAATAAAAAGTATCCTATTAGCTGACAAAAATGAGTAACAGTAAAAAAAAATATGAGTTACAAACATATTCATAATAGGTTTGTAGGAGGAGAAGCTTCTTAGAACCTTTTTCTTTTCGTTTTAAAATGACAAGGCACAGGGTAATCTTGTTCTTCACCACTTGGGTTGGCAGAATGAGTCTTTCCAACAAAAGGATTTGAAGTTTCTTCCTCTGAGTTTCTGGGTGTGGCTGAGGGAAGCAACCATTTGGAGAAACAGATGGCTGAGAAGCTAAGAGTGAGTTCATTTGGGCTGACCCCTCACACGAATCTTCAAACAGGAGGCAGGAAAGATGTTATAGAGTCTAGTAAAACCTACATTATCAGTCTGAAAATGCCAGGTCTCACTCCACCCATTCCAGGCATCATGGTAAGATTTGGAATCCAGACAGAAAGTTCAGGAGAACAAAATGCTTGGGGACAAATTCATTTCTGTAAAAAATTGTATGTATGTTCAAGAGAATGTAATCCATATGTTTTTGATTCCTTCACATTTGGCTCATCAAAATGTTTTGGCGAGCAGAGCTCACAAAGCTTGTTAGTCATTCTTCAAGTCAGGGAAATATTTTGGCCAGTGAAGGTGGATTCTAACCCTAGGAGGACCAGTTTCATGTTAAAACTCAGAATATCAGGGTGTTTGCAGGCTCTCGCTTGAAAAAATATAATTGACCTGCAAAGATATATCAGGACAAACTATACCTGTATTTCACTTGTGCAGTTTTTTGGGTGAATGGGAATTGCTACTGGGGGAGACAAGGGGACAATGTTCATTTACACTTTGGAGTGTCATCTGCATGGTGTAGTGAAGAAAAGGGTGCAAATGAACTCTAATGAGTCTGCTGAGTAAGTTAAAAATTCTCTTTAATCTATTTTTTTTTTTTTGTCATGAAGTTCAAAGATTCTTCCATCACCTCTGAGCCCCTGCTCGCAGATTCATTGTCACAGTACCAGCACAGTCTGGTAGCCTCCGTGAGGGTCAACCTGAACTGAAACCATTTTCAGTGTACTGATCATGCACAGAGGGCCATGCATCAGACTTGAGAGGCATTTGCAGCAAGCAACGTGGGACTAAAAGCAGAGAGAAGGCATCATGTGTTGAGAAAGTGAAAATAATATGTAGAAGGAAATCCCACTGTTACAGATAAGTTGGCAAAAGGTAAACCTAAAACATTGGAAATGTGTTAATTAGTTTCTTCTCTCTAGCTTTTTTGTTTTCATTTTGAACATAACACTGGAATGAAAAGGGAAAGAAAAAAAAAAAAACTTGTTTTAGGTTTTATGCAAACCGTGGCAGAACATTTCATTACGGTGCTTCAACTAACTCCAATCCCACAGTGCCTTCACCCCAAATAAATAAATCTCTTAGTGAGCAGCAAATGAGACCCATATCTGAGTTTCTGACTAAATTGCTGGCTTACTTTCACATTTTGCTCAGTCAATTCAGGTAAGCTAGCCAAAGCTGTTAATTAAAGAAGGAATGATTTATTTCATAACTTTTCTTTTCCCTTCAGGAAACATAACTCAACTCCGGGCTCAGCAAGTTTACTTCGCCCTATTCAATAAATTACACCCACCTCATTAATAGTTCATTAGGAAAACTGGAAACCCCATGACAGAACCTCAAGGAAGAAAGGGGTCAGCCAGCTCTGACCAGAAAGCACAGCGGACTGAGCCAAAGGGCCCTCTGGCTGGCTCCCAGCTTTAGGTGCCTGCCCAGGTGTCAGCCCTGGCTTCCTGTGTGTGTAAGAAGCACATTCTGTTCTGCACCAGTCTGCTGTAGTCATTCCTTCACTCATTTGTTCTTTGTCAGTTAGAGGGATGGGCAAATCTTTCTTTAACCTTCTTGTAGAACAGTAATCAATTATTTTTTCAAAAAGCTAAAACACTATAGGCAACAAAATCTAGAAATCAGTAGTCCATCCTCAATGCCTAAGTGTCCCCAACAATGAAGACATAACCACAATGTAAACTTCCAGAACCTTTTTTGTTCCTTTCATCAAAAGGGAGAAGCTCTAAAACTTGCCCACAGTTGACTTAGCCTTCCTATATGTATCAACTGAAAGATAGCCAGCTCATGCCAGCTCTCCTGGTACTCTACATATGCAAATTGGTTCATTGGTGCAATGAAGAAGCAATATTTATACAGTAAGAAAGCAAGCTAACAATTAAAGTCCACTTAAGGTACTTTGGGGTATCACAGCATTCTACTAGTGTTTCACCAAAGCATCTCATAGGTTAAAACTCTTGTTTCTCAGATGTTGATGTTCACACATATCTTTTGTGGCTCTTGTTCAAAGATACATTTTGAAAGGTCTCAGGTAGGGCCCAAGAATATGTATTTCAACCAAGCTCCCAGATGCTGTACATGCTACTGGTCCATGAATGATTTTCTGAGTAGTGATGAACTAAGAAACATCCTCCACCATCATGAATTAGCCGGCAGATCTGAGAGGTATCAAAACATGTTCTTCCTCCTGCAAAACCACCTTCTAGAATAGGAGTTGGCAAACTTTTTTTCAAAAACATCAGTAAATATTTTTGAGTTTCATATGTCATTTAATCCCTGTACCAACTACTTAGCTCTACTATTGCTGCACAAAAGTAGTCATTGAAAAGATATAAAGCAGGGCATCCCTGGTGGTGCAAGGGGTTGGAACGCAACCTGTGAACCTGTCTATAGCCTTTGCAGCATGAGTTCAATCCCCAGCCTGCCAGAGAGCAATCCACATGGCGCAGCAGACCCCTCCTGACTTGCCCACTGCTCCTCTCAGCAGTGTATTTCGGTTAATCTGCCTGTTCTTTTCTCCACTCTGTCTCTAGCGGATCCTCTTACCCCCACACCTCTGGCCTGTATCCCAGCTCTTGTATGCATAAATAAATCTTTAAATATATATATATTATATAAAATAAAATACATAATCAGATTAGAATATCTATGTTCCAATAAAACTTAATTTATAAAATTAAAGCCATGGCCCACATTTGGCACATGGACTATAGTTTGCCAACTCCTGGTGTAGTACAATGACCTCTAACATTCTGTGGTTGTACAATCAGAACAGTATACCTCCCTGGGACATGTATGTTTATGTACAAGCTTTTTTATATTCATTAGGTCTGGAATGATGCTTAAGAAGTTTCATTTCTAACTATTTACAAATTTTTATATGTGTCCTATTCATGAATACAAGAGTGACAAACTAAAATGAGAAAATGGATATAGAAACACTAATATTTCTTTGTTCACTCAAATGGAGCATCTGTGCTGCCCCCCTGGTGTGCACACTCGCCTTGGAAGCCTGTGGTGTAGCTACTGTTCAATATATATATTTTTTTGCTACAAAAGTGATCAAAGATGAGTAGTAGTTGGGATTTTGACAGTCTTTGGAATTCCGGGACATGAGACCATAATACACTTACTGACAGTAAGCAAAGTAAAGGAAGTGTGGAGAGTGAAGGAAGGAATTATTTTACACAGATCAGTGTGGCACATAGTCACTCTGCCCCCTTTGGGTTAGCAGGAACAGTCCTACGTGCCAGGTGCTCAAATGGACACTCCATATATAGCTTCCTGTATAACGCTCACTCAGTCCTCTTCCCATTTTACAGAAAAGAAAACTGTGATTCAGGCCAGCTGGTATAAGGCTGGCACTGTTCCTTATTTAGTTAGCTGATTAGTCGAGGTTTTAAATTCACATCTGCCTAAATATAACACCCTTGCTCTTAACAGGTGCTGATTACAGCATCTTCAAATTATGAGTATTTGCTATATAGTGATGTCACTATATATCATTATATAGTGATGTCATATCAATGGAAAATACCACTGATTATAGTGAATGGGTTTAACAAAGACCCATGTAAACCTCTTTATCCTGCCAGGACTTGCCATTAAAGAAAATGGTAATATTAGGTCCAGAGGGAGTGACAGCTAATTTTAACTATGTAGTTGGTTTCCTTAAAGTCATTGCCTATTGACTACTTAACATGCCAAGAATTCTCACTCATCTCAACAGTCTTGTATTGAAAATCCATTAAAAAAAAAAAACACAATCAGAGATAACCAGGTAAATCAGGTGTTTGTGTTATTTCTACACAAGAAGGAGTTTATTTGTGAGGTTAGTTGTTTAACTAACTTTAAACACTTGCTGTAGCAGAGAGCCTATCCATATACTTCAGTGAAAATGAAAGGTTTAAATATACATTGGCATTTGTGTAAAAAGAAGGTTTTAAAATTATAAATCATAGCTCCAAGATTTAAGTCTGCAGAGAAGCCTATTGAGAAATGAAAAAGATTTTCTTTCAAAATCTATGGTGCCTCAGGGTAAGTATGTAGTATTTATGTCCAGTAGCATTGACATTCACAATGACATTTCTGTCACTAAACCTCGACTAGTTCATTATTAGCTATAAATTAAGAATGAGAGAATTTTTTTCAGTGAGGAGGTTTCTTGGGAATGTGAGTACCAGTGAGTCTAAAAACAATGAGATGAGAAACTATGGTGATAAAATTAATATTTTAAATAAAAGAGCAAGGATAGTATCTGAAATATGCTCTGACACATAGTGATGCTTTCAAACATTCAGTTTATTAGATTATCCTGAGAAATCTAGGAAATATGATCACTGCAGCTTTAGACATTAATAATGATACTTAAAATGAAGCACATTTCAGCATTTTTCTAGAAATATGTTACATTTCCAGCCCAAATGTCTTCATAATTGTAATGCATTTTTAGAAAGGTTTATTTATTTTTGCATACAAGAACTGGGGCCAGAGGTGCAGAGGGTGAGAGGATTCACCAGAGACAGAGTGGGGAGCAGAACAGGCAAGTTTACTGAAATACACTGTTGAGGGGAGCAGCAGGTGAAACAAGAGAGGTCTGCTGGCCATGTGGGTCAGCTCCATGGTCAGGGATTAAACTCAGGCCATAGCGGTGATAGTGCTGAGATTTAACCCCTATGCCACCAGGGCTGCTCATTTATATTATTTTATGGTCATTATTATAACCAAAAATATTGTGATGACCTCAGAAAGGAAACCTTGGGAAAAAGAATATATTCGTATTGTATCTGTGCTGGTTTTTGATTGTCCAGCATCCAAAACTTTCTTTTTTCTTTTAAGGGAAATCCCTTATTGTATATGGGATTGCAATGAGTCTATGCTCCATATCTAAACTTGAATTTCCTTAAAGCAAACTGAGGGTTAAGAATTCATTTGCAGGGAGTTATTTAGAAAGTGAGTCCAAGGGACACTTAGATGGATAGGTAAGACAGAAAAGGGAAAGAAACTGACAAATGCTGCTTCACCATGGGCAACAGAGCTTACCACAATGAGGAGATGCACCATTCTTAGAGTTTTCACAGCAGAGCAAATAAGGAGCAAGAAAATTTAAACTTCATGCCTTGATAGTTCATGTTATGTGTGAACTTAGCCAGGCTAGTGTACCTAGAAGCTTGGTCAAATACCAATATAAATGTTACTGTGAAGATATTATTTCTCTGCTTTAGAGGTAATGAACATGCAAATCTGTATACTTTGAATAGAGCAGATCACTCTTCAAAATGTGCGGGGGGTGGCTCCCTGGTGTCTCAAGGGGTTAAGCACCACACTATGAATCAATCCACAGCCTTTGAAATATGAGTTTGATCCCCTGCCTGCCAGGGAGCAACCCACATGGCACAGAAGGCCTCTGCTATCTCACCCGCTACTCCCCTCAGCAGTGTATTTCAGTCAATCTGCCTGTTCTGTTCCCCACTCTCTGTTCTGTTCCCCGCCCCCCACCCCCACATCTCTGGCCTGTATTCCAGCTCTTGTATGCATAAATAAATATATCTTTAAAACAAAACAAAACAAAATGTGGGTGGGCCTCATCTAATCAGCTGAAGGTTTGAAAAGACACAGATTGCCTGCAGCCTGCCTCTGGACTCAAGTTACAACATCAACTCTTCCCTGGATCTTCAACTTGTTAGACTGCTCTGCGTACTTCAGACTTGCCAGCCCCTAAAATTATGGCAGCCCATCAGCCCATTTCTTAATCTCTCTCTCCCTTCCCTACTGCCTTCTCTTTCTCCACATACATGCACAGCACACCACACCCTATCATTTCTGCTTCTCTGAAGAACCTTGACTAATATAGATTCTATTCACTCAGTTCTTGAGGGTTCCCACAAGCCAGGAAGTGCAGGTGCTGGAAGTAGGAAGTTGGGCAAGTTTTGAATGGAACAAAGTGAGAGGATGAAGGCAGGTTGCCAATGATAAAGTCCAAATAATCAGTGCTTGGGGCAGTGGCCCAGGAGGTTAGTGGTAGGGTGTATGTGATATTACATAGAAAAAAGGGAGAGCGCTATAAATGATTGGAAAATGAAAACCAACATGTTTTTTTCCTAATTTTTCAATCCCGGTATAAGAAAAGTGATTGTCTAAAGCAAAATAGTACCAAATCATTATGATATTTAGAGCATCTGTAGAAATAAAGCATAAGGTTAAAATTGTGTAGGAAGGCAAGAACTGGAAATACATAATTGTAGGTCTCATACTGGAAGCACTATAATATTTTTGAAGGTAGACAATAATAAATTAAGGTTGCAAATTATAAACTTTAGAGCAACCTTTAAAAAGCTGAAAGATACATTTATAAGCCAGTGGTGGATAAAACTGAATACAGGTCCTCTTCTGGTGGTGCAAGTGGTTGAGTGCCAGACTGTGAAGCTGTCCGCAGCCTCTGCAGCACCAGTTCGATCCCAGCTGGCTGGTGAGGGTCCCACATGGTGCAGCAGACCTCTCCTGTCTTGCCCACTGCTCCCCTCAGCAGTGTATTTCGTAAGTCTGCCTGTTCTGTTCCCCGCTCTGTCTCTGGTGAATCCTCTCACCCTCCCACGCATCTGCCCTGTACCCTGGTCCTTGTACAAATAAATAAATGAATAAATAAATAATAAATCTTTTAAAAAAACTGAATACAGAAACCAATATCCAATTAATTCACAAAGAGACATAAAAAGTGTTTTTTTGGAGAAAAAAGAATACATGAGATATACATAAACTAACATGAAAATAATAGATTTTAATCCACTTCTATCAGTGATTATATTAAATAGAAATTGTCAAAAAAGCACTTTTAAAGGCAGAAATCCACACAAAAATAAACAAAAGAAAAAATAAATTAGACAACAACAACAACAAAAAAATAACTCAAATCTTCAAATAAATCATCAAGAAAGGTAAACCATTATTTACAAATCATATTTCTGATAAAAAGGCTTATGTTCAGAACATATAAGGAACTCTTGTAACTTAATAATTAAAAAGATGAATAGCTTAATCTTAAAAATTGAGCATAAGATTTGAATAGACATGTATCCATACAGGATATGCAAAAAGCCAATAAGCACATGAACAGATGCTCAATATCATTAGGCAAATGAAATTAAGACCACAATGAGATGTACAACTTCATACTCATAGGATGGTCATACCCAAATGATGGATGATTACCACTGTTGGCAAGCATATGGAGAAAGTGGAACCCTTATAGATTGCTTATGGAAATGCAAAATGGCATAGTTATTTTGAAAAACAGTGTGGAAGTTCCTCAAAATATTGAGCATAGAGTTACCAAATGGCCCACTAATTCCACCCCTAAGTATATATCCATGAAAATGAGAACATATGTCCACTGAAAAATTTCTACACAGATGTTCATAGCCACATTATTTAAAATAACTCCAAAGTAGAAAGAATTACTGAGGAATGAATAAATAAAATTTGATAGGCTCACACAACTGAATATTATTTAGCAGTTAAAAGTACATGCTACAGTATGTATGAACCTTAAAAACACGATAAATTAAAGAAACTGGTCATAAAAGACCACATATTGTAGGATGACATTTATATTAAAATTTCAGGTAAGCAAATATAAAATCATAAAGTGACCAGCGGCTGCATAAGACTTGTGTGTGGGAAGTAAGTGGGAACTGACTACTAGTGTCTGCAGGAATTTTTTTGAGAGATAATAAAAATGTTCTAAAATTGGACTGGTGATAGTTGCATGACTATAAATAAAATGCATTGACTTATATATTCTGAATGGGTACATTCTAAAGCATGTGGATTATACCTCAATAAAGCTAATTTTTTTAAAAAAATGTAATGGCTTCTCAAAAATAATTAAAATCAAACAATTATTATTATTAATTAAAATAACCAAATAATTTAAAATAGATCTATCATATGATCCAACTCCACTTTTACATATCTATTCAAAGACTGTAAAAACACTAACTCAAAGGGATTGATGTACTCCTATGTTCATTGCAGCACTATTTACAATAGGTAAGTTATGAAGCAACCTAAGTGCCAAATGACAAATGAGTAGATTAAAATGTGGTATATGACCTCCCTGGTGGCACAGGGGTTAAAGTCTCAGTGCTATCAAGCTATCACCAGGCACTGTGTCATAAGTTTGATCCCCAGCCAGGGAGCTAACCCACATGGTGCAGCAGACCTCTCTTGTCTCACCTCAGCAGTGTATTTCACTGCCTGTTCTGCTCCCCACTTTGTCTCTGGTGAATCCTCTCACCCTCTGCATGTTTGGCCAGCACCCCAAGTCTTGTATGCATAAATAAATAAAAAATAAATCTTAAAAAAAAATGTGATACATATACACAATCAAATATTACTTGGCTATAAAAAAAGATGAAAGCTTTCTTTTTGTGAAAATATGGATAGATCTGGAGGGGGATTATGCTAAGATTAATATATCAGAAGGAAAAACACAAATACTGGATGATTTCACTCATATGTGGAATATAAAGGAACAAAGGAACAGACAAAACTAAACCAAATATTCCCTAGAATTATGGCTACCAGAAGGGGAGGAAGGGGGTAGGGAGTAGGTGGGGGAGGGGACCCAATGGGCTGAGGTGGAAGACTATAGGTGCTTTGGTGGTGGGTGTGGTGTGGTGATATACATACAAAGGGGTGTGAACCTATACCTCTCAATCATATACAGTGTTGTAAGCCATTGTTACCTCAGTAAAAATTACTACAATTACAACTAAATTTAAAAAGGCATTATCAGATTGATTAAAAAGGCAAGACCCAAGTGCTTGTTTTTATTTTGTTTTGTTTTGTTTTTTTAAGATTTAAGAACTGGCACACTGACTGAAATACACTGCTGAGGGGAGCAGCGGGCGAGACAGGAGAGGTCTGCTATGCCATGTGGGTAGCTCCCTGGCCAGGGATCCAACTTGTGCTGCAGAGGCTGTGGATAGCTTCACAGTGCTGTGCTTAACACCTTGCACCACCAGGGAGGCCCCCAACTGCTTTTTTCTATGAGAAAGTAATGAAAAATAAGGAGGGAAAGTGGAGAGAGGTGATGCTGCCTTGGTGAACAAGGTAAAGATGATGTACAGGGCCTTCCTGGTGGCGTAAGGAGTTGAGCACCGCACTATGAGGCAATCCGCAGCCTCTGCAGTATGAGTTCGATCCCCAGACCGGCCAGGGAGAAACCCACATGGTGATGCAGACTTTTATCTTGCCCTTTGCTCCCCTCAGCAATGTATTTCAGTCAATCTGCCTGTTCTGTTCCCTGCTCTGTCTCTGGTGGATCCTCTCCCCGGCCGCATCTCTGGCCTGTATCCCAGCTCTTGTATGCATAAACAAACAAACAAACAAACAAATAAATAAATAAAAAAAAAAATGATGGGCCTCCCCGGTGGTGGTGCAGCGGTTGAGCGCTGGGTGCAAAGCTGCCCACAGCCTCTGCAGCGCCGGTTCGATACCCTGCCGCCGGGGCGAGGGTCCCACATGGCCCACAGACCTCTCCTGTTGCCCTCTGTTCCCCTCAGCAGTGTATATTGTCAGTCTGCCTGTGCTGCTCTCCGCTCTGGCTCTGGTGAATTCTCTCACCCTCCCGTGCTTCTGACTGTACCCAGTGCTTGTATAAATAAATAAAAATAAATAAATCTTAAAAAAAATGATGTACAACTTATATCATATACTGAATAGTTTGCCTTTTCAATATCCATCCAAAAGGGCAGGTTTATCATATGAAAAAGGAAAGAAGAAGAAGACCCTTGCACAGACACAAAGGGGCAGGAAGAACTGCTTAGGCATTTGGCTTTTATCCTGAGGGAAGTAGGGATTTCATAGAAAATTTCATAGAAAGTTTCATAAGCAAAACAGTAATGCAGCACCAGGAGGGACGCTGCTGTCAGCCAAATACTCTCTCCTCACTCTCAACCCTGCACATGGGGTAGCCACTGAGGAGGAGTGCCTCCTTCTAAGGGGTTTCCTAAGTGCAGAGCCAGCCTCACCTTAGACTTGACCCTGGCAGTTAATGACAAGGTTTAGAAACTTCCCATTCACACTTTACAACCTGGAGAGTGGATTTGAGGCATGTAAAATCAGAGTCACAGAGATAAGTAAGTATATATTGATTAATTCTAGATATTTGTGTACTTGCTACATGATGAAGATCAAATCACACTTTCATGGAGGCAAATTTGACTCTCTAACTTAGGCAGGGGAAGACAGTTTATAAATATTTTACTAATATATAAGTTTAGCAATTCCAAGTTTGTGAAAATTACTAAAAGGAAGCAAAGTAGGATAATGGAATACCAAGTGAATGTGTGAGCTGAGGACTACTTTTCGTAAAACGATGGCGAGTATTTAAATTTATTGTGCAAATTGAGACATTTATTAGAAATAGAAGACATAAAAAATGGAAAGATAATCCCAGTTTATGGATTGAGGAATTATCATAAAAATGGCCATCCTACCAAAAGCAATTTACAGCTTCAGTGCAATTCCAATAAAAATCTCAATGTCATTATTCTAAGAAATAGAACAAATATTGATGAAATTCATATGTAGCCACAAAAATCCCAGATAGTGAAAGCTCTCCAGACTAAAAGGAGGTATTACACTCCCAGGCTTAAAACAATACTGCAAAGCTGTCGTATTAAAAACAACACAGTAATGGAACAAAAACGGACACACAGACCAATGGAATCAAATTGAAAGCCCAGAAATAAAACCAAACATATATGGTCAACTAATCTATGACAAAGGAGCAAAGGAAAGCCTCTTCCATAAATGGGGCTGGGAAAACTGGACTGCAACATACAACAAAATGAAACTATACTACTATCTCACACCATATACAAAAATCAACTCAAAAAATGGATAAAAGACTTAAATGTAAAGCCTGACACCATAAAATATAGAAAAGAAAACATAGGCAAAATACTACATGACATAACCCTCAGAAAGATCTTTGAGGATTCTTCTCTAGGAGCAAAGGAAACAAGAAGATAAACAGCTGGGACTATATCAAACTAAAAAGCTTCTATATAGCAAAAGAGACAATAATCAAAACAAAGAGACATTCTACTGAATGGGAGAAAATATTTGCACACCACACATCAGATATCAAAGCTCTACAAAGAACTGATATTAAAGATCTACAAAGAACGTACACAACAAAAACAAACAACCCAGTCAAAAAATGGGCAAAAGAACTAAAAACATACTTTCCAAAGAAGAAAGGCTAATGATCAAGAGTCATATGAAAAAGTGTTTAACATCACTTATAATCAGGAAAATGCAAATCAAAACTACAATGAGATACCACCTTACACCAGTGAGAATGGCACACATTAAAAAACAAAAACAAAAACAAAACAAAAAAACTGGAAACAACAAATGCTGGAGAGGATGTGGGGATAAAGGAATCTTCCTAGAATTCTGGTGGGAATGTAAACTGGTCCAGCCACTATGGAAAACTGTGTGGAGTTTCCTTAAAACACTAAAAATGTATCTACCATATGATCCAGTGATTCCATTCCTAAGAATCACCCAAAGGACACAAAAGTGCTAATTGGAAAGGAAACCTGTACCCCTATGCTTATCGCAGCACTATTTACTGTAGCCAAGATATGGAAACAACACAAATGCCCCAAAATAGATGAATATATAAAAATGTTGTGGTATATTTCTACAATGGAATATTACTCAATTATCTAAAAAGACGAACTCATGTCATTTGCAAAAACATGGGTGGAGCTGGAAGGGATTATGATAGCCAAAATTAGACAGAAAGATAAAGATAAATATCAGATGATCTCACTTATATGTGGAATATAGAAAAACCAAATGAAAAGTCAAGAAAAAGTCAAAACTAGCAAACTGTTTGTTAATACCATTCATCACTCTTGTTTGAAAGCCAACATACAGCAGTTCATAGGAGGGGGTCACAACCAGGAGGTTAAGAATACAAGGGAATATGGTGATAGGTCAACAGAGATAAGGTGGCAGAACTATGGGTGCTACAATAATGTTTGAAAAATAAACTTAATTAATAAAAAATAATGAAAATTTAAATTTAAAATTAAATATTTTTATTGAAATACCATACCCATATTAAGTCAAATTAAAAACTGTTTCATTGTTTCAATTAGAAAAAAGACATTCTTATAAATATGACTTTACGTATTAGAAATGCATCTCTATTTCTGTTACTATTTTGTGGAAGATATTTTTTACATCATGTTATAACTTTTATTCACACAAGTGCCCGCAATTCTCTTAAAATTTTGCACTTTATTATGAATTAATTTGAAATTATTGACAGTTCAATATCTCTTATCCATAGATGATTATATTTCTAATTGAGGAATAAAACTTCTCTCCTTAAGTAAAGGATGTTTTCAATTCCATTGCTTTTATCAAGGGAAAGTTAGAGGGAAATGAGGAATCAAGAAAAATGCCCAAAGTCTGCTTAAGCAGATGGGTGCATGATCTTAGCATGAGAACGTATGGTTTAAACATCCACGTTTTTCCAGCACTCCTAGGATATCTAAGTCACAGATATCTAAGTCACAGGAGATTTTCAAATGAAAAGTTCTGAAGCTCAAGCGGGGTGTCTTGATGGACTGGAGAAATTTAGAAAGACCTGGCTGTATAGATGGGGAAGAGAGGAAAACGCCTGAGACTTTATTCTTGAAATGGGAAGTAGGGATGAAACACTGGGGAAAAAAGGGGAGATTCTTGATGGGACCTAGACATCCATACTGCTGTAAGGTAATGTAAGGCCACTTCCAGATTTATGGAGAGGAGTTGCAGGTGAGGGAGGGCACATTTGTATTTACTGTAGCATTTTGTAAAGCTGGGTTTCAAACAAGTGTGATGAATGGTATTAGCTTAACAAAACTACTCAAACAGATCTTTGATGTGCCACAGATCTACTGATTTAGAATCTTCTGATGCAGGCTGAGGAACGGAAAGTTTATTTCAATTATGGACAATAGAGCTTGTGAATGATGGAACTGAAGTTTAAGATGTTGATGAATATCTTTTGTACGTTCTCGCATTCTTGAGTTATTCATATTTTACACACATGGTAGGAGGTTCATGTCATTGACTCATGAATACACTTGCATTTTGATCCTGTCACAAAAGTCTACATGTTAGTCCTTGAACTCATCTGACCATATGAATGATCTGGGACCCTCATTAAATCCATGCATTTCCAAATCATTTTCCTAAGAATTTTGATTCAATGATGTTTTGAAACTGTGCATTTCACAAGTTGTCCCCAAGTGACACTCATGATCCACCAACATTGCTTAGACAAAGTATTTTTTTTCTCATATCTTAATGTCTAGGATCACATCAAAAGCAATGGACAAGTAAATTCCCATTTGAAGAAACAAAATAATACCCTAAGTCTTCCAGATGTTTCTCTGTTTACAAAGTGAATTCTGGCTTCATTAGCTGCCTTGTTTTCATTTATGCCACTGGCTGAATTAAGCATGCACATGACAAAATACTGTGTGGATACACTGATGAAAATTGTATCTTAGGTTATCAAACAAACAAACAAAAAGCAAAAGGAGAATATAAGAGATGTAAGGAGATAAAGGAAACCAGGATTTCTAAACTCTTCTTTAAAGGGTACTTAGAAGAGATTTTATGAACAGAACATAATATTAAAGTTTCTTCGTTTAATACAATTCCTTTCAAAGTTACATGTCATTAGAGAGTAATATCTCTTCACTACTTTATAACTCATTACCTAATCACAATTAAATGAGGAATCTATTTTTCTTAAAGGATTTATTTATTTATTTTATACAAGAACCAGGGCATAGGCCAGATGCGCAGGAGGGTGAGAGGATTCACCAGAGACAGAGTGAGGAACAGAACAGGCAAACTGACGAAATATACTGCAGAGGGGAGCAGCGGGCGAGACCGGAGAGGTCTGCCATGCCATTTGGGACTCTTGCCAACTGGGCGGGATCGAACTGGTGCTGCAGAGGCTGTGGACAGCTTCACAGTGCGGTGCTCAACTGCCTGCACCACCAGGGGAGGCACCTAAATGAAGAATCTATTAAGCTTCTTCAAACCTCAACTGTTTTACTCTAACCTTCCTCTCTACGAATATGCATTTGGGAGTTGATTAATGTATCTATCTCCAACGAATATACTCAATTTCTGGTTTAGATATCTAATGCTCAGCTAAAAGTGTTTGGACAACAAGGGAGGTCATGATACATGACTCAATTTGGTCCTTAATTTTCTGAGAGCAACCAACAACTCTTTGGGGGAATTTATCCACAATTTCATTCTAATTTTTTCAGCTACTGAGTTCAAATGCATAAGAATACAATAATTTTATCATTAGTGAAGACAAAAAGCATTGCCATATAAGTAAATACTAGCGACCCAAGTCAAATTTATTAGTTGTCAAATATTTGACAAAACACCAAAATATTGTCACTTCTAAAACATCCCATTATTTTCTACTTGCAACTAATAACCACACATTGGATTATTTTAAATACATATAAACATGCAATGAATACACAGATATTTAGCAAATTATGCTCCAGGCACTCTCCCCACAACATAGAGACTCTGGCTTTGATGTTTACTTTTGTTTGAAGAGTACATAAATGGTTTTCTACAGAATCTAATCTTAGATTGGGATTCTGCGATGGTTTTCTATTTTCTTTAAAATATCCTTATACCCTTTCTCATCTTCACAAACAATATTACTTTCATATGCCCTGTTCTTATATATAATATCTTCTTTTCACAAGTAGATGATTTATAAATAAATTATATAACACATCAGTGGAATATTTATCAGTGAGAGTGATATATAGATATACACATATATGTGTATATATATATATATATATAAAACAAGAAAAATATAGAATACATAGATTTTGAAAAAAGATACTTCAAAACAATAATAAATTTATTGTTAGCTCACCTTTATTTTAAAGATGTTCAGACACATTTGCCTACTGCTAAAATCTAACTTACCTAGGTGGTAAGATTGTGGACATTTATAACTTCCTTTCTCTTTTTTTCATATTTATGATTTTTAATTTTTCTAGAATTGCATATAAAGAAAAATAATTATAGATATTGAATATCTGTATATTTAAGTGAATATTTAAGTGAATATATTTAAGTGAATATATTTAAGTGAATATTTAAGTGAATATTTAAGTGTATATTTAAGTGAATATTTCCCTGGATTAACATTGCATAATGATATCTAGGAAAATATGGAAAGTGCATGAGGTAATGAACTTTCTGTGTATCATCCTTGAATTATAGCATGCACAGGATAAATGTTAGAAGCTCACTTGCTCAGTGTTAATTATATTATACACAATTGTGGCTGAACTTAAAGTGCAATATTGTAAAAGACAACAAAATATGTGTAGCATGATTGTTTTTTCTTGTTTCATGATTGTTTTTAGCATGAAGTTAGTCTATCAAAGAATAAATAAATAATAAATAGTCTATCAAAGAATAAATAAAATTATGTGTTTGTTTCTTCAACTATAGAATTAAGATGTTTAAAAACTTCTAGCTCCTGAAGAAAGAGGAAGAAGAGGAAAGTTATGGATGGTGACAAGATAGTGGGTTAGGAAGAAGTTGTGCCCACATTTTCCCAAAATCACACAAAATCTACACCTAAATATGAAGTTAATTATACAAACCAGATCTGAACTGAGCAAACAGAGCTTCCACAACAATGGATGTAAAAGCAGCACCCAAGGGATAGGAGAGACAGAGAGATGGTTTAGCCTAGGAAGACAGCATATCATGGGGCCTGGAGAGTAAGAGTATGGTTCTGCCTAATACCTGGCACATAAACCCTATAATCCAGAATATTAGAGACTGGGAGGAGGCCCTCGGCCCCCTTCAGTGAAGAGTGAAGTGAGAACAGGAAAACAGAGGAAAAATAGATACTAAGAACTAAGCACAATACATTCCCCAGCAGATTAATTGGCCCTGGATCCAAGAGCAACACTTTCTTAAGAATAATGACTGTGACTTGGAAGGGGGTGTATCAGAGATCTTTTCAGCAGAACCTTGGAGGCAGACAACAGTAGGGAATAGTCCAGGTGATACAGGGGAGCAAGGGGCACTCAAACTGGCCAAGGACACTGCCCAAATAGTTTATTGGTCACAATCTGAGTTCTTCAACTGCACACACAATTGCAAGACTACTAAGATTCAGAGAACAACAGTAATTGGATTTATTTAACAAACAAAGAAAAACAAAGAGTCACTGGGGCCACAAATGACGGTTTACCTCACCCAAAGCAGTGTCCAATGTTTTAAAGTCCTAAGCACTTAAGCTCCCAAGATGGCGTCTTCCAGCTACTGAGGGCTTGGAGCACTTGGCAGCTAGACTATAGGTCGGAATCCAGCTCACGAAGATAGCAGAAGACAGAACAGGAGATGTTCCCTGTAACCGCAGAGTTGCCCCAGCACAGCACCAGACAATCGACACTCAAAACAGCAGCTGCACCTGCTGAATCACCCAATGAATGTCCCACATTCATGCAGCTATGTGAGGTGCCATGCTCTGTGTCCTTCCCTTCCAGGCTGTAACAGCAGCAGAGATGGGGACAGTTTCAGTCACGGGGCTATCTGCAAAACCTCCAAACTTTTCTTCTCTAAGTTTGGCTGCTGGAAGCCTCTCCATGTCTTTCCAAGGCCCACAAAAGCCTTCTCGAAGATTGGCATGGTGGAGGCAGCGATGGCTGACTCTGAAATCACTAAGGATTCAAAAACGCTGAAATCCCAAACACTGAATGCTGGGGGCTGCTTCGGCAACCTCTTATATTTCTTATCAGAGTCTCAGAGTCTCTAACCCCACCCATACTGTGTTCCCATTTCGCCTGGGGCTATCCATCCTTCCCAGCACCTTCATTTGGTTGGGAGCACCAACTGTGTAGTGGCAGGATGGACCAGAGATGGTTCTCTAAAATCCTTTGCAGACTGGTAAAAGAGAGTCATGGAGTCCTCAGTGGCTTTCCCGGGCTTTTATTGATCTTTTACTTATAGAGCAGCAACCAGGTACATGGCAGGCAGGGGCGCCAAGGGGCCAGGAGGTCAATAGGCCTCCAAGCCCCTAGCAAATCTTCACTCTGGGCTTTCTGGTGGTCTTTCTCCCCTTTTCTCTCCTGTTTTCTCTCCTGCCTCTGCTTCTCTTGGCAAATATATCAATACTTCAGCCATGGCCCACAGAAGAAAACAACACAACTAAATATAACACTGTAACAAAATGCAGGTGCCCACCATCAGGCATGCAACCTTAATGGCAGAAGGCAGAAAGCCTGAAAATCATTTACCCTACAACCTATAACAGTCTTTATTTTTAGTCCCCAGTTACACAGGGGTCAGAGTCACTGCCAGGCACCAGGCCAGGACCCACTCTCCATCTACTGAAACTCCCAGTGTGAATTCCTGATGGGAGCTCCACATAACCACAGAAGGTAGCGTAGCTAGAAGGACTGAGGGAATACAATTGACTAGCAGACAGGCAGGCCAACACCTTGCTAGCCCTTACCTGTTGCCAACAAATAAGATGATCCCCACTTCCAGCAAACAACCTGTAGACCTTTCAGAGAAGAGCCAGGTGCCAGGGGGAGCCCTATAATTTTCTATGCTCCCTATTAGCCCAGGGCATGCCAGACTCCACTCTCGTGATTGTAGACATTCTCCCTTTCACCTGGTTTCCCAGGCCTCAACCAGGTCCCCAGCCTCCTCAGTTTACTCAGTGCCTACCTCCTCATTGCATCTCCAGGGTCCTGAGTGGTGAAACCTTGTGGTCTTGTGGTGAGACAGGGTCCCCAGCCCACCAGTCACCAGCAGCTATATCCCCTACAGTCTTGTTTCATAGGCTCTGCTAGCTCGTCAGAGCCTGCAGCCTCCTGCATTGCCTGTGTTGCCAGCCTCATTGTGCCAACAACCTCGCTGGAGCTACACCTGTACATACTGCACATTGTGACCCCTAGGTGTGGTGTGAATCCCTGCCTTCTGCAGCACTTACATGCATTCTTGCACCTCTCACCTCATTAGTCTCCAGTAGCACTCCAACCCAAATAGTCCCCAGACCTGCAGTAGACATAAGCCAGGCCTCCTCCACAGCCTCCAGTAGTGCTGCAGTCTTCCACTGGGCCTCTCTAACAGTTACAACAATTGATTGTTACAACAATCAACAATGCCGACAATTGATTGTTACAACAATCAACAATGCCGACAACCCCACTACCTCAGTATACTTCCTACAGAGTAGAGTGCTCCTATCATAGCCCCAGAGGTATAGGGCAGTGTTTTAGGGGATATGCAAAGTCATAGCATAAGTACATTTACTTGGGAAAAATTTAATGTTTTCCATTAAAAGGCACCCTGGTGGCACAGGGGTTAAAGACTCAGCACTATCAAGCTATCACCAGCCACTGTGGCATGAGTTGGATCCCCAGCCAAGGAGCTAACCCACATGGTGCAACAGGCCTCTCCTGTCTTGCCTGCTGCTTCCCTCGGCAGTGTATTTCAGTAGATCTGCCTGTTTTGCTCCCCGCTCTGTCTCTGGTGAATCCTCTTACCCCCTGCTAACTGGCTGGGGACCAAGCTTCCAGCAGCTAGCTGCTCTGGTGACATGGTAGGCTGCTTCAGGCCCAGCCAACACCAATGCAGCAAACCACCTAAACACACCAGCACATGTAAAGTAAACTCAGGCAGTCATGTGCCAAGGCTGGACTACTAACATCACCCTCTGAGCATGCCCAACTGGAGGACAGTGTTGACAGCTCTACTCAACAGTGTTATCCAATACAGCAGGTAGGTGGATACAGCCCACAAAGAGGACATCTTGGAGTGACTAATTCAGGAACCAGGGAAGAGAGTGCTCTAAGATACCATGAGACATCATCTGCATAATACCAAATAGTTAGTGCTAGAAGAGGTAAAAGTATTGCCATAAAACATAGAGTGAACCCGGCAAAACTGGGAAAGAGATCATGCTCCAAATGAAGGAGCATAACAAACTTCAGAAAAAGAACCTAAATAAATGGAGATAAGCTAAATACCTAGAGAATACAACGTAGTGGCTATGAAGATGTTCACCAATCTTGGGAGTGGGATGAATGAACTAGAAAAGTTAAGGAACCTCCAAACACAAGCCATAGAACAAAGAATGTAATAATAGAACTAAAAATATGATAGAGAGGTCCAACAGTAGATTGGATAAAAACAGAGGAACGAATAAGTGAATTGGAAGGCAATAGAAATAATCAACAAGCAACTATAAACCAGAGACACACTACAGAGGGGAAAGAGGGAGTAGGATCAAAACAAGGGTGGTGGGAATTATATGGGCACTATAATCAAGATGAAAATGCATACATTGTGCAAAAATGAAAAATGATGTTAAAAATATTTTTAAAAAAATTATAAAAGGAAAAAAAAATCAAGAAAAATAAAGACAGGCTTCCCCTGGTGGCGCAGGCGATTGAGCACAGCACTGTGAATCTGTCCGCAGCCTCTGCAGCTCAGGTTTGATTTCCAGCAGGCCAGGGAGAAACCCACATGGCGTGGCAGACCTCTCCTGCCTCACCCGCTGCTCCCCTCAGCAGCGTATTTCAGTAGATCTGCCTGTTCTGCTCCCCGCTCTGTCTCTGGTGAATCCTCTTACCCTCCCGCATCTGGCCTGTACCCTGGTTCTTGTATGCATGAATAAATAAATCTTTTTTTAAAAAAAAGAAAGAAAAATAGAGACACATCTGGGATAACATCAACATCAAGGGGGATGATATTCACATTATAGGGGCCCCACGGAAAGAAGAAGAGAAAGGGCCATAAAAATATTTGAGGAAATAATCACTGAAAATTTCCATAATTTGCAAAGGAATCAGACATCCAGAGAGTTCCAAATAAGGGGAACACAATCAGCCTCACATGAAAAGACATTACATTTTTTTTATTATTATTTTAAAGATTTATTTATTTATTTATTAATACAAGCACTGGGTACAGTCAGAAGCACGGGAGGGTGAGAGAATTCAACAGGGCCAGAGCGGGGAACAGAAGAGTCAGATCATCGATGAAACACACTGCTGAGGGGAGACGCGGGCGTGGCAGGAGAGGTCTGTCGCACCATGTGGGACTGTCTCCAGCGGCCGGGGATCGAACTGGCACTGCAGAGACTGTGGGCAGCTTCGCAGACCAGAGCTCAACCGCTGCACCACCAGGGGAGGCCCAAAAAGACATTACATTTAAAATAGAAAAAAAATTAAAGATAAAAATGAGCATTTTAAAAACAAAGAGAGAAACAGTGTGTCACATACAAGGAATCATATAAGCCTATCAGCAGATTTTTCAACAGAAACTTTACATACCAGACAAGAGTAGCATGAAATCCTCAAAGTACTGGGGGAAAAAAAGATGAAAAAGCAACCTAAACATACACTAAGGAAAACATCAAATCTCAAACAAAGAGTGAAAAAGAAAGGAACAGAGAACTGTGCATAAAAACAGAAATCAATTAACAAAATGGCAATCAATACACAAACATGAATTATCACATTAAATATAATACAGTGACTCTGCAACCAAATGACATAAAGTGGCTGAGTAGGAAAAACACCTGCATATAGGGAACAGTAGAACAGCTGGACATAATAGATATTCACAGAACATTTCACCCAAAAGCAGCAGACTATACATTCACCACAAATATTCATGGAACATCCTCAAGGACGGTCACATATTGGAACATAAAATAAATCCCAATGAATTTTAAAAAATGGAATGATAACAAACATCTTCTCACATCATACATTGTAAGGTTAGAAATCGACTATAAGAAGAAAATTGAAAAGACCACAAATACATGGAGATGAAACATGCTATTAAACAACTCTTAGGTCACCGAATAAATTGATGGAGAAATCAAAATGATTCTGAAAATTAATACCACATACCAGAATCTTTGGGATGTAGCAAAAGCAGTACAAAGAGAGAAGTAGCAATACAGACTAATCTCAACAAACAAGAAAAATAAACAATCTAACCTTATACATAAAGGAATAATGAAAAGGCCAAATGAAGCCCCAAGTCAGTAAAATGAAGGAAATGACAAAAAAATCAGAGCAGAAGTAAAATTTTAAAATTACAAAATTTAATGAATCAAAGATCTGATTTTTTGAACAAAAAAATGTAAAATTGAAAAACTTTTGGCCAGGCCCATTAAAAAAAAAAAAAACAGATTTTTACTTTATTATAATTAGTCTTTTTCTTGGTCCCTTAATTAGGTTTTTTAAATTCCTGCGATGAGTGAGACCATCTGGTATTTTTCTTTTTCTTTCTGGCTTATTTCACTGAGCATGATACCTTCCAGCTCCTAAAATTAAAATAATAATAGTAATTAAAAAATTTTTTTAAAAAGTCAAATAAATTTAAAATGAAAGAAGAGACATTGTGGTGAATACCACAGAAACACAAAAGACAACTATGTACATCTGTATGTCAACAAATTGGGCAACCTAGAGGAATGAATAAATTCTTTAAAATCTTTAACTTCCCAAGATTGTGTCATGAAGAAACTAAAAATCTGAACAGACATATTGCAAGTAAAGAAATTAAAACAATAATCAAAATCCTCCCAAAAAACGAGTCCAGTATCATATGGTTTTATTGTTGAATTCTAGTAAATATTCAAAGATCTCACACCCAGCCTTCTCAAACTCTTCCAAAAAAATCCAAAAGGAGGAACTTTCTTATTCCTTTTATGAAGTCAACTAAATAACACTGATATCAAACCAGACAAAGTGCACACCCAAAAAATTTGTTAATTTCTCTGATAAACAGATGTAGATATCCTCCACAAATATTAGCAAACCAAATTAAACTACATTAAAAATATACCACAACGACGTGGAATTTATTCAAGGCATGCAAAGATAGCTCAACATATACAAATGTGTCAGTGTGATTCATCAATCAACAGTATTAAAGGTAGAAATCATATGGTCTTCTCAATAAATGCAGAAAAAGCAATTGATAAATTTCAGCATCCATTTGTGATTTAAAAAATTCTCAATAAAATGGTATAGAATGTGGGGCCTCCTTGGTGTTGTAAGAGGTTAAGACACAACCTATGAAGCTATCAGCAGACAGACACTGCAGCACAAGTTCAATTCCCTACCAGGGAGCTACCCATATGGCACAGCAGACCTCTTCTGACTCACCCACTGCACCCCTCAGCAGTGTATTTCAGTTAATCTGCCTGTTTTGTTCCCCACTCTGTCTCTGGTGAATCCTCTTATCCCCCCAACACCTCTGGTCTGTACCAAGTTCTTGTATGCATAAAAAATTTTTTTTTTTTTTTTTTTTTTTTTTTTTTGTGGGACCCTCGCCTGGCGGTCGGGGATTGAACTGGAGCTGCAGAGGCTGCGGGCAGCCTCACAACCCAGCGCTCAACCGCTGCGTCACCAGGGGAGGCCCGCATAAAAAATTTTAAAAATAGTTCTTTTTTAAAAAATGGTGTAGAATGCACATCCTTAAAGATTATAAAGGCCAGGGACTCCCCGGTGGCGCAGCGGTTGAGCGCTGGGTTGAGAAGCTGCCCGCGGCCTCTGCGGCGCCGGTTCAATCCCTGGCTGCTCCCCGGCCACCAGAGGAGGGTCCCACATGGCGCGCAGACCTCACCTGCCATTTGCTGCTCCCCTCAGCAGTGTACTTCGGTCCTTCTGCCTGCTCTGCTCCCCGCTCTGGCTCTGGTGAATTCTCTCACCCTCCTGCGCTTCTGAACTGTACCCTGTGCATGCATAAACAAACATACAAGCAAACAAATAAATAAAACATGCCTCTATTAAAAAAAAAGATTATAAAGGCCATATATAGCAAACACATGGCCAACCCCATACTCAATGGGGAAAAACTTAAGGTTTTTCCTCTAAGATCAGGAACAAGATAGAGATGCCCACTCTTACCACTATTATTTCACACAGTAGTGGAAGTCCTGGCTACAGCAATTAGGCAAGAAAGAGAAGTAAAAGGTAACCAAATTGGAAAGGAAGAAGTAAAATTGTCACTACATGCAAATGACATGATAAAATATATAAAATACTCCAAAGAAGTCACCAAAATAATTACAAAGAATAAATAAATACAGTAAAGTGGCAGACTACAAAATAAGCATGCAAAAATTTATTGTGTTTCTCTAGATAAACAATGAACTAGAGGAAACAGAAATGAGGAAAACAGTACATCCATGATCACAGCAAAAAGCATAAACTACCTCGGAATAAATTTAACCAAGGAAGAAATGGACCTGTATATTGAAAACTATAAAACATGTTGAAAGAAATTGAAGAAGACAGAAAGAAATGGAAAGACATTCTGTGCTCTTGGATAAGTGAATTAATATTGTCAAAATGGTGATTCTACCTAAAGCAATATATATTCAGT
Source organism: Talpa occidentalis (assembly GCF_014898055.3). NCBI lineage: Eukaryota > Metazoa > Chordata > Mammalia > Eulipotyphla > Talpidae > Talpa > Talpa occidentalis. The sequence goes on from NW_023605083.1 coordinate 72,670,539, forward strand.
ACAATCTCTATTAAAATCCCAATGGCATTCTACACAGAAATAGAACCCTAAAAATGCTGAATTTTTTATTGAACCACAAAAGACTTTGCATAGCCAAAAAAATTCTGAGAAAAAAGAACTAAAATGGAGGCATCAAGCATTCTGAGTTTGAACTATACTACAAAGCTACCGTAAACAAGACAGTATGATATTGGCATAAAAACAGGTACATAGATCAATGGAATACAATGGAGTGCTCAGAAACAAAACCACACATATATGCACAACAAACTTATGACCAATTTTCCAAGATTATATAGTGGAAAAAGGAAAGTCTTCAATAAATGGTACTGAAAACCTCAACAATCATATGTAAAATGCTGAAATAGACTACTGTTTGACTTAAATCAACTCAAAATGGGTTGGAAACTTAAATATAAGATTTGTAATAATAAAATATATAGAAGAAAATATAGGTAAAATTCTCTTTGCTCTTTATCTTAGTGCTGTCTTTATGGATTCATCTCCAAGAGCAAAGGAAACAGAGAAGAATATATTCAAAATGGAGTGCATCAAACTTTAAAGCTTCTGCACAGTAAATGAGACTGTCATAAACAAAACAAGGCAGCCTACCAAATGAGAAAAAAAAAATATTTGCCAATCATGTATCAGACAAGGAGTTAATATCTAAAATACATAAAAAATTCATATGACTCAAAAACAATAAAACATGCAACATAATTAAAAAATGGACAAAGGATCTAATGAGATATTCACCAAAAATGATATACAGAGGACCAACTGACCCATGAAATGAGTATCATTATCAATACATTTATCATTAGAGAATTGCACAGCAAAACCATAATGAGATTTTACCTCACAATGGTTATTAAATGGCTATTATCCAACAGTGAAGATATAATATTAATGACTAGGATGTGGAGTCATAGGAATAAAAATTGGTGCAATTGAAGTCATAGGAATATAAATTGATGCAATCATGAAAAACAGAATGGGGGTTCCTCAAAAAAGTAAAAACAGAACTACCATATGTTCTATTACTCCCACTTCTGGGTATTTATGAGAAGAATATGAAAGCACTATTCAAAGAACTTTATGTGCTTTTATGTTCATTACAGTGCCATTCATAATAGCCAAGATATGGAAACAACCCAAGTGCCTGATGACAGATAAATGGATAAAGAAGATCTAGTATACATACATAATTGAAAATTATTCAGTCACAGAAAGATGAAATGGATGGAGCTTGAGGAGATTATGTTAAGTAAAATAAGTTAGGAGAAACACAAATATTCTTGTGATTTCACTCATTTGTGGAATATAAAGTAAACAGAAACAACAACAAGCCCAGATATTATGACAAAGAATGGTGGTTATGAGGGGAAGGAGAGGTGGAAGGAATGGGTAGAATGGGCCAATTGGTTGGTGATGGATGCTAACTGGATATTTGATGGTTGGAGTTGCTAGAAAATATAACTTAAGGCCTCCCCGGTGGCGCAGCGGTTGAGCGCTGGGTTGCGAAGCTGCCCACAACCTCTGCAGTGCCGGTTCGATCCCCGGCTGCTCCTGGCCACTGGAGGAGGGTCCCACATGGCGTGCAGACCTCTCCTGCCGTCCGCTGCTCCCCTCAGCAGTGTACTTTGGTCCTTCTGCCTGTTCTGCTCCCGCTCTGGCTCTGGTGAATTCTCTCACCCTCCCGCGCTTCTGACTGTACCCAGTGCTTGTATGCATGTATGTATAAATCAATCAATCAATCAATAAATCTTTTTTAAAAAAAGAAATGAATACAATATTTTTTAAAAAAGAAAATATAACTTAATATTACCACAATAAAAAAAGAATTAAAGTTGTCTTTAATGCTTTTGAATGACCTAAAATAGTTTAGCTCCTGGAGTTGTTATAATAATTAAAAAGGAATATATTTCATAATGTGCTCTATAAGCACATATTAGGTCAGATTTTTACATTGCTTACACCCTGGTAGATAAGGAAGTAACACATAAATAAGACCCCTAAACTTATCTCACTGTAAAAAAAGTATGAATTTAGAATTAATAGTGAATTAATTCGTTTTTTTAAATATAGTTTTTAAAGATTTATTTATTTATATAAGAACCAGGGTACAGGCCAGATGTGCAGGAGGGTGAGAGGATTCACTAGAGACAGAGTGGGGAACAGAACAGGCAGACTGAAGAAATACACTGCTGAGGGGAGCAGCGGGTGAGACAGCAGAGGTCTGCTTCGACATGTGAGATTCTCACTGGCCGGCTGGGATTGAACAGGCACTGCAGAGGCTGCGGACAGCTTCATAGAGTTACGCTCAACCTTCTGCACCACTAGGGAGGCTAAATTAATTAGTCTTAAGAGAAAAAACATTTCTAAGATGCAGAAAGATCAGATTAAATATATGCAGGAATTAACGGTGTTAAAGAAAATCTTGGGTTTGAGGTAATCAGATCAGGCTCTAACAGTTGTATCTTTGCTTTTTTTTTTTCCTAATAACTTTCCTGGTTTTTAACCTGACTAGATATTCAAGTATTTAAAGGAAACCATAGCAAAAAGTTAAAGGCAAAAACTGCAAAAAGAAAACATACCATAGGAATAGGTATGTATATACCTATAATACATGTATATTTCTATGTTTATATCTATGTATAAGTATATAGATATAATGATAGGCATGGGAAGTACATATAAACAGAGATGAATTGCAATTATAGATTGATTTATCTTCATATATATTGTGACCTCTAGATTAAGGAAGAATTTCAAAGATTTTAAAGAATGTTAAATTGAGGATGTTTCAGCATGAGATAAGAAATTTCATTATTTTGTAATTCTTTTAAAATTTTACTTTTCTCTTGAGGCTTCTACTAAATATTCAATAATAAGCATTTTTATGAGCCCCTTGTTGGCTATTTTCAGTTTCTAGAGATACCACATACACCAGTGTTGAAAAATTGCCATAAATTGTGAGAAAACCAATAAACTATTGGTTAATAAGATAACTAAGGGAATTATTGAAGGTATTCTGAAGTCTTAAATGAGCTTAGAGCCAATGCCCTAGATTCAGATTTTGGAATAATATGTAATATTATAAAACATTTCACTGTTAGTCCAATTTATAGACCACTACATGTATAAAAAATATTTATATAACTATTTCCTGCCAATACCTTAAGATTCTCCTTTTTGCACATTTTGGTGTTCCTGACATTTTAATGTCAAAAGAAGATAGATTTATGTAGGGGTACCCTATTCTGAAGACAAAGAATTTATCAAAGAAGAGATTAAGGATAAGGTTAACTGTTTAGTGTTCTCATTAGCAACATCTCTATTATCTCATGTGCTACTGGTAATTTTCCCCTATTTTCCCTTTAACAATTGCTAATTTTATTAATATTTACTTGATTTTTACCTTTTTTTTTCCATTTTTATACCAACACCACCCATTCTGCACCCTTGTTCCTTTTTCTAAGCCTTTCATCTTTTACTCAAAAACTTCAGTGTGTCTGTTGATAGCCAGCAGTTATTGAAAGTGTTTTATGTTATCATATTTTCTGCTATATGAATGTCTAATATTTGCTTTTATTGTTCTGACTTGCTTTGCTGCACCTAATTCTTTCTCTCTTTTAAAAAAGATTTATTTTATTTATTTATGCATACAAGAGCTGGGGTGCAGGCTACAGGTACAGGGGTGGGAGCGGTTAAGAGATTCACCAGAGACAGAGTGGGGAGCAGAACAGGTGGATTGACTGAAATACAATGCTGAGGGGAGCAGCGGGTGAGACAGGAGAGGTCTGCTGTGACATGTGGGTCAGCTCCCTGGCTGGGGATTGAACTCGTGCTGCAGTGTCTGCTGATAGCTTCATAGTGCTGAAACCCAACCCTTTGTGCCACTAGGAAGGAATTGCACCTCATTCTTTCAATCCCCTCCATTTCTTTTGGAAAATGTCTGCATTTCATCCTTTCTTGTGGCTATGTAATATTCCATGATATATATGTACCAAATCTTTTTCAATCTGTTCATCCACTGAAGGAGATTTAGGCTGCTTCCATATTTTAGTAAATAATGCTGTTGAGAATATTGTAGAACATACAGTGTTCTTTTGTTATTAATATAATTGTTGATGGTTTCACATTCTGTGAAATCCCAAGAATGGAATTACTGGATCATATGGTATTTCTATTTTTAACTTTTTCAGGTAAATTCATATATCTCTCCATAATGGTTGCATCAGTTCCCATTTCCACCAACAATGAAATAAAGTTCCTTTTTCTCTGTATCCTTTCCATATTATGTTGTGGGTCTTTTTGACATGTGCCATTCTCGTGGTGTAAAGTGGTATCTTGTAGTTTTAATCTGTATCTCTCTATTAAGAATGATGATGAATAATTTTTCTTCTGGCCTTATAGATATCCTCATTAGTTCATATCTGCTTTCATTTTAATTGGGCTATTTGGTTTTTTGTTGTTGTTGAATTGTATGTGTTTTTTTGTTTATCTTGGATATTAACTACTTATCAGTTGTACATTGTATACATATTTTTGCCCATTTAGTAGGTTGACATTTAATTGTCTTGTATTTTCTTTTGCTCTACAGAAGCTTTTCAGTTAAGGTAATCCCAATTGTTTATTTTTGTTAATTCCCTTGCCATATGGATTGAGTCACCAAAATTAACTTTTTTGTTGATATGGTGGGATGTATTGCCAAAGTTTTCTTCTGTGTATCTTATTGTTGCAGGTCTTATGTCTAAGTCTTTAATCCTTTTGGAATTTACTTTTATGTATGGTGTTATTAAGTAATCTAACTTCATTCATCTGTGGTTGACTTTCCAGTTTTCCCAACACTATTATGAAAGAGTATTTTTTTTTCCTATTTTATGGTCATGGATGTTTCAGCACAGATTAGGCGTGGTATGTGTGTGGATTTATTTCTTGACTTTTGAATCGGTTACATTTGTCCATACATCTATTTTTCTGTCAATGCCATACTGTTTTAAATACTTTGCTTTTAGTGAAGTTTGAAGTCAGGAAATATGATGCCTCCATTTCCTTTCTTCATAAGCTTGCTTTTGCAATTTGAGACCTTTTGTGTTTCAATTACTTTTGTTCAGCTTCTTTGACAAATATGCCTGGATTCTGATAGGGATTATATTAAATTTGCATATTAAGAGCATTTTGATGTTAATTTTTCTCCCCATCCATGAGCATGGGAGATCCTTCCAACTCCTTATGTCACTATCTAAGTCTTTTAACATCCATAGATCTCATTGTTTAGGTCTTTGACACCCTTTGTTAAGTTGATGGTTATGCAAATAATTGTTTCTGAATTGGGCCTCCCTCATGGTGCAAGGGGTTTAGCCTCAGCTCTATGAAGCAATCTGCAGCTACTGCAGCACAATTTGATCCTTGGCTGGGGAGGTGACTCACATGGTGCAGCAAATCTCTCCTGTTTCGCCCACTGCTCCCCTCAGCAGTGTATTTCAGTAGATCTGCCTGTTCTGCTCCCCACTCTGTCTCTGGTGAATCTTCTCACCCACTGCATCTCTGGTGTGTACCCCAGTTCTTGTATGCATAAATAAAGAAACCTTTAAAAAATGTTTCTGAAATTTTTTTTTTAAGATTTATTTATTTATTTATACAAGCACTGGGCACAGAGCGGGGAGCAAAGCAGCCAGAAGGACCGAAGTACACTGCTGAGGGGAGCAGCGGGGGGCAGGAGAGGTCTGTGCACCATGTGGGACCCTCCTCCGGTGGCCGGGGAGCAGCCAGGGATTGAATCGGCGCTGCAGAGACTGCGGACAGCTTCGCAACCCAGCACTCAACCGCTGTGCCACCGGCGAGGCCCAAGAATGGAAATTTTTAAAAATATTTTGCTATTTATTTGTTGTTTGCATATAAGAAAGCCATGACATTTTTATGTTGATTTTGTGGCCTGCCACTTTGCTGTATTCATAATTGTTTCTAACGTCATCTTTGATGGTGTCTTCAGGATCTTCTACGTATGATATCATATCATCTGCAAATAGTGGTAGTTTCACTTTTCTTCTACTATTTAGATTCCCTTTATTTCCTGTGTTTCCCTGATAACTGCCCAAAACTTCTAATGTTAAGTTAAATAGAGGTATTGACGTTGGGCATCCTTGTCTTAGGTTGGCTTTTATGGGAAAATCTTACAGTTTTCATCATACAGAATTACATTGAGTATTAGTTTACTATTTGTTGTCTTCTTTATATTGAGATAGGTTCCTTCTACTTCCATCTTAGATTTTAAAATAACTGGCTATTGAATATTATCAGATACTTTCTCTGCATCTATTGATATTATCATATGGTCATATGATTTTATCTTTTGTTCATATGGTGTTTTATTTTAACTGATTTTGGTATATGAAACCATCCTTGTATTTCTGGAATGAATCCCACTTAATTATGGTGCATAATCCTTGTGATACTGTTGAATTCTATCTTTTATTTTCTTGAAAAATTTTGCTATGTTTTCTCGAAAAATTTTGCTATGTTCATCAACAATATTGGTCTATAATTTTTTGTGCTGTTTTTGTCTGATTTTGGTATTAAGGTATTGTTGGCATTGTAAAATGTATTAAGGATCCCTTCTTGTACCTTTAAAAACAATTTGAGCAAGTAAAGCTAGTTGTTCTTTAAATGATTAATGAAACTCATTTGTAAAGCTATCTAGTCCTGTGCTATCATTTTTCAAAGGATTTTCTTATTAGTGCTGCAATTTCCATGTTTGTGATCAGTTTGTTAAGATCACCTGTCTCTTCCTATGTTAATCTTGGTAAATTATGTTGATCTATGAACTTACCCACTTTTCAACATTATTGTATTCATTGGCATATAGTTGTTTATATTAGTGTATGATAGTGTTTTTGTAGTGCATGATTAGTGTATGTGCATGATTAGTGTAGTGCATGTATTAGTGTATGATAGTGCTTTTTGTAGTGATTTAGTGATTTCTCCTCTTTCAGTTATGATTTTGTTTGTTAATGTTTTCTCTCTCTCTCTCTCTTTTTTTTTTTTTTGGTTAGCCTAGTAAGGTGTTATCTATTTTGTTGATCTCCCTCTGCCCCCTGCCTCTGCCCCAAAACTGCTCTTGGTTTCTTTCATTGATTTTCTAGTATAATATTTTTTAATCTCTATTTCATTTATTTTCAGTCTCAGATTTATTATTTCATTTCTTCTACTAAATTTGGCCCTACTTGTCGCTATTTTTCTATTTGCTTTGGTGTTACATTGTTTATTTGGAATTTTTCTTGCTTTTTAATATGGGCCCTTAATGCATTTTTGCTTTGTCCCAATTATTATGGTAACTAGTTATTATCATTTTTATTCATCTCAAGTTATTTTTTTAAATATCTTCCTCAATTTCCTCTTTTTTCCAATTGTTATTAAGCGATATCTTGTTTAATGCTCACATATTCATAGTTTTTCCTGTTAATTTATTTTTTTGTCCTTGTAATTGATTTCTAGTTTATGGCATTGTGGTCAGAGAAGGTACTAGGTATAATTGTTATAGGACAGGGAGAGGGGCAGCCCAAACCCCGCAAACCTGCCTATTCTAAATGGGTTCTGCCATCCGCCGCATCAACACAAAATACATGAGACTAATGGGAAGGATCTTTAATAAAACTAGGAAACAATACAGGTAAGGCATAGAGTCTAGTTTCTAAATGAAGCACCCAAAGTTACCCATACCCTCGTGGGTAAAAGTCCATCCATATGGGATCGGCCCAGAACAAGGCCCCAAAGCCTGCCACAAGTCTAAAGCATCTTCCAGTGGGGACCCACAGAAAAGGGTCACAAACAACCGGACAAGCCTGGAAGGAAAAGAGCAAAATCAACATCAAGATAAAAGCTGCCATTGTCACCTCCCCACAGGTCTCACCCACATCTGTGTCACCCAGTCCACGACCAAAAGACAAGCACAGTTTCTTTACGTGTCTCTAGGCTCCATGCGCCTCCTCCAGGTCTCCTGGCTCCATCCTGCTTCCTTCCTTAGTCTCTTCTTCTGCTTCTCCTCTTCCTGCTCAGCTCCACCCTTCCTTGGGTGGGGCAGGGAACCTGGAACCTCCCCCTTTCCTGGGGACCACCCTGTTACATAATTTCAATCTTTGTGGTTTTATTGATAATTGACTTGTATCCTAAGATATGGCCTATTCCTAAAGATGTTCCATTGTTCTTGAAAAAAAGTATGTGTGTGCAGTATTTTAAGTGAAATGTTTTGTAAATATCTGTTAGACAAATTTGTTCTAGCTTTGCATTAAAGGCCATTTTTCCTTATGTATGTTTTATTTTGTTGATCTCTCCATCATTGTATGTGGAGTATGAAATTACTTAGTATTACTGTGATATCAATTTCCCTCTTAAGTTCTGTTATTAATTGCCTTCAGTGTCTCCATCATTCACTGCATGGATATTTATCTGTTATTTCCTTTTATTGTGTAATAATATAGTGTCCTTCTTTATCTCTTTTTTGCCTTTCTTACTCAAAAACCTAATTTATCAGATATGATCACCACTGTTTGTTTTTTGTTGTTGTTGTTGTTGTCATTTGTTTGTGTAACTGTCTTTCAACCTTTAATTTTAAGTCCCTGCTTGACTTTGTTGGTAAGGCGAGTTTCGTATAAACGGCAGAAGACTGAGCTTTAGCAGAAGACTGAGCTTTGTTTTGAAATATACTCAGCTAATCTGCATCTTTTGACTGGTTGAATCTAAGTCATTTACATTTAAGGGGATTATTGAGATAAGTTTTGGCATTTATTTATGTTTTGGTTTGTCTTTTTTTTAAGGGATGCCTGTTGTGGTTTTTTTAGGTTCCATTTCTGTCATCTTATATATGACTCCTATTATTTTTTTGTTTATGAGTTCTACTGAGGTTAGTCTGTGATAGGCTATTTGTGTGACTTATTGGAAGATCTGGTTCCTGTCTGGTTCCAATGAGCCAATAATTCAGAATTTGATCTAGTTTGGGAATAGGGTCATTAAAGATTTAATTAGTTATGTTAAAATGAGATCATAACATTAGGATCGGCCCCTAATCCAATATGACTGGTGTTCTCATATGAAGATGTTCTGGTTGTGACAAAGCAGACATTGAGGTGATATAGGTGCAAGCCTAGGATTATAAAATATTGAGAGCAAATAAACAGGAGCTAGAAGAGGTAAGGAAAGATTCTCCCACTTGTTCAATAGGGAACATCACCTGATGATGCCTTGACTTCACACTTCTAGTCTCCAGTACTATGCGACTATTTGTTTTTTAGGTCAAATAAACAAATTAAAAATAGAGGTAAATAGGGCCTCCCCTGGTGGCGCAACAGTTGAGCGCTGGGCTGGGAAGCTGCCTGCAGCCTCTGCAGTGCTGGTTCCATACCTGGCCACTGGTGAGGGTCCCACATGGCACGACAGACTTCTCCTGCTGCACCGGCTGCTCCCCTCAGCAGTTTATTTCGTCAGTCTGCCTGTTCTGTTCCCCGCTCTGGCTCTGGTGAAATCTCTCACCCTCCCACACTTCTGACTGTACCCAGTGCTTGTATAAACAAACAAACAAACAAATAAATAAATGAATGAATGAATGAATAAATCTTTAAAAAACAGAGGCAAATATTAAGCATTTGTTGTTTTTAAACCTTCCCATTCTTTGCCGATAGCTATCTGGCATCTTAGTCTTACCTCCTTGGTCTTTTCTGTAAGCTTATTTAATATTCAACAGTCTCTTCGTAGTGTATTTAGCAAAATACAGCATACAATAGTATGCTAATAAGATTGGGCAGTTGTCACTCTGGCAAACAGTTGTCACTCTAGCAAACAGGGAATTTGTGACAAAATAATACATTTGCATTGTCCAAAGAAGAGTTTTGTAGCATGAGACTTACTTTGTAAATTTTTTAGGGTATCAAATTGTAGTAATCTTTTTTTTTTTAAAGATTTATTTATTTATACAAGCACTGGGTACAGTCAGAAGCACGGGAGGGTGAGAAAGAATTCACCAGAGCCAGAGCAGTGAGCAGGGCAGGCAGAAGGACCGAAGTACACTGCTGAGGGGAGCAGCGGGTGGCAGGAGAGGTCTGCGCACCATGTGGGACCCTCCTCCTGTGGCCTGGGAGCAGCCGGGGATCGGACCAGCACTGCAGAGGCTGCGGGCAGCTTCGCAACCCAGCGCTCAACCCCTGCACCACTGGGGAGGCCCCAAATTGTAGTAATCTTAATTGTAGTAATTTCAAGAATCAGCTCAAAGTTCATAGAATCAAATAGCAGCTACTCATAAAATCACAAGTTTTGGAAATAAATTTTGAGTTCCTCATTATTGGCTGATAATGTAACATTGGTCAAGTTTCCCAACTTCCCTCAGTTCCAGTTCTGTCATGTATAAAATAGGGATAGAAATTCTTCTGACATAAGAAGAATGGATGACTGATGGAAAGCACTAAATTATTAGACCTATTATTGTTATCTCTATTATCATGTTCAATCAGTGAGTATATAATGGTATAATCTAAAAAGGGGAGATTCTATGTTCCCTACCCAATCTAATGAAGGGCACAGAAGAGCAATAAGTGGAAGCTAAAAGGGACTTGGGAGAGAAGAGGACTTGAGAGAAGACTTGAAGGAGGCGCATGGAGCAAAGAGACACGTAAAGAAGATGTGCTTATTTCTTGTTCTTAGACTTGCACAAGGGTCTTGGGGGAATTTGGAAGAGACCTGAGTGAGAGATCCATGGGGAGGCTGACAATGGCAATCTTTATTTTGACTTTTACTTTGATTTTGCTGCTTTCTCTCTCTCTATGCTCTGCACACAAATTCTGTAGAATTCTTTTCTGTTGAATGTCTTATGCACTAAGAGTATGCTTTGTCTTTATGCAGCAGATGGCAGAACCTATTTAAAGCATGCAAATTTGGGGTCCCTGGGGTACCCCTCAGTGTGCCTGCTGACAAGTGAAATTGTTGCAACACTGTAGCCATTTTGCTAATTTAAGAGAATCCTATCTCTAATTAACTGTGTTCTGCACATATTTCTGTAGTGTGTACAGCACATGAGCAAATGGCAAATACAGAGATGCTAACAGTGTTAACAAATTTTCATTACTTCATTCATAAATTTTCCTAGACAAAAGGAGGCATATAAAGATTTTCCATATAAAGGTAAATCTCTGAACTTGGCTACTGCCTTAGAAAGAGCCCTTTCAGCTCACACTTGTCTCAGGGTAGGCTGTATTGTAACCAGGGGATGAAGAGCAAGGCTGAAGCTAAAGACTATTACATGTGGCACCCTCATTGGGGAGAGGAGGGGGCATCAGTGAGGATAATAGCTCCAGGTGGAATAGGCTCAGGCAAGAAAGAATCAGTGGTGCTGTGGACTGCAGAAGAAGCCCCCGAGCTCAGCCTTTCCAGCCTCCACCGCAGAGATCTTCCAGACTGCTGTCGGCCTCTAAAGGACTTGGAGAAACTCCCAGCAGCTGACCCCAGAGAAGAAAAGTTGAGAAGCTTTGCAGGTAACTGGGAAACTGAATCTTCCCAGTTTTGCTGCTGTTACAGCCCAGAGTGAAAGTCGAGGGCTGAGGGCCGAAGGCCAGGGCTGGGTCTTGCTGAGCTATGTGAATGTGGGCCATTTGTCAGGTTGTTCATCTGCTGCTGCTATTTCCAGTGTTGCTTGTCTGATACTGTGCTGTTGCCGGGGTGCATCTCCGCGACTAGTGTGAATGTTTCTTGCTGTCATAGCAGCAAGGTGGATCCTGGCCTATTGCTTCTGGCTGCACGGGCTCCAGGCCCTTAGTGGCAGGAAGACACCATTTGATCCTTTTGTTTGGAATCCGTGTTCTAGCTCTTCAGTGGTAGGAAAACACCATCTTGGACACCATTTTGTTTTGGGCTTCTGAACACTTGAAGCTGTTAGGGGTGAGATAATCAGCCACTTGTGGCCTCAGAAAACAGATCAGCGATTACTAAAGCCTGGAGATTGTGGACGGTGGAAGGGGTGGGTCCAAAGGAGCTTGAGGACCATATGCTTTTGTCCAAACTTATTGAATTGTATGTTAGGAAGAGCAAATTTTACTGTATGTACATTATATCTTTATAAATGTGAGTTAAAAAATTAGTAACACCAACAAAATCAAAATATATAGTTAATACATGAACCTGGTTGCATGGCTGCCTCTTGGATGGTGGAGTAGGCACAGGGACAAGAGGAAGACAGTGAGGTTTACACTCTTTGGTACTCTTTGGATTTTGTGTCATATATTATTCTCACTCAAAAATGCTAACATATTTTGATGGATTGTTAGAACTGTAACAAGTCAACTAAGAGATCACTGGAAATAATTCTATTCAAAATACCCCATAAAGAAATATAAATGTAGGGTGTCCCTGGTAGTGCAGGGGTTAAAGTCTCAAGCTATTGTTAGTCACTGTGGCATGAGTTCAATCCCCAGCCAGGGAGTTAACCCATATGGTTAAGCAGACCTCTCCTGTCTCACCCGCTGCTCCCCTCAGCAGTATATTTCAGTAGATCTGTGTGTTCTGCTCCCCACTCTGTCTCTGGTGAATCCTCATCCCCTGCAACTCTGGCCTATTCCCCAGTTCTGGTATGCATAAATTAAAAAAAAAACAAATCTTTGAAAAAAAAATTAATGTAAAATATCCAAGAAAGCAATAATAAGAAGAAAGCCTACTATTATCTCTAGTATGGAAAAAAAACAATCTATTTGTCCAACAAAACAAAGCAGCTGTGTGGTCTAATACACACTGTTATAAGGAAAATAGCATTAAACCCAAGTTTCTCTTGAGCCAGAGGGCCATTATATGTATGGAAAAACACAAAATAGAAAAGGAACTCACTAGCATGAGCCTGGAGCAAATTTACATGAAAATGTATTTTTCTAACTTACTTATAGGAGAACATTAGAATAAAGCAACTCTTCAAGAATCTGAAACCAGATGATACACTGAAGTCAGAAGCAAAGACCTTCTTGGATTTTACGTGCAACTATCCTTTTTTTTTTTTTTTTTTTAAAGATTTATTTATTTATTTATACATGCACTGGGTACAGTCAGAAGTCAGGAGGGTGAGAGAATTCACCGGAGCCAGAGCGGAGAGCAGAACAGGCAGACAGACAAAGTAGACAGCTGAGGGGAGCAGCGGGCGGCAGGAGAGGTCTGCGCGCCATGTGGGACCCTCGCCCAGTGGCCGGGGATGGAACGGGCGCTGCAGAGGCTGCAGGCAGCTTCACAACCCAGCTATCAACCGCTGCGCCACCGGGGAGGCCCATACAACTATACTTTTAGAAAATTTTCAAGATAAATTTACATCCATTAGTACTTTGCCTTGAAAGACATACCAGTACAAGTATTAGTCATCAAACAATATAGTCCATGAAATAAGAAAGCTTCCATATTCATATAGCTATTTGTGACATCACATTTTAATTTATCACTGAGCCTTCTTTAATCATAAATAACTGAAAATTTTAATATATGTGTGGAACCATTCTTTCCAATCCTGTTGTTTGCTAGAACTTCTGTTTTTCCAGTTCCATTTATATCCCTGTCTAGTCCTCCTGCTATGTCTGTATGGGTTAGGAATGTGGTAAAAGGCAAGAGGAGGGAAGCAAGAGGTGTTTCAGGTAGGGTTAGATGTAGAGAACTCAACAAGCCAGGGAAGAGTGTGGCACCTGCTGGAATCTCAAGGGAAACATGGAGAAGCTATAGTTGTGTATGTATTTGTAATAAAAATAATTTGGGTAATAAAAAATTACTGTGATTCTCATATTCATGTTTCTGACTATGCCATTTTTTGAGGCTGTACCCCATGAATCAGGGCTACAAATTAAGAAAGTGCAAATATTATTACATATGCATTATATCTTCATAAATCTGACTTGGGCCTCCTTGGTGGTTCAAGGGGTTAAGTCTCAGTACTATGAAGCTATCCACAGCCACTCTAGCACGAGTTCAATCCCTGGGCAGGGACCTACCCACATGGTGCAGCAAAACTCTCCTGTTTCACCTGCTTCTCTCCTCAGCAGTGTATTTCAGTGGATCAATCTGTTTTGCTCCCCACTCTCTCTGGTGAATCCTCTCACCCCCCACACCTCTGGCATATACCCCAGTTCTTATATGCATAAATAAATGAAATAAATCTAAAAAAATAAAATAAAATAATTTGACTTAAAAATTAATAGCAACAAAAGCAGAACAAAAAGAGATATGCTCTAGATCTGAAACAGTGTCAAAGTGGGGGGCAGGTCATTATCTGCTGGCCCTTATATAGTATCTGCTGAAACAAAATTATTCACACAATATGTTGATCTTTCTTCAACAAGGGCCTGGAGCTGGTGGCACAGTATGTAGTGGATCGGATCAGGATCCAGCTCACAGTGGCAGCTAAAGGTAATCACAGATGGGGCTGCACAGGTGACCACAGCAGCTCCCAGGAGCAGTCCAAAGACAGGATTGGACAGTAGCAGACATTGGACTGTACAGTGCCAGATGCAACAGCACCAGGAGGAGGTGCCAGAGGATTAGAAGTGATGGAGAACTCTCAGAAGTGGCCAGAGGTTAGCAGTGCTGGTCACCTGTGAACAGTGCTATTCAGCCCTGGTCAGAGTTGGTGGCCAGATGGCAGTCCCAGAGACATCAGTATTATGTTTTTGTGAAAGCTGTTGACATAAGCCAACAGCAGACAGCACTTTTAGAGACACTAGGCCCAGCTGATAGTGCTCTTTGTAGATAATGTCAGAGGCAGGGCTGGAGGCAGATGCAGCAACCAAGGTCTCTGTGAAGGTCTACAGAGGTCTTGAAGTCTACAGTAATTTTGGAGGTCTGCAGAGATCTAAAAGTTTGCAAGGATTTTGAAGTCTGTGAAGATTTCAGAGGTCTGATGAAGGGAAACCTCCTCTGTGGAGGTTTTCTGAGGAATTCTTCTCTTTTGAAGCATCTGATGAATGTCTCCTGCCTTATTTATTTCTTCTTCAGGGTCCCTGCCTTTCAATCAGGATTGCTCTATTTTTAATCCTAGCTGATTGATTGGTGCTGATTAAGCACCAATCAGATTGCTCTATTTTCAATTCTTCAATGGAATCAACACCTTGAATAGAACTGGTGAGAGCTCTAATCTGATTGGTCCATTTTCAACCTTGGCACCCTCTTTAAAAGTGAAACCCTAGGAACCTGCCCAGAACCAGCCTGCACTGACAGCAGGGCTGAGTTCAGGGCAGGCTCTATAGTTGTGTGCTCAGGGGATCCATGGCCAGAGCTGGCCTCAGTGGGGATGGAGTCTCATTTTAACCACATGGCTTGGTGTAGCAATGCAGAGGGTGGAGGGGGGCCAGCAGCAGTGCTAACTCCTAGTGGCTGCAGGATGGGCTGCAGCTTGGCCCCCACCATGCTGGCTGGGCACACCATGCACCTTCCTCCTATAGTGTACACCAGGCAGGGGTTAGCCTTGCCATTGGAGCCCTGGGTGTAGCTTGCTTTAGGGTGGGACAAGGAAACAACCACCGCCACCAATTCTGTTGGATCCGTGTCAGCTGTTAGCTGCTTGTGCTGGGGCCAGGGGAGGATGTGTGCTGCCTGTAGGTGGTACCTGAGAGGCCCTCAGCAAAGCCACCATACCCTGTGGTATGGACCCTGTTACAGACCCTGTATTAAAACCATTACCCTTCACTTAAATCAAGAATGCCTTTTCTCCGTGGTAGGCAAACTGTTGAAACCAATGTGCCATAAATCAAGTTCAAACCCTGATGGTCATAGAAATAGCCCTGAATAGCTAAAGATATGTTGTGTAGATAAATAAAGTTTCGATTAATGATACAACTGAAGATGAACTTTTACTATGCTATAAGTTGCATGTATCAAAGGAAGATGATGAACTGAAAGTCAGTTTTCATCCAGCATCTTTTGACGCTCAGGTTCCTAAAATATTGAGGTCCTTTGAAATCCAAAGAAAGTGTCTGCTGGTACTACCCAGACTAACTGAAACCTCTTCCCCTATTATACAAGATAATACAGCTGCGGCACTGGCTATGGCCTAGGAGCGCTGGTTCAATCCCTGGCCGCTGGCAAGAGTCCCACATGGTGCGACAGACCTCTCCTGTCGTGCCCGCTGCTCCCCTCAGCAGTGTATTTCATCAGTCTGCCTGTTCTGTTCCCCGCTCTGGCTCTGGTGAATTCTCTCACCCTCCCTCGCTTCTGACTGTACCCAGTGCTTGCATAAATAAATAAAACAAACAAACTAAATAAATAAATAAATAAATCTTAAAAAAAAAAATTAGTGGCTGATACTATGCGAGGACCTGAAGATAGGTATAAACATGGCGAGCACTTGCCCCTGAGCGTACAAGGAGAGGAAGGACTGGAGGCAGATGGGTGCTGTCATTCAAGTGGGAGTTTGGGTCTCCCTCTGAATGTTTGTAATCTGAAACGATAGTCTTAAAGGTGTAAAAGATCAAGAGAATAAAACCCATGGATTCTTGATTACTTAAAGGTGAATTAATTAGTGGTTTGGATTAATTTGGTGGGATGCCTCTAATCAGAGCTGCTCTTTTAGTATTGCTAGTTAACATGCCCCCTTACCCACAGTAGGTCCACTTCTGCGTAATAAGCGGTGGTTGCCTTTTCAGTTTTACCCACAATTCAGGGTATCTGTGGCCACTGGCTCATCTGCTCCTGTGCTCTTGTAAGCAGAAAGTCTGTGCTCAAGAGAATTGAGAATCTGAAGCAATTTACCCTGACTTGGAGAGATCAGAGAAGGTCTGACTAAGAACTGAAACTTTGAAGAATATGGTTCTAAGAAGTGGAAAATACAGAGCTAACTATCTCTTATGGATATGTAATGGTATGGTTGAATTTTTAGTATATTGAAACAGTGAGTGTATGTGAAATGTAATTTATATTTTTTTGAACATAAAAAAATATTGGCAGCCAAGTAACACAGTCAAAATTTTGCTTATATTGTATGAGATAGAACACCATCTTGAAACAGAACTAAAACACTTAAAAGAGTGCCAAACAGTGCTTAAGCAGAGTTCAAAAAATGTTCAAACAGTGCTAATAGACAGTGACCAAGGTAGGTGTAGAGGCAGGATGGGCACAGAGCAGGTTTTCTAAGATCTAAGAAGATGGGGTAAAGGAGGAGATTCCTGGAGCCCTTGGTGGTGGCTTTTGCAGAGTTTTATTGGCATTTTACCAGTAGACAGCAGGCAGGGGTGTAGGGGAGCCTGGAGGCTCCCAGGCCTCCCAGCCCCCAGCAAGTCTTCACTCTTTCTGGGCTCTCTGGTGTTCTCTCATGGCCTCTGCTTCTCTGCTTGTTCTCCTCTTCTGGTGTTTCTTTCATTCTGCTGGTGTCCCCATGATGCTGCCCTTATAAGCCCAGTCTCTCAGCCCAGGTGTACCTACCTATGCAGGCCCACACCCTATTCCAGCATGCATTTAATCTAATGGCAGGAGGGCAGAAAAGCCTGATACTTTACTTACCCTACAGTAGGGAACAGGTCAGTGTCAGTGTTTTCTCACCCCCATACATAATTGCAAGACCACTCAGACTCAGAGTCCAACAGTAACAGGATTTTTTTTTATCATCAACATACAAATTTTTATTATAACACTCACATTAAAAAAAGACAAAGGAAATTATATTGCATCCTGTATGTATGCATTTACTTCAAGTTACAAATTTTGTCTCTGGAACCATTTTTTTAAACACCCCAATTATTTTTTCTAAACTAAGATTTCATTTCATTGTCTTTTGATTTATTTTTATTTTATATATTTTTTACATCATTTTTCATTTTTCATTTTTGCACAATGTATGCATTTGCATCTTGGTTATAGTCCCCATAAAATTCCCACCCACCCTTGTTTTGATCCTACTCCCTTCTCCCCCCACCCCGTACGTAGTGTGTCTCTGGTTTATAGTTGCTTGTTGATTGTTGATTTTTACTTTATTATAATTAATATTTTCCTGGTCCCTTATTTAGGTTTTCAAAATTCCTGCTATGAATGAGACCATTGGGTATTTTCTATTTCTTTCTGGCTTATTTTCCTGAGCATGATCCCTTCCAGCTCCATCCATGTTGCTGCAAATTGCGAGTCTATCTTTTTTGATTGCTGAGTAATATTCCATTGGGTATATGTACCACATCTTCTTGATCCAGAGCTGATGAGACTCAACAAAAACAGCTCTTTTTTCGGCATTTGGGTTGTTTCCATATACCTATTATAAAAGTGCCACTATAAACATATGGATGCAGATGCCCTTTTGAATTAATGTTTCTGTGTCCTTTGGGTAAATACCCAGGAATGGAATTGCTGGATCATATGGAAGTTCCATCTTAGCAAACTGAAGAATCTCCACACAGCTCTCCATAGTGGTTGGACCAGTTTGCACTCTCACCAGCAGTGCAGGAGAGTTCATTTCTCTCCACTTCCTCACCAACATTTGTTGTGGTTAGTTTTTTTAATATGTGCCATTCTCACTGGTATAAGATGGTATCTCATTGTAGTTTTGATTTGCATTTCCCTGATTACAAGTGATGTTGAACATTTTTTCATATGCCTGTTGGCTGTTTGCATTTCCTCTTTGGAGAAGTTTTTTTTTAGCTCTTCTGCCCATTTTTTAATTTTTATTTATTTTTATTTTTTAAAATTTTATTTTTCTTTTCTTTTTTTTTAAGATTTATTTATTTATTTATGTTATACAAGAGCTGGGATACAGGCCAGAGGCATGGGAGGGTGAGAGGATTCACCAGAGACAGAACGGGGAGCAGAGCAGGCAGACAACTGAAATACACTGCTGAGGGGAGCAGCGGGCGCACCGAGAGAGGTTTGCTGCTCCATGTGGGAATGTCCCTGACCAGCCGGGAATCGAACAATTGCTGCAGAGGCTGTGAAAAGATTTACAGCGCTACCCTTAACCCACTGTGCCACCGGGGAGGCCCCTTTTATGCCCATTTTCGACTGGATTATTTTCTTTGTTTTTGTTGAGTCTCATCAGCTCTTTGTAGATTTTTGTGATCAGTAACTTATCATTGGTGTTGTGTGCAAACATTTTCTCCCAGTTGGTGGGTGTCTCTTTGTTTTGGTTATTGTCTCTTTTTCTGTGCAGAAGCTCTTTAATTTGATGTAGTCCCAGCTGTTTATCTTTGCCTTCACTATCACTGCTTTGGGTGATGTGTCTGTAAAATGTTTTTGAGGTGCATGTCATGTAGTGTTTCATCTATGTTTCCTCCTATATATTTTATGGTTTCAGGTCTTATGTTTAGTTCTTTAATCCATTTTGAGTTGGTTTCATGTAGCTTTTGCACGTAGCAATCCAGTTTTTCCAGCACCATTTATTGAACAAACTTTCTTTGCTCCACTGCAAATTCTTTGCTCCTTTGCCAAAGATTAGTTGACCGTAAATCTGTGGGTTTGTTTCTGGATTTTTTATTCAGTTCCATTGGTCCATATGTCTGTTCTTGTTCCAATACCATGCCGTTTTGGTTATCATGGCTTTATAGTATAGTTTGAAATCTGAGAGTGTGATGCCTCCATTCCCTTCTTATTTTTTTCAGGAGAACTTTGGCTATTCGGGATTTTTGGTGGCTCCATATGAATTTCATCAATATTTGTTCTATTTCTTTGAAGAATGTCATTGAAATTTTTATTGGAATAGCATTGAATCTGTAAATTGCTTTCAATAGGATGGCCATTTTAATAATGTTAATTCTTCCAATCCATAGCAGGGGATGTCTTTCCATTTCTTTGTGTCTTCTTCTATTTCTTTTAACAATGTTTTATTGTTTTCTTTTATAGGTCCTTTACCCCTTTGTTAGGTTTTTTTTTTTTTTTTTTTTTTGGTTTCAATAATAAAAGGGATGGTTTTCTTGATTTCTTCTTCAAATTTATTGTTTGTGTATAAGAAGGTTACTGATTTTTGCATGTTTTTTTTTATCCTGCTAATTTACTAATCATATTAATTAGTTTGATTAGTTTTTCTGTGGAATTTTTGGGGTTGTCTATGTATGTTATCATATCATCTGCAAATAGTGATAGTTTTATTTCTTCCCTATTTTGATTCCTCGTATGTCTTTCTCTTGTCTTATTGCTCTGGCTAGGACTTCCAATATTATATTGAAAAGCGTGGTGAGAGTGGACATCCTCGTCTTGTTCCAGATCTTAATGGAAACGCTTTCAGCTTTTCACCGTTGAGAATGATATTGGTTCTGGGCTTGTTGTATACAGCCTTTATGATGTTGAGGTATGTTCCTTGTATCCCGAGAATTTCAAGGGCCTTAATCATGAATGGGTGTTGTACTTGTCAAAAGCTTTCTCAGCGTCTGTTGATATTATCATATGGTTTTTATATTTCTTTTTGTTGACGTGTTGGATTACATTGATTGATTTTCAAATGTTGAACCATCCTTGTGTCCCTGGAATAAATCCTACTTGGCCGTGGTGAATTATCTTATGGATACATTGTTTATTCTGACAGCTAAAATCATATTGAGGATTTTTGCATTGGTGTTCATTAGAGAGATTGGCCTGTAGTTTTCTTTTTTTGTGTCATCCTTGTTCAGTTTGCTATTAGTGTAATATTTGCTTCATAGAACATGTTTGGTATTATCCCATCCTTTATTTTTTGGAAGAGTTTGTGAAGGATAGGTACTAATTCACTTCTGAATGCTTGGTAGAATTAATTTATAAATCCGTCTGTTCTGGGCTTTTGTTTTTGTGGAGAGTTTTGATTACCATTTCCATTTCACTGCTTGTAATTGGTCTGTTTAGGTGTTCTATTTCTTCTTTATCTAATTTTGGGTGATTGTAGAGTTGTAGGAATTTGTCCATCTTTGTAGATTGTTGTGCTTGTTTGCAATAACTGTTTTTTTATTAAATTCTTTTTTTAAAAATTTATTTATTTTTTTATACAAGAATCAGGGTAAAGGACAGATGCATGGGAGGGTGAGAGGATTCATCAGAGACAGAGCAGGGAACAGAACAGGCAGACTGAAGAAATACACTGCTGAGGGGAGCAGCAGGCGAGACAGCAGAGGTCTGCTTCACCATGTGGGATTCTCACTGGCTGGCTGGGATTGAACTGGCACTGCAGAGGCTGCAGACAGCTTCACAGTGTGTCTCTCAACCACCTGCACCACCAGGGAGGCCCCTGCATATAACTGTTCATAGTAGTTTCTGATTATTCTTTTGATTTCTGCTGTGTCTGTTGTGATTTCTCCTCTTTCATTTGTGATCCTATTTATTTATGCTTTCTCCCATTTTTCCTTTGGCTAGGGCTTTGTCTATTTTATTTATTTTTTTGAAGAACAAACTTTTGGTTTCACTTATCTTTTGGATTTCTTTTTTAGTTTCTAATTCATTTATTTTTGCTTTGATTTTTATTATTTCTTTTCTTCTACTGGTTTTAGGGTTTTGGTGTTCTTTTTCTAGTTCTTTGAGCTGTGAGATTAGGTTGTTTCTTTGAGTTCTTTCTTGTTTCTTGATGTCAGCCTGTATTGCTATATATTTTCCTCTTATTACTGCTTTTGCTGCATCCATACATTTATCTTCAGTACAGTGGTCTTCCAGTAGTGTGGGTTTCAATCTCCATGATGTAGGAGAGTTCCTTGCCTTCTTTTTATGGTTTATTTCAAGTTTGATGTCTTCATGGTCAGAGAAGATGGTTGGTATGATTTCAATCTTGGTGTATCTGTTGATGTTTGTCTTGTGTTCCAGAATGTGATCCATCCTGGAGAACAATCCATATGCCCTTGAGAAAATCGTGTACTCATATTTTTTGGGGTTTAGTGTTGTATAGATTTCTGTTAAACCCATGAGCTCTAGATCCTTATTTAGAGCTTTAGTGTCCTTACTTATTTTTTGTCTCATTGTTGATAGTGGTGTGTTGACCTCTCCCACTAGATATGTGTTTTCTCTGATGTCTGTTTTCAGAGATGATAATAATTGTCTGATATATTTTTGGTGTTCCTTCATTTGGTGAGTATATGTTAATGAGTGTTATTTCTTCTTGAAGTATTGTCCCCTTGATCATAATGTAGTGACCGTCTGGGTCTCTTTTTACCTTTTTGAGTTTGAAATCTGTTTTTTCTGATATAAGTATAGTTGTTCCTGCCTTCTTTTTTGTTCCATTTGCTTGTAGGATTGTTTTCCAACCTTTACTTTCAGTCTATTTTTTATCTTTTGTAGTTAAGTGAGTTTTGTGGAGACAGCAAAAGGTTGGGTTTTGTTTCTTAATCCAGCCTGCAACTCTGTGTCTTTTTATTGAAGGGTTTAGTCCATTTACTTTTAGAGTAAATATTGATATGTTAGCATCTGTATTTGCCATTTTGCTTGTCTTTTCTCTGGTTTTATTTATTTATTTTTTTAATAATTTTTTGTTTGGTCTTGTTTCTTTCTTATTCATCCCTCTGTTGGTTCTGGCTTTCGGACTCCTTGTAGTATTTTTTGGAGTGGGGGTTTAGTCTTGATGAAATGCTGGAGTTTCTGTTTGTCTGGGAAGGCCCTTATTCTTTCTTCATAGAGGAAGGAAAGCTTTGCAGGATAGCGTATTCTTGGTTGGCATTTGTTGTCATGGAGTCTGTTGACTATGTCCCTTCACTCTCTTCTTGCCCATAGTGTTTCTTCAAAGTCTGATGTTAGCTTCATTGGTTTTCCTTTGTATGTTATCTGTTTCTTCCTTCTTGTCAGCTTCATTATTTTTTCCTTGTCTTAGATTCTTGGGACCTTTACTATTATGTGTCTTGCTGTATCTTTCCTTTCATCATGGAAGTTTGGTGTTCTTCTTGCATGTCTATTTTCAGCTCCTTCTTCATGTTTGGGAAGTTCTCTTCCATTATTTCCTTGGATATTTTCTCTGTTCCTATGTCTCTCTCCTCTCCTTCTGGGGTTCCTATAACTCTTATATTTCCTTTCTTCATGGAGTCAGATAGTTTCCGAAGTCTTTCTTCATTCTTTTTCATTTGTACTTTTCTTTCCTTTTCTGTTTTTGTTCTTTTTATTTCTGTGTCTTAAAGAGTACTTTTTCGTTCTCCCATTTCATCTATTCTGTTATCACTGCTTTTCCCAGAGTTCCTAGCTTCTCCATTAATCCTTTGATCTTCTGCATTTCTTTCACTTCCCTTTTTAGGGACTCAATTTCATCCTTCCTTCTGATCATTGATTATTTTTCCCTTATCATTGTTTCCTTTATGACTTCTCTTAGTTTTTTATCCATGGCTATATTAAAATCTCTTTCTGGAAGGCTCAGAAGTTCTTCCAAGTCACTGATGTTGCAATCTGATGGGTGATTTTCTTTTTGTGGTATGTCTTTTCCCTGAGGACTTGCTTTGTTGCTTGTAGTTTTTCTTTTCTCTGCTGTTTGTTTTCTAATCTGTCCTGTGTGTTGGGACACTGTGTCGCTGGTACTGGCTGGCATCTTTTTGGTGTGCTCTTTCTGGGTTGTTGGAAACTGGTGGTCCAATTGAGTCAAATACTGAGTCAAATACTTATGCCAGAAGTCCAGTAGGACAGTGGTACTATGAATATATTAATGGTCACTGTCACAGAATATCTCCTCCTTCTGTAGTTGTTTGATTCCCAAGGTGTGTCTTGAGGTACCACAGACTGCCCTGGAGGTGGGGATGGATTGCCCGCTGGTCTCCAAATCACTAGATCCCCCTCTGGGCTCCAACTCCCCGCTAGGTAGGGCCTGGATTGTGGGGACCATCAGCTTACCTCTGGCTGCAGGAGGCAGCCCTCTCCCAGTTCCAAGCAGTCTGAGTTGAAGCAAAGATCCCTATTCTACAATGGCGACTCTGAAGCGCACTTTGCTGTGCTCTCAGTCTGCCCTGGAAGCCTGCCTGATTTCCCTCTGGGCTCCAACAACTGGTGGCCAGATGGGGCCTGGAGTGTGGGGGCTTCCCAGTTCACCTCTGGCTGTGGGGGCAGCCCTCTCCCAGTTCCAAGCAGTCTCAGTTGAAGGAAAGAGCCCTATTCTAAAATGGCGAGTCCCCCTACTTTCAATTCTTGTCACCATTTCTATAGTGATCGATCAGAGTAGTCCCCCTATTGTCGTATCAATAACCAACAGTACTTTATAATACAAAAGGTAAAATGTATAATCATATAATATCAGCTTACATCAGTGTTGTGCAACCATCCCAGGCTCGGTAGGTGCATTGTCAGTTCTCAAAGACCAAAAGAGAATTTGGAGCCTTCAGTGGATTTTGCATGCCTTTATTGCTGAGACAGGGGACTGTATACACAGGCAGACAGAAAAAGGGAGACTCCAATTCTCAAAAAGGCAGAATAGCAACTCCTCTGCCTAGTCTCCTTTACACTGTTGAGTTCCCATAGCCACACAATGGATACATTGTTGCAAACATGAGGCCCATCTGTTGTTTGCTAGATATCAATGGAGGAAAACATCCCATTTCAAGGTAAGGGCTGTCTTTTGTTGTGTGGAAGGCAAAAAATAGCTTGATTTTAACTCATTTTCCTTATAATTAGTTTCCAAATAATTAAATTTGAACAGTTATTACAAATCTAATCAACATTACTAAAAGGTGTTAGTCCTTTGTCTTTCCCTTAAGCAAATCATTTACTAGGGAGATCATGACCAAGGAGTAGAATTAGACATTGTTCTGTATAAATGAAACTATTGCTGCAAGTTTTTACCACCAAGTTGGCACTCCAGCTGTTGTAGGAAAAGTCTTTGTTGTGGCCTTCCTGTCACACCATAACTTAAGTATATAATCATGATGCTGTACTCTTCAGTCTCTCTAAGCACATACTCCTCAAAAACCGGGTCTTTTCTAATAGCTGTACTGAAGGACACCTGAGAAAATTCCATAACTGATTATGTCCTTTAAAAGTGCTTTCTTGGGCCTCCCTGGAGGCGCAAGGGGTTAGGCACAGCACTATGATGCAATCCTCAGCCTCTGCTGCATGAGTTCAATCCCCGGCTGGCCAGAGAGCTCTCCACATGGTGCAGCAGACCCTTCCTGACTTGCCTGCTGCTCCCCTCAGCAATGTATTTCAGTCAATCCACCTGTTTTGTCCCCCAATCTGTCTCTGGTGACTACTCTCACCTCCCGCACCTCTGGCATAAATAAATAAATATGCATAAATAAATAAATTTTAAAAAATAAAATAAAAATGCTTTCTTTCATGGTGCTGGTGACAAAGATCTCCCCAAAGCATTTATGTTTACTAATCTTTCCTAGTTCATGAAACATGATCCTCCCAAATTATTTTGTCTCTCCTTGTTCATCTGGGTGTAAAAATTATAAAACAAATGTATAAGACACAACTCACAAGATCACAGCAAATGTGACTTGTAAGAAAGTTAGGCTGTCAGTGGAAGCACACTAGATCTGTGCTCAGGAAACTTATGTTCTGATTCCAGCCTTGTAACTTGGGGCACTTAACCATTCTGAGTCTCAGTTTCACAAATGTACATTGGGGAAGGATACTTGTTCTCCCACTTTCCCCTATACATTATGAGGGTATGAAATTTTGGCAACAGCACCCACCAAAGTTCCCAATCAGGGTACTCATGCCCCCAAAATTCATTCAACAAACATATAGTGGGTGTGTGTCTAGTGAGGGCACCACATAAGGTCTTGGAGCTAGAAAGTCTTTACTTTGGACAAAGACTCTGGGTTGGAATTCATTTTGGGTTGTTGGATGACTAATAATAGCACGAACTTTGTTGGATTTTGTTTTTAGGACTCAGCATGTATAAGCAGAATTAAAAATTGGGGGACGTTCTGGATCTTTAATCTTATATTTGGCCACAGAATGCATGGAAACAAAACAGGAAACAAAACAACCAAAAATGATTCAATATAGCCCAGCCTGATGGGGCACATCAAGGGAAATCCCAGCTGTTCCCATGACAGCAGCCCTGCTCTTTTGTTTGTAGCAGAAGGAAAGAAAACATATCCACGTGAGATGTGTCCAACTTGCCCTGCCAACTCTGCCCTCCATGCATGACCTAGTGAGATCTGCAATTAGTTAATTGTTGGACCCTGCTGTTTGCCAGGTGGTAGAGGGGCAGGTGCAAACTCAGGGGTGCCCCATGCTAACTTCTGCCATCCACAGCCCTGTTTGAACCTTCCCATTTGGTTACATGCTTTTTTGCATGTGAAATGAATTTTCTGATCTCTGTGCTGTCCTTAGCAGGAGAGCCCTACCACAGGAAAGCTGTCATTGCCAGAGCATGCCTTTTGACCACTTTAACTGGTGGCCTAACTAGGCTTCATGGGTCTGTGGCCACTGCAGTTGCATATAACCCTGTCTTTAGAAGGGTCACTCTTAAAGTTCAGTAATCTGTGGTTGCCAGCTTGCAATTCTTAATAATCGGGTCTTTGCCTTTGTGTTTTATAAATGTAGCCTGATCAGTCAAAGGAGCATGAGCAGGGGAAATGGAAGCTTGGTTCATACATGTTGGCCTCCACTGCCTCTCTGGACATTTTCTTAATCTCCTTCTCCCTGCCCTCTGCAGTTCTGGGTTCTGCCTCACTCCTCCTGTGCCCTCCTGAGAGTGCCCTTGGTGAGGGTCTAGCACAGACATGGAAAGGCTAGGGTGTCTCAGGGTGAACACAGCAGCAGCACCATGTCACACAGCATGTGCTATAAGGGCCAGGCCCCTGGGGGCTGGGAGGGTCTGAATGGCCCCGCAGGCAGCCTGGCATCCCAAAAGGGATGGCATCAGCTAGGAGATACAAAACATTCTACAGATGGAGAAAGAGACCATGGAAGAAAGGAAAAGTTTTCTGTTTCAATAGCTTTGATGGCAGTGTTCCCAGCACTTGGAAAAGGGCCACACAATTTCATTTTGCAGTGGGTCCCACAGCAGCATAGGATTCTGGAGATTGTCCATACCTGACTTACTGTTCAACCTTCACAGATTTGAAACAAAAACCAAACTGAAACGAAATGCTTATATAAAGGACCCATATTCCCAGTGAAGGGGAGATGAGAAACCAGAGGAAAAGTTGCCCTTACTGAGTGCCCTTCCCCAGCCAGACTGATGAGGCTGGTGCCTTCCTCACCATGTCCACTAAATCCCCTCAGATAATCTCTTTGTTGGGGGAAGGGGACTGATTAGCTTAATTTTAAAGATCAGACAGCAGAGACTCAGAATAGTTAACTGACTTAACCAGCTGAGCTGGTGTCTGATGCAGAGCAAGGGCGCAAGCTGGGGTTGGTGGACTGTGAAGCACAAGCCCCCTCTGTTTCTCAAAGTTGGGTACCAGAGAGAAAAATGCCAAGGACCACTAGTTCCAATTAAAACCATATTTATTATATTGTCAGAAATACATAAGAACTTAATCCCAGGTATTACCTCTTTAGGCTTACAGTTCTTGCACAGTGTAAAAATAAATTTAAAAATCCATGTCTTGTCTGCAAATGAAACTATAAAATCAATTAAATTCCAATTAACAACAAAATGTCATAGATAGTATTTCACTCAAGTTAAATAAAATTAATATAACATGCTTGAATTTAATGAATATTGTATTAAATTGTGGAAAATGTGGACTCATGGCTTGTTATATATTTCATTTCTGCATTTTGGCTTTATGCATATACATAGGGAATTCTTGAACACACATGAGCACTTCATCTCATAAAATGTTAATAACTTCAAGGTGCTTTCATTATTTTGCTTTGTTATTTTATTATTATCATCACATTCCCAATTCAGTGTTCTCAGATCTCATGCTTATCAAAAATTGCCACCTTTGACGGTGAGTTGCTGGTCACTTTATACAATTATACTTATTTGAAGATGAATTTTAGCATGACAAAGCTGGCAAATATTCTCTAAAATAGGGTCATAACTCAGGGATTTCTGGATTCAGTGTTGGAATATACTTCTTTATTGCACTTTTGCTACTACACTTTCAGATAATGAAATGTTGAGCATGGTTACACATCAATGGCGGTGGATACTGACCAACTGGAATGAAGGTATTTCATCGTTTTAACACATGTTTATGATGCAAAATAACAGAACATTTTCAACCCTGCTTACTATATAAACTAATTCTGCCCCTAGCCCTGGTCTTTCACTCATTGCTCATCAATAAATACATGTAGGGCCTCCCCGGTGGCGCAGTGGTTGAGCGCTGGGTTGCGAAGCTGCCCGCGGCCTCTGCAGCGCCGGTTCGATCCCCGGCTGCTCCCCGGCCACGGGAGGAGGGACCCACATGGCGCGCAGACCTCTCCTGCCGCCCGCTGCTCCCCTCAGCATTGTACTTCGGTCCTTCTGCCTGCTCTGCTCCCCGCTCTGGCTCTGGTGAATTCTCTCACCCTCCCGCGCTTCTGACTGTACCCAGTGCATGTATAAACAAAACAAACAAACAAACAAACAAACAAACAAATAAATAAATAAATAAATAAATAAATAAAACATGCCTCTATAAAAAAATTTAAATAAATAAATAAATAAATAAATAAATAAATACATGTAAATATGTATGCGCTACATGCCTCTCAAGTGCACAGGTACCTGTGTTAAATACATATATATATATATATATATATATATGGATCTAAGCATGCATATGTATATGTACTTGTGAGTATGTGTATAGGAACATGTCTGGAAATCTCTGGGCCTGGAGAAAAAATATTAAGGCTCATCTTTTATCTTTGCTAGTTAAAATATTTGTTCTATACCTAATAAGTACTCAGAAATCATAGTTATTATTGATAGGTCACCAGATGCTCTCTTTCTTTTTTCAAAACTTATTGATTTTATTATTTTAATTTTGGGGTTATATTTTTCTCCTCCAAATGTACACATGTTTTACTTATGCTTCATCAAACCACTTGTACAAATACCCTATCTACATCCCTCCTCTATGTTCCCTTCCCTCTCCCCCATGCCCTCTGTTTTTTTCTCTAGGTCCAAAATTTGTTTTTGTTGTATTTTGCCAGTGTTTTTTTTTTCCACTTATTTATATTCCATAGATAAGTGAAACCATCTGATGGCTGTCTTTCACTGTCTGACATTTCACTTAACATGATGTTGTTCAAATTCACCCATGTTTTCTCAAAAGATTCTATTTTATCTTTGTAAATAGCTTGGTCGCAGTCCATTGAGTGTATATTCCACAATTTCTCTATCCATTCATCTGTTGAAGGGCTCTTAAGTGGTTCCCATGACTTGACAATTGTGGACAGTGCTGCTATGAACACAGACATACATAATCTTTCTGTGTTAGAGTTTTCATATCTTTTGGTAAATGTCTAGCAGAATCATAGAGTACATCTCTTTTATTTTCTTAAGAAATCTCCATACTATTTTCCATAGAGGCTGCACCAACTTGCTTTTCCACCAGAAGTGGATGAGAGCTCTTCTCAACATTAAGGTCAACATTTGGTGTTTCCATATTTGGAAAAATGAATTTTGGCAGCTCTCCACCTATGGCTTGAAGATGCCTCTCTTTCTTTTCTTCTTTTCCTAATAAACCTGTCCTTTTAAAATGTAAAAAGAAAAAAAAAGGAAAGAAAAGGAAAAATAAATTTTAAACTCTGCACGTGTTTTGTCCAAAATATCCACTTGAGACCATAAGCAAGTTTTAACTCTGCATACTTCATGACCCATCGAAAGAGAAATCCTTTGATAATGTGTTCATTCCTTTTCTATCACCTCTAAACAAATATTTTGAATGTGTTTCTCCTTTTTATTGGTTGACGCTTTAGCATCAAGTCTGAGACCTTTCTATTAAGATTAAATGCAAATTGTCTAAAAGGAAACAAAGAGTATAACAGTTGAATTTGAAAAAAAAAAAGGAAAAGAAAACAAATGTAAAAACTATGATACAGTCAGGGATGGACCTAAAGTCTCAAGGATCAGGGGATGAATTGGGTATTTCACAAAAATATATCACACTGTGTGCTTACAACATTTTCATAAAAGTAAAAGAGACAAAGTTTCAGAGTCCAGGTGGCAGGACCTTGTAATGATACAGAGTGGGTCTCCTGCTCCTTCCTAGGAAATCCTCCTCCATGGACAAGATCATGTCTTTCATAAAATGGCATCTGGAGTAACATGCCATGGGAACTTTGTTCATAGATCAAAGCCCAGGAGTTTGCTCATGCTTCCTCAATTTCAACTTGACTCAGGCATCACAAAATAGGCCTTACTGCATACATTCCAAATCAAATCTGTGTTCACCACTGTTTGTCAGGCGATGTGAGTGATATCAGAAAGGCGCAGAACATGGTCTCAGCTGTAAAGATGAATCTGATGTTGCAGGAAACATACTAAGATATTCATTTGAGCTCGTTCTCACTTTATCACCTGTCCAAGGCCTTTCCCTATTTATTTCTGGGGAGTCCCTTCTTACCTTATCTTAGCTCTTTAGCTCCTTGTGGTAAAGCAGTAAACAGAAGCTTCTAGAAGTAAGTAGCCTATGTCTTCTTGCTTTTCTAAAAGCCTGGATAGATCAAAAAAAATTCTCTGGGTATTCTTGATACAAAGGAATGAAAGTGATGTATATTCAAGAGCAAAAAGGGAGAAGCAGAGAATTCTCCCATACATATAAGCAATAGGGATATAGAGCTCTTGGGGAAACAGGGACTAGACCAATAGTGCCTGCTTTCTGGAAGCACCAGCAAGTCTTCAGGGCCTCAGGGACAATAGTAGTAGCCTCAGGCCCCTAGAAAGAATGGAAGTCAGACACTGGGATCTTAGTCCCAGCCAAGATTCTGAGCCTCCTGTATGACCCCAGAGCAAGGAGCCACCACACTTTATGTCAGTATCATAATGTGATAAATGGGGCAGAGAAAACTCTTCTCTCCTCCCAAATTCCAAATACAAGTCTCAGAATTTTAAGAAATCTAGGGAGCAAAAGAAACTCACAATAGTAACTTTCTATCCTGCCCAGTAGGATAGAGATGAGGGAAATTCTAAAAGATATTTCTTAACTGCCTGAATTTCACTCCACTGTTGAATAGTAGCTAAAACTGAATGTGAATTTTCAGTGTCACACACACACACACTCACATACACACAGCTAAATAACTAATGAATATCTCATGCAATCCTCTCAGCATCTCTGTGGCTTTGGTATTTGTGTTTTTCCATTCAAAAGATGAGTAAGATGAAACTGAGGAAGTCAGAATCATAGCAACTGTCTTGGAGAACTTGGGCCATTAAGCTGATGATCCCTTAATCTGATGCTCCCTTATGCAAATTCGGATCATCAGTCTGGACCCACCTGAGACTAGACACCCTAACCATATCCATGAATGTAAATAGAGCCTTGGGACCCTACGCAGGGCAGCAGACCTCTCCTGCCTTGCTGGCTGCTTCCCTTAGCACTGTATTTCAATAAATCTGTCTCTTGTGTTCTCCACTCTATGTCTGGTGAATTCTTTCACCCCAGAGCCTCAGGCCTATACTTCATTCTGTCACACTACATAGGGAACCACATATAAGAATACTTATGTGTAAGAATTAAATTCATATTTCAACATAGTAATGTTGCAGGACTGGGCCTCCCTGGTGGCACAAGGGTTTAAGACGCAACCTGTGAAACTGTCTGCAACCACTGCAGCACGAGTTCTATCCCTGGCCGGGAGCTACCCACATGGTGCAGCAGACCTCTCCTGACTCACCCGCTGCTCCCCTCAGCAGTGTATTTCAGTCAGTCTGCCTGTTCTGTTCCCCACTCTGTCTCTGGTGACTCCTCTCACCTCCTGCACCTTTGGCCTGTACCCCAGTTCTTGCATGCATAAGTAAATAAATTTTTTAAATGTTTTTTTTTTAAAAAAAAGAAATATTGCAGGACTTCAGAAACATGATGGATGTAGGCTGCAGGAAGGAAAGTGCAATGGGAGTTGACCACGTGCCATGTTGCTCAGCAGTGGATCCTGAGTGCTTCGGACCAGTACTTAGCCCACAGTAGCTAGTAAATATTTGACAAATGATGCATGAATGATTGTCAGTGGCCTGCAATTCTGCCCTTTATGATGAGAGGGTTTTTGAAAATTGAAAGGGAGAAGGAAGTGGGGTAAAGAACATGTTGCCAAATTACCTTGCAAAATGTTTAGGGACTTATATGAATCAATGCTTTTTGACACAATTCCAAAATGTACTCATTATCTTTGCTTGTTTCCTCTTCCAAACTCTGATCAATTTATGAAGAAGGAATTCTTTCTCTCTAATTCTAGACTGAAGATAGACTGACTCCACTGGCACAAAGTAGTATTTTAGGTCAAGTAAAGAAGAGATAAGCTAGGTAAATACCTGGATTAGTGACAACAGATCATATATTTAGCACAGACTTATGGTTTTGGTTGCCGTAATCATTAAACAACTCATTATGTCTTCGTTAGAGATTTTCAAAGCATCCACAGGTGAATTATAATGATTTAAAATAATACAGAGCAAAAAGATTTTGAATGTATCTCTCTGAACAAAAACACTCTTCTTAGAAGAAGATAGATAGTGACTCATATCTAGTCCAGAGAATTTTTAGAGTAGAAAATATATGGTGGTATAATTTTAAAAACATTTACCTTTGAATAAAACCACAAGACAATGTAGCAATTGTTTCATATATCATGAGAATAAGGTGGCTTTATTTCTGTTTTACTTCTGGGTGAAGTCAGAAAGAGAACACTTGGAGAACTTCACTTAGCAGATCCATACCTCCTAATGCTGTCCCCAAATATCTACTGAGAGATACTCTGTGATTAAAGGAAAAGACTGAAGAATAAATCATTCATTTATATTCTAAGACTGTTGCAACTGAAATTAGTGGTGAAATGGAATAATACACACACACATGTACACACAAACACACATATATATATACTGCTCATTTCCTATATGACCTTCTGCCTTTTCTAAATCTGCTCATTTCCTAAATGACCTTCTGCCTTTTCTAAATCTAAGTCTGATGTTTCCCCTGGCAGTGTTGCTGAGGAGATAAGATTAATCGGAATTCCTGAGATGACCTGGGATACTAACCAGTAGGAGTACCTTCAAGGGAAATGTCTGTTTTTTATCTCTTGGAAATTAAACCACTGACAGGAAGAAATTTTGGTATTTAATGATAAAAAGTCAGCCTGTGTCAGAATACTCTAGGACATATGCATTCAGTGTAAATAGACCTTTATTTATATAACAACTAAGAAATATTACCCCCACACAAAGCAGCAGACACACACACACACACACACACACGCACACACACTCCTTGTGCCTTAGACACCCTCTACTGGGCCTTTCTGTCTTCCACAGACTACAAGTTATGTTAAAGGCTTTTTGTCATATTTGTGACCATTGTTACTACTGCTACTTTGAGCTAAATACTGACATTCTCCTGACATGCCCAAACACCAAGTGTTCCTTCCAGCTGGCAAAGGGAACATATTGGGAGTGATGGTCCATGTGGAGGGAAACAGTCTGCAATGGCAGTGGCTTCTGTTCTTTCTGGACTTCAGCATAATGTCCATCACTGCCCCACTGGGACCACATGTGGGATTATTGCCCCAAATAAACTATGTAAACTGTTTTTGGTTCTTTCCCAGAATCAAATTTAATGCTCAAAGGCAAATACTCATTTTACTTACTAACTTCCACAAGAGTTTGTGCTTTAATGCCAGTGTAGTTTTCTCTTGCAAGATTTTAAACTTTTGAGGTGGCACGTGGATCAGAGAGACATGTGAAGAAGTCACTCTTGCCTCTCAGCCTTGAACTTGCACCAGAGACTTGGGGGACATGAGACGGGACACTTAGAAAAGATGTGGCAGGGAGAGATGATGGAACTATGCCTGTGGTGCCACCAGAAGCCACATTATTCGTATCTGACTGAAGAGAACAGGGATCCAAGTCATCTATTGGCTTCCCAGGCCCAGTCATTCCCCAACTCCTCTGTCCTAAGCAGCTAATAAGGGAAACAGGGAGAATATAAACCAGTCTAAAATAAATGTTCAGGAAAGCCCAGGATCTGATGAATTTACAAATGAATTCTACCAAACTTTAAGAGATGAATTAGTGCCTATCCTTCACAAACTCTTCCAAAAAATTGAGAAGGAAGGGATAATACCAAACACGTTTATGAAGCCAACATTACACTAATACCAAAACCAAACAAGGACAACACACACGCAAAAAAAAAAAAAAAAAAAAAAAAAAAAACCTACAGGCCAATCTAATGAACACTGATGCAAAAATCCTCAAAAAAATTTTACCTATCAGAATCCAACAATGTATCCATAAGATA
This sequence comes from Talpa occidentalis, assembly GCF_014898055.3. NCBI lineage: Eukaryota > Metazoa > Chordata > Mammalia > Eulipotyphla > Talpidae > Talpa > Talpa occidentalis. The sequence goes on from NW_023605083.1 coordinate 72,704,792, forward strand.
ATACACCACAACCAAGTAGGATTCATTCCAGGGACACAAGGATGGTTCAACATCCGAAAATCAATCAATGTAATCCAACACGTCAACAAAAAGAAATATAAAAACCATATGATAATATCAATAGACACTGAGAAAGCTTTTGACAAAGTGCAATACCCATTCATGATAAAAGCCCTTGAAATTCTTGAGATACAAGGAATATACCTCAACATCATAAAGGCTATATATGAAAAGCCAACAGCTAGTATCATTCTCAATGGTGAAAAGCTGAAAGCATTTCTATTAAGATCTGGAACAAGACAAGGATGTCCACTCTCACCACTGCTTTTCAATATAATACTGGAAGTCCTAGCCAGAGCAATAAGACAAGAGAAAGACAAGGAATACAAATAGGAAAACGAAGAAGTCAAACTATCACTATTTGCAGATGATATGATAATATACATAGAGAACCCCAAAAACTCCACAGAAAAACTAATTCAACTAATCAATCAGTTTAGTAAAGTGGCAGGAAACAAAATCAACACACAAAAATCAGTAGCCTTCCTATACACCAACAATAAATCAGAAGAAGAAGAAATAAAGAAAAAAATCCCTTTTATTATCAAAACAAAATAAATCAAATACTTTGGATAAATCTAACAAAAGAGGTAAAGGACCTATACAAAGAAAACTATAAAACATTGTTAAAAGAAATAGAAGAAGACATAAAGAAATGGAAAGATATCCACTGCTCATGGATTGGAAGAATTAACATCATCAAAATGGCCATCCTACCAAAAGCAATATACAGACTCAATGCTATTCCAATCAAAATTTCAATGACATTCTTCAAAGAAATAGAAAAATTATTGATGAAAACAATATGGAATCACCAAAAACCCCGAATAGCCAAAGCTCTTCTAAAAAAAAAGAAGGGAATGGAGGCATCACACTCCCAGACTTCAAACTATACTACAAAGCCATAATCATCAAAACTGCATGGTATTGGAACATGAACAGACACACAGACCAATGGAATCAAATAGAAAATCCAGAAATAAACTCACAGATTTATGGTCAACTAATCTTTGACAAAGGAACAAAGAATATGCACTGGAGCAAAGAAAGTTTGTTCAATAAATGGTGCTGGGAAAACTGGGTCACTACATGCAAAAGAATGAAGCTTGACTACTACCTAACACCATGCACAAAAACCAACTCAAAATGGATTAAAGAACTAGACATAAAACCATAAAATACATAGAAGAAAATATAGGGGAAACACTACATGACATGCACATCAAAGACATCTTTACAGACACATCACCCAAAGCAGTGATAGTGAAGGCAAAGATAAACAGCTGGGACTACATCAAATTAAAGAGCTTCTGCACAGCAAAAGAGACAATAACAAAAACAAAGAGAAACCTTCCTGACTGGGAGAACATTTTCGCACACAACACTAATTATTAAGGACTGATCACAAAAATATGCAAAGAGCTGATGAGACTCAACAACAACAAAGAAAATAATCCTGTCAAAAATGGGCAGAAGAGCTAAAAAGAAACTTCTCTGAAGAGGAAACGCAAATGGCCAACAGGCATATGAAAAAATGTTCAACATCACTTGTAATCAGAGAAATGCAAATCAAAACTGCAATGAGATACTATCTCACACCAGTGAGAATGGCACATATTAAAAAAACTAGCAACAACAAATGTTGGCGAGGGTGTGGAGAAAAAGGAATTCTCCTGCACTGCTCGTGGGAGTGCAAACTGGTCCAACAACTGTGGAGAGCTGTGTGTGTGGTGATTTCTTGAACTACTAAACATAGAGCTTCCATATGATCCAGCATTTCCACTCCTAGGTATTTACCCAAATGACACAGAAACAGTAATTCCAAAGGGCACCTGCACCCCTATGTTTATAGCAGCACTGTTTACAATAGCTAAGCTATGGAAACAATCCAAATGCCCAAAAATAGATGACTGGATCAAGAAGATGTGGTACATATACACCATGGAATATTACTCAGCAATCAAAAAAGATAAACACATGCAATTTGCAGCAACATGGATGGAGCTACAAGGGATCATGCTCAGCGAAATAAGCCAGAAAGAAAAAGAAAAATACCAGATGGTCTCACTCATAGCAGGAATTTAGAAAATCTAAATAAGAGACCAGGAAAAAGACTAATCAATACAAAGTAAAAATCAAAATCAACAAGCAACTATAAACCAGACACACACTATGGGGGATGGGAGGAGACGGGGACGGGGAAAGGAAGGACTACAGTCAAAATAAGGGGGGTGTGCAATTGTATGGGGATTAAAAAGGAGAACAAAGAAGCTACTCTTTGTGAGAATGCGGAACTTGACTAGAAGTGGTCCCAATCCAAAATAATAAACACAATAAACCCCACAGTGTTAGTGGGAAAGGATGTCCTGAGCAAAATCCATACAGGCTTTGTGGACTCCACCCCCACTCCAGACCAAGCCATCAAGACACTGGGAACTATAAATCCCATCCTCACCAGAGGGAAGGTTGCTGGGACCTGAGGGTGGAGTTAAGCAGCCAGATTTGATTTGGTATAAAAACAGCCATGTGGGCCTTGACGGTCTCTTGGCCTCACGGCTCTTGTCTTTTCACTGGCTTTCATTGTGCCATTGGGATTCCAGCTCAGCAGAACTGGTAGGACGCATTCACAAATTTATACCTCTCTTTTTCTCCCAGAGTTATTCATTTCTTCATTTCTCCTTTTTTTTGGGTAAATAAACCTTTTATTAACCTTTTTGTGTGTGCTGCAATAGAGTATTAATAAGTCCCTTTTACGTATGTGGGTGAGGACCCACAGTCAGGCCCTCATTTCATATCTGGGTTGCCCTGTAACAATGGCACCTGTGCAAAAACTCACAAGGTACCTATCAAAGGAAAGATGAAGTATACATGCTAGAAGAGGATACTCCGGAAAATAGAAGGAAATATTAATATTAGATAATAAATGTTTTGCTTTCTTAAGATCGTTAAGATTACTCAAACTCTTTGAAACATGAGATCAAAGTCAAGACAAGGTAAGAGAATAGTTGAAAAGGAGCATGTGGAGAGTAAGGAAAGAAACCAAGGACAAAAATAGCACTATTGCAGAGTGAAGGGACAAAATGAAGCAACATCATCAAAGGTAGAGCTGACAAGACAGAAAACCAATCAGAAAAATGGAAAGTAGATTTGAGAAAAATCACACAGCATGCAGAAGAAATAACTCAATGTGCAGTAGAAGTGAACTCCAAGACTGCTTTGGCCTCCATGAGGATATGCTTATGGGCTATTTAACCTTGGACGAATCATTTAAACTCTTCTCTGAATTCTTGTCTACAAAATTGTGCTGATAACTTTTATCTTCCACATGGAGTTATTATGGGGTGTGTGTAGGTTCAAAAAGATGAGCTCTCCCCTTCAAGCTGCAGGGTTTGAATCCTGAATCTCTTTTGTTTTACTTATCTGACCTGGAGCAAGTTTTTCTTTTTTCCCAGCTACTTATATGTAAACTGTGAAAACAATAATATTAATTCCTAAGGTTCCAATGTGGATGAAACACTTAAGGATTGAAGGATTCTTCTTAACACAACTTTATGAATATGCAACTATTTCAGATCATATATATTTGATAGGTAAACAAAGTCAACTTATACTTATTTGTATAAAATGAGAGTATTCCCATTAAAATATAAAATGCCCACTGTGGAAAAAAAAAAGATTTTAAACTTTTGTGGTCCTGGAGACCAGAAAATCTATAGAAATGTCCTTGCTTGGAGTACCCTTCAAACTTTTGAGCTGAAAGCAGGAAACTCAGAAGCAATAAATAGTCTCATAAAAGCTATTTTGATGTAGACAAATCTTTTGCACTTGAATTCAGATGTGAATTCTGATGCCAAGATTAACATTAATTACATGAAGAAAAGTCCACCTGGAAGTGAGATGGGTCTGCTTGTTTTTAGTGAGAATGGCTGAAAGTGGCACAGAGAGATTGTGTTACTGCACCAGACTCTGTGAAACACAAACTGAACCATGCAGCTCTCCTGCCTAAACCTCCCTTGTGGCACTGATGCGTACTCATCAGGATTCTACTAGTAGCAGGAACAGAAAACTAACTTAACAGGGATTGGGTAAAAATGATGCTTATCAGTTCACATGGCTAAACATTCCAAGGCCTAGGTTGGTTCCAGATGAATCCAGTTCAAATGCTGCCAAGAATTTATCTGTCTCAGGACGGGGTCTAGAGTGACGTGAACTCAATGCTGAGTAGGATAAATGTGACTCTGGTGGTGCAGAGCTTAAGAACCAGAGCTGCCAGTAGCATTCTGCCTTCTTACATTTGCACCTTAAATACCTTGCTTGCCTCATTTGTCAAGGCCCCAGGCCATCACCATCTTTCAGTTCCTGCTTTTGTGTTGACTTCTTTCTTAGGTAAGTTCTTCCCTAGTAGGAACCAAAAGCCCCTTTCTACATATGCCTACCCTCAAACTATTTCCTTTTCTTAGTCTTGGGCATACAGCTAAACTACATTTCCCAGTTCCTTACATCTAAATTGGACCATGTGACTGGCCAGTGAAATGGAGGAGGATGAGAAGTGCATCTTCTCCAGGCCTGGATCCTCCAACTCCTCTAATAATCTTTACTTCCCCTGCCTCTTAACACATTGCCCAGCTGGTCCAGAAGATTTAGTAGCTGACCCTAGAGGATTCAGAGCATCCAGGGTATAACAGAGCCATTATGGAAAGGACCCAGGATCCCTGAGTCATCATTTGGAGGAAGCCATCCTGAAAAGCCACTTGACCAGGAATATTGGGAGTTTTTTGTAAGAGAGAAACCAAAATTGAAATTTGGGGGTTGTTTGTTACAACAGCTAGTGTTACTTCTGTACAATGCACTGGTATATGTCCCATTCTTGAACACATTACTGCTGCCAGAAAGGGTGGAATATTCTGACTGTCTGTGCCTGAATCATTGGATCATCTTTAGAGCACTGAGTAAGGTGGGGTCCTGCTCCAAACCTCATAATTGAGAGAGGGGAGAAAGCAGCTATTACCTCAAAGAAAGAAATGAAAGTGCTATTAACAGAATAAGGAGGGGGTAATACTGAACAGACAAAAACACAAGACCAGAAGTTTGCCACAAACCTGCAGGAAACCCATCAGCAGATTCATCTCTGGAAAGTTGTGTATTAAGAATGCCCACCATTTTGAAATCCACTTCACACTATCTATTACTCCTATTCTTTTTTTTTAATATTTATTTATTTATTCATTCATTCATTTATTTATTTATGCAAGCACTGGGTACAGTCAGAAGCACGGGAGGGTGAGAGAATTCACCAGAGCCAGAGCAGGGAGCAGAACAGGCAGAAGGACCAAAGTGCACTGCTGAGGGGAGCAGCAGGCGGCAGGAGAGATCTGCGCGCCATGTGGGACCCTCCTCTGGTGGCCGGGGAGCAGCTGGGGATCGAACTGGTGCTGCAGAGGCTGCGGGCAGCTTTGCAACCCAGCGCACAACCGCTGCACCACCGGGGAGGCCCCAGTATTACTCCTATTCTTGATCTTCTTACCTGCATTTCTTTCTTTCTTCCTTTTTTTTTGGCTTAATTTTTTCTGTGCCCTCCTCTCCTGTTCTTCTGCTACTTTCACCAAATTTTGAAAATTCCTACTCATTCTTAAAACCTCATTCAGATATTCCTTTCTTCGGGAAGTTTCTCCACATCCAATGTAATTTTATACCCTCCTCTTTCTCACATGCAGGTCTGTGATTTCTCTTTCATTGTTTTTGTCTCATTAATTATCTATTACTTTTTTTCTTAGTGCTGAGTAAACTTGCATTGGGTGACAAACTTGCATTGGGTGAAAAACAGTTTTCTAGATTGTGGTTATTGTATTTGGATGTATAATAAAAATTATGCAATATCTATGTTTATAATTTCATAAATGTTAACTAAATTATTTAACTATGAAATCTGCAACATAGGGATGGGTGTTATCATTTCATCTTTAACATTGAGCAGAATCCATTCACCTGTGGAAATACTCAAATGAAGAAGGAATATAATTCAACATTCCAATTGTGGTCTGAAGCTACTTTCCAAAGGCTAGCGACAGGATATATAAATGTCTTTTTCCACCCACACCATTAATGAGGAAATTTAATAGTCAAGAATGTTCAGTAGAATGGATTTTTCTGAAAACATTTGTCTATTTTACAAATCCTATTGTGTTGGTGATTGTAAAAGATAACATTTGAATATGATAAAGTGCTTATAACTTATTTTATATAAGATGTTTTATGATAATTTAATTACAATATATCAAGAATTGGTTGTTTCATTTATGTTTGCATGTGTATGTCCTGGGGGAAAACAAATTAAAGAAAGTATTTTAAAGTAAAAACTACTGTGCAGAAGTAGATCCATTATTCTATTTTTTTCCTTCCTTTATTGATTGTTTGAACCCTTAGAAGACTAGCATTCAACATATGACTGATATGAGGATGAATCTATAAGCAACGTCTCAGATTTTGCTGTGATCTTTCTTTTTCTTAAATGAAAATAATGTCTTCATTGATTGAGACAGAAACTCTCTACCTCCCTATTAAAAAAAAAAAATCCAACTCTGACCAGAGGGTTTCTGAAATCTCCATTGATAAAACACAATGGCCTGTCTTATAAGATGTTTCATGGCCCTTAAGTAAAGCACTTTGGCTAATATGATGAAAGAGTGAAAGATGGGAAAAGAGAACCTGAGGTTTCATCAGTGAAAACCAGGCCTGGCAGGGGACTCTGGGTGAAAGCAGGAATCCAAAATAGCAGGCTAGACTAAGAAATGCCAAGTTTGTATCTGAGAACAGACAAACCTTCAAAGTAAATATTTTCCAGGATCTTTTAGTTTATGGGAGAGAGAAGGGAAGGAGCAAAAATGAGCATGGCCCTCAGCCAGAGCAAGTGCCGACAGAAAGCTTTGCAGCCCCTCTCATGGGCTTTCTGATAGCAGATACCAGTCTCCACTGCTCTGGCCATGACTGAGACCAATTTCCCATTACACTGAGCTAAGATAACTTGTATAGATATATTGAGCTGAGCTATATTTGCTGAACTTGTTTCCAAAGAAAATAACCTAGTGTTCAGCTTAACCTAATCTTCACTCTTTGTGAATGGCTTCACCCTAGTCCCTGAAGCCCATTGTATTATAGGATTATCCAGAGAAATAGAACCAGTACAGTATACACAGATTTATATAAATAAGAGGAGCATGATAGAAATTGGTTATGAAAATGAGAAGTCCTACAGTCTACCACCTGCAAGTTGGAGAAACAATAATGCCATGATGGAGTTTCGTCCAAGTCTGAGGGTCTAAGAACCAGGACTTCAGTTTTCCCAGTTGAGGCTGAAAAGCCTGAAATCCAAGATCACTGATATCCAATGCAGGAGAAGATGGATGTCCCAGCTCAAGGAGAAGGAGAGAGAGAATTTGCCCTTCCTTCACCTACCTATTTATTCTATTCAGACTCTCTATGGTTTGGATGATGCTCGCCTCCCATTGGTGAGAGGCATCTTCTTGAATGATGAATTCTAATGCTTCTCTCTTCCAGAAACATTCACAGATACATTCAGAAATATGTTTTATCAATTATCTGAGAATCTTTTAGCCCAGTCTAGCTGACATGTAAATTAACCATCACACCTGTGAATATGTTACCTTTTATGACACAGGAACTTTGTAGGTGTGCTCAAGGGTACTGACTTTAAAATGGGAGATCATTCTGGCTTATCTGTACACATAGGCCCAATATACTCATAAGAGAACATTTTATAATTGTGGTCACAGGCATGTGACAGCAGAAGAAGGCCCAGAGAAACGGAACATTGTTGACTTTGAAGATGAACCAAGAGGCACAAAGCCAAGGAATGTGGGCAGTTTCTAAAAGCTGAAAAAAGTGAGAACATGGGTTTTCCCCCATAGAGCCTTCAGAAAAGTGATCAAAACCTTAATGTTACCATATTGAGCCCCATGTCAAACTTCTGACTGACAAAACTAAAAGATAATAAATATGCTTATTTAAACCACTAAGTATATGGTCATTTGTTACGGGGTCTTTAGAAGATGAACACATCCACTAACAGACCTTGAAAAGAAGTAGTGGCTAGAAGTAAAACAACAACAACAACAACAGCAACTTTATATCTGTTCAACCACCAGCAGGGAGGAATAAGCATTGAGTTGTAAGTCCTACGCTTCTCCCTTCTATCTCGTTTTGCTCAGTTATAAAATTATATGGGTGTAATTTCCATAAAAAGGGGAAGTTCCATTTTCATTATCCCATGAAGGCTGGAGCGGATTGCGAAGGAGAAGTTGAAGAAGGCTCGGGAAGACTTGTAAGAAGGTTTGGAGGAGGCTCATGGAGTAGAGACATGTGAAGAAGACTCGTGCTAACATCTCAGCTTTGGACTTGCACTACGGACTTGGAGGGCATGGAAGAAGACACATGGAGTCAAGACATAGTGTCTACACTTGGAAAAAGACATGGAGGAGAGACCCATGGGGAGGCTGACAATGGCAGCTCTTACTTTGATTTGTACTCTGATTTTGATCCTTTCATCCCAGACTTGCCTACCCCTTCTGCCTATTTCCTGTTTCCCCACTAGGAGGTGCTTGAACTGTATCAGGCTTTCAGTCCTCAGCAGTTCTGTTTTGGGCCAACCTTGTTTGGCTGAGCATTTATTCATGAAGGGATAAGTAACTGGCTGTTTTATTGGAAAACTATTATCCTCTCTTTGATTCTCTTTCTATGAACACTAATTCTATTAAAGTTCTTTTCTATTAAAAGTCTTACACACTAAGAATAGGTTTTGTCTTTGTGCAGGTGATGGCAGAACCCATCTGTGCAACTCTGGGGTACCCCTAAGACTGTACCCTAAAAAGGAGATGGTAAAGAAGAAATTTGAATATTTACTCCCTTGGAGAGGAAAGAGATGAAAAAAAGGCCAGCATGAGTGGAGATAACACCTATCATTTAAGGGAAATAAGAGTCTGGTAAGTCACATGTTTGTGAAAAAATATATTTTAACATCAAAGTTGGGGAGAAATATCAAAATTGGATTACTTTTCTTAACTTCCAGATTCACACACATGGTGTATGCAAAATCTTCTTTGAAAGCTCTAAGATCTAAGGTATATAAGCTGTATAGTAGCCCCCAGAAAGCTATGTCCATATCCTAATCCCCCGAACTTGTGAATGGGACCTCATTTGGAAAAAGGGTCTTTGCTGATGTGATTGAATTAATTAATGATCTTGAGAGGAAGAACCTATCCTAAGTTTTCCAGGTGGACCCTAAAAGCAAGCACATGTACTCATAAGACAGATGTGCAGGAGTGTGCCCACAAGCTGTCTTCCATTTGGCCTGCACCTAAACTTGAGTCTTACTACCATGATCTTGTGCTACCTTACTGGGTTTTAGAAATTTCTAGAAAAATTTTAGAAATATTTGCATGGTGTGTAAACATCCTAAAGTCTGTTTCTGGTTCATGTCCTTTCCATGTCATAACTCCTCCCTTCCAATTAGCATGACAACCATCTGCCTTTGAGGCTGAGAGGCCAAACCAAATATGATTAGCTTGTTATCTCCAGAGAGCTGACAGCATCCTTGGTATTGGATCAGCAGCCAGCTCAAGCTACAGACCAAACTTGAGTCCCAAGGGACAGCACAGAAACTGGAGAAGGAGAGAGGAAGAAACATATATAATAAAACATATATAAGAAATGCGCTTCTATCACTACCTTCTTCCTCTGCCCTAATTCAGCAATGCAGACAGCCATTAAAGAAGCCTCTATCTTCTATTAAAAGTTTGGTGTTTATTCATTTATCACTGTATGGTCTTAATCCACCCAAATATGTTCAGGACTCAAATTCCCAAATCACTTATTCAAATGAGATTTTCTGTGCTATGTGACATAGCCATTGCTGCCCAACACCCACTGTCTCACTCAAAAAGGACAGTCATGTTGCCTCCACACTACAGCTACCTGCACCTTTTTGGAATTTGTATGTCAGGAAGTCTATAGATATTTTTGATGGCACCGTTCCTTTCTTGCTGCTACATGTGATGCATCAAGTCTATTTTGTTGTCAGGATTAGTATGATCAGTGATTATCATAGTGACTGGGTTATAATTCCATTTAAAAATGTATTTTATGTTTAATTCAGCAAGTAGCAATTTCTGCTGCCTCAAACTCACACACATTATAGAAAAAAATTCCAAGTTCAGTGATTCTGTTGTTTAAGCTGGAATTATAAGGGACTTTAGAAATTATCTGCCCCAAATCTCCATTTTCATGAGGAAACCAAAGACTCTTCCAATGTCAAAAGTAGTCTGTGACAGAGAGAATTTACAGTGAAGTCTCATACTAACCCTCAAAGCTTAGATGATCCCCTCCAGGAAATGGCCAGTTGAAGACCTTGGCTATTCAGCATCTCTTTAACAGTAACCCATGGCCTCCATTTCTTCCTGAAAATGATTCTGAGATGCATTCATTTAAGATAGAAGAGTCTTTGGCGTAACCTACTTTGAACTGTAGGACAGCTTGTGCCCATCTGTGCAGTGGGAGGCATATTGTTTTTCAGTCTGATTGCCACACAGGCACAGACTACAAATATTAGAGTGAAGTGACAGTCCTCCTGCCTGGCTGGCTCTTGTCTGCTAATGTTTGTCATTTTTATAGCTGAGACATACATATGGCAGTGCTGTGACTGCTGCGACTGCTGCATGGGCCAAGGTGGGTGCGCTGCTGGCCATCTCTGCACCCAGTCCACAAGCTCAGTAGACCATGGAGAAAGACATAAGCAGGCACAATGAGCTCTTCTCTAGGACAAAAGCACTATTCAGGCATCACCTAGATATGAGTTCCTGCTAAGATACATAATCCCATTTTCTCTTCCAAACAAGGCTGTGGTGAGAATGAAATAATTAAATGGCATGCAAAAGCACAGAGAAACTTATTCAGTAACAGCAAGTGTGGCCACTCTTTTAAGTACTTGTCTTCATTTTTACTGATCTACTTTTCTATTTTTCTTTAAAAATGTGGACACATTGCCATATATAATGGCATAGTGTAATATAATGAATCTGAGAAGCATTTGCTAATCCTTCTGTTTCAGCCAAATGATTTCCCCAGATGGATGTTGAAGTGAGGCAGATATTGGCGTGCCAAATGAAAAAATGAAATAGATTTGAAAGGTGGGAACTCTGAATGGAAAACATTCTCCTCCTTACTTTACAACCCAGGTTCTGCTCAGATGTGAAATTTCTCTGATTCCACGTGGAAAGCAGAATTTCAAATGGAAAATTTTATTTTAAATGCCAAGACTCTTGTCTCTATAATATTTTTTTCTTTCTTGAATTCTCTGACTTCGTTTCTTTGCTCAACTATTTTCCAACAAGTTTACTAGTATTTATCTGTTGCAATGGACACATTTTGGTTTGTGGTTTATACTTTTTTGTGTGGGCATGTGAAATAAGGATAAATTTTGTATTTTATCAAATTTTATCAGTACATTTTATAAGAAGAATTTAAAGAGTGGTGGTAGGGAGAAGGAAGTCAGGCATGTGGATAGCACTAACCCCTGAAGTCATTCTCCTCTTTAGGTAAAGTGGGACTTTGTAAGGACCAACTGATCCTTGGGAATTTACTTTCAACTTGGTTTGATTCTCAGGTTGTTTTTGTTTCCTGAATTCGGCATTTACCTGTGCCTTGTTACAGTTGTATTAAACACTTAATTTCACCACGCTGCTGAAGTTGTAACTACTGTATGTAGATAGGTCACTAATATGCTGCATGGGGTAATTAATACAGTTGGTTATTATATAGACACTTGATTTTAGACTATCTGACCTCAAAGAGAAGGGCTTTGCTGTATAAGTATTAGTGAAATAAGAAGTATTCAGTTTTAAAGTTAGCATCAGTGTCCGACTAACAAAACTGAAGCACTGAGAAAAATAATCCCTGCCACACTGACCCATGGATTCCTAGGAGAAGTACTTCTTCCCATATCCTCTGATATGGAACATTTTGGAAATTTCTCATTTGAAATTATGTGGGTGCAATCTATCCAAGTAGATCATCATGCAGTTATTCCAGTAGTCACAGAATGGAAAGGAGCACAGATCAAATTAACATCGTTGAACGATATTTATTAAATCAATTTAATACATGTAGCCAGAAGCATGGGGAAAGGGAGAAGATAAAAATTAAAGCACTTAAAGTATAGGAGGACCACGCTTCCAGAATACTGTTACACATGGTTTGGATCTTCTCCCTGCTGCACTGGCTCTTGCACAACAGCCATATCATGAAAACTGGAATTGAGGCATCAGTAACACCAACATCAGCAATGAATGGGAGTGCCATAGAGCCAACACATGCTTTAAGATGCAAGTTATTAAGGCTTGCCCCTTAATAAATAGCTTTATATTTTATCTGCCTTTCTTGGGGAGAGCTCACGTGGAACCACAACAAACATCACAAATGGGTGGCTGGTATAAGATCTCATGAATAGTGAGTGACTTGTTTGCCTTATGTATATTTAATGCATGATGAATATTCAGAACCTCACATATCTCTTTGAAATCTGGTTGTCTATTGCTTCTATACACCTTTATATGTTAAGTATATGTGTGTTCTTTCACTTCGTTTACATGTAACATGTCTCTCAGGCTACTAACTTATCTGAATGTAATACATCTTTAGAGTTCTTCATAAGCTGCTTACCCACACAACTGTCTCACTGATTTTCTTGTCTTTCATAGCAGGATAAAATAGTCTCAAATAATACAGCAAATGTAAATTACAGCAATATTCACAATTGTTTGAATGGTAGAGGAGGGAAAACTAGAACTCGTGGCCAGTCAACAAAAATGTTCTTTATTTCTGGAAGATATTTCTTTGGGTTACCTATTTCCTAATGGTCAAACAATAAGACCCCAGAAATATTTAAAAAAATTCTTATTTCGATTAATACTACCATGATTTTCCCAGTGGTTTCAGTCCCAAACTCAGGCACGATATTAATTTCTTTATTGGCCTCATTTCTTCATATTCCATCTATGAATAAATTCTTTTGATTCTGCCTACTTGACACGCTTTTTTTTTTTTAAGATTTTTATTTATTTATTTATTTATTTTATTTATTTATTTATTTATTTATTTATTTATACAAGCACTGGGTACAGTCAGAAGCGCGGGAGGGTGAGAGAATTCACCAGAGCAGAGTAGGCAGAAGGACCGAAGTACATTGCTGAGGGGAGCAGCGGGTGGCAGGAGAGGTCTGCACGCCATGTGGGACCCTCCTCCGGTGGCCGGGGAGCAGCCGGGGATCGAACCGGCGCTGCAGAGGCCGCGGGCAGCTTTGCAACCCAGCGCTCAACCGCTGTGCCACCGGGGAGGCCCTACTTGACACACTTTTAATTCCTCTACTTCTTTCCATCTCTGATTTTGCCCCTCATCCTCTAGTTAAGGCCACTGTCCTCTTGCAGTGACAAAGCAGTATCCTCCCAACCACCTTTACAGATGTCACACCTGCCTTTCTGCAGCTCATTTTCCACAAAGCAATATGTAAATTGGTGTAGGAACTTTCAGTTGTTTCTAGATCAGTGTGAAAGTATGGTTAGTGAGGTGGAAACAACCTAAATTTCCCTACAACAGATAAGTAGGGAAATAAAATGTGGCTTATCTATACAATGGAATATTATTTGGCTATTAAAAGACAGTCAGTTTTGACATGTCCTACAACGTGGATGAAACTTGAATCCTGAAGACATTATGTTAAGGGAAAGAAATCAGTCACAAAAAAAAAAAAAAATGTATGATTCCAATTATGGAAAGTGTCCAGAATAGGCAAATCTATAAAAAAAGAAAGTATTTTAGTGACTGAGTTTGGGGTGGGAAGAGGAAATAATGACTAAAGAAAATAAGGTTTCTCTTTGTGATGAGGAAAATATTCTAAAATTAACTGCGGTGATGAGTTGCACACATCTATTAATGTACACATGAATTCAAAGCTTTAATTTGGTGAATTGTATTATATGTGAATTATATCACAATAAAGTGTGGTCAGTGAATAAATGATATTTGAATCATCTGGGAGCTTGCAAATACACCAATTTTTAGATCTGACACACTGAGAAATCTCTGTGAATAGGTCTCAGTTGTCTGTGTTTTAACAAACACTCTTGCTGACGCTTATGCACAGTAAATTTTGAGAAACACTGCACTAAGTCAAAGTCAAAATTTCATGCCAGGGTCACTGCATTCTCTATGACCTTAGTATCACTTCAGCACCAACTCCTAGTGCACTTACACTGCCCTTCCTTCTGTGTCATCCATGTGTCAAAAAAGTTTGCCTCTTAAGGCCTTTGAACTATCAATTTCCTCAAACTGGAACACCTTCTTTGAGATCTTTGCATGTTTGACTTCTTTTTGCCATTCAGTTTTCAAGTTAAATGTTATTTCCTCAAAGAAGACTTCCTGAGGGTTTCCCTGGTGGCGCAAGGGGTTAAATCTCAGCCCTATGAAACTATCAGTAGCCACTACAGCACAAGTTCAATCCCCGGCCAGGGAGCTACCCACATGGTGCAGCAGACCTCTCCTGTCTCGCTCCCTGCTCCCCTCAGCAGTGTATTTCAGTCAACCTGCCTGTTCTGCTCCCCACTCTGTCTCTGGTAAATCCTCTCACCCTCTGCACCTCTGGCCTGTACCCCAGTTCTTGTATGCATAAATAAATAAATCTTCAGAAAATAAAAAAAAAAAAGATTTCTTGAATCATCCTATATAAATTATTTACCCATTCATTGTTCTGGTTCTACTTACTTCACTAACTTTAAAACTATTTGTATTCTCTGCTTTATTTATTTGTGAACATCCTGTGTTCTCCTCTGGAATATAAATAGGCCCATCTATATAGCACAGACTCTGTAGCCATTTGTTTAATTAGTGAATTAGCACATTGAACCAGGTGCCTGGGTGCACATATCCCTACCACTCAATACGCCTGTGCCTTGTGTCTAGGTACTCTCCATCTTGCCACATTATGTATTTGAAACTATCACCAAAATTAACCATATTTCCTGGTTACACAAATGACCACCATAATAACTGATGCTGTACGTTAAGTCAAGGATGATGGAATGAGACAAGTGGAATGAGGGAGAAACAGCTTTTCTTCTTCATTAGGCTAAAAGTTCTTCTGGAATGGTCCCAGTGCCTGCTATAAATTAGATGCCCAAAATATGTTTATTTAACTTTTGAACTCAATGCTTAGGAAATATAAAGTAATTCATTCTTGCTTTGTTGGAAACCAGACCCAATAGAGATATCCCCTGCATGACTCCAATCACTGAGAGGGTCACCTACGCACACTATTTCCTGTCCTGTCTGTTAAATGAGATATCTGTGTATTAAAGCATAGTCAGTGTTGATACATATCTAGTGGGAAGGAATTAATGTGTACTACTCATTTCTCATGGAGTAAGAAATAAACCTCTTAAACCTCTAATTTGCTTCTACTCTTATAGAAATTTTGAAGTCCAAGAATGTGTCTTTCATTGACAAAGTTAATTCTAGGACTGCTGGCTCTGCAGCTATGTATGTGGCCATTGTTCCTAACAGAGAAACAGTCAGGAAGAGATCACAGCTCTTTCTCATAATGAACCTTATGTTTCTAAACACAGGTGCATTTGGGCTGTAGACATCTGTGTCATTATTAGGGGGAGAATGAGTACAAAGCAGCTCAGAAATGGCCTTCTTGGAAGTGCAAGATAGTATTATTACAGGCTCTCTTATCACCATCATTACATCTTTGATGATTCTTTTTTTTTTTTTTTGTATAGAGCTGTTGGTGATGAAGCCAATTTTATCACCCCCACATTTTCAACATGCTGCCTTCCACTCTAGGAAAAGGGGGACACTTATCGGGATTCATACCATTGCCATCCTATTGAAAAGAGTAGTCAGAGGGCCCCACTTCCATCCTGCAATCATTTCAGTTTTGTTTTTACTCCAACTTTGTATTTAATCTCGGCTCTTTGATGTGTAAGAATGAGAGAGCTCCAGGGAAATGCATGTTCTCTGGTCAGATAGATGTTTATCAAAAATGTTCAGGGGGGCCTCCCCTGGTGGCGCAGCAGGTGAGCACTGGGCTGCGAAGCTGTCTGCAGCCTCTGCAGCGCCAGTTTGATCCCCGGCCACTGGCGAGGCTCCAACATGGTGCGACAGACCTCTCCTGACGAGCCCGCTGCTCCCCTCAGCAGTGTACTTCAGTCCTTCTGCCTGTTCTGTTCCCTGCTCTGGCCCTGGTGAATTCTCTCACCCACCTGCACTTCTGACTCTACCCAGTGCTTGTATAAATAAATCTTAAAAAAAAAATGTGCAGGGGTTGGGGCCTCCCCGGTGGCACAGCAGGTTGAACGCCACGCTGTGAAGCTGTCCGCTGCCTCCGTAGTGTGGATTTGATACCCGCCGGCCGGCAAGAAGCCCACATAGTGCCGCAGACCTCTCCTGCTGGGCCTGCTGCTCCCCTCAGCAGTGTGTTTCTGTCATCTGCCTATTCCGCTCCCTGCTCTGTCTCTGGTGAATCCTCTCACCCTCCCCTGCCTCTGGCTTGTACCCCAGCTCTTGTATAAAAATAAATAAATCTTTTAAAAAAAATGTTCAGGGCAAGAAAGGAGAGCTATCAGATGACTCATGGACATTCTCTGCCAACCCCACTATATCAAGCATGAATGTGTTTTATACCTTTGTCCCAGGATTGCTGAAATTCAGATATTTATGGGTATTTAGGACAATCCAAATTTGATAATGACTATTCTTGGAAATATTTGTAGTTAATCAAATGACACACAAAATTGTATTTTTTCCCATGTTAATGATTATTTTAGAACACTGTGATACTCAAACAGGTGCAGAGAGGGCCATAAGAGAGGCCACAGGGTCTCTGAGACCAGAGACCACCAAAAAGCCCCAAAGGCCAGAAGGCCAAAAACCAAAACCAAGAGCTATATAGAGTAACAAAGGACAGTGCCCGATAAGAGGACAGGTCACTGTCTGTGGGTTCTCACCTGCGCCCACAATTGCAAGAGGCCTTAAACTCCAGGAACAACAACCCTTGGGTTTATTTACAAATGGGAAATAATGAGCTCACTGTACCCACAAGTGGCGGCTGTCTCACGCAGGTACCAACAACAAACAGGTATGTGAGGCACCAGGCCCAGGTGCTCCTTTGGCACTCCTTTCAGGCAATGTCAGAGACAGGCCCGAGACCCAGTCCCTGACAGAGTCCTTCGGCTTCTCTTCCTCCTCAGAGGGCAGCTGCTGGATGCTTCTTTTCTTCTTTCTTCGGAGGCTGGAACCATCTTCTTTTCTTTAAGGGTCTGAAGTTGGGGGCCCTGGTCCTCTTCTTTTGGGCTGGGGTCATTGTCTCCTTTCCTTCAGGGACCTCTCTTGTCCTCTTCTCTCTTTGGGGGCTCTGGTCATCATCTCCTTTTTCTGGGGGCTCTCTTAGCTCCCTCCAATCTTGACTTATATCCTCTTTAACCCACAAGTCTGATTGCACCATTTAGCACCAATCAGCTCAGTTGTCACACCTGATTGGTCCATTACAAATGGCAGTTACTTCTCTCTGAGGATCAACTGCCGCAACTGACTTATGGTGGAACAGCAGAGGCGAAAGGATATCACTGTCCTGCTGGATCCCACCATTAAGATGGCTGGGTTCCAATAACAATACAAATACTACAATCCCAATTAACAAAGTTAATTTTGAAATGGGATCTTAGGGGCATAGCTTTATTTGACTAAATCAATTTCCAAATTTTTATAAACTCTGTGACTATAATGTTTCATTATGAATGATTCAGTGGATGTTTTACTAATTACCTCAAACTTTTAGTTGAGGATGTCACTAATATTTATATAATCTAAGAAGACAGATAGAGAGGAGTCAAATACCTTCATAAGGGCAAACAGGAAATTGTTAGCCAGGGCTAAGATTCAATCTCCTGATTTGAAATTCATTCTTTTCATTAAATATGTGTATCAGTGAAGATACAGTCAAGACGATAGAATCACTGTGAGTGATGTGGGAATATGGGAATAATTATATGATCATGATGGTGGGAGTGAAGATTTTAAGAGGTTATTGCTCTGTGTTGTGCACCTGAAGAAGCTGCACATCAGCAAGCTTGAAGGTGGATGGAAAAGCTGGATGTCAAGTGTAAAAGAAGAAAGACAAAGTAGAATCAAAAACAAAGACAAAGCAAATGGGACAAACTCCCATCTGTCTCTTTCTCCCTTCGTTAAACCTCAACATTGTGTGCAACACCCAAGAAGGAGGGGGCAAGAGTATTTTTATAGGCTAGCTTATAGCCAGATCTGTCTGTTTTAAACTAAATACATCTGCTAAACAGAGACCGAGGCCCAAACTGAAGCTGCACATGTTAATATAGTGGCTTCTCCAGAACCACCCTTCCTCACCAGCACTTCCATTGCCAAAGTACCAGCTGATTGAACTGCCAGAACCTGGCCTCTTAACTGCTAAAAGCCCCACCAGCTTTTTTAAACTGCCAAAACCCAAGTTCCACTCTTTATAGACAACAGTCCTCACTCAGATTGTGGCTTCTGGTGAAGTCCAGCTTCTACCATTGAGTTCAGCATCAACCACTGGCCCTGAGGTCACTCCTCCCCATTCCTCTTATAATCAGTTTCTCCTCTTTCAATTTTTGTCACAATTTCTGTGGTGGTGAAAGCTGGGGTTGAGTCTCAGAAGGCAGTTTTCATGGGGGTTGAAGTATATTCCAAAAGAAACAGCAATCAGTTGTGAGACATTGTCCTTGTATAATGAGTGTGGCAAAATTTACCATTTTTAGAAAATAGTCAACCACACCAAGCCAAAGAAGAAAAATATTTCAAAAATGGCTAAAGAGGCTACCATTAAAATAATTTTCTCTCTTCCTTCATCCTAGCTTTATCAAATAGTACTGCAAAATACATTTATAAACAAAATCCAATTCTCATTTACTTGACCTATTTTTGCATAAATTAATAGTACGCAATAACCAAGATTTTCTGTTGGTTTTGTTGGAACTTTCTGTAAAGGATCTTAGATTGAGTGCTTAATATGTGGCCTCTCTAGGCCTCAGGAGCCATGTGACAGGATGGTCTCATCAGACTCCACTCACATTTGTACCTATAGGTAGATTTCTTCTTCTCAGAGTTCCCAAGGCTTTTCTCTCTCAGTTATCCAGACCAGTCAATGGAGGTAAGTTTCTCTACTCTTCTGGGCAGTCTCTGGAACATTACAGGTAAGGTAGCAGGCTCTTTTCTTCTCAATTTCAACTTCCGAAAGATCTCAACAGGGCCTCCCCGGTGGTGCAGCGGTTGAGCGCTGGGTTGCGAAGCTGCCTGCAGCCTCTGCAGTGCTGGTTCGATCCCCGGCTGTTCCCCAGCCACCGGAGGAGGGTCCCACATGGCACGCAGAACTGTCCTACCGCCCGCTGCTCCCCTCAGCAGTGTATTTCGTCAGTCTGCCTGTTCTGCTCCCTGCTCTGGCTCTGGTGAATTCTCTCACCCTCCCACACTTCTGACTATACCCAGTGCTTGTATAAATAAATAAATAAATCTTTAAAAAAAAAAAAAAAGGTCTCAACAGCCATATTCCAATCAAAGTTTGGGTAATGTAACCATATTTTCTATCTTATTTTTAAGGATTTATCCTTGAATTAAAACAAACAAAAA
This sequence comes from Talpa occidentalis, assembly GCF_014898055.3. Taxonomy (NCBI): domain Eukaryota; kingdom Metazoa; phylum Chordata; class Mammalia; order Eulipotyphla; family Talpidae; genus Talpa; species Talpa occidentalis. The sequence continues at coordinate 72,724,598 of NW_023605083.1, forward strand.
GCAGTAACATTTAGAACAAAAACTTATTGTTGCTTCAGTTCTATGTAGAAAATTCTCAAGGTTGTTTTCTGTCATAAAATATAAAACAGGTCTTTCTCCTGTTATTTCTACAGAAACAAATTCTATGAATGTCAAAATTCTGAAATAACTAATATTAAAGATCAAATAATAATTTAGTTAATAAGGAAATTTGTTCAATATTTTAAGTTACAACAGTCCATAAAAACAATCAAAATTGATATATAATATTATAATAGAACATTTCTGATACTCTAATTTCATATAATACTTTTAGAAAACCAATATTAATATTCATGTATATGCTAAGGTGAAACATTTCCCTCAAAAAAAAAATGCTTCCCAATTCCATTTCAATGTATCAGATAAATAAAAATTTAGTAAAAATTCAACTACTTTCTTTCCAATAAGAAAAGGGAGAAATTTTATAGAGTGTCTCAGGAGCTCTATTGAGGTTCCATAAAATTTCCTGATTAGCCAAACAAAAGACTACCAATTTTTCCTTGGTTAGATTTCTTACAAGTTTTGTCATAAATGCTAGGGATAACACCCTTTACAGTGACAATTTAGGAAAGCTTCACCTAGACTCCACCAGCACAATGCTAACAACATGGATCCCTTCCCACCTTCTTATATCTAGTTCCAAAAGTAACCATTTTTTCCCAAGCAAATCTTAACTGTTTTTTTTTTTTTATTAATCTACAATTGAATCCTTAACCTTCAAAAATCATTAATTTCCCACCTCCCATTTTTATCTGATTAAAAACTTAAGCAGTCCACCTCAATCTGCTTCTTCTATGTACTATGTATCCAAAACAAATGACACAGATAAAAAGAGAAAAAAAAATTATACTGGATAGCATAACTTCGAAGATTTGCAAACCAAACAATTAAATTCCAAACAAGTTTTCATTAACCACAGATTATCCCATACCATGTTTCCTGCTAACACCTGGACCAGTTCTTAATATATTTCTGAGATCAAAATGTTGATAGATGCATAGCATTTTTTTATTCTCCAGAAGCCCAAAAAACATACAGACATACAACACATGGATACAGATAGCTTCCTTAGTTCTTTTTTTCACTTAAATTAACCAACATAGAATATTTTATGTAACTGCAATTTTACTCATATTTGGAAAGACAGAGCTTTCTCTTCCCTATGAGCACAAACCTTATGAGGACAAACCTTAGATTTCAGAGGCTAGATTCTTTTAACCACTTGACTGGTAGGCACTTTTATTCACATTGAAGGAGTCAGGCTGATTGATCTCCTGAACCACACATATACCTGCAAAAGCAGTCTGCAAAGAAACGAAACGGGAGAAAATCAAGCATAGATTCATATATAAGAAAATATTCACAAAAATAAAAATATGTAAGTCAAAAATTAAAACCATGCTTTTTACCCATAAAGTCAAAATCAAATTCCCAATGTAAGAAATGGTGTCAGCTGAGGTCATGTGGTTTCAGATGCCATCCTACTACCTTAGACTTTGGGAGGAGAAAAAAATATAGAGCAACTACCAAGGAAGATTCATCGTCTTATTCATCACCTCAGGGTTTCCAGTGCTCATAAGGCAGTTAGTCCTGGGTTATGCTGCAACAGAAACTAAAAGAAATATATGGTTAAATTTTTGTCATTTTTTCCCCTTTTAAATTCCATTTTATTTATTTTTTAAATTTAAATTTTATTTTTATATCCCCCATACAGTTGCAACCCCCCTTATTTTGACCCCAATCCCTCCTTTCCCTGCCCCCCACCTCCCATAGAGTGTCTCTGGTTCATAGTTGTTTGTTGATTTTGATTTTTACTATCTTATAGTTATTCTTTTTCCTGGTCTCTTATTTAAGTTTTCTAGATTCCTGCTATGAGTGAGACCATCTGGTATTTTTCTTTTTCTTTCTGGCTTATTTCGCTGAGCATGATCCCTTCTAGAACCATCCATGTTGCTGCAAACTGATTGTGATTATCTTTTTTGAATGCTGAGTAATATTCCATGGTGTATATGTACCACATCTTCTTGATCCAGTCATCTATTTTTGGGCATTTGGGTTGTTTCCAAAGCTTAGCTATTGTAAATAGTGCTGCTATAAACATAGGGGTGCAGGTGCTCTTTGGAATTGATGTTTCTGTGTCCTTTGGGTAAATGCCTAGAGTGGAAATGCTGGATCATATGGAAGCTCTATCTTTAGTAGGTCGAGAAATCTCCACACATCTCTCCATAGTGGATGGACCAGTTTGCACTCCCACCAGCAATGCAGGAGAGTTCTTTTTCTCCACAACCTCACCAACATTTGTTGTTGCTAATTTTTTTAATATGTGCCATTCTCACTGGTGTAAGATGGTATCTCATGGTAGTTTTGATTTGCATTTCCCTGATTACAAGTGATGTTGAACATTTTTTCATATGCCTGTTGGCCATTTACATTTCCTCTTCAGAGAAGTTTCTTTTTAGCTCTTCTGCCCATTTTTTGACTGGATTATTTTCTTTGTTGTTGTTGAGTCTCATCAGCTCTTTGCATATTTTTGTGATCAGTCCTTAATAATTAGTGTTGTGTGCGAAAATGTTCTCCCAGTCAGGAAAGTTTCTCTTTGTTTTTGTTATTGTCTCTTTTGCTGTGCAGAAGCTCTTTAATTTGATGTAGTCCCAGCTGTTTATCTTTGCCTTCACTATCACTGCTTTGGGTGATATATCTGTAAAGATGTCTTTGATGTGCATATCATGTAGTGTTTCCCCTATATTTCCTTCTATGTATATTATGGTTTCAGGTCTTATGTCTAGTTCTTTAATCCATTTTGAGTTGTTTTTTTTTTTTTTTAATAGAGGCATGTTTTATTTATTTATTTGTTTGTTTGTTTGTTTATTTATTTATTTATTTATGTTTATACATGCACTGGGTACAGTCAGAAGCGCGGGAGGGTGAGAGAATTCACCAGAGCCAGAGCGGGGAGCAGAGCAGGCAGAAGGACCGAAGTACACTGCTGAGGGGAGCAGGGGCAGCAGGAGAGGTCTGCGCGCCATTTGGGACCCTCCTCCGGGGGCCGGGGAGCAGCCGGGGATCGAACTGGCACGGCAGAGGCCGCGGGCAGCTTCGCAACCCAGCGCTCAACCGCTGCACCACCGGGGAGGCCCTGAGTTGGTTTTTGTGCATGGTGTTAGGTAGTAGTCAAGCTTCATTCTTTTGCATGTAGTGACCCAGTTTTCCCAGCACCATTTATTGGACAAACTTTCTTTGCTCCAATGCATAGTCTTTGCTCCTTTGTCAAAGATTAGTTGACCATAAATCTGTGGGTTTATTTCTGGATTTTCTATTCAATTCCATTGGTCTATGTGTCTGTTCTTGTTCCAATACCATGCAGTTTTGAGGATTATGGCTTTGTAGTACAGTTTGAAGTCTGGGCATGTGATGCCTCCATTCCCTTCTTTTTTTTCAGGAGAGCTTTGGCTATTCTGGGTTTTTGGTGATTCCATATGAATTTCATCAATAATTGTTCTATTTCTTTGAAGAATGATGCCAAGAAAGCTTTCAACAAAGTGCAACACCCATTCATGATAAAAGCCCTTGAAATTCTCGGGATACAAGGAACATACCTCAACATCATAAAGGCCATATATGACAAGCCAACAGCAGGTATCATTCTCAATGGTGAAAAGCTGAAAGCAATTCCATTAAGATCTGGAACAAGACAAGGATGTCCACTCTCACCACTGCTTTTCAATATAATACTGGAAGTCCTAGCCAGAGCAATAAGACAAGAGAAAGACATACAAGGAATCCAAATAGGAAAAGAAGTCAAACTATCACTATTTGCAGATGATATGATAATCTACATAGGGAACCCCAAAAACTCCACAGAAAAACTAATTCAACTCATCAATAAGTTCAGTAAAGTGGCAGGATACAAAATCAACACACAAAAATCAGTAGCCTTCCTATCCACAAACAATAAATCTAAAGAAGAAATCAAAAAAGTTATCCCTTTTATTATCGAAACAAAAAAAAAATCAAATACTTGGGAATAAATCTAACAAAGGAGGTAAAGGACCTATACAAAGAAAACTATAAAACACTGTTAAAAGAAATAGAAGAAGACACAAAGAAATGGAAAGATATCCCCTGCTCATGGATTGGAAGAATAAGCATTATTAAAATGGCCATCCTACCAAAAGGAATATACAGATTCAATGCTATTCCAATAATTTTTTGTCTTTTTAAAAAGAAAAATCCTAGGTCTTTAGCGCATTCACAAGATCAATGGGTTTTGGTGTCTAAGTCACTACCTTCCAGGCTTTCTTTACTTTGGAGTGATTCATCCAGGGTTTTATGCCTACAAGACTTAAAGAAGTATGAGTGATTAGCAAAACATAAAGAAAAGACCATTTTTTTCTGGGAGTTGGGCCTGGGTATCTCCACTCTGCCAGTTCTTGAGTAAGACATGATCAATCACCACCAGATCTGAAAGGATGTAACAGTTCACCTTGAGGTATATTCCTAGACAGTGCAAAATTATGAGTTGCAGCTAAAACTTCCTGGATATGTTTTACATACTGTTTGATCTGACTTTCCTGTTCCATGTCTGGTACAGTGTTTAAAACTGAAGCTTAGAGTGCTCTAACAAAGTCAATTTCAAAGGGGCTTAAACATAGTCCACTTCTAGGATTCACTCTTATCCAAAGAAAATGGATTTCACCAAGGTCTTTTGCAGTTGTATTACTCATTTTCTCAGTTTTACATGCCAATTGTGATCTCCATGTAGCTTCCAAGTAATCTACAAGACATCATTTAATTTCTGAGTGACTTCTGAAACAAATGCAGATTGTTATCACTCTGAATAGAGTTGGAAAATGCAAAGTGAGAAATTATTTCCTTCAGCAGTTGTTTGCCAACCTCTGAAGCTTTTTCTGCCCTGGTGAGGAATGTATCCACCCAATCCAAGAAGGTATCCACAAAGAATAAAACATAGTTATAATTTCCAGTAGTTTTGAGCATTTGGGTAAATCCATTTGCCAGTCTTCAAAGGGGTATTTTTCCCAATATTGAACACCAGTATCTTTAAGATACGAGTCAATCTTGGGGTTATTTCTGGTACAAAAACATCAGGCTTTATTATTAGCCTGAAGTTGGGGACCCAGCAATTTCCCCAAATTTGCATAATTGCCTTTGATTGCAGGGGACTTTAAGATCTGAATTTACCTGTTTTTCTATCAGTCATGAGGCTTTGCTTGCCTTTCTTTTTTTTTTTTTTTTTTTTTTTGCCTCATATTTATTGAACAAGAAAAAGAAATGGAACAATAAGAGATACGCTAAGAAAATGTTCCCTGTTCATAATATATTAAAGGCATTATTTTATTTTATTTTATTTTTTTTTTTTTGCTTTAAACCTAAAACATATTTTTTTTTTCCATAGACACAGTATCTTTCCATTTATTTATGTCTTTTTAAATTTCTTTCAGCAATTATATTGTACATTTTGGTACATAACATTTTTAATTCCATGGTTAAATTTATACCTAAGTATATTATTCTTTTTTTTTTTTTTTAATATTAAATTTTATTTTTATATTCCCCCATACAATTGCAAACGCCCCATTCTGACCCCAATCCTTCCCTCCCGCCCCCCACCCCCCAAAAAGTGTCTCTGGTTCATAGTTTTTTGTTGATTTTGATTTTCACTTTCTTATATTCATTTTCCTGGTCCCTTATTTAAGTTTTCTAGATTCCTGCTATGAGTGAGACCATCCGGTATTTTTCTTTTTCTTTTTGGCTTATTTCGCTGAGCATGATCCCTTTGCTTGCCTTTCTTAATAACAAATCCCACATACTCCAACTTTTATTGGATAGCCTTCTGAGGTGACATCTTATAGCCATATTCTCCTAACAGGTTTAAAACCATTATGGCATATTCCAGACAAGAGCCATTGTTTAGGCCAGCAAGTAGTAAATTATTTACATATTGTAAGAGGGTGCCTTGTTTAGTTGGATCTTCTGAGCTCTCTGGCCAGTATTTCCATGAAAATAGTCTGGGAGTAATTAAACCTTCTTGGATCCTGAGTACCATCATTCAAAAGCAAAAAGTAGCCAATCCTGAGCATTTTCTAGGACACAGAAAAGGCATCTTTCAAGTTCAGTACTGAGAACCAACCCAAATCCCCAGGTATGGAAGTTAGTAGGGTAAAAGGTTTTATTGCCTGTGTTTTTCTTGAGTATCTTGATTCCCATCTCTGTAAATGCTGTTGGTTTGGATAAGCCTTTCAAGAAATTGAAGCAGATCATCATTGACATTTTGCTAAAACTACGATACCTTGCCCAAACACTTTTGCTTAGGTATTCCCTACCTCAACATTAATAATAACAGTCTCTCAAAGTGTTCTTACTTTTAAATTTTCATATTTTGGGATCTCAGTAAGGGTCTGCTATTGAGACAACTTCATCTAATTCCAAGGTGCCTAGAAGCTCCTGATATAGAGGACAAGCCTCTTCATTAACCTTTCTTAAAACCATTCCTTGCTCCTATGACATTATTAGCGTGTAACATGTACTATGTGCCAAAGGAAGACAAAAACAGAGGCAAACAAATTAATGATCCTTTAGGATCTCACCAGTATGGGGGAACAGAACTTCTCCAGTTCAGAAGGTCTCCAGTGTAACATTCTGGGTGTATGTGTGTGTGACAGGGGGAAGGAGAGAGGAGATGTGTGACCAATAGTATTTGGCAGGCTGCCCTTGTTCATTCAATCTACCCTTTGGGAATTAGCAAAGAGGAAACTTTACTACTCCAGGGCAACACCTTTGGCCAAATTGGATGCTTTAAACTGGCATGAGAAAAAGAAGACATTTTAGTCTTCTCCTGGGGAAGCAGGGAAGCCTGCCGCTTCTCTGAACTCTCTCCAGGAGGGGTATTGGACTTTTCAAAAGGATTCTCTGCTTATGGGTTCAAAGTTTCTAATAAGCAATGATCCTCCTCTTTAAAAAGAATATTTATTTATTTATGCATACAAGAACTGGGGTACAGGCCAGAGGTGTAGGGGGTGAAAGGATTCACCAGGGACAGAGTGGGGAACAGAACAGCCATAACTGAAATACACTGCTGAGGGGAGCAGCAGGCAAGTCAGGAGAGGTCTGCTGCACCCTGTGTGTCAGCAACCTGGCCAGGGCAGCGGGCAGCTTCATAGATTGAAGTCTTAACCCCTTGTGCCACAGGGGAGGGCCCTGATTCACCTCTTCCTGCTCATCTCTTGTAAGGTTATCAGCGGAAGAGGAAGGCTCTCATATTCTTTGCTATCAAATGGGCCTTTGTTTTTTTCTAAACCTAATTTATTAAGGGACATAAAAGTACAAAAATATTCCAATTGACAGTTGAGCTTGTTCCAGTCAACCAGAATGCATACAAGTTGGCCTGGCCATCATTGCACCTTGAACCCAAAACAGAGTTGTATAAAGTGCTTATACATTTACCCTACAAGCACAAGTTCTAAGCTAGAGGTTGAAAATGAGTCCCAGATTTATGTCAACAGACTCTCTCATTAGAGCAAAACTCAGTTTCCATACACTAGACATTGTTAAATTCCCCAAACCTAAACTAGAAAAGAAACAGGGGAAGGAGAAGAGAAAGGAGCCAGTGGAGGAGAAACAGTACTGTCTAAAACTATAGGTTGACTTAATATCTGAGTCATAGAGATTCATGTAGGACAGTCTTGCTGAGTATACCCTTCGATAGCTAAATAATGAGAACTGAGAGACTGAGAAATTTGTACTGTAACTACTTTAATCATTTCAACTGTTGAACACCTGTCACAAAAGTCCAAGGAACTGGCAATTAAGTAAATTGATTCTTTATTTTGGTTTCTTGAAATTACCAAGATAGTTATTAAGTAGGAAAAGAGAAACAAGAAAAGAAACAAAAACAAACAGACAAAAATAAACAACTAACCACCCAAGAGTATTAGGGATCAGCTTCAGCTTCTTTAAAAACATCTTGGATTCTTTAGCCTCCCAGTTTGTTTTTCTTCTCAGAGCCAAGCCCAACAATGTTCCTTTCCTTTGCTTACTCTAGAAGAAAAAACAAAGTGATGACTGTAGACAACTAAATCAACAAATAAGTACAGTTTTGTAAAGACTTGAGATAATGTGTTGAAATTATAAATCAACTTTCCAGCCTTCACCCCCAACTTAGAGTGTTAAGGTAAGTAAAGTGGTTTCCAAATACTTGATAAAACAGAAAGGATGCTTAAGTATCCTATTAAGCATTACTTCACTTAGTGGTTTGTTTCATTTTCTGCAAATAATTATTTTCTTATCTACTTTCTAAAAAAGTTGAAAGTTGAATTTAAGAAGTTAAGTAGAATCACTTAACATATGTGTCCATCTTCTACCTCCTACCTTCCCTCTCCTAATATCTTTTTACTTGCATTGGCTCCATTTTCCCCATAATTTCTCAAAGAAATCATTATATGACTGATATTTACAAATAGAACTACAATGAGTGAGGTCACATTATTTTCAAATGCTAGAGGATTGGAACTTAGTAAGCATGTGGGAATTTTAAAAGATCTTAGTTCTTAGGCTGACAACCACTGTTTATTTTGCTTAGTTGAAATGATTGAAGCAACTGATTTTTCCTCCACCAGGAAAAAATAGTGAAATATTTTGAAATGGGCAAAAAATGTTACTGGGGGCCCTTTTTAGCAAAACTTTCTGAGTTATTCATGTTTTAATTGTCTTTGAGTTATTTCACAATACTATTAAGCTGTAGATAATTGATACTAATGTCAATGATTCTTGTCCTAAGATACAGTCAGGTATCATTATTGTTTGATAGTTTTTGTTCTACAGGGTCATTGTAAACAGAAATTAGTAAATGCAGAGCTATTGTATTTAAGGGAAAAAAATGGGTAAGGGTCCTATAAATCTCTAGTCATAACATTTTCATGAGTCAATCAATTTTTAATCTTATTTAATGTGCATTTCTGCTTAAAGATACCTTCTTTAAGGTGTCTTTAAGGTTCTGTTGATTTTTAGCCTTTAATTCATAGCATCATTTATTTATTTTTTTTAAACATGAGATATTTTTCTTTAATTAATTAATTTCTTTTTCTTTTTAAGATTTATTTATTTATTTATACAAGCACTGGGTACAGTCAGAAGCGCGGGAGGGTGAGAGAATTCACCAGAGCCAGAGCGGGGAGCAGAGCAGGCAGAAGGACCAAAGTACACTGCTGAGGGGAGCAGCGGGCGGCAGGAGAGGTCCTGTGGCCGGGGAGCAGCCGGGGATCGAACCGGCGCTGCAGAGGCTGCAGGCAGCTTTGCAACCCAGCGCTCAACCGCTGCGCCACCGGGGAGGCCCCATAGCATCATTTAAACTTATGCTGCAATGAAGCTTTTCTAACATGTCTACTTTAGAAAGTAGTGAATTTGCATATACTAAATTGGCAAGTAATGAGAAATGTTTGCAGTATATCTGCTGGGTGTGGAATTGATTTATCTCCCCAATTTCCCATTGCTGAAGAAGACAGTTTTGTAGCTATTAAGCAGATTTACTTTGAACATTCCAGATAACCTATAACCTATAAAAGATAAATCAAGGTACATTAAAATTTATGAAACAGTTTGAAAAACATTGATTCCAACTGAAATAGGCTAGAGGCATCCAACCTGCAAGAGTGAAGAGAATTATTTCGCTATAGCTTAAGCAGTTGACTTCTTTGGAAAAATCTGGGTCATGGTTTGATTGGTTGTCTTTAAGTTTTTATGTCTTTAATGCACTTATAGGAGTTTACTTTGGCCTGAATTCTGGTTTGCTTATATTGATTACAGGGCACTAGAGCCACCAATCTAACAGTCTCCTATTTAATTATTCTGATAGTTCCTTATGTGCCACTCTTTGCATTTGTCTTAAACTGGCTGGACCATATTACTGTGTCTCTCATTAATTAATAGCCTTAGTCATGTGTTCATTTTAATTTTATATAGTAATTAGAATTGTATTAAAAATATCCTTTAACATTTAAAAACTAGTTAAGCTCAAACTAATTACCTTTAATTTGAGCAGCTTTTTTTTTAAAGATTTATTTATTTATTTATACAAGAACTGGGGTATAGGCCAGATTCGTGGGAGCGTGAGAGGATTCACCAGAGACAGAGTGGGGAACAGAACAGGCAGACTGACGAAATACACTGCTGAGGGGAGCAACAGGCGAGGCAGGAGAGGCCTGCTGCGCCATGTGGGACCCTCGCAGGCTGGCAGGGATTAAACCAGCACTGCAGAGGCTGGAGACAGCTTCACAGCGCTGCACTCAACCACCTGCGCCATCAGGGGAGGCCCTAATTTGAGCAGCTTTACGCAATTCTATGAGTCCACCACCTCAGAGAATATTTCAGAAAATAACTTTCAGTGAGGTATGCCTCATTCCAAATAGGAATATTTTTAGGGGGACTTGTATTTGCTATTCTGTGGACTTGTATTTGCTATTCTAATCCACAGAATAGCATGTATATATATGTACATGGCTGAGAAAAACACATTCAAAGAGCTTACATGACTTGCTCTCAGGTCACACACGTAGAAAATTTTACTTCGTTGTCAAGAATTAAGGAATTCAGTGCCCTTTTTGTAAGTGATAAAGAAATCAGTCCTAATTACCATGCCTCTCCTGATTGTTTTTTTTCTGTACCTAAGAATAATAATATTTATTCCTGAACTGTATTTTGCAAATCACAGTAATGGGTGGATTAGTGAGTGAGGGGAAGTTTCCTTGAATGTTAACTATCATGACTTGCTTGATTTACATTGGAAAGGTCAAAAATTTCACAGGAAAAGGGGAAGAAAACAAAATTTTCTTAAGCAGAGTTAGTAAAGTACATGGTAGAGGGTACCAGAGAGGTCTGGGTTGAGCACTGATACATGATTGGGAGGGGCAAGAAGGGAAAGTGGGTAGGAAGGTGGTTTTTCCATAGTCATGAATGGAGTTTTGAAAAGACAGGACAGAGAGGGATTTTTTTTTAAATTTATTTATTTATTTATACAAGCACTGGGTACAGTCAGAAGCATGGGAGGGTGAGAGAATTCACCAAAGCCAGAGAGGAGAGTAGAACAGGCAGACTGACTAAGTACACTGCTGAGGGGAACAGCGGTTGCGGCAGGAGAGGTCTGTCATGCCCTGCAGGACCCTCCCCAGTGGCCGGGGATTAAACCGGCGCTGCAGAGGCTGCGGGCAACTTCGCAGCCCAGTGCTCAACTGCACCGCCACAAGGGGAGGTCCAGGACAGTGAGTGTTTATATTCTCCTGAGTTTGAGAAATTTCAGCAAAACTCAAATACATTTGGTGGGATGTTGGACATTTTTATATTTTATTTTTAAATGTTTTATTTTATATAATTCTTACATCATTTTCATTTTTTGCACAATGTATGCATTTTCACTTTGGTTATATTCCCAATACAGTTGCACCTCCCCTTATTTTGACTCTAGTCCTTCCTCGCCCTACCTCCCCCACCCCTTGTGTCTCTGGTCTATAGTTGCTTGTTGATTTTAATTTTTACTTTGTATTAATTAGTCTTTTTCCTGGTCCCTTACTTAGGTTTTCTAAATTACTGCTATGAGTGAGACCATCCACTATTTTTCTTTTTCTTTGTGACTTATTTCTCTAAGCATGATCCCTTCTAGCTCCATCCATGTTGCTGCAAACTGCATGTGTTTCTCTTTTTTGATTGATGAGTAATATTCCATTTTATATATGTACCACATCTTCTTGATCCAGTCATCTATTTTTGGGCATTTAGGTTGTTTCCAAAGCTTAGCTATTGTAAATAGTGCTGCTATAAACATAGGGGTGCAGGTGCTCTTTGGAATTGATGTTTCTGTGTCCTTTGGATAAATACCTAGGAGTGGAATTGCTGGATCATATGGAAGCTCTATCTTTAGTAGGTCGAGAAATCTCCACACATCTCTCCATAGTGGATGGACCAGTTTGCACTCCCACCAGCAATGTAGGAGAGTTCTTTATTCTCCACAACCTCGCCAACATTTGTTGTTACTAGTTTTTTTTTTTAATATGTGCCATTCTCACTGCTGTGAGATGGTATCTCATGGTAGTTTTGATTTGCATTTCCCTGATTACAAGTGATGTTGAACTTTTTTTCATATGCCTGTTGGCCATTTGCATTCCTCTTTGGAGAAGTTTCTTTTTAGGTCTTCTGCCCATTTTTTGACAGGATTATTTTCTTTGTTTTTGTTGAGTCTCATCAGCTCTTTGTAGATTTTTGTGATCAGTCCTTTATCATTAGTGTTGTGTGCAAAATGTTTCTCCCAGTCGGTGGGGTTTCTCTTTGTTTTGATTATTGTCTCTTTTGCTGTGCAGAAGCTCTTTAATTTGATGTAGTCCAAGCTGTTTATCTTTGCCTTCACTATCACTGCTTTGGGTGATGTGTCTGTAAATATGTCTTTGATGTGCATATCATGTAGTGTTTCACCTATAATTTCCTAGATGTATGGGATGCAGCAAAAGCAGTAATAAGAGGAAACTATATATCAATAGACACTCACATCAAGAAACAAGAAAGAACTCAAAGAAACAACATAATCTCAAAGCTCAAAGAACTAGAAAAAGAACAACAAAAAACCCCAAAACCAGATGAAGAAAAGAAATAATAAAAATCAAAACAGAAATAAATGAAATTGAAACTAAAGAAATAATCCAAAAGATCAATGAAAGCAAAAGCTGTTTCTTTGAAAAAATAAATAAAATAGACAAAACCCTAACCAAGCTCACAAAGGAAAAACAGGAGAAAGCACAAATAAATAGGATCACAAATGAAAGAGTAGAAATCACAACAGACAGAGCAGATATCAAAAGAATAATCAGAAACTACTATGAACACTTATATGCAAACAAGTTCAACAATCTAGAGGAGATGGACAAATTCCTACAACTCTACAATCACTCAAAGCTAGATAAAGAAGAAATAGAACACCAAAACAGACCAATTACAAGCAGCAAAATTGAAATGGTAATCAAAAACCTCCCCAAAAACAAAAGCCCAGGACCTGATGAAATTACAAATGAGTTCTACCAAACATTCAGAAACAAATTAGTGCCTATCCTTCACAAACTCTTTCAAAAAATTGAGAAGGAAGGAATAATACCAAACACATTCTATGAAGCCAGCATTACACTAATGCCAAAACCAAACAAGGACAACACACAAAAAGAAAACTACAGGTCAATCTCTCTAATGAACATGTGTGCAAAAATCCTCAATAAAATTTTAGCTATCAGAATCCAACAATGTATCCTTAAGATAATTCACCACAACCAAGTAGGATTCATTCCAGAGACACAAGGATGGTTCAACATCCGAAAATCACTCAATGTAATCCAACACATCAACAAAAAGAAATATAAAAACCATATGATAATATCAATAGATGCTGAGAAAGCTTTCGACAAAGTACAAGACCCATTTATGATAAAGGCCCTTGAAATTGTCAGGATACAAGGAACATACCTCAATGTCATAAAGGCCATATATGACAAGCTAACAGCCAATATCATTCTCAATGGTGAAAAGCTGAAAGCATTTCCATTAAGATCTGGAACAAGATGAGGATGTCCACTCTCACCACTGCTTTTCAATATAATACTGGAAGTCCTAGCCAGAGCAATAAGACAAGAGAAAGACATACAAGGAATCCAAATAGAGAAGGAAGAAGTTAAACTATCACTCTTCGCAGATGATATGATAGTATACATAGAGAACCCCAAAAACTCCACAGAAAAACTAATTCAACGAATCAATCCGTTTAGTAAAATGGCAGGATACAAAATCAGCACACAAAAATCAGTAGCCTTCCTATACACAAACAATAAATCTGAAGAAGAAATAAAAAAAAAATCCCTTTTATTATTGAAACAAAAAAAAATCAAATACTTGGGAATAAACCTAACAAAGGAGGTAAGGACCTATACAAAGAAAACTATAAAGTACTGTTAAAAGAAATAGAAGAAGACACAAAGAAATGGAAAGACATCCCCTGCTCATGGATTGGAAGAATTACCATTATTGAAATGGCCATCCTACCAAAAGCAATTACAGATTCAATGCTATTCCAATAAAAAATTCAATGACATTCTTCAAAGAAATAGAACAAATATTGATGAAATGCATATGGAGCCACCAAAAACCCCGAATAGCCAAAGCTCTCCTAAAAAAAAAGAAGGGAGTGGAGGCATCACACGCCCAGACTTAAAACTATACTACAAAGCCATAATCATCAAAACTGCATGGTATTGGAACAAGAACAGACACATGGACCAGTGGAACCAAATAGAAAATCTGGAAATAAACCCACAGATTTATGGTCAACTAATATTTGTCAAAGGAGCAAAGAATATGCACTAGAGCAAAGAAAGTTTGTTCAATAAATGGTGCTGGGAAAACTGGGTTGCTACATGCAAAAGAATGAAGCTTGACTACTAATACACCATGCACAAAAACCAACTCAAAATTGATTAAAGAACTAGACATAAGACCAGAAACCATAAAATATAGAGAAGGAAATATGGACTTTTTTTTAAAGTATGGTATCTTGCTGAAGTACAACAGGGGTCTAGATTTGTTAGAGTTAGGGGTATTATATTTTTGTCACATGGAGATCACATAAGGACTGAAGAGGGAACTCTGGCATAGGATTTATTTACTTGTTTTTTTTTGTTTGTTTGTTTTTGTATTTTCGTATTTTTTTAATTTTTTTTAAATTTTTTACATCATTTTTCATTTTTAAACAATATTTGCTTCCCCCCACCCCCTCAGGTGTAATCCCTGTAGAGTTTCCTTCGCCAATGCACCCATGCAGTCCCCTGTTCTGGCACTGGCTTTAAACTTAATCTAAGCAATGACTATTTATAGGTCACTGCCTCTGAACTCTGTATTCAAGTAACATTTAATTAGTGGTTAATTCATTAATTATTGGGCCTACCCTGGTGACGCAGTGGGTGACTGCTGGGCTGCAAAGCTGCCCGCAGCCTCTACAGCACCAGTTCGATCCCCGGCCTCCAGCAAGGGTCCAACATGGCGCAGACCTCTCCTGCCGCCCACTGCTCCCCTCAGCAGTGTACTTCGTCAGTCTGCCTGTTCTGTTCCCCGCTCTGGCTCTGGTGAATTCTCTCACCCTACTGTGCTTCTGACTTTACCCAGTGCTTGTATAAATAAATAAATAAATCTTAAAAAAAAAATCATTAATTATCAATAAGTAAATCACTATTTGAAATAATAACTTACTTTTGCTACTCTTAGTCAATGGTCAGATTAAAAATATATAAAATTTATATTCAATAAATTTTAAATAAGATAAAATAAACCATGAAATAAATGAGATGAAGAAAAATTTCATGGGCTGCCACAGCAGGAATGATGTTCTGGAAGTGGGTTCCCCTGATTTCAGGTAGTTAGCAGAAATTTTAATGTTAGGAGCATTTGAATTAGTCTTGAGAAAATGGAATAAAAGTTGGCAACCCTAAAAATGAAAACGTGTGCCCCAGTTTGTGAATCCTTCCCCATGCACTTAAGAACATGGGACAAGGTCCAAACATAGAGACACAGAGATAATTTTTTTAATGTTTATTTATAAAGCGAATTAGAAGAGCCTGAAGAGAGAAAGAAAGGAGATTAATTGGCCAGTATGTGGTAAGATGCAGTCTGTTCTACCATCTCAACCAGTGTGCAAGTCAAAGCTGAGAAGGCAGAGAGTAAGGACCACCTGTCTTCATGTTTTAAAAGTTTACCTGGTAGCTCAGCTCCACCCTAAGTTCTTAGTAACCCCCATTCAAGAAGTCAGTGTCATGTCATGCTGGAAGATGTAGTCCTTTGTATCTGAGATCTTATTTGCCTGAATATCAGGGTTAATTCTATTCAGGACATCATTCTCCTTCAAGGTTGCTTCTCACTGCTCCTCTGAAAGGAACAGGAGAACATTCACTTCATGTATTGAACAAAATTTCTGTTGACAGTTCTTAAAATGTCCAAAGTGAATCAAGCAAAAGAAAATAAGATTTCTGGAAATAAAAATATTTGCCCTAATCATATAGGGGTTGCAAGAGACCTTAACCTTTTATACTCTGAAATGTAAACATGTCCTTTTCCCTTCCTAACTTAAAATAGAAGCCTCTTTATTTTGTGAGATGACAAATAAAAGGTAGGTCAACCAGAAAGATACTTTTCATGGTGACTCACTAAAATGTGATACATGATTTGCATAATTAATTTTTTTAAGATTTATATATTTATTCATACAAGAATCGGGGTACAGACCAGATGTGTACAGGCCAGAGGGTGAGAGAATTCACCAGAGACAGAGAGGGGAACAGGCAGTAGAACAGTAGAACAGGCAGACTGACTGAAATACACTGCCCATGGGAGCAGTGGGCGAGACAAGAGAGGTCTGCCATGCCATGTGGGCATCTCCCTAGCCAGCCGGGTTCTAACCTGAGCTGCAGAGCCTGCAGACAGCTTCACAGCGCTGTGTTCAACCACCTGTGCCATCAGGAAGGCCCTGGATAATTAATTTTAACTCAAAACATTTAAGTGTACACTCACCAACATTTGATCGAGGACCAAGAGTTATTATTTGAGTTGGCAACAGCTACTGGAGCTTTGCATTGCCTTTCACATGTAAGTCACAACAATAATACATATTCTATAATTTCCAGTTTTAATCATTTTAAAGGAATCAATATCACCACTGAAAACCAAAGAAATAATCAGAATACAGAAGACATCTAGATTTAAAAATTTTTCCCCCTTAAACTTAATAATCCTACTATGAATGTTCAAAATGATGGTGCATGGGTGCCTTGGGGAAGGAAATTCTATGTGGACTCAATCTGAGGGGTTGGGGAAAGCAAATATTGTCTAAAAATGTAAAAGATGATAAATGTTAAATTTTTTAAAAATCTAAAAAAATCATTCATTTTATAGAAAAAATTATTTTTGCATTCACTTCCGCCTATTTATGTTATATGTAATTAGATTAGGAGTTATAATAACAAGGGCAACTGGCATAAACAGGTTCAGGAACCAATTCAACTAATGTAGTTACCTAATAGGATAAAAGAGTAATTCACAGAATACTTGAGTAGAGTCCAGTACAGAAAATATTTCCATTCTCTCCATCTTGCTCAAACTATCTTGGAGTGACTGTGGAGCAAGTGGAAAACACCAAGCGATGATAGGATCCACACCAAGAGAAACTTCATTCCAACGGGTGATATGATAGCTAAGTCACACAGCCCCTTTTTATCACAGCTTTCTCATCTGTGAAAGTTAAGTTAGAACTAAAATAAAACCATGTGGATGGATTTCACCCCAAAACCAATGATGTCTTTATTTGTTTTTGTGGCTATTAGTTTAGTTTGCTCTGTAGACTATTTAAAATGAAAACATTGCTCTACATAGCGGCAATAACAGTCTTGAAATTAAACATATACTTTATAATTCACCCCCTAGCTTTTAGATTATAAGTGGGAGTGGACACCACTGTCAAAAGCCTCTGAGCAAAGTTTCTGGCAATTGTGTTTGAGATATTGCAGCACTGGTAGCAGGGATGCCAAAGGAATCAGCAGCAACTGCCTACCTTCAGCATTGGCCCTAACCCTGCTAAGTCTACAGCTCAATCTTAAAGAAAACCTAAACCAAGACCACTGCTTTTTCTCTTTTGCTCTGATCTGTAGTGCAAGGGTGTCCTAACTAATGGGGCTTCCCTCCAGTTTGGGGGACAAGGAGCTTCCATGACAGAGAGAGCCGAAACTTACAAAGTACCGTTGCCTTTTTCCCTGGGCTGATAGAACAGGGAAGGTCAATTTGGTATTTTATTTGTAGAGCTCTTACTTTCTGTGGAAGTCCCTGCAGCTGGAGAAACTATCAAACCAAATATATTGTGCTGGGTACAGCCAACTGTCCAACTATATCTCTTCCTTTCCCAACTAAACCTTTGTTCCTTACTAGGGAAAATGATCAAAGGAAGGGGGCTTTTTTACCTCTGGAAGAGTAGAAAAGAGTGCATGTAGGAGAAAATCCACAGTAGACTTTAATAATGAACTCATATAAAATTTGGGGCAATTCCTCTGAATGACCAAAATTAGTGGAGATAATTGGCATGTGGGAAAAGAAGACACTTGTTTGACTTATACGCATCATTTTCTCCTTTAGGATTTTTAGAAACATGAGTATAAAACTAATACTCTAAGGAAATAACAAATTCCTTCCTTCAGCATGTCCCCTCTCTGCCCTTTCCATTTCTCTCTTCTGCTTCCCTTAATCAGCCATTATATGAATTGTAGTAGGTTTTGAGTCTTTATTCAATTTTTTAAAAAAAGATATTTATGTTGCCTGTTCTTAATTTTAAAATCAGTTGAGCATGACATTTCAGATATCTTTCTCTTAAAAAAAAAAAAACAAAACATAAGAAAACTGAGTTAAGTGTGTTTTATATTCCCACATGGTTGTGATTTTCTTTTAAAGCAGGTCAGTTGCTCTTAATAGAAAATTTTCTTAATTACTCCTAAAAAAAAAGAAGAAAATTATAATTCCCTCCCTCCATATCTTCTCCCTGCCATATACAAAAGAATAAAAATAGACTGCTATCTTACCCCATACACAAAAGTCAACTCAAAATGGATTAAAGACTTGGCGTAGGACCTGATACTATAAAATATAAAGAAAATGTAGGCAAAACATTCCATGACATAAACTTCAAAAATACCCTTGCAGATAAATTCCAAGGAGCAAGAAAAATAAAGGAAAATATAAGGAACTGGAAGTACATCAAACTGAGAAGAATCTGTAGAATGAAAATAACAAACACCAAAATGAAGAGACACTCTACTGAATGGGAGAACATATTTACACACCATATATCTGACAAGGAACTGACTTTGAAGCAAAGAACTCACACTACTCAACAACAACAGCAACAAAATAACAGCCAATCAAAAGGGGGGGGGAGACAGTAGAGCTAAATATGCACTTCTCCAAATAAGACATGTACATGGCCAGCTAGCACATGAAAAAATTTTCATCATCATTTATAACCAGGGAAACACAAATCAAAACCACAATGGGATAGCAGCTCACACCAGTGAGAATGACATATATATATATATGTCTTTTATATATATATATATATATATATAAGAAACAATTTTTGAGAAGGGTGTGTAGGAAAAGGAACCCTCTTACATGGCTAATGAGAATGTAGATTGATCTGGCCCCTCTGGAAAGCAATGTGGAGATTCCTGAAAAGACTAAAAATAGATGTCCTCAAATCCAGCAATCCCACTCCTAGGAATCTACCTACCAATAAAAAAAAAACACTAATTCAACAGGAAACCTGCACCCCTATTTTTATTACAGCACTGTTTATAATAGCTAAGATAGGGAAACAACTTAAATGCTCCAAAACAGATGAGTGTATCAAGAAGATGTGGTATATACAAACAATGGAATACTATTCGGTGATCAAAGAAGATAAACCCATGCATTTTGTAGTAACATGGATGGAGCTGAAGAGATAATGCTAAAGTGTAATGATCCAGGAGAATGATAAATACCATATTGTTTCACTTATATGTGGAATACAGAGAAACCAAACAAAGAGGCAGACAAAGACAAAGAGGCAGTTGGTTTAAAACCAACTCCAAAAATCAATCATAAATATAAGACAATCAGTGGGGGAGGAGGCATGAGAACAGAGTGGGAAGAGCCTGATAGACTATGGTGGAGGACTATAGGATCTTTGGTGGTGGGAGAGCTATGGTGACCACACCTGAGGGGAGAAATCCTGTACTGTCCAAGCATTAACAGGGATGTAAAGCAATGGTACTTAATTTAAAAATAAATACATAAATATTTATTTTTAATAATATATTTTATATTATATAATTTTTACATCATTTTTCATTTTTGCACAATGCATGTGCTTTCATTTTGGTTATATTCCCCATACAATTCTCAGCCCCCTTATTTTGACTCTAATCCTTCCTCTCCTCCCCGTAGTATGTCTCTGGTTTATACTTGCTTGATTTTTATTTTTTCTTTATTATAATTAGTCTTTTTCTGGTCCTTATTTAGGTTTTCTAAATTCCTGCTATGAGTGAGACCATCCAGTATTTTTCTTTTTCTTTCTGGCTTATTTCTCTGAGCATGATCCCTTCTAGCTTCATCCATTTTCCTGCAAATTGCATGTGTTTATCTTTTTTGATTGCTGAATAATATTCCATTGTGTATATGCACCACATCTTCTTGATCCAGTCATCTATTTTTGGCATTTGGGTTGTTTCCAAAGCTTAGCTATTGTAAATAGTGCTTCTTTACACATAAAGGAGCAGGTGCCCTTTGGAATTAATGTTTTTGTGTCCTTTGGGTAAATACCTAGGAGTGGAATTGCTGGGTCATATGGAATCTCTATCTTTAGTAAGTTGAGGAATTTTCATGCAGCTTTCCATATTGTTTGGACCATTTTTCACTCCCTCCAGCAGTGCAGCAAAATTCCTTTTTCTCCACATCCTCACCAACATTTGTTGTTGCTAGTTTTTTTAATATGTACCAGTCAAAAAACGGGCAGAAGAGCTAAAAAGAAACTTCTCCAAAGAGGAAATGCAAATGGCCAACAGGCATATGAAAAAATGTTCAAATTCACTTGTAATCAGAGAAATGCTAATCAAATCTACAATGAGATACCATCTTACACCAGTAAATACATAAATATTTAAATAAAATAAAAATGTTTTTGAAAAAGATGGCAGCAATATATTGCTATATCTTTTCTTCCATTTATATATTGATTTTATATATTTATTAATTTTTATTAACCTCCATTTATTTATACAGCTATATAACTTTGGGAGCACATTTTCACACTTTTATATATATATATATATATATATATAACCTTTTTCACTCACCCCCCACCTGAAATTTTGTACCCATCTACTTCTTTCCTCTATCCTCAACCCTCCACCTCCAGTCCCTCTGGTAACCAGTATGTTTCACAGAGTCTAATGATTATTTTTGCTGTGCTTTGTCAATAGGTGTTCTTTGGTTATGAATATTCTACAGATAAATGAAACTGATATCTTTCATTTTCTGACTAATTTCAATTGGCATAATAACCTCAAGATCTATACATTTTGTCCCAAAAGACACAATTTAATCTTTTTTTATAGCTGAATAGTATTCCATTGATTATTTATTCCACAATTTCTTTATCTAGTTGCCATTTGTTCCATGACTTCTCTATTGTGGATAATGCTCCTGTAAAAAAAAAGAGAGCATAAAACTTTTTGTGTTAGAGTTTTCATAGATTTTGGGTAAATAAATACCCAGCAATGGTAATGCTGGAAAATATGATATTTCCATTTTTTAAAGGAATCTCCATACAGGCAGCACTAGATTGCTTTCCCAACAGAGAGAGTTGTTTTTTCTCAGCATCCTCACCAATACTTATCGTTTCCATTCTTTTTGGTAGAGACCATTTTCACTGAGGTAAGGTGATATCTCATAGTGGTTTTGATTTGTATTTCCCTTACAATGGGTAATGTTGAACTTTTTTTTTTTTTTAGGTGACTGTGGGCTCTCTGAAAATCTTCTCTGGAAAAGTGTCTTTTGCCCATTTTTGGATTGGGTTGTTTTTTTTGTTGTTGAGTTACATAATCAAGTTATGTATTTTAAAATTAATTCCTTGTCAGATATGTGATAAGCTAATATCTCCTTTCATTCTGTAGGTTACTATTTTGCTTCTGTGATGGTTTCTTTGGATGTACAAAGGTTATTGTTATAGCCCCACTTTTTTGTTTTGGATTTTCTTTCCCTTGCTGTTGGTATTCCCAAATTCATATATGTGCTGATGTTCAGTAGTGTATCACCTATGATTTCCTTTATACTTTATGGTTTCAGTTCTTATATGCATGTCTCTAACTCACTCTAATTTTTTTGAAGATTTATTTTATTTATATAAGAACTAGGGTACAGGCCAGATGCGTGGGAGGGTGAGAGGATTCACCAGAGACAGAACGGAGAACAGAACAGGCAGACTGATGAAATACAATGCTGAGGGGAGCAGTGGGCGAGACAGGAGAGGTCTGTTCGCCATGTGGGTTACTCCGAGGCCGGCGGGGATCAAACCGGCCCTGCAGAGGCTATAGACAGCTTCACAGCACTGCACCCAACCACCTGTGCCACCAGGGAGGCCCTCTAACTCACTCTAATTATTTTTTATGTAGGAATTAAATAAGGATCTAGTGGCTTTTTTCTTTTTTTGGTATGAAGACATGCATGTTTCCCAATACTATTTGTCAAATAGATTTTGCTCTCTCCATTTTATGATCTTGGCTCCTTTATTAAAGATTAACTGCCCATATTTTTGAGTTTATTTCTGACCTCTCTATTCTACTCCATTGCTCTGTATTTCTGTTTTTATCCCAATAACATACTATTTTGATTACTGTTGCTGTGTATTATAGTTTGAAGTCAGAGAGTGTGACAGCTCCATTTTCTCATTCCCTTTCAGGATTGCTTTGGCTTTTCATGGTCTTTTGCGATTTCATATACAAATTCCTTTTTTTTTTTTTTTTCGGATAGGTATTGTATTGAACCTGTAAATTACTTTAGGTAATATGACCATTTTAACAATGGTTATTCTTCAACCTATGCACATAGGATATCTTTCATTTTTTGTTCCTTCTTTTTTCCCTTTAACAGTGTCTCATAGTTTTTGATGTATATAGTTTCTTCATCTCCTATTTTAAGGTTATTCTGAGGTATTTCATTTGTTCTGGTGTGACTGTGAAAGGTATTTTTTTAAACTTCTCTTTCTCTTTCTTCTAATTCATTATTTGTATATAGAATTGCAACTGATTTTTGTGTATTGATTTGTGTTATGCTACTTTACCATATTCATTAATTATTTCTAGTAGTTTTTCAATAGTCTGGATTTTCACAGTATATTATCAAGTCATATATGAATAGGATAATCTCACTTCTTTTCCAACTTAGACTCCTTTTATGTCTTTTTCTTGCCTAATTGCTCCAGCTAGTAATTCCAATACTATGTTGAACAATTGTAAAAGTATACATCCTTGTCTTAATCTTAGTGGAAATGCATTCAATGTTTCATCATTGAGTATGATAGAGGCTATGAGTTTGTTGCATGTAGCTTGTATTATGTTGAGTTAAGTTCTGTTTAGTCCCCTTGTATTGAGCTTTTACTCAAATATATTGAATGTTTTCAGCATCTATGGAATGTTTTTCAGCATTTGGTGAACAACATCAATTGATGTGTGCAACCTTGAACCAACCTTGCTTCCCTAGAATGAAACCTATTTGCTTATGCTCTGTGATTCTCATAATATATTACTGGATTTTGCATTCTAAGAGATGTTGATGATTTTTGTCTCCGTGTTCTACTTTTTGTTTGTTGTCTTTGTTTGGTTTTGAGTTTAGAGTAATGTTGATCTTATGGAAAGTATTGTTCAATTTTTTTGGGAAGAATTTGAGTGATATTAATTTTCTTTAAATGGTTGGTAGGATTCACTGAAGAAGTCTTATGGCCATGGGCTTTTGGTCTTAGGGAGACTTTTGTATACTCTTTCAATTTCTGTGCTTGTAACTGGTCTCTTTAAAGCTATCTATTTTATCACAGTTCAACATTAGAAGGTTGTATGACTCTAAAATGTATCTATTTCTTCCAGGTTGTACAGTTTGTTTTCACAAATAAGGTCACAGCATGTTCTTGTGATTTTGCTTATTTTACAGTATCTGTTGTAATTTTGCCTCTTTAATTTCTGATTCATTTTATTTGGACTTTTTTCTCTCATTTTCTTAGTGAGTCTAGCTAAGTGTTTGTTAATTTTGTTTGTCTTTTCAAAAAACCAGTACTTTGTTTCACTGTTTGAAATATCCTTTTGTTTTCTATTTCATTTATTTCTGCTAATTTATATTATTTTCTCCCATATATTGATTTTTGTTTTTTTTCTAGTTCCTTCAATTGTACAGTTAAATTATTTATTTGAAATTTTCTTCTTTTTTTTTAATGTGAGCCACTAATGTTAGGTACTTTCCTTGCTATACCACTTCTAGAGCATCCCTTAGGATCTGGTAGTATGTTTCTTAATTCTTGTTAGTCTAGCAATACTTTTTTCACTTCTTCTATGACTTCTTCATTTACCCAGGAGTTACTCAAAAAACATTTTGTTTACACTTCACATGTTTTTGTCAATTTTCCTTCCTGCCACAAAATTTCTAGCTTTATATCTTTATGATCAGAGAAGATGTTTGACACAATTTCTGTGTTCATATAATTTATGAGACTTTTTTTTGTCTTAGCATATTATGTATACATAAGAAAGTTCATGTGCACATGAGAAGAATGTGTATTTAGTTCTCTTGGGATGAAAGTTCATTAAATCACCTGGTTCAATACTTCATAGAAGGTCTTTATTTCCTTGTTAACTCTCTTTCTGGGTGATCCATCCCTTTTATAAGTGGTATGTTACTATCTCCCCACAATTGATGTGTTTTTGTTCATGTCATTGCTTTAGTTCTCAATAGTGATTTTGTATAATTAGGATCTCCTGTGTTTTGTGCATAAATATAAATGACAGCTATATCTTTTGATAAATTATTCCTTTGATCATTATGTAGAGCCCATCTTTGTCCCTGTTTACCTTTTTTGTCTGAAAATAAAATTTATCACATGAGAATAGATGTACATGCTTTTCTCTCTGGTTGTTGGTTTGAAATTATTTGTTCCAAACTTTCACTTAAAGTTTGTGTTTGTCTTTAGATTTTAAATGAGTTTCTTATAAACAAAGAATGATGCTTGATTGCTGATACTTGATCCAAATTGTCAATCTGTGTCTTTTAATTGGTGAGTTCAGACCATTCATATTTAGGGTAATTATTGATAAATGAAGTCTATTAATTGTCATTTCATCTTTTTTTATATTATATCTTTTTTTTAAAGATTTATTTATTTATACAAGCACTGGGTACAGTCAGAAGTGTGGGAGGGTGAGAAAATTCACCAGAGCCAGAGTGGGGAACAGAACAGGCAGACTGACAAAATTTACTAATGAAGGGAGCAGCGGGCACAGCAGGAGAGGTCTGCTGCGCCATGTGGGACCCTCACTGGCAGCTGGGGATCGAACTGGCTCTGCAGAGGCTGTGGGCAGCTTCTCAGCCCATCACTCAACTGCTGCGCCACCAGGGGAGGGCCTATATTATATCTTTGAATAGGGCTTCTGGCCCCTTCTCTGTCTTTTAACCTTCCAGAATACCCATTACTCTTAAATTTTCTCTCCTTCTTGAATCTGCTCTTTCTTACAGTTTCTTCATTTTTCCTAAATCTTTCTCTTTCTCGCATTTTGGTGGTTTGTATACTTGTGTCTTTTATGTCTGAAATTGTCACTTCTAGCAGTTTAATCATATTTAAAATGCATTCCTTATTCACCCTCATTTCACTCAGCATCTCTTATTGTGTTCTATCAATATCTTCTATCTTTTTATTGAATAGCATTTTTGTTGTTTCTGGGTCTTCTTGCTAAGATAGAATAACTGCCTTTATCCCTTTGACTAGTCTTCCAGTACCTCATCTAGTATTTCTAAAATTGTTATTATAATATATTTATCTTTTAGGTCTTATATTACTTTGTACTTTAGAAATGTTTCTGGACTTCTATACTTCTTCTCCTTGTGCTTTTCCACCTTGTGTTCAGATGAACCTTGCTTCCTAGGTATGTATGTGGCCTTTGTTTGTTTCTGGTTAAGGCACTATGTGTTCAATTGGTTTTTCTTCTTTCTTTGCACTGGCAGTGGGTAAGGGAAAAGGGGATAATGGGGCTCAAACAGTCTCAATCCTGATGAGAGGTCAGGGTATCTCTAAGATAATAGGTCCTCACTCCTTCATCTCCTCTCTCTCCAAAGGAAGTGTATTTCAATGCTTCAGGAATTCCAAATTTCCACCTTCCCTCCTTCTTGCTCCCCTCTATGGCATAAGGCATTTCCCACCAACCTTAAGTCACCTGGAAAGAGCACTAGGTATGATACATGGTGCATGAGCAGCTCCACACAGGCTGCCTTTCACTGACAAACAGGGGGTACTAGGTACAAGGTGTGTGCTACTGTTTGGCCAGTAATGGTCACCAATGCTCCCACCAAATAAGGGGCCCAGAGACTGCCAGGCAATCGTGGAATTTTTATTTGGATCTTTTTGCAAGGATGGGTCCCCAGACCCAGTTTAATCCTGCCCTAATCTGCAGGATTGAACATGCCCTGGGCTCTGCTGTTGTTTCCTTCTGGTCTTTCCAAAGGAAGGGTAGGAAACTTCTCTTGACTACATTGCTGGCTTTCAAATTCCCTGCCTCTGAACCTGTAGCTGCAGAACTCCCAGCTACCTTGCTCCCACATGTATGAGCATCTATACACACCACTCCCCCTCTCAAAAGTTCCTCAGGTTATTATTCACCATGCCCAGTAAAACAGGTGGTTGACCCCAACCAGCTTCATCACTCTGTCCAAGAACTCGTGCACTTCTTCACTCATTGTTCCTACAGCAAGCAACCAACCGCAGGCAAAATGTCCACAAAAGTCCTCCATCTTTCTCCAGCTCTGCCTTAGAGCTAATTTGATTCTAGTGTAGAACTACAGTTTACTAAACTCATATCGCTTTATGATGAATCCTTCTTATTAAAATGTAAATCATCTCTCCAATTTAATATTCACATTATGTTTGCCACCTACTAGACCATGAGGGCTGTGTTCTGTGGGCTTGGCATTTGCAGAACTATTAGCATATGAACCAATAGTGGGGTGTGTATTGGTATTAGGATGTTTTGTCATGTAGGTTCATGGATTGTTTTTAGCAAAGTATAGATTTGTTTGGTTTTAAGTCTCTATGTACCTTACCATACAAATGGTTGTTGCTGATTGCTAAAAAAAATATGGTGCTAAATGTAACCATGGATTCTAATAAGTGTATTAAAAAGAAATTTTCAATTTATAAATTTATAATTTCCTGAATTGAAACAGGAAATTATAAAATATTATGATGATGTTGTAAAAGTTAATGAGTTGGTGTGAGAAATTGTTTTTCCCTACCTACTCCATTAGCAAACTCTAAGTGGTTTTGAAATAACCTTTTCCAATTTAAGAAACTTTCTTATTTTTAACTTTATATTTTTAATGCCAATAAAAACAAAATTCTTTCAGTATTTTTGCTTTTATCTATCAATCAATCATAAGCTTAGTTATAAAATTGGGCTATCTTAGAAGGAGTTATGCATTTTTTCTCTATGCAATCATAACTGTAGAATACATTAGTAAATAAGTGTCTACTGTAGTTTTATTTTCTTTTTAGTTGTGTTTAGGGGAGAAAATGATCCAAATCTCTTTATTCCACCATGTCATTAGTGGAGTCAAGAGAGTTTATTAAAAGCTACAGTCAAGGGCCTCCCTCATAGCACAAGGGGTTAAGCACAGCAGGGTGAGGCTATCCACTGTCTCTGCAGCATGAGGCTGCAGACACCGAAATGGTGCACATGGCACAGCAGATCCCTTCTGTCTCGCCCACTGCTCCGCTCAGCAGTGTATTTCAGTCAATCTGCCTGTTCTGTTCCCCACTCTGTCTCTGGTGAATCCTTTAAACCCCCACACCTCTGGCCTATACCCCAGTTCTTGTATTCATAAAAAAACAAATATTTAAAAAAAAATAAACACTACAGTCAATATCTTGCCCAGCAGTTGGGTCCTGAGCAACTGCAGCTGTTAACAAGAACCACCACAAGTAGCAATGAGGCTTGATGTGGATCCTGAAACAAGTAATGCAAATCCCAAATAGGACAAGAACATTAGGGATGCTGGTAATAGGAGGCCTGACAAAGACAAAGTAAGGGGTGGCAAGTGCAAATATGGCTCTTTTAGTGTTCTGGCCTTCCTATCAATTCTTTAATGAAAAAGAAATTCCCATTTGATCCCCATTCCCTACAGAATTATTTTCTAGTCTATAGGTTTATGCTGAAGTCAAACTCTAGTAAAATGGTGAAAGTTATCATTGCAAAGTCCATGAACTCAGGTTTTTGTGAAGACAATGGGGAACTATGTCAGATATTCTTGCATAAGGGAGCTTGGATGACATGGCCATTACCTGAGCGTCTGTGCCAACATTTCAGAGTTCAGTGTAAACATATATGTAATTTACTATGGGTCCTCCAGAAGATGATACTGAGAAAAGATTCAAGAATGAGCAGTTTGGGATATAAGAGCAGGATCAACAGTAGGGGAACAGGGAACTTGCATCAGGGATGGGAGCACAGAGCACATTATTAAATCACCCACCAGAGGGGAACTGTTGAGCTTAATGCCACTGGAGAAGTTGGCAGTCACCTGATGGACAAAGGGGTTGGTTTATTAGCTCTGGGTAGTCACCTGTTGATGGCTATACTCAGGGTTTTAATTCTTCAGCACTCTTCATGCAAAGGTCACCATATTTCCAATTTTTATTTTAAATGAAATGAAAATTGGGCACAGTAAAGGAGAAAGAGGGTTATAGAAGGGAGTGATTGAAACAAAGATAGCCAAACTCCCTGAAGTCACCCCCTGCTCATGGTAAATAAAGCATGTGCACATGTCTTTCTGTGTCACCTGCATGTTCAGGGCCAGTGCACACAGATATCCTCAGACATGGCATTTTTTCATTACAGGAGAATAGCTTCCATAGTGGAGGAAGGAATCTTAGGAATCTTAATATTTTGAGTCAAAATCTAAATTATAGTGTTTCACAGGTAAAAGAATGTATACTAGCAAAGTGTGCAAATAAGTGTGTGTATTCTTGTAAAAATATCACTCTTTTCTTATTTCATAATTGACATCTTGCCTGTAGAAATCAAGTACATAAAACCCAAGTTCTGTACCAGACAAATATTTTGTTCCCTGAGCTGCCAAACCGCACGTCTAACTCCATGACTGAGGCTTATATGGCATCACTTTTCTCTCTGTCTCGCAGTACCTATCTCTTTGTGAAGAAAATTAATACAATAATTAAAAGACAAATATCCAAGTGGGCCATTGTAACTGATGTAGAACTTACACTGAACCAAAAGTAGAAGGATCATTTTTGCTTACGTGAAATGCTAAGTCAGGAAAGATTAATATTAGATTGGCAAGACTGCTCCTCAAAATACCACTTTTTCTTCAGGCAGTGCCATTGACCTGCCTTTGATGACAGAATTTTTGAACTCTCTCAAGTATACACACACACACACACACACACACGAGTGTGTGTGTGCATGCAGAGAGAGAGAATTCTTTTCTTTTTTTAATTAAGTATACTGATTTTTTTAAAAAAAACTTTTTTTTTTCAAAGATTTATGTATTTATTTACACAAGCACTGGGTATAGTCAGAAGCGCGGGAGGGTGAGAGAATTCACCAGAGCCAGAAAAGGGAACAGAACAGGCAGACTGACGAAATACACTGCTGAGGGGAGCACCAGGCTCGGCAGAAGAGGTCTGCATGCCATGTATGTGGGACCCTCCCCAGTGGCCAGGGATCGAACCGCTGCTGCAGAGACTTTGGGCAGCTTTGCAGCCCAGCGCTCAACCACTGCGCCACCAGGGGAGACCCAGAGAGAGTTCTTTTCTAAGCATAGAATTCCTCGGATATGGTTTTAAGTATGTTCTTTCCTTTGTTGAGGTTTTTTCTCCTTCATCCATTACTCAAATGAGATTACCCTTTTTGCAAGGTCAAACTTATTTATGCATTTAGTTTTTATGTCAGATTGTTGAGGAATATAAATTTCTGCATTTTGTGCATGTCCTATATTTTTCAAAAATACAGATAAAATCCGATATATCTTTGAAACTGACATTACTATAAAAAATAAGTTTTCATGACTTAGCTCATGAAATAAGAGGTTTGGAAAAAAGATTTCCCTTGTGAACTTAGAGTTCATTGCTGACTGAAGATCTCCACATAAGTGGTTTAAAAGTTTCCCACTGTTGCTGAAGTAGTAAGTCGTGCAAAGATGTGCAGAAGACTGGATATTTGTTTTTTTTCCTAAAATATTTTCTCTTTGCCACTTTTGACCTTAAATGGAGTATCAACCCTTGGATTCTCAGATTCTTTTGTGCTCACTGCAGTATCTTGCCACAAGGCTTCACTCTATCATACTGATTTAAACATGTGTGCCCTCAAATAATCTTTGTATGGACTATTCACAAATTCTATTCAAAAATCCTAGAAAAATAATGAGAAATGCATGGAGAGAAGCAAAATCTTACCTAACTGTTCATTTTGGTTACCCCAATACAAAGCTCTGTGGAAAATCTTTCACTTGGTGCTCAACACAGCATCAGCACTGATTCTGGTGAATCCTATAAAGGTTTATTGCAAAGAGGGAAGCAGAAAATGAGGTGCGGTAGAATCTTCAGCTGACAGGCTGGCAGAGTAATCTGGCACAATCCCTGCACCCGAAGACCGCATCTTCACGACTGCTGGCTCGCCTGCGTGCTGACGTGCAGGCATGGAACAGCTCTCCCTCCCTCCCACTGCACTGGCAGCTAGTTAGACCATGACACATGGAGAAGTCATTTTTCTTAGATTCTGTCTGCATGACAATAAGATGACCTCAGATTCTTAGAGAACAATTTCAATTTCATCTGACAAATTTATATTTTGATGAGATTATTATCAATCTGTCCTTGGGCCTTCTGGATGTTGACTTGGCTTATGTTTGTTCTCCGCACCATCCCAAGAATCTAACATTACCTAGATTAGTGCTTGGACATAGTGGCCATTCAATGAAAACCACAGAAAGGCTTCCCAAGGGGGTCTCCAGGCTGATCAGGGCACTTCAGCATTCAGGAGTCGCTGCCTGTGTCCCTTGGGCTGTTCTGCCTCCTGGTCTGACTGTAAATGGGGCTCTGGCAGCTCTCTGGTGACCTGGTTTAGTGTCTCCTCTCCTGGTTGCCTACCTTCTGATAACTGCTTTTGTGCCTCCTTTTTCTCCTATTTTTGCCTGCCTCTCCTCTTTCTCTTTCCTTTCCAACTCTCTACTTCCTTGTTCTTCTTCTACTGAAAAAAAAAAAAAAAAAAAAGCATTCTCTCAATTTGTAGATAGATGACAAGTGAGTAGAGAAAGACAAAAAGGGAGGGGGAGAGGAAGAAAGAGAATGAAAAAGAGAGAGAGGCATCATTAAAGCAGGCTGTGCCTGTTAGTGTGGAGGCCCAGGGCTGCGGTGCCTGTGATGCACTGAGGTGCCTGGAGCCCTGTGGGGCTCTTGTTGCTGTGCTCTAGCCTACACATCAGTACACCACTTAGATTCATGGGTCAAACCCCAGGGAATTTTGATTCAGAAATTCTCTGGTGGTGCTCAGAACTTCATTTCTAAAAATATTTTTTAAGGAAATATCCTGGAATATTTTGATTCACCGCCAGATTTGCACTGACCTAATGACACTAAAAGCATTTTATTGAATACAATACTGATCCTTCTTCTGCACTACAGGAGAACCCCACTGCCAGGCTCTGTGACGCTTATGTTCATACAAAGTAAGGTAGACACCCAATGATATAAGATGCCATTATTGGAGCAGACTAAACCAGAAAAAAATAAAGCTAAAGATCTATCTAACATAGGGGGTTGACATTAGCACAGACCTGAGGCTCAATTGCCTGAAAGGTCTGGGCATCTCCCATAGATGAAAGGAGCGGGATAAAGATACAGCAGAAATGAAGACACTTGGCTCTGTTCCAAGGGTGGAGTCAGGCAGCCACATGAACCTACTGCTATCAAGCAGGACTATGAGCCCAATGTGGCTAAACTATGCCACTTTTGAAGAAGAAATCTAAATGCTTTTATGAAATTGTCCAGCTTTCTGACGTTGGCAAAAAATAAAGTCAAACGCCAGAGTTAGACAGGTTTATAAAAATAAACCTGACTTATATTTACATTTGGCCTACTGTCTGGTGATTTGCTACCTTTATTTAGGCAGCTTGTGCTGAATAAATTATTCTGAAAATTATACTTCTTTGCTTTAATTGAATATTTATCAAGCATTACATCAGCTAGGATTAATTTAAGCTACTAGTAAGATAAATAAGTGACAGCGTCTTAAAAATAATAAAAGTGCAATTTTCATTCACATTAAAAATGTTCAAGGGTAGATGGCCTAGTATGGTACCACAGTGGCTACCTGATTGTCTTATCCTTTGGCGCTTTCTACATACCTGCTTGCTCTGCCTTCTACATGGCTTGTACTCTTCAAAGCCAATCATGGTACTAAGATGGTTGCTGGTGCTTTAACCATTATGTTTAAATTCTGAAAAGAAAGAGAAAAGAATGAGAGAATAAACAAAGTTTCCAGGAAATCCAAAATATCCAAAAA
The DNA here is from genome assembly GCF_014898055.3 of Talpa occidentalis. Classification (NCBI taxonomy): domain Eukaryota; kingdom Metazoa; phylum Chordata; class Mammalia; order Eulipotyphla; family Talpidae; genus Talpa; species Talpa occidentalis. The sequence goes on from NW_023605083.1 coordinate 72,757,054, forward strand.
TATCTATTTCCACATTGACCATATTTATGCTGAAGGGAGGATAAGAACCAGGTTTTGAACTAAGCATAATGACACACACAACAAGAATATGTTACTGAGAGAGAATAGGTATTTGATATGCAATCAACATTCTCTCCCACAAATACTATTATGATCCAAAAGACTGAAATTCAAAAATTGAATAATCAAAAGCCCTTATCCTCAAAAAACAAGTCTACTAAAAAAGAAATTATGCTGTATCATAGCTGTATATAGAAAACTAAGCATGATGATATAGAAACAAAGATTTGTCAAAACACAAAGGAGAATAATGTCCTTGTTTGAAGGAGACATCCTGCAAAGCTAATTTTAAAACAATGACATTGTAGCTGGGGAGAAGTTATTCCAGTCACTTACTTGCCTATGGATCTCATTTCTTGATACATACCCTCAATCCCTCCCCCCCAAGATGCCATGGAGTGTTTAAAAATATATATTAAAACTTAACCTAGTGGAGATGAAATTAAGGATTTTCAGGGCCTTCCCCGTGGTGCAGTGGGTTGAGTGTTGAGTGCAGTGCTGTGAAGCTGTCCGCAGCCTCTGAAGTATAGCATGAGTTCGATTCCCCACCAGTCTGGGAGATAGGCATATGGCACAGCAGACCTCTCCGGTCTAGCCCGCTGCTCCCCTCAGCAGTGTTTTTGGTCATCTGCCTGTTCTGCTTCCCACTCTGTCTCTGGTGAATTCTCTCACCCTCCCGCAACTCTGGCCTGTACCCCAATTCTTGCATAAATAAATAAATCTTTTAAAAAATATTAAAAAAGGATTTTCAAAGTAGAGAAAGTGACTAAGAAAAGTGTGACCATCTCATTTGCATGGATATAGAAGCTTATGTAAGACAGATAGGGGCCAGTTCTACATTAGTTGTCCAATACACATCATAAATTGCAGAATATCAACTTCCTCAAAGACAATCTTTATGCAGAAAGAAAAATATTTGTAGAATCCGAAGATGATGATTTTGAGCTTCTCCAAGTAAGAAATCATGTCTGAGTCATTTCTGTGTCACTAGTATTTGGCAAAGAATAAAATCTTAATAAATATTTGATGAAGGAATGTTTATTCCTTTCTTTAAATATTTATTACAGCTGCCAGCTTTGGGGTAAAGATAGCATTTTCCATTAGTAATGAATGAGACTTCAGGACTTCTAGAAGATGGTAGTAGTTATCTTGGAACTGAGGGCATTTTAAGAATACGTCAAAAGCCAGAGTAAGGCAGACCAAAGTCAGAGGTAAAAAAAAAATCCCTGGCAATATTGTTGAGCATTTGAAAGGAGATTATCTTAAAGTCAGAATGTAAATGTAACCTATTAAAAATATTAGTTTTTTTCTTTTGTATTTTAAAACTGCACTGAAGGAAATTATGTAACAAATAACTGTACCTGCAACTCAGCATCTTAAATTGACTTATTTCCTTGTGCATATTTGTAAGAAACCAAACATTGTTTGTGGGAACTCTTTTGCAGTATCTTTTGATCCAAAGTCCTCACTGCCATCCAGATGTGGGATTTGTTGTTACCATGTTGTTAGTTACAATAAGGCCAAGTTGCTGTGAAAAAAGAAACACAAAACTTCAGTGATTCCAAGAATATGCACCTTTATTTCTCTGTTACTTGGCCCCAGTGTGACCATCCCAGTCAGGCAGAACAGCACTACAGAACAGAGTCCCTCCCTTCCTGTGACTGTCATCCCCAGGATCATCGTAACCTGCTTGGTTGAAGTTAGATCACTACCACTTTCAACTTCCAGCTAGGGGGGAGAAAAAGAGAGTTTTGAAGGGGCACACCCTTGTCTTAAGATGCAGATGCACACACAGCGCACATCCCTTCCTGCTGCATTCCACCAGAGAGACGTCCGCACAGGGTCCCACAGCACATCATAGAACCCGGGGAAATAAGGATGAAGGATCACTGGGCTCCCACAGGCCTAGCTAAAATCCCATGACAATGGAGGGAAGGAGAGAGGATTTAGTAGAGAACTGGCAGCCTGTGGTTTTGTATTATGTATTATCCTTTATACTATAATCATTTGCATATGTTCACCTAAGCAGTGTAAGAGAAAACAGCATGCTACCATAAGCCACCCAAATCTGGACATGCCAAAGAAGTAACAGTGAATGAGGACATGTTTTCTTCTCAATCTAGCAGAGAAGCTTTGAAAATCCCACTGGTAAAATGATGTTTGCTGGAGATGTTTATTTATTTATTTATTTATTTATTTATTTATTTATTTTATGCATACAAGAGCTGGGGTGTAGGTCAGAGGTGTGGGGGTGTAAGATGATTCACTAGAGACAGAGTGGGAAACAGAACAGATAGATCTACCAAAACACACTGGTGAGGGGAGCAGCGGGTGAGATAGGAAGGTCTGCTGCACCATGTAGGTCAGCTCCCTGGCCAGGGAGAGAACTCATGCTATAGTGGCTGCCTATAGCTTGATAGTGCTGAGACTTTAACCCCTTGTGCCACCAGTGAGGCCCCTATTGTTGGTATTTAATGGACAAAACTTATCAAGTTAAGGAGGCTTCTTTCTAGCCCTAAATTGCTAAGTGGTTTTAATTTTTTAATTATGAATCAGGGAGGAACATCTATTGTGACATTAATACAGTTCCTCCCCCCCTTTAATCTGTTAATGGTGCTTTTACATTGAGAGATTAGCTAATATTGAATCAGTTTTAGAATTACTGGGATAAACCTTACTTTGTAATATTTTAAATCACTACTGAATTCAATTTGCTGTATTTTATTTATTTTATTCATGATTACTAAGACTGGTCTATAATTGTCTTTTCTTGTCCTGTTCCATCTCATTACCTTAACAAAGTTCTATTAGCCTAATAAACTTGTCTTTTTAGATCTAGACTCTATCAAGTTTTGTATAAGATGGGGAAAGTTTTACCTTGAATTTAAAAAACTTGCCAGAAAAACTGACCTTCTGCTTTCGGAGGACAATAGTTAGATTTTTGATTAAACTTCTTGAGTTCAATCAAGTAATTTACTTTCAATATTCTTTTTTTTAAAAATAAATTGCATTTATAGCTGCAAATTTATTGCTAGATATGATTTTTGTTGCATTACACAAATCTCAATATATATGGCTTGTATTAATTCACAATTTTGTGATTTTTTTTTTCTTTCAACCATGTGTTAGATGGAATAATGGCCCACAAAAAGATGCCCATGTCCTCATTCTTGGAAACTGTGAATGTTGTAGCAAAAAAAAAAAAAAAAAAAAACACTTTGCAGATGTGATTATCAAGAATCTTGAAATGGAGAGATTACCTTTGATATCCACGTGGGTCCTAAGTCCTGTTACATGTCTTATCAGGTGGCGGTTGAGAGAGATTTCATACCAACAGAAGAGGGACAAGCAGGCATGACCATGGAAGCAGAAACTGGAGTGATGCAGACATAAACCAAGGAAATTAAGATCTATCAGAACCTGAAGATACAAGGAACAAAATCTCTCCCAGAGCCTGTATAGGGAGCATGGATCTAATAACATTTTGCTTGGAGTCCAGTGATACTGATTTCAGACTTCTAATCCCAGAAATAGAACTGTGAGAAAATATGTTTCTGTTATATTAAGCTACAAAATTTGATTATTTATTACAGCAGTCATAGGAAACTAATGCACTCATAAATTATTTAGAAGTCCATTTTTTACTTTCCCTGTAAATGCATGTATTTTTATTATCCTTCTCATTGATTTCTATTTTAGTTGCTTTTAATTAGAAAATTATTATTCATAATATTGTTAAAGTTTGCAGACAATTTGTGACTATACATAATACATTTTTATAAATACTTTATGTGTACTTGAAAATTATATATTTTCTTCATTTGAGAGTTGTAGGGTTGTCTCTATATTTATTAGAACATAGTTTTTTATTTTCATACTCGTATCTCCATAGTCTTACTAATCTGAGGTCTACTCAATCAATCATATATATATTTATATATGTATGTATGTACATTATTGCTCTCACACACATGAGAATTAGCCAAATTTTCAATATAATTCTATGACCTTTTATTTTTTACATTTTGAAGATATATGGCATTAGGTGCATATAATTTCATGACTTCTGTATCTCCTCTCTCTAAGACCCTGTGGCTCTAGCTCCACATATTAGTCCATATCATGGATTTAGTCACCAAATAAGGGTGAATTGACTTAAATCTTGGTCAAAGGGATGGAGTTTTACCTTTTAAACTCTATTCTTAAAGATTAAAGATTTGTAATCTTGAGTCCTACCCAGAGTCTAATGTCAAGCATTTAGTTGCCTCTAGTTCATGTGTGTGTGTGTGTGTGTGTGTGTGTGTGTGTGTGTGTGTGTGTGTGTGTTAATATTGCCCAAATCAAAATTCTGTCCAAATGCTGTATTCTTCTGGATGGGGGCATATCTGTATTGCCTTTCCATTTGTGGTCATGACATATACTTATGCAGCTTTTGAACATAATTCCATTATTCAGCAGCGTGTTTGGAAGAAACCTTCAGAGTCATCTTGCTTGAAAGTAGGCAAGTCAAATGAAGTAGGTTGAGTTGAATGTTCTGCTCTATTCTAATAAGTAACATAATCTTGTTTTCCTTTGTGCAGACCATATAAAACTGAGGCAGAAACATCAAATGACTACCCCAAGGTCATATAGCTCACAGCCAGTTTAAGTTGATGGGCTGCACATTTTAAATTCTTTTCCTTTACTCTGTTGCTCCCAAAAGAGCATACATAGCTGGAGGCAGAAAAAGAACAGAAAACCCCACCCCTTGGATCAGCATAACTTTGTCCTATTTCCCAACAGTCCCTCTGCCTCTTGCCATTTCTAATCCCATGATTTTAACTTGCTTCACTGATGGACGTATCAAGGCAAGGTTTGAACTCATGCTGCCATCCTGAGGTTTCTCGATAATTCTTACTTTGCTGATTTTGCTTGAAGAACAAACTTCCTGTGTGTCTGCCAGGGAGGACACATGCTGCTGTGATTCAGAACTCATACACGCCAACCCACCAGACATAGAATGAACTCCGGTCACAGAGTAGTTCTCTTAGAAACTCACTGATTTGCAATGTCTGACTCTCCTTTCGCAAAATATTTGAAGAACTCTCACACAAGACCATATATATCATCAGAGAAAATTAATGCTCTCACAAACTTGTTCTCCATCATTACTTCCCTCTCAGCCTCAACATTCAGACAATTACAGTCATTCTAAATGAATGCATTCCCATTTCCAGATCCTTTTGTTTAATGTAACTGTTCCCAAATTTGGACCAGAATATTCTTTCATTTCCTTCTTCTTTTCTTCTTTTGCCTTCCATTGTGCTAGATAAGAAGCTGCTTACATTATCTCTTGGTAGGATGATATTAACCACATGGACTAAAAGAGCGGTACTAAAAGTATTCCAAATCCTAAGAAAAATTCCAGCTTTTATAACATGTTATCAGTGGATATGAATACAAATAAAGTTAAAATTAAATCAGCTCTGGGAATGCGTTTTCTACCATGTACAATTAGTTCTTGCAAGAATGAACACTCTACTGATTTGAAATTAATAAAAAGAGAGACATATAAGTGCATTTTGTCAAATTAGACTATTGGCAGTGACTCCTAAGTATAGAATTCAGGGGGTGCATCATGATACCAGAATGCATTAGTAGGATTAAAGCAACTTTGTTAATGAAAGGATCTGTCATAGCAATTTAATAATGAAATTGGTTTCTCAAAGAGTCTTCTGTGGAGCACTTGTAAATGGGATAGTCTCTGAACTGGTGGGCCCAGGAGCATATTAGACACCCCCTATCACAGAGTTTTAGATTTGCTCAGCTTTAGCTGTCCCCTAAGCCAGCGACCTTGGTGTGATCACTTCTGTGGGACTCTGATCAACTTCCAGCCGGCACTGAGGCTGTGCTTGCACAAAGGTGGGTACCTGCTAAGTACTTGAACATGCAGAGCTTGAGGGAGACACTAAGGCCTTGCAGGGTAAATTTTGTATAACTGGAGGGTGAGCCAGTGGGTATTTGCTGCTTCCTTATTGAGACCTCCCCCTGCCCAGATATATTTTATGCAGTTTCGGAAGCGGTCTTATGGGGTCAGGCCCACAACAGTGTCTGAGGCTGAGGCCACCTCCAAGACACACTATCACTGCCTCTTCAACTCTGTGCCCTGTCCTTTACTCTGGGCTCTCTGGTAAATAGTCCCCGAAGGAAAACTTGCACTTATACCTTGTCTTAAAACTTGCTTTCTGGAAAACTCAGGCAAAACACATAATAGTTCAAAAATATACTCACCTGGGAAATGCCATGTACCAAATTCCATTCTGAAAAGCCACAATGCTTATCAGCTTCCTAGAGGTCCTAGGAAATCCCACACAAAGACAAATAACAATAACAACCACAAAAAACTTTGCTTACTCTTTAACTTTGTTGTACCAAGTTACAGAAAATCATTTGACCATGAAACTCATTTAGAAATTAGCTCTTCAAAACTGGTTGCAAGAAGTACACATTGGGAAATGCAAATATAGACATTACTGAGGACTTAGATCTATTTCTGAGAGTTTATTTACACAAATGCTGTCATAGGTTCAATGGCCTCCAGAACTTCCCACATGCTAATCTCCAAAATCTATGAATATTGCCTTGTTTGGATAAAAGGTTTTCATTGATAATTAAGCTGATTTGCTGGACTGGCCCTACATCTAGTGACAAGTATTCTTGCAAGAGAAAGAGAGGTAGACATAGGCAGGAGAAGGTCATGTGACCACAAGGCAGAGATTGGATTTATGTAACCACAGGCCAAGAGGCTAGAAAAGGCAAGGAAAGATTCCTCTACAAGTCTTCAGAGGGAGTGAAACTCCATAGACATCCTGATTTTGGCCAGCTGGTCTTTGTAACTGTGAGAAAGTTAATTTTTATTGTTTTAAGCCACCCAGTTTGTGGTGATTAATTATGGCAGTTACAGGAAATCATATCATTGTGCCTACTGGAATGTCCTTGCACAAGGGAACTTCCTTGTCACCTGGACACCTCAGTTTGGAGTAGGATTAGTGTCAATTTGGCCTCCTTGAGGGCTCCCTCTTACACAGTTATCTGTTGCTGTCCATAGGGGCTCGTTGCAGGACCCCTGCAGATGCCATCACCCATGGATGCTCAAGTCCCCTATTGAAAGTGGCATAGAGGGGCCTCCCCAGTGGCGCAGCGGTTGAGCACTGGGTTGCGATCCCCGGCCACTGGGCGAGGGTCCCACATGGTGTGCAGACCTCTCCTGCCGCCCACTGCTCTCCTCAGCAGTATACTTCGTCAGTCTACTTGCTCTGCAATCCCCTCTGACTCTGGTGAATTCTCTCACCCTCCCACACTTCTGACTGTACCCAGTACTTATATAAATAAATAAAATAAATCTTTAAAAAAAAAAAAAGAAAGTGGCATAGAATTTGCGTATAATCTATGCACATCTTTCTGTGTATTTTAAATCATTGCTAGGTAACTAGATTAAATTACAGATTAATTGCTAGATTAAATGTAAATAACTATTGTCTTTAGGGATTAATGATGAGAATTTTTAGGGAATAATGATGAAACTAATATGTCTATATGTATTCAGTACAAACATAACCATCATAGGTTTAACTCTATAGTAGCTTTTCAATGAACTGTTGGTTGAATCTGGGGGATAAGGAGGGTTGCCTGTATGGAGTTTGTGAAGACTGTGTTCTGCCTGAGGCAGAGCAGAAAAGAGGGGAAGGGGCAGCTGAGACAGGAGGCCCAGCATCTGGTGGCGTGGTTCTGAGCAGCAGTTGAGCCTGTGCACATCAGTTCCAAGTGCTGCTTCTTGGTTCTCCTTATTTATGAAAGTCCGTCAGTGGTTTCTAGATTCCCTTCCAGCTCCAAAATTCTAGGATTGCCCACAGGAATCTTTAAACAACATGTTCTCCCAGTGTCTTATAAATGGTTGTTAAAATGCGAGGCAAAGGAACAAGTAAAGAAGGTACAGGAGCAAACAGTTGTTGCTCAAATTATCAGGAGCACCATTGGTACATAAAAAAAAAATGTATTCAACCTTAGGCTCCTCCAAACATGAATGCCCAGACAAGGTCATCTCTTTTTCTTTCGACTTTGATGTCATGAACTTAAGAAGACTATGAAGGCTGCTGGTGCTTTGTAAGAATTGGGTGGCAATACTTGAGTTGTTTTCAGTATACTTAGACCATTACTGGTCTTCTAAGACTTTACTTCCTGGCCCTATTTCAGAAGCAAACCATAGAAACAGCCTCTATTTTACAAACTCCTTTCAAAATATACATTTTTCCTGAAGCTTCTGTGAACCTGTGACTTTTATCATCTCTGGTCTTTTCTGGATGTCTTTGAGGACCTGAGATTTCCTGGGGCAGCACTACTGATCAAAGCGCAAACGAAAGGCTCACTTGATATCCAAATAGCTTTTGGAAATTTTGATGTTTCTTTTTAGGGTTGTTTTTTAAACCTGTGACCTATGATTTTCAGGAAAGTTAAGTTGATTTCTTTTTTAAGAAACTGTACTCTATTTGAAAAAATAACTAGATTCATTAACTACTTACATGTTCCATTACAAATCAGTAGAAGAAGATATATTTTTGAAAGCAGTCTCACTGTGGACCCCTCTCCTATCTCAGAGTAAGTTTGCAAGTAGTGTGGGGCACCTACTTACCCATCTGAACCTTCTCTGCCCACTGCAACACTCCATCCTGCATATCTCCCACAGCGACCTGTCAGGGGCACTCCAGATTTCTGCAGGATGACCTATGGGGTATAGGAAGCAGCACAGAGTAAAAACATGCCAAATGAAAAACACAATGACAGCTTTGGATTCTTTCCAGGTCCCAGAAAAGAAGCACAGCAGATACAGTCATTTCTTTACAGGCACTTAAGAACAGAAAAATAGCAGTTACTAATGTCTCTCAAATCTTCCCACAGAGTTAGAAGTAAACACATAAAGAACATCTCTGTCATATGGAATTTGTAGGATGTTAGAATGAAACTGTGGTGAGCTGAAGAAGGCATCGAACAACAAGCCTGGGGCTAAATAAAGTTAATAAAACTGTATTGTGCATTTGAATGTTGCCACAAGATTTCTTGAAATTTTTCTTCACATGAAAATAAAAATCTTTTAAGGCCTCCCTGGTGGCGCATGTGGTTAAGACACAATCTATGAAGCTATCCACAGCTTTGTAGCACAAATTCAAATCCCGGCCAGGGAGCTACCGACATGGCACAACAGACCTCTCCTGGCTCGCCCACTGCTCCCCTCAGCAGCGTACTTCAGTCAGTCTGCCTGTTCTGTTCCCCACCCTGTCTCTAGTGAATCCTCTCACCCCCCATATCTCTGGCCTGTACCCCAGTTCTTGTATGCATAAATAAATAAATATTTAAAAAAAAGAAAATAAAAATCTTTTCAAATTGTGTATGGGGACAGGTGTAATGATATTGGTGATTACTTCACGAGGTTTACAAATATTGAAACTAATATAATGTTACATGTCAACTACACTTCAATAAAAATATTTTAAAAAGGGAATAGGTGAAAAAAATAAGAAGAAACAGTCTGCTGTGGTAACCACAAATGAGCCCCTCATGGCTGGAAGCCTTCAGTCTTCCTCCACAGCATGAGAGGAGTACCCACTTCTCAAGTTTCCTATGAGAATAAAATGAGCTTGACTGAAATAAATGCAGTTTTTGAAGATGGTCTCTGCCATACAAATGTAAAATATCATTAGGAAAGGCCCTGGGGCCATTTTCCTGCCAAAGACAGGCAATCACTCTTGGCTCTTACATAACCTTTTCCAAAGCAGGAATATGTCTTAGATGACCCAGTACTCTTCATCTTTTGAGAAAACAGTTGTGAGATTCCTTGCTGTGTGAGGTAGCCGGTGGTTTACACAACCACAACCCTACTGAGTATATGGGGACTACAGGTTGTCATTCAAATAATCTGTGGTTAAGAGATGGTGTGGTTTCCTGGGTTTATATCCAAGTACTTGGGTATCCAACCTGAATGACGGAAGTCCAGGAGACCTGGGAACTTGTCTCATCTCTGCCCCCAGAAAAGCTACAGAAGACCAACCTAGTCTCTTCCTCTCTAAAATGAGAGTTTTGGTTTTTCACATACAACCTCAGTCTGCAAAGTTGGTTTTTAAAAATTACCTGCTTATTTAAATTACTTGGTGTATTGGTTTCTAGGCACTTCATTGTCTCCTGTCCAGGACTGGCTGCTGAGGAGGAGAAGGGCACTCTGGTGAAGTTCTTTTAATCACAAATACCAGGAGTCCCACAGGCACAGACACCTGAGAGATATTCTTACTCAGTTTATTTCCATTGTCTTATGTTAATGTGATTGATCACATTCACTTCAGTCTTGAACCTACTTAAAAAAACTGCCTGCTCTCCCCATCTGCCTCCTCACTGCTGTTCCTGGGGTGGTGAGGCAGGAAACACAGGCCTGAGGCATCTGCCCCTGACCTGCTCCAGCGGCAAGAGCACATGTTCATGTGAATCTAGCCTTTTCTTCGAGGACCCAAGCAAAGTTCATGGCTGCAGAACATTAATGCTCGCTTCTTCAGTTTCACACACAGAGCACCATGTGTTCTTCACATGGATCAGGTTAAATAACGTTTTTCAGTTCTCATAAACATGGGCATTTGAGGCATCTAAACTCGACACAGAGCTACACAGAGTTTTTGTTTGCCAAACACTTGCAAATTACTTTCCCTTCACAAAAGCCTTTAAAATGTCAGCAGCATGGGGCTATTCCTTCCACAGGACACCAGGGCCAGGAATTTACTGCTGAGATGCACCAGCCCCTGGGCCTGGAATGGGTTTGCCCTCTAGGCAAAAGTTCTCTGGAACTGTCTTCAGGAAGCACAAGCCCTAACTGAAACATTTTTGTGGAAGTATTTTTATATTAAAAAGCAAGTTCAACAAGTAAATTCAGAGTCAGGACTAGAGAAGTGCCTAAAAATGAAGCAGAATTTGAATGAAGAAAGAAAGGTCTTAGGTCAAATAAGATTCTAGTTTTCTCTCCTTTTTTTCCTTTTTAAGAAGTGGGGGCCTCCCCTGGTGGCGCAGGTGGTTGAGCACCATGCTGTGACGCTATCTGCAGCCTCTGCAGCACAGGTTCAATCCTGGCCGGCCAGCGAGGGTCCCATATGGCACGGCAGACCTCTCCTGTCGTACCCGCTGCTCCCCTCAGCAGTGTAGTTCATTAGTCTGCCTGTTCTGCTCCCTGCTCTGTCTCTGGTGAATCCTTTTACCATCCCGCGCATCTGGCCTGAACCCCGGTTATTGTGTAAATGAATAAACAAATATTAAAAAAAAAGAAGTGGGTAAATGGAAAACAAGCATAAGTCTCCGCGTGTAAATCGTGGTTACATTGTGAGGAATAGATTCGTGAGTGTAACTAACCCATGGTGTAGGCTTTATTTTCCTCCTCAATTACTACATGAAGGGTGTAGTCATCTTCCAGCTCACTCTCATCTCAAAGATTCAAATTTTGAAGTTTCAAAACTACACACAGGCAGGCAGACTTTTGTGGGTTATTTCTGTGCAGCTGAGGTCATTTTTGAACTTGCTGGGTTTCGAGAGTGGGGTCCTTGAGTTAACTCTGGGAAATGTTTCCCCTTTCAGTGGCACTGGCCAGTTTCCCAGGTGAGGCTCTCCACAAGACAGAAACGTTAGTTGTATCCAAAATGGCAGGTTATTATAACAGAGAGAGAATAAAAGACACCTGTATAGACACAAGCAGGGCTGACACAGAAAGGGCTGCTCCGAAGGGGGCAGGTTTGCTAAAGGAGAGGCCTGCATAGGCATAGGCGGGAGACCTTGAGGACAGCTGCCTCCACTGAGCGAGATCAATAAAGAGAAGCCCTGGCAGGGTCACAGGTCATGGGCAGGCTGGCGGGCTACTGCCCTGCAGAGGAAGAGAATTGGCGGTGAGGAGCACCTGCATAGGCATGGGCAGGTGGAAAGGCTGCTGCTCCTGCTGTACAAAAGGGAAAGATTGGTGAAAAGAAGCACTTGCATAGGCACAGGTGTGCAGAATGACTGCTGCCCCATGCCACTGCAGAGACTGCACTGATATGGTCTTCTCTTTGGGAAGGACTCATTCCTTTGTGTAGTGGTCCATTTTTTGTTGATTTTGAATAACTGTAGAATTTGAAAGGAACTAGTAGCCCTCAATCTCCATACCCTCACCTCCATTCTGCGCCCCATGTGCCCCACTACACTCTAACAGCATTCTGACACTTTGCTTGGGTCTGAGCCTTAAGGCCTAAGGATTTTTACTTCCTGTAGCTGGTTTAACCACCTCCAGCTTCCTGCATTGTGTGAGCCTGTTTTCTGGTTCTGTAGCAACTCCTGTCCCACTTTCCTATTCTTATCCTCCATCACAACCATCCCAGGCCAGGTAGGTTCATTGTCAGTTCTTGCAAATGAAAGTGTGCAGCCTTCAGTGGATTTTGCAGGCCTTTAATGCTGAGACAGGGGACTGTGTACACAGACAGACAGAGCGGGAGAGACTCCAACACTGAGAGAGGCAGAACAGCAACTCCACTGCCTAGTCCCCTTTACACTGTTAAGTGCCCACAGCCACACAACTGAGCCATTGTTGCAAATGCAAGCCCCATATGTTGTTTGCTAGATGTCTGAATGGTGGAAAACATCAAATTTCAAGCTATAGGCTGTCTGTTATGTGGAAGGCAAAAAATAGCCTGTTTTACTCATTTTCCTTACAATTATTAAGTGGAAAATGAATCCATTTTTATTCATAAATGGGCCAGGATAAATGTGGTTGAGTTCAGAGGACATTAAGGCAAAATGATGAGCAGGAGACACATTTCCTAAACATAGTTCCCTTTTTGAGTAAAACTATATTATCCAAAGCAGATTTAGAAATAGTTCATTCCTTTTCTTCCAGAAAGGAAAATGACCCCTATCTGAAAAATATCTCTAACATTTTTTAATTAATAGACACTTCAGGTATATTTTCAACTGAGAAATGGATCCCCTTCCCCATCAGTACATCCTCTAGTCTCTGAGCAGGCATGCTCTTAACTTTCCTTTTTCTCCATACACTCCCCATCCAAACACACTGGGGAATCCTTACAAGCTTTTAAAATATAGGCAGAATAAGATCAATTCTTATTATTTTATCTGTAACTATTTTGATCTGAACCTGATTTTTTCCCATGTGATTATTACAATAACCTCCTAACTTCCCTTATTCCATTTGCACTTGCTCATTACAATCTATCCTCAACACAATGGCCAGATTGAAACTTTAACCATAAATTAGATCATGCCCTTCATCTTCTCAGAACTCTGTAATGGAAGTCCACTTCATTTAGGATGTAAACCAAAGTCCTTGCCAACATATTCTGAACCAGAATTAGCTCCAACTTCTTATCCTTTACTCTCCTTATCACTCATTGCCATCTGTCCACATTAGTATCCTCGCTGTTTCTCAGAAACTCTAGTCCATTCTTTCTCAGGTCCTTTGAACTGGCTCTCCACCACTTGAAATGATCTTTCGTAGGGTTACTACTACACACAGTTACTACTTCAAATATTTAAGTCAGTTTCACCTGCTCAGGAAAGCCTAGTCTGACTGCCTTCTTTAATAACTGTAACTCTATAACTGCTCTTTGTTACCATCTCTTAGTGCTTATGATCTCTCTTACCTTGGTCTATTACCTTGTTCTAACACTTAAGTTTTTTTATTAATTTACTGTATTCGTTGTTTATTGCCTATCTAGCCCTACTAGACAATAGGGTCCATGGAGGGCAGGACTACTTCTTTAGCCATTTAAAAAAATATATTATTTATTTATTTTTGACTCCATCAAACCAACTGTGCTAATACCCCATCTGCATCCCTCCCCCATACTCTCCACCCTTTTCCCAATTCCCTCTGATAACCATTGTCTTCTTTTTTGCAAGTTCAGAATTTTATTTCTTCTGTTGTTTATATGTAGTAGATTTTTTCAGTGTAGATTTCAGTGTAGTAGATTTTTTCTGAAGATGAATGAAAACACCTGAAAACTTTCTTTCACGTTTGGGCAGATTTCATTTAAAAAGCCTAAGATCCTCCATTTTATGCTAAATGTTACCACTTCATCTTTCTTCATAGCTGCATAATATTCCATTGTATATATGCTCTACAGTTTTTGTATACATTCATGAAGGGCACTTGGATTGGTTCCATGATTTGGTTACTGTAAACAGTGCTACTATATACATAGGTGTAGATAGATCTTTTCATGTTATTTTTTGGCATTATTTTGTCTGCCGCTGCTGCTACAGGTGGAGCCAGAAGAACAATAGCACCTACCTTTCTTCCACTTTCTTATCTCCCATAAGCCTACTATGGTTAGAACCTGAATTGAAACCCTGAACTGAATTTCTTGGTAAAAGAATCTGGGAAATATTGTTTCTCCTCCTTCCCCACTGAATGCAGGGTAAAGGTTGGAATGGCCAATGGTGATGAATGCCTAGAGGTAATACATTGCCCAAGGAGTTGTGGCAGCTCAGGAGCACGTGAGCATAATCCCACAATGCTGACCCCACTCCTTGAAATGATTGATTTCTAAGTAACTCCCCTTTTTTTCTGGCCCCTTTGCCATGTAGGCAATTCTGAGGATGCTGGTGTAAAACAAAGGAAGGAAAAAGAAAAGATGAGGAAAAAGGAATAAATGGCTCTGTATTAAATAAAAATAGAAAGGGCCCAAAAGTTTTATTAAACTAAGTCCTAGCCCCCAGAATCCACTGATCTCTGCATTCATTTTTATTATAAAAGCATCAAAAAGTCCAAGGATCTGATATCATCCATCATCCCTAGTCTTTTCATCCACATATGGTTCTACATGTATATGCCCTAATCTCACCAGATCTCAAGCCCCTTTGACATTCTGTAAGTGACTTTCCTGTATCTGCCCTAATTTCAGGTTAATAGCAGTATCCTCCATGACTCAACATCTTCTACGAGTCTACTTTCACCTAGAGTCAATCCTTACTAGTTTCAGATTCCATATTTGCAAATTTGTCAACTTGATAAAATTTATTTGTAAATCAAATCAAACATTTGCACTGCTTTTACAGTCACTTGTGAATATACAGAGCAATGAAAAACTTGAGTCCCCACACAGATTGCCCTATAAAATCAAATAATGTGACTCTGCTTTCTTGCTTCAACTCATACTAAAAGCAAGTATTTTATTGTAGTCTAGTGCCACTTTTGGCATAATTTTTGTTTTTATTGGTGACTTCACTGGTTAAAATTTTCCCCAACATGGTGTAGTATTCAAAAAAGCAGAGAAAATAGGTATATTAAATATCTTTTCTCAAGCCTGAGTTATAGTGCTATTTATAGTGAGTTAATGTGAATGAGGCCTCAGTTAATTTCATGCATAGATCTTTGGAACCTGCAACTTCAAGTAAAATGACATACATGCAACAAAACCAGGTCCTGGAACAACTACATTTCCATCAACATTGGATGGGACCTTTTTTTCTTTATTTCATTATAATAAAATTCTGTTGATCAAATGTTGACATTCTTTTAAAAAGAAATACAAGCACACATAAAACAAAGTTTTGTATTTGTCAGTTGATGGAAAATTTCATGACCAGAGGCTTTCAAGGACTTAATCTTGTATTTTCCCTGGGTTGCAGTTAGCAGTTCAGTACTGCTAACTTAGTGTTCACAACAACTTTGTAGAACATAAACAATTACCATGAAAAATGAGAATTGGCTGTATGTGACCCAAACCTGGCTCTCTTCTGAAGAAACTGCTTCCCTCACAATCTTCTTAAGGGGCTATTATTTCCTTCCTTATTTATATTTTAACCCCTCTTCTAACCCTCCCCAGAATACAATTGAGGTTGGGGTGAGAAGAGACAGGTGCCTCTTCTGGGCCATTTATCCTCTTTCCCCCAAATATTCCCCTGCCATTTCAGCTCATTTGAGTTTCAGACCATAAAACTATACCACATACTTCTCCCTGGACCAGTCATCTTTGGACCCCTTACTCAGTCTCCCTCATTTCTTGAAGACTTTAGTTTATTCCTTGTTTCACCATCTTTCTCTCCACTGATACTTCTGTTATGATTCTTGAAAATTTCAGTGTCCACATACAGGATTCTCCTAATAATTTAGTTTTGTAATTCTCGCTCCTCCTTTCTACCTCCTATGAGGTGGTTCTCCACTCCCACCTCAGTCACCCACTCCAACAATCCATCCCACTCCCTACTTTGTCATTATCATTGTGTGCCCCCTCTGTAAATCTCGGTTTCAAATGTTTCACCTTCCGAACATCATTTCCTATCCTTTCAGATCACTAATTCTAGGCCCCAATTTAAAAAAAAAAACCTCGCTTGCCCCCCAACCTAATCCTCTCCCTATGTTTTAATGTTTCTCATTTTTTCATGTGTTCTTCTTCCTCTAGACCCAACCTTGACCCCATGCTCTAAACCTATAATCAATCTCTTATAGTGTCCTTAGCTCCTTTCCATTAGCCACACCTGATTAAATCCATTGGCCTTGTTCCTACTGTTTGTTCTCATCCAAAATTTGTCACCCATGAGCTGGCCAGAAGTTCTACACATTTCCCTGGTTAACTCACACTATCAATCTTTGAATCTATTATTTCATAATTTCTTTTCTATTCCTAAACCACTAAAATATATTTCCTATTTCTTTCTCTCAAGTAAAGACTTCTTACTTCAAGAGTAAGGAGCATTAGTATGAGAAATTTACAAGTTTCCACCTCCCACATCTAGACCCATACACCCCACCTTCCTCCTGTTCCTATGAGTGACTGTCCCTGTCACCTACCCTTGATTCCATTCCCTCACAAGCCATCATTCCTACCATTCCATCCTTGTCTCTCAAAATTATTCATTCTCTAACAATGTGATTATTCCAGTCAGTATTCAGGCATATTGTAATTGCTCCCTTGGCATCACCACTCTATTTGCCACATTTGTCCACTCCAACTGTGGTAAAAATTATGCAAGGATTTTTTTTTTCTAAATTCATTGTCTATATTATCTCTAAGCACATTTCAATCAGGACTTTGCCCCTACCACTTCACTCAAACTCCCGTCAATCCAATCCAACACTCTTTTCTCATTCATCTTTCTTGGTCTGTCTTTATGCTGATTGGACATTTTCTTCTCCTCAGAATATTAAACTTTCACTTTCCTCTCAGACCACCATTTGTTTCTAGTTTTTTTCTGCCACTGCCTACACCTTCTTATTTCCTTTATTGGATTCTGATTATTCTGAAACCTTCAAGAGTTGGAGTGTTACAGAGTTCAATCCTCAAATCGCCTCTCTTCTCTATTTATACACACTATATGATCTCTTCTAGTAAATACCATTTATACTCAATGAATTCCAAATGGCTATCTGCCATCCGCTCATTATCCTGGATGCCAGGCTTACTTATTTTCCTGGCTTTTTAAGTATAATGTGATTTTTTTTAAATAAAGATTTATTTATTTTTATACAAGAGCTGGGGTACAGGCCAGAGGTGCAGGAGGGTGAGAGGATTTACCAGAGACAGAGTGGGAAGCAGAACAGACAGACTGACTGAAGTACACTGCTGAGGGGAGCGGCAGGCACAACAGGAGAGGTCTGCTGTGCTATGTGGGAATCTCCCTGGTCAGCTGGAAATCAAACCAGTGCTGCAGAGGCTGTGGATAGCTACACAGCTCTGTGCTCAACCCACTGTGCCACGGGGGAAGCCCCCTGTGTAATGCGATCTTAAACCTACATAACCAAAGCTGAATTCCTGATTACTCATTCAAATTTGACCTTTCCCCCACCATGCTCATCTCGGTAAATGATAACTACTTCTTTCTAGTTGTTGAAGCACAAATCCTTGAGGACCACCTTCCTTGAATGCTTTCTTTCTATTATCAAGTACTCATGCCTCTATTTTTGGACTGTTCCCAGAGTCTGGATGCTTCTCAACTCCCAGCCTCTGCTTCTGTCATTTCTTACCAAAATTTGCAATAGCCTGATGTTCATGCTTTTTTAAAACACAGCAAATATTCTGTTTTAGGGAGCTATTGTTCCTTTACTCAAACTCTGTCAGGAGCTCCTACCTCTCAAAATAAAATACTGTGTTTTTACCATAGCTTATACCATCCTGAGCTGGACCCAGCCACTCTCTCTTGTTTTCTTGGTTCTCTCCCTTATTCCATCATTTCCAGTCACTCGGGTTCTCACCTCAAGACATTCCTACTTCTCCCCAATGTCATCTATCTCATTTCATTCAGTTGTCCTCTCTATTCTATTGAAAGCACACCTGCCTCCCCTTATTTTTCTGTCTACTATCCAGTATATATTCACTTCACACACACTACCACCTGATAAAACATATAAAATTGCTTATTATCTTTTGCCTCCACTACAAAGTGAGCTCCAAGATGACAGTGGTTTTGTTTGATTTGTTGCTGTAACCCAAGAGATTTGAAATATAGCAAACAGCCAGGAAATATGTGTTCCTGAATAAATTGATTTTTAATAATAATATGTATGTAATAATTAATATAACCTCTGAATCAGAATCAGTCATTGATTAACCAGGAACCACTTTTTCAGCACCTTCTTTGGGCCAACAATTCTACATGAAAAAAAAAAAACCTTAAGTAACCAAAAAGCAATTTTCTCATGAAAGAAAACACTGATAACCATTTAAAAATATTTTCATAAATATATTAAGATGGTGGCTTGGACCATGTACCAGTCAAAAGGGGGGAAATCAAATTTGGCACATAATATCTGAGTTAAAGAAGATCATGCTAATGAAAGTAGAGACTTAATACATATAATGTATGCTGACTAAGTAAATATAGAGGGAAGTAGAGAATTTTCAAGAAAATTCACAAGTGACATTTTAATAATTCACAAGTGACATTTTAATAATGACTCTGAGTCATTGTAAAATGAAATCTCCAATACAGGAAAAATATAGCAAATTTTACTTACAAATTACTTGTTCTGATCATTTTTCTAACACTCTTGAATATATTTCAGATATGAAAGGATTCTACCATTAAGTATATATTCATCAGATCATGAGGGGGAGATGCTCTAACATTGAGGTTAAAGAATGGGTTGCTGTGTTTTATATTGTATTTGATTGTTTTATTTATTTGTGTGCATTTGTGCTTTTGACTGTACAGTTTATATGAATGGAATTTGCAACCATGAATTAAGAGACAATCTTGTAGTGTTGGACAATATCACACCCAGGACCTGAATGGAAAAGAAAACCATTCTTCATGCTATGGTTCCCATTTACCTCTCTGATGTCATGTCTAACCTTCTGCCCTTTGATTAAATAGGAACCACTTTTTCAGCTTGTTGTTTTATAGCTAATAGTTGATTAGTTACTAAGTAGCAAGCAGTTCTTTCTGTAATAACTAAATATGGTAAATTTCTTTTCATATCTCGCTAGCCCCTTAGATAACCTTTTTTCTTTCTTGCCTCTGTTTTAGCCCCCGCCACCTTGTTTGCAGGGTGTTCAGGGTACACTCAGCAATTTGAAGTGTATCTTCCTTTTTTTATGTAAGCCATACAAAGACTTACAAACCTCTATGCTTCACCTGTTTCTTCTTCCCAAGTCCCTCTCAGTTTACAGATATTTTCTAGATGATCAATCATAAAATATTTTCAAATACATGCATGGAAATTTCATAGTTCCCTCCTGAAGGCTTCTCTGAAGTGAGTTCACTGGTATCCAAGTCCCAGGAAGATGGACATAAAGGCAGTGCTAATGACTACAACTAGAAAATCATAAACTGGGCTGAACAAAGGGACCACTCGTTGGTCACAGGGTTTGGTGTTAACAATAGTGGGTGTGTGAACTGTCAGCGGTATCTGATTTTCCACCTGGCACAAACCCCATCCTGCAGGCTCCACTGTGCTGCCCTATTATATAATTGACATGTTTCATAATGAGAACACCTATTCACTGAGCCAGTGCAGAGCTTCATGATTTTTGTGTCTGCCCTTGCTTTTTACATTGTACAGATCAATAGGAATAAAATTGTGGTGAGATATGTTACCTATAGATTTGACTTAAAATGTGCTCTGGATTTTTAGGCCACAGTGTGACCCACCTTGAAGTGTACTCTTGACATACCATTTAAAACACTTTCCTTTGAAAATAATATGATCAGTGTGTTAGTCTTCAAACTTTCTAAAATGATCTTCAATTTTCAGTGCAATGGGAGAGGGTAAAATAAGGAGCACAAAGAGAGAACGAAAAAAATATGGGGAAGGGAAGGAAAATGATTGCTAAGAGAGAAAAGATAAAAGGGGAGAAGGGAGGTAAAAGGAGGAGAGAGTAGAGAAAATACAGGCAGAGAAAGATGGGTATGTTCTTTCTGGCATGCAAATCCGGGGTGTCAGGGAGTTGATTAGCTTCACAGAAATATCTCAGATATGCACATCTCAAAGAAATGTTTCTGTCTTCAAAGAAAGATCTGTCACATCCAGTTTGACTGTTAGTTTGACTGCAGTGCAAACTAGAGATATTGGGAGCAGGCTGATGCTGTCTGTCCTAAGGGTACCAAGGGACAAGAGAAATCTCTTTGGACAATGCTATTTACACAGATTTGTTAGTTCTCAATTAGCTAATGGTTTCCTATGACCTGGAGAAGTTTTATGGCTGTGTTTCCTAAAGCCTGTGTCAACAGAGACTATCATCTTTCTTCCAGGCAGGGTTAGAGTGTACTGTGTAGGATCAATGAGATTCTTGTTATACTGAGTTGATAATGTGAAATAATGCACACTGACATTTACTGGGGAATGAGATGCCAAGCTGACCTGTGCCCAAGATTTGTTCAAAAAGAGTATAATAGAAAGAAACAGCATAAAAAGTTGTTTGAAGGATCAATTCCTACATGTTCTAGGTTTTCTTTTTCTTTTTTTTTTTAACTCTTTTTTTTTTTTTTTAAGAGGCATGTATTTATTTATTTATTTGTTCGTTTGTTTGTTTGTTTGTACATGCACTGGGTACAGTCAGAAGCGCGGGAGGGTGAGAGAATTCACCAGAGCCAGAGCGGGGAGCAGAGCAGGCAGAAGGACCGAAGTACACTGCTGAGGGGAGCAGCGGGCGGCAGGAGAGGTCTGCGCTCCATGTGGGTCCCTCCTCCGGTGGCCGGGGAGCAGCCGGGGATCAAACTGGCACCGCAGAGGCTGCGGGCAGCTTCGCAACCCAGCGCTCAACCGCTGCGCCACTGGGGAGGCCCTAGGTTTTCTAAACTATCCTGACTCAGGAAGATCAGAAAGAAGCCTGGTCCATAGAGTTCAATTTATTAAATCCCCAAAGAATTGTTTTTTAAGTTATACTTGGTATGAATTTTTCTAAAAATTTGTGATTCCGAGAGTCTAAATAAAGGGTCTTAATAGAAGAAGACTTAGAAAATTCTAACATTCAAACAAAGGTCATTGCACAGAACATTGATAATTGTGTTATACTTCTGTGGACCCCAGAAAGAATTATTTGTCTTGTTTTAAAAGAAAAGTAATTATACTTTTCTTAATGATTCATATTTTTCCCATTGTCAAAACATTGATGATTGTTTAAATAACCAGTCAGGAGTCATATGTTCAACCCCACCAAAACAGACTTAGAGCAATACACAAATTCAAAATATTCTACCTTTAAGATGCACGCAGACCTCAGCACTGGAGGAGAGGTCACTCCTTCTCAACCTCATTGCTTCCTACATTGTGTTCTTACCTTGATCCATCTTTCTTCTTTAACCCTACTTATAACTGAAGCTCTGTTTTATATGTGCATGTTGTCATAAGTTGGAAACTCATTTCTGGAATGAGGTGGAACATAAATTCATAAAAATTTTCTTATAGTTTGAAAGCTTCGTAACCTCTATATTATAAATATCCATGTGGTTATAAACATTCAAGTTTGATGTTACTCCACTTCAGCTAGGCAGAATAAAGAGTCCTCCAAAGAACATCACATCTAAATTCCAAAACCTGTGTATATGTCCCCTTAAATGGCAAAAGTCACTTTGCAGATATGACCAGGGAAAGTAGGATTCCAGAAGAAACACACCCCTCCAATACTCTCATTTTAGCCCAATAAGACTTCTGACCTCTAAAACTAATAGACATATTAGACATATTGTTATAAGCAGAGAGTTTGGGATAATTTGTTACAGCAGAAATAAACTAATATATTTATTTAGAATTTCAGATGACCTCCATGTGAAAATTGCATGTGATGTTTATTCTTATTCTGTCTTGCCCTTTAGACGTTGGTATCATCCATTTCCTTAGCTTTGAGTTTGCTCTGCGGTTAATGGATTAGGGTCTACCCTTTTGCCAGGGATTATTCAGTCTTGAACTCCATGCCTCCATGTTGGAATTGACTTTCCACCCCTGTTCCTTGTTGGTGGGATCTCATTTTCAGTGTTCATCTGGTGAACTAGATGGTGCCCATTTCCAAGGGCTGATGGCCTCCACATCTGCAGTATGCCCTGCTATGTGGTCCACCCATCTTCAAGCATTAGTGCCATCCAAGAGAACATTGCAATGATGGAAATATTTTATCTGTGTTTCTTTTATACCTACCACTAGCCACATGGGCCTACTGAGGTTTTGAAAGGTGACTAGGGTGATTGAAAAACCAAATGTCTTATGTTATCTGATTTTAATAAAGTTCATTTTAAATAGCTACATATTTATAGTTACTGCATTGCAAATACAGCTAGATATATTGATTAATGATTAATTGAAGCACTCAGCTGACACCTATATTCCTTAAGCTCAAGTTAGCAAAGTTTTCTTTAGGTAATAGTCTAAATTTAAGGGCAGTTATGATCAAAAATCTCTGAAAATAAAAGACATTAATTCCTGAAACAGGCTCAATTATGTGAAAGAAATATCAGTCCTTAAATAAATTCCCCAAACTATTATTAAATCCCTGTGCACGATGCCACTAGCTTCAGGAACTCATGAAAGGGAATGTCCTTAATTAAAAGTGTGATTTCCTTGTGACTCTGGGGGCTTTCAAATTTATAAGGTATAAATTAACCATGTTCAAAGTTAGGGGGTGGAGCTGTCACTCCCCACACAGAACATACCTCAGCCCCTGACCCCACCCCATGTTACCCTACCCTTAGTTACCAAAATATTGGGACCTCTGCCAAAGGATGAGAGAAAATGGCTGCCTTACATTTTTGCTGATAGCTGTGTTCCCAGGCTGCTCTCTGTTTATCTTCCATAAAAAGTCCATGTGAAAAGGAGCGTTCTAACCACCAGGCATTTTCAGACTGCACTAACTGGAGGAAGTTAGTGGGAGTTGCTGAGAGAGTACTGGGCCTGGGCTTTGCACTAGACAACCTTGGGTAAGCCAAGTGACACCAAATGGAAACTGCCGTAATTCCTGGGATAAAAAACAGATGGTTCAGTAGAGAATGCTATCCAACTTCCTGCAACTCTCCTGGCTTCTGCAGGTATATTCTGTAGAGTTTGAACAAAAACATTAAATGGAAAGAGGTATAAAAATGCTACATTTATAAATCTTTCATTTGACACCTTTTACCTTTGTGCAAGCATCTATATAATTAAGTTTAAAAATATAATTAAGGAAGAGGGATTACAGGGATGGCTTGCCAACCAGGGACGATGCTGGCTAAAACCCCAGACAGGATCCAGTCTCCCAGTGCTGGAGGTGTTTGTCTCCTTCTGCAAAAACAATGAGTTCCATTATTTGGGCATTTATTTAACCGATTACAGGATTTCATGATGTCAAATTTGCTCTTACTGAAAAAAATAATAAAGTGAGAAATTGTTTTAAAATCCAGGAATATTTAACCGAAATCTAAATCGTTGGAATTTGTGGTCTATTTGTTCATATAACAGTACACATACAATTTTATGGTGAAAATCACAAACACTGCATGCTGACTTTTGCAGCCTCAGATGTTCTGTTGAGGGATTTTATAATGTGACATAGCTTTATGCACAATAAATTTAAGTATTAAAATGAATTGATGGGGCCTCCCCGGTGGCTCAGCGGTTGAGCGCTGGGTTGCAAAGCTGCCTGCAGCCTCTGCAGTGCTGGTTCGATCCCCAGCTGCTCCCAGGCCACAGAAGGAGGGTCCCACATGGCGCGCAGACCTCTCCTGCCGCCCGCTGCTCCCCTCAGCAGTGTACTTAGGTCCTTCTGCCTGCTCTGCTCCCCGCTCTGGCTCTGGTGAATTCTCTCACCCTCCTGTGCTTCTGACTGTACCCAGTGCTTGTATAAATTAATTAATTAAATAAATAAATAAAAATAAATCTTTAAAATAAATAAATAAAATAAAATGAATTGATGAACCTCAATTTAATTAACACCAAGGAATCAATGACCATTGATATTAATACTTTACTTGATATCAGTATCAATATGAATATCAATGATTATTAGTGAATCAATTACATGCCAAATATTAGCAGTTTGTGTGACAGTCCAAATAAGAATTTAATGTCATGTGTGAATACATTTCTTTATTAAGGGTATTTCCTTTTCCTGCATGTTTGCCATCTTCATTCTTGGAATTTAATAATCACTTTCAGGCCATGTGCTCTTTATCTAGAGTGGTAACTGTTTCTCATTCACTTTGAGACTTCAGGGATCATAAGTTGAATTAAGATCCTGAGTTCCAAACCCAGTAACAAAAATACTGCATTTAGAATTAGAGTTGATTAGAATTTAAATTTAATTTGGAATGAAAATACCAGTATTTCCTAAGAGGATATTATAATAAACTATGTTTACTAGTTTCACATTTTAATAATTCACATTTTAGCAAACTTTAAACCAATACTAAATATTCCCTACCTTACTTTGCCAGCTATGATCACCTTACTCAAAATCTCCCAGTGTTACTGAAAAAGGAAAATCAGATGCTTTGAAACTGAAAGTTTGCAGATGTCTGAGTCTGATGAGCGCTTGGTGGATGCTGTGGAGCACTTGGAAGTTCCATTTCAGAGCATGAGTTGGGTTTCCTGGGGACATTTGAAAAGCTATACTGCTTATGCTTTCCTTCACTTTCCACACAGGGTGGTGGGACTTAAAACACATCATGAAAAAAGCAATCTAGCAGAAAAAGGAGAAAAGCTTAATTGAGAAAGAGACCAGGAGTCTGTCCCAGGCAAGAAGGAAAAAAACTCAGATGTTCATTTTTTTTTTAATGATTTATTGTTCAAATTATACTCTCTTGCTTTTTAAGAGCAGCCAGGAAAATGAAGTTACTGCTACATCAGAATTTTCCTCTCTGCTGTCATTTCAATTTAATTATTGCTCAGACATCTGTAATGGAAAGAACTAGGGGCTGAAAGCAGTGTTTCCAGCTTGGAGCTTTTTAAATCTGTACCTGAGCAGATGATGGAACTGGGAGAAGTGACTATGGCTGTCAAAAAAGTTATTTCTTGATCTGAAGGGAGGGTGTTCATTGCCATATTACACTGTGGTTGAGAAAACAGAGTTATGAATCTGACACCATGTATATTAGCCAAGTCCAGATTTAATTGTCAAGTACTTTTTCTTTGAATTTTTGCTTATTTGTTTTACCTCAAGTTTTTATAGATGCCTGTCTAGTTGGTGCCTGTCTATTTTGTTCCACTGGTTTATTTGACTCTCCCTGTGCAGTAATATACCAGAATGTGAATTACTGCACTCCTAAATTAAACCATGACAGTTATGTTAAGTCCTCCCACCTTATTATTTTAAAAAATATGCCAGTGTTTGTCTATATAATATTAATTTTAAGATAAGCTTCTCAAGTTCGGTGGGAAAAAACTTTTGATGGAATTATAATAGTATTGCAATTCTAGATTATGTGGATATTTAGTTTTTCATTCACAGATATGGCATATTTTGTACCTGTCTCCACCTATTCGAGTCCAGAAGTTTTATGAATCTTTTGTGAAATATATTTTAGGTAATTAATTAATTAATTAATTAACTCATCACTATTTTGGCTTATTTAATTTATTTATTGCTATGCTGGATTAATTCTTCTAAGCAGTTATTCTTTTTTTTTTTTTTTTTTTTTGTGGGACCCTTGCCAGTGGCTGGGGATTGAACAGGCGCTGCAGAGGCTGCGGGCAGCCTCGCAACCCAGCGCTCAACCGCTGCGCCACCAGGGGAGGCCGTAAGTAGTTATTCTTAACGTGACTATCCTAAAGTTATTATCAATGTATAGAGGTGCTAATTAATTCTATATGCTGATATTTTATCTAGTAAATTTGCCGAACACCTTACTATTTCTAATAATTACAGATTCTTGTGAATTTTCTAAATAAGCAGACATGTTTTATATTTGCAAATAAGGACAGATTTGCTCTTCTACTTCATACACATTTTTTCTTGTTTTACTGCATTAGAAAGAAGTCCAAGTATAATGTTTTCAAAACTTGACAGTAAGAGAGATTCCTAATATCTGCAGAGTCTGAAGTTTTGATTTGAACTGTTTTAACATGGAATTAAGGATTTCATTCAAGGCAAAGTGGTTTGGATAGAGGAGAAAAGACACCATGTAATATGAAAGTATTGGTCTCAAATCGTTGACTTATCATCCAGCAAGGATAAAAAACATAATAGATGCTGTTTTGTAAGCCTTTGACAGCAAAGCTGTCCCCTGAATGTGGAATTTACTTGAACAAACTTGGAATTGAAAAATAACTGACACTGAGAATTTGGGGTAGGAGAAAGCAGGGAGAAAGCAAGAGACTCCAGGGCCTTCAATGGTGGCAAAGGCAGTTGAGCCCGCGCCGTGAAGCTGTCTGCAGCCTCAACAGCACCAGTTGGATCCCGGCCAGCCGGCGAGGGTCCCACATGGCGTGGCAGACCTCGCCTGTCACGCCCGCTGCTCCCTTCAGCAGTGTATTTCGTCAGTCTGCCTGTTCTGTTCTCCACTCTGTCTCTGGTGAATCCTCTTACCCTCCCGTGCATCTGGCCTATACCCCGGTTCCTATATAAATTAAAAAAAAAAAAGTTAAAAAAAAAAAAGCAAGAGACTACATAAATTGGGTGGACTTATAATAGCATTGTAAGGTTAACATCAGGTTCATTTACCTATCATCTGATTCTCACATACCATGAAATAAGCAGGTACCAACCAAAGTCTCATACAAATATGAGTTAATCCTGACCCAACTCAGTAGCAATCTATATTTAGAATCTTTCGATAAAATTATTTATTTTTAACAAGTGGACTCTTTTCCAAGTGGCATGGGACATGAAAACTATGGACATGGGACCACTAAAACTACTCCCTACCCCCCATTCTTTATTCTATAATTGTCTACATTCCCAGAACCCAGTAGAAGTACAGAAACCTTTCCCAAAGCACAAAAACTCATGGTTTGGCTTGAAAAGTCTTTTGGTCAAGTTGAAGCAGGCACCGTGCCAATGACCCCCATACACACCTCATGGCCTTGAGGCCTTTGTTAAAATCTCTCAGACTTCTGTTTTTAAAGAGCAGCAGACCATCTTTAACCAAGAGGAATAAAAGGAACCCCTTTATCCACCATTCATGCATTCTTTCCTGCATGATAATAGATGTTGTCAGCAGGAGCCATGCGGGCCTAGACCTTTTACATTGGCAAACTCTGTGGTTCATTCCCCTCCACCGGCATTCCCCAGTGTACTGGGTTTCCTCATTAATCACATATTGCTCATATTGTGTTTCCTGGCTCAGCTGTTCCTGTGACCATACCAAGGTTGGGGGTTTTGGCCATCAGTATTAATCATGAGACATGCCACTCTCAGGGCTGGATTTGCTTTGAGGATGACATCTTGTACTTGCCTGTAGTTATGTCTTTTCTCTGCAGAAATCTCAGGTTAGACCGAAAAAAAAAAAAAAAAAAGAAAAAAAAAAAGCAGTTCCTGCTTGATGTTTAAGAGATTGGCCATTGAGGAATCCAATAAAAACACTACCCCCTGCTGTTATGTGGATGTTTCAAAACAGTAAAATCTGCCTTCTCTGCCACAGCATATTAACCAGCATATTAACCAAGTTTAAGACAATCTGGAAGGATTTTAATTTACTTCTTACCTGTCTCTTTACCTAGCTCCCTGCCCCCCAATTATGTCGGCAGACTATTGCAGCCATGGCTGTTGTCATTCAACCATGAGCTGCTCTTAAATGGCATTAAGTTATGACATAAGGGCAGCTAGCGAAGGTGACACAACAGACTCTGGCCGTGGTTGTCGGGCACTGCAGAGTCTCAGTCACACTGTTTGCTTTAGTGCTAGACATTGCCTCAGCTCTGAGGTGTGGGAGCCGTAAATTAGCATCTGAAACCAGGCAGTTGTATTCCCGCTGCTGCATTTCCAGCCAAGGCCCTGTCTATGTGACACATGAGTCTCCTTTCTGGGAGCTGCTATTTGTTGAGTTGAATCCTTCTCTCAGGAACTAATGTAGGTGCCTCTGAATTAGCCTGTGAAAGGAACCTGTTGAGATTCCAAGTGTCTTCTTGGGTTTCCCCAGAAACCTATTCCATGGCAAGGATTTAAATACAAGCAATTTATTTGGGAGGTGATCCCAGGAAGGTGAGACAGGCAGTGAGGCATGAGTCGTCAGGCCAGTTCCACTGTGGACACTGGAGTTTGACCTCCTTGTAGGCACTGGGAGACAGGATGAGCACATACCACCTGATGGGAAGGGAGTCATGACTTTTGAGTTGAGGGATGTTGCAAGGATCTGTTAATGCCACCTGCAGCTCCTGAAGGTAGACGGGCTCCAGAGACCAGACAAAGTCCTTAGACAAGGAAATGTGGTGTTGGCCAGCAGAAGTCAGGCTGGGGAAGATGGGGGCAGGGGGAATGTAACAAAGCACCCACAATCTACTCTGCTAACTCCACAACCCAGGGACCAAGACAAATAACTTGGGAATCTGAAGAGACTGTCAAATCTCACAGTTAGAAGAGCCCTGGGAGAGTTGGTGCCCAGCCCCCCTCACTCCATAAAGAAACACTTTCTATGGTGGCCATCCAGCCCACCACCAGCACTCCAAGTGAAGTTGTGCTCCCACATTAAAGCTTCCTATTCCAGGAATAGTCTTAATTGTTTTTCTACCTGAAACTTCTAAATTTCCAAGTTTTGTTCAAATGACCATTCCATGTGTAGTGAACATCATCCAGGTACCGGCACAGGAATTGTCCCTCACGGCTTTCAGGGCTGCACACCAAACAGAGGGGTGGAGAAGCATCTTCATAAGGTACCCCCTCACACTAAATTAGGGAGAGGCTGCTCTCCGTAGGGATGGAGGGAGAAGAGTTAGGGGAGGATTCACAGAGCAGGTGAAGAGTAACTGCAGGTGGAAGCAGCCAGGTGGGATATACTCAGCCTGGGCTCTAACAAGGTGACAGCCACTCTGCCTAATTCTTTCTCTCCCTCTGCAGATATTTTTGGAGGTATTAGTTACAAACACAAGGATTCTAGGATCTATCATTAGTCATACCACATGTAAACCTCTTCTATAAAAAGTATTTCAAATCAATCTCCTATAGGTCTGGAGAATGTGTGATTGAAGACAGCTGGTCACTGTCACTTACTGCAGTAACCTCTAGGCAACTTCCTCTAAGTCATAATATCCACAGACTTTGGAGCCACATCAATGTAGAAAATGTGTCAGCCAGGTATGGACATAACTGCCATCGTGAATTGTATATATGTGTTGATGCACCTGTGTATGTAACATTTGTCTATATTTGATCCTGAAAATATATTTAAAAATACTGGTATGCTATTCCCTAAAGAAATTTGTATTCAGAGTTTTTGTGTCATTTTAGAGAAAATGAAGAAAAGGAAGTAGATATCCTATTTATGTCCAGGAAAAATCACACAGTGACCACAGTGGACACATTCAGGTGGACAGATTTTGCTTGGCTCATAGTGTTAAACTACATAGAATTTTAGAAATGCATTAGTTGCCATTATCTAAAAATAAGAATGGTTTAAACCAAAATCCACATTTCCAAGTTCTCTTGAAATATCAAAATCCGGCAGATCTGAGCCTGCACTTCCCATGCTGCACTCAGCAGCAGCTGGCACTGGTGCTCCCTCTGGAAGATGGATTATCAGGTCTTGTTCCACCCCTGGCTTCTTTCAGTTAAATTACCTACCTTGCTCCTATACCTTTTGAGATAGTCAGAAAGGAATAAACTAATTTTGAGAAACAAGACTTATCTACTCAAATTTTATATTATAAGCATGTATCTCCAAGGTCACTGGGAAGCCAGAAAATGCTCCAGGAGAAAATGTATTCCATGGTAAAGTTCATTTGAGAAACACTATTCTTTTGAAATTGCTAGTGTGTCCCAGAACAGCAAAGTGGTCTGGGAAGGAAATCACATGACATGTAAACTTACCTGGTTTGGGTTAGAAAAGAGGGGGCTATTAGGAGGTTTTAAACAGTAGAGGAATCTGTTCACAGCTTTGCATTGGCAAATTAAATTTGCTTCAATATAATTTTCCTAAAAATAAGATGAATGTCTTATTAAAGAAACATCTAATGTCCAATTAAAGAAACACCATTCATATCCTCCACTATTTTCTGCTTTATCTTCCTGAGATATTCTTCACTGAGTAGCTCTTCTGTATAAATGGATAATAACAATTTCTTCTTGTTCTGATATGTGGGAGGATTAAATATTATTACTCATAATATCTTCCACCCTTATTATCTCTAGGTTCATAAATTTCCATATATATGTTTATGGAAACGTGGAAAGTTTCCCACTTCCTATGCAACTATATATATATATTATATAGGGAATCCCACTCATCTTTCTCACCCAGTTTGAATTCTGCCCTCTGGAATTCATTAGAAAGCTGCCTGAGCTGACATTCTAATTTAGTATTCACCCCACTGTTTGGAGTTACATATTTCTTGTCCTCTCCAATAATGAAGATACATAAAAAGAGGGGAAAGAAAACAAGCAGAAGGAGAAAAAGGAAGAAACAACAAATACATCTCATTCCCTCTTGAGGATGAGAGTGAAAGTAAAAGGTGGAGCAACTTCATGGGAGTCACAAACAACAGAAACTCCTCTGGAAACTAAAAGAACAGATAACTGTTTCAATTATTTCTCAGAACTGAAAATTGCTAGGTCAACCCACAAAATTAGAAGTTTATAACAAAGAATTCAGGCAAAAAAGCCAGCAGTTTCCCATGAGTTCGAGGATTATCTACTACAGCTGTATTTGAACTTTTTTTCTGCTTCCAGCTAAGTCTTATATACATGCTTTTGCAAAAACTTCTCCAGTATGCTCTTCTGTAAATGATTTGATCCTTGGCTCTGATGTCAGCTAACACGGTACATCATAAATTTTACTGTAAAGACTGTCACTGTGTGTGGGAAGCTCGGCAAACCAGCTCGATGAGGCAACCTGAGCAGTTTCAGAGAGCCGGCCTTCAAGTAGCCTCCCAAGATGCCACAGGCACCAGGTACAGATGGGGGAATTATAATAAACAAAATGCAGACATAACCCTGGCTCTGTGAGGCGTATGGTCTAGATGAGAAGGCGAACACAGTTAAGTAAAATTCCAGCAAAATGACAACTTTGGTTAGTACTCAAAAGGGAAGGTGTTTCTTGCTTTGTGAACAAGTAACAGGGAATTTGGTCTCATCCTGGAGATCAAAGAAGGCATTCCTGAGGAGGTGAAGTGTAGAGGATTACTAAGAATTCACCAAGTAAAAGATAGAAATAAAGTCTCCAGTTCCATGTGTACAAGTCTTATGAGGACAGCATCCTGAAAATCCAAGACCCTGAAAAAAAAAAAAATGCAACACAGCAGAAGTCAACAGAAAAAATGGAAACATGGAGCAAAGAAAAGAAAAAAAAAACAGAAGGAAATAAAACAGCTTACGAAGTATAAAGCCTGATCAAATAACTAACATAACTGCAACTTGATTTCCAGAAAGAATGGGAACTAACATTGGGAATAAAGCAAAATTTGAACAAATGATGTTCAAGAATATTCCAAAATGAATGAAGGACTTCAGTCCACAGATGCTGAAAGCTCAACCAATCCCTAAAATGATAACTGGATAAACAAATCATGATACATTGCATGATGAAATTTTATTCAGCAATAAAAAGAAATAGACTTCTTATTTATGCCATTGCATGGAAGAATCTCAAAAACACAAGTGAAAGAAGCTACTCACAAAATACTGTGTGATTCCATTTATATGATTTTTTTTTAAAGGCAAAAGTATAGAGATTTGGGTCACCAAGACTTGAGGTGGGTAGGAAATTGACTAGAAAGGGTGATGAAATATCAAATATAAAAAATGGCATAAAAAACAGCTACAAAGCCCCAGTTGTATCACCAGTATCACCAGTAGAATTGAGATTTTCAGATTAATAGATTAATAATAGAAATGTCTATAATAAAATATTCATAAGCAAGTCAAGAGTTAGCCACTGCCTCATTTTTGTCTGCTTTTAATTTTGTTGTTTATACTTTTTTTAAACTGCTGAATTTTCTCTTTTTTTAAGATTTACTTTTTATGCATACAAGAGCTGGCGTACAGGCCAGAGATGGAGGCGGGGGGTATTATAGGATTCACCAGAGACAGAGTGGGGAACAGAACAGGAAGACTGAGTGAAATACACTGCTGAGGGGAGCAGTGGGCGAGTCAGGAGAGGTCTGCTGTGCCATGTGGGTTGCTCCCTTGCTGGCCAGGTATCGAACTCGTGCTGCAGAGGCTATGGATTGCTCCATAGTGTGGTGCTTAACCTCCTGCACCATCAGGGAGGCCCAAACTGCTGAATTTTCTACAATGAGAACACAGTTATTATAATAAGGGAAAAGACTATTTACAAATGATTATTGGTCCTGATTCTAAATCATAGTTAACCATTTCCTAATAAGTTCATTTCTTTCTAATTTTAAATGTTGTCCTCTGACAATGGAGTGCTATTCTTTCATTAGCTTTAAAAATCTATATTATTCATTTTACACTCATGCATATATAAACATACAAAACTACACCTCATATTTGAAAATCTCTGTGACTATAGTAATTACTGCCAATGGGTTTGCATAACTTTTAACTTAAGTATTCCCTTAACTCTCAAATAAAATGAATTTCCAACGCTGTGTTTGCACTGCTGAATTTACATCTACTTGCAAGATTTTCCAAGTGAGAGGTGCCAAGTGCAGTATTAGAAGCACAGGCAATACATCAGGTCTGGCTGGTCATGGGCCCAACCCTCCTCCTAAACAGCCCAATTTAAGCAAATGCTGCCTGCACCTCTGCACTTGGCAAGGCAGGATGATGAGCATGTGACTCAGCAAGGCAAGGGGACATCAGACTAATTACTACCAAGAGGACTTTCTTGAGTGTGGCTTAACAGTCACCAATTGATTTATGAACACACATACTCATGCAACCGTGCCTCACCTTCTTAATCATATCAATTTGCTACATCTCAGCAAAGGAAGTGGAAAAAAAAAACCTGGAACCATTAATTATCCACAACTAGGTCAAAATGAAAAGTTCCACATCTGCTAAATCTGGATAGATTAAGTCTGTAAACCACTAACACCTCATTTTCCCCTATTTTATAATGAATTTTTAATTACATAAGAAATAAATGAAATCATTCTCCCCTTAAACATTAGAATGTTTTCTCAAAAGGAACTTTTGACCACATTCCCTAATTTCAGTCCTTCTCACCCTCCCATAGATAGTTGGGGGTTTGCGGCTTAAAATTGCAGACCGTCTTTGTATAAACCATGTATGTGCCTGTACGCACACAGAATAGAAAGCACAGCATTGCTTTGTGACATTTTTCTATTTACTCTCTCCCTATTTCCTGCCTTCCCTCCATACACACCTCTCTCTCTCTCTCTTTCTCTCTCTTTCTCTCTCTCTCTCCTCCCAACCCCCAAAAATGGTTTCATTCTGTAGCTGTTGTTTTGCAAGTTGCTTATTTTTTCTTTTTGAGTACTATCTTAGTTTGGTTGTTTATTTTAACTGTTGTTAGAATTCCATCATATAAATATATTACTTTTTATTTATCCTTTCCCTATTGATAGACATTTAGATTATTCCAATTTTTTACCATCACAATGTTGCACTAGATCAAATGTATGTGGTCCTCCCATGCAGTCCTGGCCAGGACCACTGTTACCACATTAAAATGCGGGAAGCATGACAATCAAATTGCAAGTGTCTTAATGTCCCACCCTCTAGACCTTGGTGGAACAGGTTCTGGAGTGTCTTGTGGTCACAAGGTTCTCCTGGGATAACCCCCTGGGTGGGGCAGACTAGCTACTAGGAGAAGCAGACTCATCTCTTTCCCATTACTGCTCCCTGACAACCAGTTCAAATGCTGATGTGGGCTCATTTGAAGATTGAAATGCTAAAACCTAAAATCCCACTTAAAGGTGGTTTAGCATTTAACCCCTGATGGAGGAGGATCCCCTGGGTTTCAGTCCATAAAAGGGTTTTGGAGGAATAAGCAAAGGTACTTAGGGAGATGTTGTTGGAGATGAGTGATTTTCAAAAACTAGTACAGCAAAAGTTTCAATATGATGCAATTCTTTCACACTTACTACTTTCACCCAGTGAATACAATCTTGACCCTGTTCCCCAGCCCCGGGCCAGTGGGAGTCATGAGGTCATCACAGCTGCTGCAGGAGGCCCCTGGAGGCCCAAGAACAGGCTGGCCTGTCCCCACCTCTGCCAGACAGAAGTGTGAGCTCTACCACTCAAAACACTGGAGAATGTGAAGCAAAAGTCAAATATCAGGGGAGGTGGGGCAAAGATTCACACCTAGTGATAGGCAGGCTGCAGTCTGGGAGCCAGCACTGTGGCACAGACCTCCAGAGGCCAGACCCACAAGATTCAATTTCCTGAATGCTTGGGAGTTGAAACCAGATTGGCCTCCAATCTGCCACTTCATTATCAAACACAGTTCCCTCCACTGATAACCACTCGCCCAGGGGAGGCAGGACATGATTGAATAGTTAGGGACCAGGGGACTGGGCCCAACAGTGTGGTTTTGGGGAAAGCATCCTTTGGATGGACCTGGCCTTTCACTCAGCCTGTGCCATGGAAAAACCTACATAAGTGTCAAGTCCCAGGAGCCAGTACAGTCCAGGGCTTAACAATCTGTTTCATGAGCTATTCCTCCAAGCATGATAGCATTAGAAGTTCTCCACTTGTGCCACAGCAGATGTGAGCATGGGCCCCTCAGGATTTCTTTTCAGAGGCTTCATCTGAATTCAGCAGGTGGCAGTCCCCAAACTTCTAAGGGGGCTTGGGCATTGAAGTCACACACTCTGATGTTGAAATGGCCTCCTGCTTATTTCAGCTGGTGTAATTTGAGCAAGGTTGGAGATTTTTCCCCACCAGCTCATCCTGCCCCTTACCTGATGTCCTACTGTCTTGTCCAGAAATCAGAGATGCTAGAGGTTGGGACAGCAGCAAAGGAACACACATCTAGTGGCTCAAAGAGTCCTTTGTCCTGGGGAGAGGTAACTGAGGGAAATCAGGGATTAGTCCTGGAATAAGGAGCCAAAAGCTGCCAAGAGGGCTGACCAGCAGAAATGGTTTTCTAAGGAACTGGGGGTTAAGAAAACAGCATTTCCAGCTGGTAGAAATTCTTGGAGACACTTTACTGCAGGCCCACCTTCCCTCCCCTCAGGGTTCAGTTTCATCCCCCTCCCCATTAACTGGCTGATTTCCAACCACACCTGTGGTCCTGCCATCTCAGACCTCTGAGAAGCAAGGATCTCCCTGCTTTGTTTTCAAGTGTTTGCCCTGGGTCCTTTTGAATGTAAAGGTTGTTATAAAGGAGGAATTAAGAAAGAGAAGGGGACTTCTGTCCATATCTCTGTGTCTATTTCTTCTTCATGAATCTAGAACTTTGTGTTCTTTCACCCAACCTCTCTAGCATTTTGGTTTTGTAAAGAAAAATAAAAGAGGGCCAAGAGAATTCTGGGGCACACAATGAATTGTCCTTGACTGAGCCAATATAATGGCTCAGTTTGGATCTGGTTAGAAAACCGAGGAGAAAGGAGAGAAAGAAGAACAGAGGAGAAGGGAGGGAGTTGTGTGGGATGAAATAAAGCTAAGGAAACCAACATCTGGCCAATGAATAGAGCTGGGAAAAGTCAGAGTGTTTGGGGGGTGCCATTGTCCCTTCCTTCCCCCTTCTCTGGGAGAGCACTGGCCCCCATGTCCAAGGGTTGAGACAGGATGAGGACAATTTGGCATGCTGCTTGGGCAGCACTCTTCAAAAAAAAAAAAGAAAGTAGAAAACTCTGCATGATGGCTGAGAGAGGGTTGAGAGAAACACTGGCAAGTGGGCATCCTTTCCAGGGTCTCTGTTCTCTCTTACCTGAAGAGTGAATGCCTACAAATATTTTTTTAAATAGTGGGAAACATAAAACATTTCTCATAAAACAAACATTTTTGATAAAAAAATAAAAAACACAATAGACAATTTTGAAGTAGAATGCAAAGAATTAAACATCAAATAGCCATATAATATTAAAATAGACATTAATGTTTGAAAAATAGTACATACTCATTATTTTAAAAAATCGCTTAACATGCTATTATCGGCATGGCTGTATAATCTTATTGTCCAAATAGGAATATATGAACACCATCTAGAATGCTCATCTCACTGCTAAACTCACCAGAGATTGTCTACTAACAGATGTTTTAATTTACAGTAGTTAGCAGTAAACCCATGAAAGGCAGGAATGACGCTTCATCTTCACAGATTCAGTTTTATAGCTGAGATACAACAAAGCACACTTCTTACTCCCCTCCAGGATGGCAGACAACTTACTCAGGGACAACAGGGACAAAGGGCTGCAAGTGGAACACCCAGAATAGGGAGGCCACCTCCAGGGACACTGCTTCTTACAAACTAGCTCTCCTCTAACAGCAGAAAAGCATCATACTTCCTCCCCAAATTTCATTTCTGGGATTATGACACAGAAGTTTTCTTAGATTCCTGAAATTTATTAAAAAACTTAAGAATAGGCTAGATCATGTCTCATACTTCATGACCACTTATGTGCTCATGATGCCCAGTGATTCCAGATGTTATCAGAACCCTGTTCTTGACCAAACTGTTCTGGGATGAATGTAACACCACATAGACCTAAAGACAAATCGATAGCACAAGATGACACTGGTTGTCTTCCCAATGATGTCAGGAGCTTCTTGAAGAAAGAAAATATATTCTAAACTAAATCTACCCCCTTACCTAGGAATAATGCCTGTCTCAAGGCAAATACTAACTCCCTTCACATCCCTGAATATGTTGATTTACCCAACTTACCTTGTGCTATTACAGTCTGCATAAACAAAATGCTTCCAGGGAATTCCCTAGTGCCGTGGTCAATCAGGTCATGGAAGGAGGCCTGTGCATTGGTAGATATAGGCAGGAAAGTGGTGTGAGTGCATCAAGCTCTTGGAGATCTGTATCCTTCAAGAGCTAACCCTGGAGATGTCATGTGAGCTAGGAGGGACTTCCAGTCTGAAAGAACCCAGGTTTAGCACCCATCAGATGCAGATAGGTTCATGTGCAGCACCCAGCACCAATGTGCATCCATAGAGATGCAACAAGCAGAGTGAATATTTTCTGTCTTTGTCTGAGTGTATATACTCCTCCATCTCCTTGGGACATAAAATATTACATTGAGTTTTCAGAAAATAATATGTAGAAATGCAAAATTTTCATGTCGTCTTTTATCTTCAAAGCTGTGTTCCAAGAACTCTTAGGGAAGTCATCAGAGGGAGACAATGAAGAGTGGCTGAGATTGTGGCTTTATGTCATAAATTGGAGTTTTGTATGAGATGGTATTTGATTTTCAATTATGAGTAATTCATGTACATGGTGACTATAATTAGTAATATTGGAAAATTGGTAAGAGAGTAGATCTGAAAATTTCTCATCACAAAAAAAATTGTAAACCATGTGTGATAATGGAAGTTAACTAGATGTATTGTAGTGATCATTTTGCAATATGTATATATAAATACTGAATCATTTTGTTGTATGCATGAAATTAATATTATAATACATTATACCTCCATTTAAAAAAAAAAACATTGTATTTGAATTAAACTTTCATTTCCAAAAGCGGTACAAATTAAAATTCTTTCTCTCATCTCTAGAATACAGTTAACATTTAATGCCTCCTACATGCCAGGTTCTCTCAAGGTCTGCACACTCTAGTGAGGTGGGAACATACATCGATGCAGATTATCACAGCCTCAGGGAGATATAGGGTAGGCCCAGCTTTATGTTCTCACAGTCTAGAGCCTGCCCCACTCACTGAGGGCAGATAAGCAAATATCAAGGGCATTGTGTTCTGTTGTCTGGGAACTGCCCTTTGGTCTTGGCTGCATAATGCTGAGTTTCATGAAGTTTCCAGGGGGTATCGGGGGGCAGCAGAAACAGTGAGACATTTTGTTTGGCATTTGTTCCATCAGACAAGATCCAGTCGTTTTTGCCTTATTTAGAAATAGACTTGTTTTATTATGACACTGACCGTTTGTTAGCACAGAGAGAGACAGAGAGGCTCACAGTGTTTGAGCTCTTTATCTCGCATTGTTTATGTTCTTAAAATAATTTAATTAGCTTAATAAACAAAAGCATTTTCAATTCATAAACAAAGAAGGCTCTGAAAAATCAACTGTTCCAAAAGGCAAAAATAATAGAAAAGTCAAATCATTCCGAGATCTCCTCTTACTCTTTGAGTTGCATATTCTTACAAGCTTTGTCCCTAAGAGCCAATGGGAAAGCTAACAAATGTAATCATTTCCTCATTTTGTGAAGATTTCGTAAGTCATGAAAGTCTTCTAGATGGATCAATATTTAAACTGACTCTGACCAACACAGTTATGTCTACCTAGTTCAATGACCCCCTAAAAAGTTAAAATAGAAAGAAGAGCCACGAATATGGTTTAGAATTTATAAAAGTCTTACATACACGGATTGATTCCATTTTTAAAGCAGGAAGAACTTACAGCTCTAAAACTAAAGGAAATTTTCTGAAAGAGCCAAAGGAATGAAGGGGTTACATAACTCTGAGTTTATATTAGGACTGAAACAGAGCTATCTGGAGGCTATAGCTATCCAAGGTCAGTGCCCAACAAAGGACGGATCACTGTATGTGGGTTTTTCACCCACACGCACAATTGCAAGACCACTCAACCTCGGGGAACAACAATAATGGGGTTTATTTAACAAACAGGGCAAACAAAGAGTTACCAAGGCCACAAGTGGCCAGCTATCTCAACCTAGATAGTGTCCACAGTGTTCAGAACTC
Source organism: Talpa occidentalis (assembly GCF_014898055.3). Taxonomy (NCBI): domain Eukaryota; kingdom Metazoa; phylum Chordata; class Mammalia; order Eulipotyphla; family Talpidae; genus Talpa; species Talpa occidentalis. The sequence continues at coordinate 72,796,475 of NW_023605083.1, forward strand.
CCAAACAAAAGGCTGTTCATCCAAAATGGCTCCCTCCCACCAACAGAGGCCTGGAGCAAGCGGCAGCTGGGATCCAACTCACAGTGGTAGCCGGAGGCACCACTGGGCTGTAGAGATGATGCTACAGCAGGCTGCAGCAACAGTATGAGGGTCAGGAGAAACAGCAATGGACACAGGACCAAGCAACAGAGGGAACAGCACCTAGAGGTGACAGACAATCAGATGAACAGCTCTTCAAGTCTTCGGTGTTCTTTCCAGGTGATAGCAGTGACAAGACCAGAGACAGGTGCAGCCTTTCAGTCACTGCAAAAACTCTTCTGCTCCTCTCTTTGGAAGGTTGCTGCTAGGAACCTTCTTCTTTCCAAGGCAGGTATGAATATATTGAGTTTGGAAGTCTGGGCAGATTGGAGTTTGGGGGATCCCAAGATCACTCCTGCACTCTCTAAATCCTCTTCTACTTTCCTCTACCTAGATGAGACCTCCTGATTGGACTATTTCACTTGGCTGGCATCTGAGATAGGGGCTACTCAGAGCAGCAACTTTTGATGCAGGCAAATAAACCAAACAATTTTCCCAACATCTTTCACTGTTTAAGCAGCATTGGGAAAAAATGCCAGCCTTGCCCTGCAGTCTACACTGCAGGACCTTGGTTACAATACAAGCTGACTGTATAATTTTAAACCTCTATTGTATTTTTATAATATTTTTGAAATGTTCTCATTATAAAATCTTTGATTCATAAATGACTAGGGATGAATTCAAAATATTTGTCATTTCTACAGTGTACTATAACTTCTGTATTTTATGAGTTACACAGGTAACTTATGAGTCATGTGTATAAATGCCAATCAATGGAATATATATTAAGGGAAAATGATACCTATAATAGTTATGCTTTTGACATAATTAATATTAGCTAATTTGCTTTAAGCATTTAATTACATGCAAGTGACACACTTGATGTGGATTATATTTTAATCCTTTATATACCCAAAGAGTAGATACAATAATTCATTTAATTTACAAATGAGGAAATTGAGGTTTAGACCTTGCCCAGTGAACATACCTAGAAAGTGTGGAGCCATCCTTGAAACCCAGTTTTTCTAACTCCAAGGACTCACTATTAATTCCCATGCTCCTCTTCAAGATACTGAAATATCATAACAGATGGTTGTACCATTATTACAGCAATGATAATTAGAAAAAAAATAGATGACTTACAACTGTTTTTAACATTTTAAATTATGCTCAATAAACCACCTCACCCATATCAGTCATAATTCAATCAAATAAGCAGGCTCACTAGGAAGTAATAGATGTATTGCACATGCAAATGCGTGTGGGTTTGTGTATAACTCCTTCTTATAGGGATTTTTACCTTACAAAATTATAGGAGCTTGCTAGGCACTCTATATAAGACTGTAGTCCACGAGGCAAGCAATGGAAAAGCAGGATGTGTTGGAATCCCCAAGTATGAGCTGGAACCCTTGTGGACCAATCAAAACCTGTGTCGATTCTTGCTTCCACTAACCTTGATGGTGCTGGTGTACTATAGGACAAGTTGGTGTTCTTCATCACAGAGCTGGCCAAAGTGACAGAGAAGTCACAGGAATATGAGGGGGGATAAGCAACAACTTTTAAGCTACACTGTGGCTATTCCACTTTCACCCTCCAAATACCCTACAATAATTTCTCTTTTGTGCACCTCCCCACCCTAAAACATAACATGGAGAAAATTCTGGGTAATATAGTTTAGACTAGGTAAGCTGACACATTACAAAGCTACCACACACCCCACCATCCTTGTTTTCTTGCATTAAAGGAACATAATCAATAATGATGGGAAAAAACTCAGTTTTGCCACACAATGAACACACACAACAGATTTCTAGAGCATCTTCTTTGTGCTGGCACTGTACACCAAATGTGCAAAAGTGGGGGGGACCTAGTTCTTGCCTTACAGAGGATATAAGGGTTCAGGGGGTAAAGAGCAACATAGATAATTAATATAAATTCAAGAATCATATAAATGAATGCAAGGTGCAATAGCATCCACAAATGAGGCTCACCCTACCTAAGCTAGGATTTCAGATGATCTTCCTGGAGGTGTGGTGTCAAAGCAGTTTTATAGTATGAAGTAAGAGTTGGCTAAGTAAATAAGGGTAAGTAGAGATTTTTAAGGTAGTTGGGCAGGGGAGAAAACAACCATGAAGTGGAATGGAGAGATTTACAATCATTAATTGTGGGAGGCAGGAAGTAAAAGGAAAAGTTGGAGAAGTAAGTGTTACAATCTTGCAAACTATGCACACTGTATTCTAGGTAGTTTGAACTTCATCTCCTAGGAAATGGGGAGCAACAAAAAGTTAAACACATGAAAATGTTGTGGTCATTGAGATTTATAGTCTCCATGACAATGAACTTATATTGCTTCCCTCTGTGTTCATGTATGCTGCATCTAATGCCCTTCCCTTTGAGAAAAAGAAAAATATTGGATGGTTTCACTTGTAGGGGAATATAGGGGAACCAAATAAGACATTGGGGGGGATAAGAACAATACAAAACTCAACAAAACCAAAACAAAGAGACAATTATAAACTAGAGATATCCTGCAGGGGAGGAGGAGGGAGAGGGATCAGAGGCGGGTAGGGAGGGGAGAGCACAGGGGACTGTGGTGATGGTGCACGGGTACAGCGGTGAAAGAAATTCTTTGGGGACTACACCTGAGTGGTGGGGGAAGCAAACATTGTTTAAAAAGTGAACAATGATGGGCCTCCCTGGTGGCGCAAGGGGTTGAGCACCGCACTATGAAGCGGTCCATGGCCTCTGCAGCATGAGTTCAATCCCTAGCAAGCCAGGAAGAAACACACAAGGCACAGCAAACCTTTCCTGACTCACCCGCTGCTTCCCTCAGCAGTGTGTTTCAGTCAGTCTGCCTGTTCTTCTCCCCACTCTGTCTCTGGTGGGCACTCTCACCCCCCAGCATCTCTGGCCTGCACCCCAGCTCTTGTATGCATAAATGAATAAATCTTTAAAAATAAATAAATTAATTAAATAAAAATGAACAATGATGTAAAAATATCTAAAATAAGTAAATAAATAATAAGAAAATAATTCACTTCTTTTTGAGTTTTTGACTAAGAGAAAGTAATAGGGCCTTCTTGGTGGCTCAAAGGGTTAAGCACAGCACTGTGAATCTATCCTCTGCCACTGCAGCACAAGTTCAATCCTGGCTAAGGAGCTTCCCACATGGCGCAGCAGACCTCTCCTGTCTGGCCCACTGCTCCCCACTGCTCCCCTCAGCAGTGTATTTCAATTATTCCGCCTGTTCTGTTCCCCACTCTGTCTCCAGTGAATCCTCTCACCACCACCACCCAACCTCTGGCCTGTACCCCAGTTCTCATATGCATAAATAAAATATTTTTTTAAGATTTATTTATTTATTTATTTATTTATTTATTTATTTATTTATTTATACAAGCACTGGGTATAGTCAGAAGCTCGGGATGGTGAGAGAATTCACCAGAGCCAGAGCGGGGAGCAGAACAGACAGAAGGACCAAAGTACACTGCTGAGGGGAGCAGCAGGCGGCAGGAGAGGTTTGCGCGCCATGTGGGACCCTCACTGGTGACCAAGGATTGAACCGGTGCTGCAGAGGCTACGGGCAGCTTTGCAGCCCAGCGCTCAACCACTGAGCCTCCAGGGGAGGCCCTAAAATAACTTTTTAAAAAAATAAGAGAAGGTAACAGAGGGTAGGTCTCAAATATAGGGTATTATTCTGTCTAGATTCTTAGGATACTAACTCTTGGAAATTGATATTTCTTTCTGGGAGTAAATCCATGTTGTCAGAATGTATTCTGGTCGATCACCCCAAATGAAATCCCAACAAAAAGCAATCATGGGAGTTGCCATCATAAATGCCTGACCAGATCAAGATTTTAAATTACTCCAGCTTCAGCCACAATATGAATACAGCTGCATAAAAGACCTCAATGAAGAAATGCCCCTTCCAACTTATGGAATTTGAGAGATAATGACCAGTCATTCCAAGACTTTCATGGTTTGCCTGAGTCTGAGTGACAACCATATGACTCAGCTTGGTCCAGTTAGATAAAAGTGGAAAATTGCTAGGGGACTTCTGGAAAAGCAAATGAATAACATTCTTGTTTGAAAAATAATAATGATAATAAATTTTACTATTAGATTTCTAAGGTTTAGATTGATTTGCTACATAGCAACTGAAAACCAAAATTGTTATACTTGTGTTTTGGGATGGGTAGGTCAGCGGGATGTTTGACGCATAATTTATTGACTTAAGAGTGATGAATGGATAATTCCATAAAGTGGAATTAGGCAGGTCTAATAGGAATCCACTGTCCAATTCAGAAGAAAATATAATGAGCACCTGAGCTTGAGAGTGCTAGCTGGTATGAAGTGGAAAAGCTGGATTCTAGAAATAAGAAGCAAATTTAGTAGTCTTTATGGTAAATGTAGGATAAGGAGAGAGGAAAAGTCACAAGAGTTTTGTGGGTATCTCTGGGTGAAAGCTGACCATACATATCAGTTTAAAAGACCTAGACTATAGAAGGAGAATGAGGAAGGATGGAGGAAGGAAGATGACAAGTTCAAACAAATTCATTTTGAGTTAGAGATTCCTGGAAGAAATCCAAATTATCAAGTTCAGGAGGAAGCTCAGTAGTATAAAAGTTGGAAACCCTGTTTCTGAAAAGCTCCCTATAGATTTGATTCATTAAAGGCCATGAAACTGGGCAAAATAATTCAAGGAAAGAAAGCAACTTTAAGAGGTCCTGCTGACAGGCCCCAGCTGACCAGATGACCAATGCCCAGGTGAGAACCACTGGGGATTACACCCACCAGCACCATATGCTCCCATAGGCCAGACCATTAGCCTGGCACTCACCTGGAATGGCTCAGGGGGAGGCCCCAGTTACTGTACCCACCATCAGGTAAGCACCCAGAGTAGTGGCAGAGGGAGACCCACAACAAACAGAAGCCCCATCTATAGCAAAGCAAACCCAAAAGCAAACAATGGGGAGGAAGAAAAATACAAATCATCTAGCAAGTCCTCCAGGGAAAATTACACCACAGAAAAATAATGAATCTCCAGAACCCAACAACTTTGACAAAGATGATTTTTCTTCTTGTGATGAAGAATTGAAAGTTTCCATAATTAAGAAAGTCAAAAAATTTGAACAGTACAAGCAAAATTTGGAAAAACAGATTAGCGATATACAAGAAGACACAGAAAAGGAAAAGAATGCTATGAGAATCATAATTTATTGATTGAAACTTTAAATCAATTGATTGAAACTTTAAATAAGAAAATAAAGAAAATGCAGGATGTAAAAATATCAATAGAGCAGGTAAAATATTCTGGAAAAAGCCATGGACATAGAATAGACAATATAGAAGAATGAATCAATAATCTCAAAGATGCAGATACAAAAAGTACCGAGAGAGAGATACAAAGAAAAAAGAATGAAGAAACACTTTATCTGACACCATAAGGAAACGAAATATGAGAGTTTAAAAATCTCTGAAGAAGAGAGTGAAGGGAGAGAAGGGAGCTACTTGAGAAAATTATTGAAGAAAACTTCCCACATTTGAAGAAGAAAATGAACATAGAAAATACAGGAAGCAGGGCCTCCCCTGGTGGCTCAGCAGTTGAGCACTGGGTTGCGAAGCTGCCCGCAGCCTCTGCAGCGCCAGTTCGATCCCCGACCACCGGGTGAGGATCCCACATGGCACGCAAACCTCTGTGCCGCCCGCTTCTCCCCTCAGCAGCGTTCTTCAGTCGTTCTGCCTGTTCTGCTCTCCGCTCTGGCTCTGGTGAATTCTCTCACCCTCCCGCACTTCTGACTGTACCCAGTGCTTGCATAAATAAATAAATAAATAAATCTTTAAAAAATAATAACAATAATTAAAAAAAGAAAATACAGGAAGCAAAAAAGATACAATTACTTTAATAAAAAGAAATCTAGGAGGGCGGAGCAACATGGCGGAGAGGAGACACTGCGAGTAAGATCTCCCATTAAAAAAAGTTAATAGGGAGGAAAAGTGGCAGGTCCCAGTGAGAACTGGGACACAGAAGATAAACGGGTGACTCCAGCAAACTACCCGAAGAAGAAAGTTGCCATAAAAGAGGACTAGAAGGGAGGAAAGTGCAGAACCCTGCTCTCCTCCCCCACCCACAGAGTCGGCACTCCCCGACCGGCAGAGAGGAGGAAAAAAACACACTAAAACGACCAACAAGAACAAACTACGCAGCAAGCGGGACTGTGAGTGGAAAGGAACAATTGCAGCCACCACACCCTGTGAATGGGAGCTGCGGAGAACCCTGCAGGATTCGCCGCGGAGGTGAGCTCCGGGCGCCATTAAACAGAGACCCCGCCCCCTAGGAGGAGGCCAGGACCAGCACACAGCCCCGGGCTGGCAGGTAAGCTTGCACGGAAAAGCGGCGCGCTGGAAAAGCAAACACGGATGGGGATAGCGCGGAAAAGCAGCGCAGTTGAAAAGCAAACGAGGATTGGGATCGCGGCTGCCCAGGTCCCCGCGCCTGCGACCTAGGCTTGCAGGGAGACGCGCGCAAAGACCCTCACTGAGGTGAAAGTCCCTCACTGAGTATCCAGGAACCAGGCACCCAGGCACGGGAGCGGGGTGCAAAAGACGCCATTCTGTGGACACTGAACTGGGCTACAGCCCACGTCCTGGACCTGAGGGCTTTGGAACTGAGATCCGGAGCACAAAATTCGGGGCATGGGTTCTCCACGACGGTGGGGCACAAGGCAGACACAGCACCCCAAAGCCGTTGAGGTTTACCCTACCATTCCCACTCTGGTTCCTGTCCCACGGGGTGAACAAAAAAAAAAAAAAAAAAAAAAAAAGCTCCCCAAGGGCTCTAGGAGAGTTCTCTGGCACCACCTAGTGACTTGAAACCAGCAGAGGCTCCTGGAGGAGTCAGTGGCCAGCTGGGAAGTTAGCCCACGCCGGGCCCCTTCCGACCAGTAGTCTGAGCCCACAGGGGGAGTGAGTACCCAAAGCCGGGGCAGACCAGGCACTCAGAAGAGTGTGCCAGAGACTGGAAACGCAGGGAGTGTGTCCCGCATCGCCATTTTAGAACAGGGACATTTCTTCAGTAAAGACTGCCTGCAGAAGGCTCCCTCAGGAGCCAGAGGTGAGCCAGGGAAGTTCGCCCACACCAGAACACCTCTGGCCTGCTGTCCAAGCCCAGAGGGGGAGAGGGAACCCACCGCCGGGGCAGACCAGGAGCACAGGGGAGTGTGTCCTCACATCGGCATTTTAGAACAGGGACCTTTCTTCAGTAAAGACTGCTTGAAACTGACAGATGGCTCCCGGAGGAGCCAGAGGGGAGCAGAGAAGCTCACCCAAGATGCCGGCCAGTCCCAGCAACACAGTGTCCCAACGCATACGGCAAATTAGAAAACAGACAGTAGGGAGTAGAAGAACCACATGCAACATAGCAACTCCTCAGGGAAGAAGCACACCACAAAAAGAAAACCAGCCCCCAGATTGCAACGACAGTAACTTGGAAGAACTTCTGAGCCTTCCAGAAAGAGAATTTAAAATTGCCATGATTAAAAAATGACAGAACTCATACAGGAAAACAATGATAAGGGAAAAATAATCAACGATCAGAAGGATGAAATTGAGTCCCTAAAGAGGGAAGTAAAAGAAATGCAGGAGATCAAAGAATTAATGGAAGAACTAAAGAACTCTGGGAAAAGCAATGAAAGCAGAATAGATGAAATGGAAGAACGAATAAGTTCTCTTGAAGACACAGAAATAAAAAGAACCAAAACAGAAAAGGAAAGAGAAGTACGAAGGAAAAAGAATGAAGAAAGACTTCGGGAATTAACGGACACCATGAGGAAAGGAAATATAAGAGTTATAGGAATACCAGAAGGAGAGGAGAGAGATGTAGGAACAGAGAAAATATTCCAGGAGATAATTGAAGAGAACTTCCCAAATGTGAAGAAGGAGATGAAAATTGATATACAAGAAGCAAGAAGAACACCAAACTTCCATGACGAAAGGAAAAATACAGCAAGACACATAATAGTGAAGCTCCCAAGAATCCAGGACAAGGAAAAAATAATGAAGCTGACAAGAGGGAAGAAACAAATAACATTCAAAGGAAAACCAATCAGGCTGACATCAGACTTCTCTGAAGAAACACTATGGGCAAGGAGAGAGTGGAAGGACATAGTCAACAGACTCCAAGAAAACAGATGTCAACCAAGAATACTCTATCCCGCAAAGCTTTCCTTCCTCTATGAAGAAAGAATAAGGACCTTCCCAGACAAACAGAAACTATGGAACTTCACTAACAATAAAACCCCACTCCAAAAAATACTACAAGGAATCCTAAAGCCAGAACCTCAGAGGGATGAATAACAACAACAGAAGGCAAGGAAAAAAAAAGATATTAAAAGAATAAATAAAATCAAAGGACAGACAAACACAATGGCAAATACAGACTCTAACATATCAATATTAACCCTAAATGTAAATGGACTAAACTCTTCAATAAAAAGACACAGAGTTGCAGCCTGGATTAAGAAACAAAACCCAACCATTTGCTGTCTCCAGGAAACACATATAGCTACAAAAGATAAAAATAGACTCAAAGTTAAAGGATGGAAAACAATCCTACAAGCAAATGGACCAAAAAAGAAAGCAGGAACAGCTATACTTATATCAGATAAAACAGATTTCAAACTCAAAAAAATAAAAAGGGATCCCAACGGTCACTACATTATGATCAAAGGGACAATATTTCAAGAAGAAATAACACTAATTAACATATATTCACCAAACGAAGGAGCACCAAAATATATCAGACAACTGTTGTCATCTCTGAAAACAGACATCAGAGAAAACACATATGTAGTGGGAGACTTCAACACACCACAATCAAAAATGGATAGATCAACAAGACAAAAAATAAGTAAAGAAACTAAAGCTCTAAATAAGGACCTAGAGCATTTGGGCTTAACAGACATCTATAGAACACTAAACCCCCAAAAAACGGAGTACACATTTTTCTCAAGTGCACACGGATCATTCTCCAGGATCAATCACATACTGGGGCACAAGACAAACATCAACAGATACACCAAGATTGAAATCATACCAACCATCTTTTCTGACCATGAAGGCATCAAGCTAGAAATAAACCATAAAAAGAAGGCAAGGAACTTTCCTACCTCATGGAGACTAAAAACCACACTACTGGAAGACCACTGGAGTAATGAGGAGATCAAAGAGGAAATTAAAAAATTCTTTGAATTGAATGACAAGGAGGACACCAATATCCTAAATGTATGGGACGCAGCAAAAGCAGTAATAAGAGGAAAATATATAGCAATAGAAGCTCACATCAAGAAACAAGAAAGAACTCAAAGAAACAACCTAATCTTGAAGCTCAAAGATCTAGAAAAAGAACAACAAAAAAACCCCAAAACCAGTAGAAGAAAAGAAATAATAAAAACCAAAGCAGAAATAAATGAAATCGAAACTAAAAAAACAATCCAAAAGATTAATGAAACCAAGAGCTGGTTCTTCAAAAAAATCAATAAAATAGACAAACCCCTAGCCAGGCTCACAAAGGAAAAAAGAGAGAAAGTACAAATAAACAGGATCACAAATGAAAGAGGAGAAATCACAACGGACACAGCAGATATCAAAAGAATAATCAGTAACTACTATGAAGAGTTGTATGGAAACAAGTTCAACAATCTAGAGGAGATGGACAAATTCCTACAATTCTACAATCACCCAAAGCTAGATAAAGAAGAAATAGAACACCTAAACAGACCAATTACAAGCAGCGAAATTGAAATGGTAATCAAAAACCTCCCCAAAAACAATAGCCCAGGACCTGATGGATTTACAAACGAATTCTACCAAACATTCAGAGACGAATTAGTGCCTATCCTTCACAAACTCTTCCAAAAAATTGAGAAGGAAGAGACAATACCAAACACGTTCTATGAAGCCAACATTACACTAATACCAAAACCGAATAAGGACAACACAAAAAAGGAAAACTACAGGCCAATCTCCCTAATGAACACTGATGCAAAAATCCTCAACAAAATTTTAGCTATCAGAATCCAACAATGTATCCATAAGATAATTTACCACGACCAATTAGGATTCATTCCAGGGACACAAGGATGGTTTAACATCCGAAAATCAATCAACGTTATCCAACACATCAACAAAAAGAAATATAAAAACCATATGATAATATCAATAGATGCTGAGAAAGCTTTCGACAAAGTGCAACACCCATTCATGATAAAAGCCCTTGAAATTCTTGGGATACAAGGAACATACCTCAACATCATAAAGACCATCTATGAGAAGCCAACAGCCAGTATCATTCTCAATGGTGAAAAGCTGAAAGCAATTCCATTAAGATCTGGAACAAGACAAGGATGCCCACTCTCACCACTGCTTTTCAATATAATACTGGAAGTCCTAGCCAGAGCAATAAGATAAGAGAAAGACATCCAAGGAATCCAAATAGGAAAAGAAGAAGTCAAACTATCACTATTTGCAGATGATATGATAATATATATAGAGAACCCCAAAAACTCCACAGAAAAACGAATTCAACTCATCAATCAGTTCAGTAAAGTGGCAGGATACAAAATGAACACACAAAAGTCAGTAGCCTTCCTATACACAAACAGTAAATCTGAAGAAGAAGAATTCAAAAAAAAACATCCCTTTTATTATTGAAACAAAAAAAATCAAATATTTGGGAATAAATCTAACAAAAGAGGTAAAGGACCTATACAAAGAAAACTATAAAACACTGTTAAAAGAAATAGAAGAAGACACAAATAAATGGAAAGACATCCCCTGCTCATGGATTGGAAGAATAAACATTATTAAAATGGCCATCCTACCAAAAGCAATATACAGATTCAATGCTATTCCAATCAAAATTTCAATGTCATTCTTCAAAGAAATAGAACAATTATTGATGAAATTCATATGGAATCACAAAAAACCCCAAATAGCCAAAGCTCTCCTGAAAAAAAAAGAAGGGAATGGAGGCATCACACTCCCAGACTTCAAAGTATACTACAAAGCCATAATCATCAAAACTGCATGGTATTGGAACAAGAACAGACATGGAGACCAATGGAATCGAATAGAAAATCCCGAAATAAACCCACAGATTTATGGTCAACTAATCTTTGACAAAGGAGCAAAGACTATGCATTGGAGCAAAGAAAGTTTGTTCAATAAATGGTGCTGGGAAAACTGGGTCGCTACATGCAAAAGAATGAAGCTTGACCACTACCTCACACCATACACAAAAATCAACTCAAAATGGATTAAAGAACTAGACACAAGACCTGAAACCATAAAATATATAGAAGGAAATATAGGCGAAACACTACGGGATTTGCACATCAAAGACATCTTTACAGACACATCACCCAAAGCAGTGATAGTGAAGGCAAAGATAAACAGCTGGGACTACATCAAATTAAAGAGCTTCTGCACAGCAAAAGAGACAATAACAATAACAAAGAGAAACCGCACTGACTGGGAGAACATTTTTGCACCCAACACTAATGATAAAAGACTGATCACAAAAATCTGCAAAGAGCTGATGAGACTCAACAACAACAAAGAAAATAACCCAGTCAAAAAATGGGCAGAAGAGCTAAAAAGAAACTTCTCTGAAGAGGAAATGCAAATGGCCAACAGGCATATGAAAAAATGTTCAACATCACTTGTCATCAGGGAAATGCAAATCAAAACTACCATGAGATACCATCTTACACCAGTGAGAATGGCACATATTAAAAAAAACTAGCAACAACAAATGTTGGCGAGGGTGTGGAGAAAAAGGAACTCTCCTGCACTGTTGGTGGGAGTGCAAACTGGTCCAGCCACTATGGAGAGCTGTGTGGAGATTTCTTGACCTACTAAACATAGAGCTTCCATATGATCCAGCAATTCCACTCCTAGGTATTTACCCAAAGGACACAGAAACATCAATTCCAAAGAGCACCTGCACACCTATGTTTATAGCAGCACTATTTACAATAGCTAAGCTTTGGAAACAGCCCAAATGCCCAAAAATAGATGACTGAGTCAAGAAGATGTGGTACATATACACCATGGAATATTACTCAGCATTCAAAAAAGATAAACACATGCAATTTGCAGCAACATGGATGGCACTGGAAGGGATCATGCTCAGTGAAATAAGCCAAAAAGAAAAAGAAAAATACCGGATGGTCTCACTCATAGCAGGAATCTAGAAAACTTAAACAAGGGACCAGGAAAATGAATAACTACAAGAAAGTGAAAATCAAAATCAACAAAAAACTATGAACCAGAGACACTTTTTGGTGGGTGGGGGGCGGGAGGGGAGGGATTTAGGTCAGCATGGGGGGGTTGCAATTGTATGGGGAATATAAAAATAAAATTTATTATAAAAAAAAAAGAAATCTACAGCAATACACATAATAGCAAATCTTCCAAGAGTCCAAGACGAAGAAAAAATAATGAAGCTGACAAGGTGGGAAGAAACAGATAATCCATAAGGAACATCAATTTGGTTAACATTAGACTTCTCTGAAGAAACACTATGGGCAAGATGGGAATAGCATACTTGAAAAACTCCAAGACAAAAATAAAATGCCAACCAAGAATACTTTATACTGCAAAATTTCCCTTCCTATATGAGGGAAAACTAAGGATCTTCTCAGACAAAGAAAAATCTTAAGGAATTTGCTACTCCTAAACCCCCACTCCAAGAAATATTACAAGGAGCCTTAGGATCTAAACTAAGAGTAATGAAAACAAAGGAGTGAAAAAAGAATTAAACAGGACCATAAAATAATGAACATTAAGAAAGTAACAGACTTTGACATATCAATAATCACCCTAAACATCAATGGACTGAACTCACCAACAAAAGACACAGAACAGCATGCTGGATTAGGAAACAGAATCCAGAACTTTTGCTACCTCTGGGAAACATACCTCAGTTCCAAAAATAAATATAGATGGAGCTGGAAGGGATCATGCTCAGTGAAATAAGTCAGAAAGAAAATGGAAAATACCGGATGGCCTCACTCATAGCAGGAATCTAGAAAACTTAAATAAGGGACCAGGAAAAAGAATAACTATAAGAAAGAAAATATCAAAATCAGCAAACAACTATGAACCAGAGACACTCTGAGGGGAGTGGGGGGCGGGGAAAGAAGGGCTTGGGGTCAAAATAAGGGGGTTGTAATTGTAAGGGGAATATAAAAATAAAATTTAAGCAATAAAAAACACTAAATATGAATAAAAATTACATGATAAAAAATATGAAAGTAAAATGTTGGAAATTATTCTACAAGCAAATGCCACCCAAAAAAGAAGGCAGGGGCAGTCATATGTATATAGACAGATAAACAGATCTCTAGCTAACTAAGGTGACAAGAGACATGATTGGACACTATATAATGATTTTTTTTAAACAATTTTTATTTATTTATTTATACAAGCACTGGGTACAGTCAGAAGCGTGGGAGGGTGAGAGAATTCACCAGAGCCAGAGCGGGGAGCAGAACAGGCAGAAGGACCGAAGTACACTGCTGAGGGGAGCAGCGGGCGGCAGGAGAGGTCTGCGCGCCATGTGGGACCCTCCTCTGGTGGCCAGGGAGCAGCCGGGGATCGAACCAGCCCTGCAGAGGCCGCGGCAGCTTCGCAACCCAACGCTCAACCGCTGCACCACCGGGGAGACCCAACACTATATAATGATTAAGGGGATAATACACCAGGAAGACATAACACACTTCAACATATACTCACCAAATAAGGAAGCCCCAAAATACATTAGACAGTTACTATCATCTCTGAAAACAGATATTAAAGAAAACACATACGTGGTAGAAGACTGCAACATCCACTCTCAATCATGGACAGATCAATGAGATAGAAAATAAATAAGAACACAATATCCCTAGACAGAGATCTAGACCACGTGGACTTAACAACCCCCAAAAATCAAATACACAATTTTCTCAAATGCACATCGATCATTCTCCAGGATAACCAAATAGAGGTTGTCTTTTAAGACAAACATCAATAAATAAATGAAAATTGAAATCATACCAACATTCTTCTCTGACCATACAGGCATCAATCTATAAATCAACTGCAAAAGAAAAACAAGGAGATCCCCCATTATGTGGAGACTGGACAAAATGCTATTGAAAGACTAGTGAGTTAATGAGGAAATCAAAGAAGAAGTAAAACAAAAACCTTGAGTTGTTTCCAAAGCTTAGATATTGTAAATAACTCTGCTATAACATAGGGGTGCAGGTGCTCTTTGGAATTAATGTTTCTGTGTCTTTTGGCTAAATACCTAGGAGTGGAATTGCTGGATCATATGGAAGCTCTATTTTTAGTAGGTTGAGGAATATCCACACAGCTTTCCATAGTGGTTGGACCAGTTTGCACTACCACCAGCAGTGCAGGAGAGTTCCTTTTTCTCCATATCCTCACCAACATTTGTTCTTGCTAGTTTTCTTAGTATGTGCCATTCTCACTGGTATAAGATGGTATCTCATTGTAGTTTTGATTTGCATTTCCCTGATTGCAAGTGATGTTGAACATTTTTTCACTCTGATCCAGAGACACACTATGGGGGGAGGATGGTGGGGAAAGGAGGGATTTGGGTCAAAATAAGGGGGTTGCAATTATATGGGGAATATAAAAATAAAATTAAAAAATAAATAAATTAAAAGAAGAAGAAGAACAACTCAAAACAAAAGCAAAAACCTTGAGACAACTGATAATGAAGACACAACTTTCCAGAACATATGGGACACAGTAAAAGCACTATTAAGAGAGAAGTATGTAGCAATACAGGCCCACATCAAGAAATAAGAACACAAAGACACGACCTAGTCTCCCATCTCAAGGAACAAGAAAAAGAAGAAGAAGAAGAAGAACAACAACAACAACAGAACTGGTGGAATAAAGAAAACTATAAAAATTAAAACAGAAACAAATGAAATACAAATCAAAATATAGTCCAAAATACCTATGAAACCAAGAGCTCGTTCTTTGAAAAAAATAAACAATACAGACAAAACTCTCACTAGGCTCACATCATAAAAGAGGGAGAAAACGAAAATAAATAGGGCCATAAATGAATGAGGACACATTACAACAGATAAAGCAGAAATCCAGAGGACAGAGATTATTATGAACATTTATATGCAAACAAGTTCAAGAATCTAGATGATATGGACAGATTACAGAATTATACAATCATCCAAGGCTGAATAAAGAAGAAATGAAAATCTTTAACAAATTGCAAGCAAGGAAATTGAAACAGTAATTAAAACTATTCCAAAAAACAAAATCCCAGCCCAGATGGTTTCACAATTATTGAGAGTTTTAAGAAATACTGGGAGTCAAATGGGAATAGAATGTACTCCCTGCAACTTGACTAAGTATTTTTTTAAGATTTTTTTATATTCCCCATACAATTGCAACCCACCCCCTTATTTTGTTCCCAATCCCTCCTCTCCCCGCCGCCCCCCCCCCAGCATGTTTCTGGTTTATAGTTGCTTGTTGATTTTGATTTTTTCTTTATTATAGTTATTTTTTTTTACTGGTCCCTTTTTAGGTGTTCTAGATTCCTGCAATGGGAGACCATCTGGTATTTTTCTTTTTCTTTCTGACTTATTTTGCTGAGCATGAACCCTTTCAGCTCCATCCATGTTGTTGCAAATTGCATTAGTTTATCTTTTTTGATTGCTGAGTAATATTCCATTGTGTATATATGCCACATCTTCTTGATCCAGTCATCCATTTTTGAGCATTTGGATTGTTTCCAAAGCTAAGCTATTGTAAATAGTACTGCTATAAACATAGGGGTGCAGATGTCCTTTTGAATTAATGTTTGTGTGTCATTTGGGTTAATATCTAGGAGTGGAATTGCTGGATCATATGGAAGCTCTATCTTTAGTACATTGAGGAATCTCCACCCAGCTCTCCATAGTGTTTAGACCAGTTTGCACTCCCACCAGCAGTGCAGGAGAGTTACTTTTTCTCCACAACCTCGCCAATATTTGTTGTTGCTAGTTTTTGTTTAATATGTGCCATTCTCACTGTTGTAAGATGGTATGTCATTATAGTTTTGATTTGCATTTCCCTGATTACAAGTTATATTGAACATTTTTTCATATGCCTGTTGGCCATTTGCATTTGCTCTTTGGAGAAGTTTCTTTTTTGCTCTTCTGCCCATTTTTTGACTGGATTATTTTCTTTGTTTTTATTGAGTCTCATCAGCTCTTTGTAGATTTTTGTGATCAGTCCTTTATCATTAGTGTTAGTGTAAAAAGATTCTCCCAGTCGGTGGGGTTTCTCTTTGTTTTGGTTATTGTCTCTTTTGCTGTGCAGAAGCTCTTTAATTTGATGTAGTCCCAGCTGTTTATCTTTGCCTTCACTATCACTGCTTTGGGTGATATATCTGTAAAGATGTCTTTGAGGGACACAAGGATGGTTCAACATCCGAAAATCAATCAATGTAATCCAACACATCAACAAAAAGAAATATAAAAACCATATGATAATGTCAATAGATGCTGAAAAAACAATCTACAAAGTACAACATCCATTTATGAGAAAAGCCCTTGAAATTCTTGGGATACAAGGAACATACCTCAACATCGTAAAGGCCATATATGACAAGCCAACAGCCAGTATCATTCTCAGTGGTGAAAAGCTGAAAGCATTTCCATTAAGATCTGGAACAAGACAAGAATGTCCACTCTCACCACTGCTTTTCAACATAATACTGGAAGTTCTAGCCAGAGCAATAAGACAAGAGAAAGACATACAAGAATCCAAATAGGGAAGGAAGAAGTTAAACTATCACTACTTGCAGATGATATGATATATACATAGAGAACCCCAAAAACTCCACAGAAAAACTAATTCAACTAATCAATCAGTCTAGTAAAGTGCCAATCAACACACCAAAATCAGTAGCCTTCCTATTCATAAACAATAAATCTGAAGAAGAAGAAATCAAGAAAACCATTCCTTTTATTATTGAAACCAAAAAAAATCAAATACCTGGGAATAAACCTAACAAACTAAGTAAAGGACCTATACAAAGAAAACTATAAAACACTGTTAAAAGAAATAGAAGAATACACAAAGAAATGGAAGGACATCCCCTTCTCATGGATTGGAAGAATTAGCATTATCACAATGGCCATCCTACCAAAAGCAATCTATAGATTCAGTGCTATTCCAATAAAAATTTCAATGTCATTCTTCAAAGAAACAGAAAAAAATATTGATGAAATTCATATGGAGCCACCAAAAATCCCAAATAGCCAAAACTCTACTGAACAAAAAGAATGGAATGGAGCCATCACATTCCCAGACTTCAAACTATACTACAAAGCCATAATAATCAAAACTGCATGGTATTGAGACAAGAACAGACACACAGACCAATGGAACTGAATAGAAAACCCAGAAATAAAACCGCAGATTTATGATCAACTAATCTTTGACAATGGAGCAAAGACTATGCATTGGAGCAAAGAAAGTTTGTTCAATAAATGGTGCTGGGAAAACTGGATCGCTACATGCAAAAGAATGAAACTTGACTACTACCTCACACCATGCACAGAAACCAACTTTATTAAGTATCTTTCAGGATGTGGTGAGAGTTTAGTAAAGCTGAGAAGTGGGATATGAAGATCCAAATGTTCTCCCTTTAAGAGAAAAGGCTACAAAGAAAAGGAGAGGTGGTGGCATTAGAGGAGGCAGCATGATGAAGGAAATTTTTGTGTTTGTTGTCCTTCTTTTATTTTACATTATTCTTTATTTTTGTACAAGGTGTGCTTTCTCTTCTCAGGTGTAATCCCCACAAAATCCTCACTACCAATTCCCCTGCGCACCATCACCATAGTCCCTTGTGCTCTTCCCTACCCTGTTCCAATCCCACTCCTTCCCCCTCCACTGCAGAATGTCTCTGATTTATAGTTGCCTGTTAATTCTTTTAATTTATTATAATTGTTGTTTTTTTTCCCTTATTCCTTATTTGGCTCTCCTATAGTGCTCCTATAAGTGAAACCATCCAATATTTTTCTTTTTCCTTCCTTTTTCTGTGGTTATTTACATGCTGGGTTTTCTTTGCTAAAGAGGGAGAGATGTAGTACAAAAGAAAATAATTTATGGCCTCCCTCCTATGAAGCTATCTGCAGCCACTGCAGCATGAGTTCGATCCCAGGCCAAGGAGCTACCCACATGGTGCGGCAGACCCTTCCTGACTCACCCACTGGTCCCCTAAGCAGTGTATTTCAGTCATTCTGCCTGCTCTATTCCCCACTGTCTCTGGTGAATCCTCTCATCCTCCACACCTCTGGCCTGTACCCCAGTTCTTATATGTATAAATAAATAAACCTTCATTAAAAAAAAAGAATTTAGAGATGTGGAAAGAAATGGGAAGGGATACAAGGGAAGGACCTTGACTGAGAACATCAATCCTGCAAGAGAGATGGAAAGCATAGGCAGGTAGGTAACTGAGTGTCATCTGGGTCCGGGATGAGTGCCTTCCCTTGACTGACAGGTGTGAATGAGCATAATGTAGAAGTAGGATATTAGAAGATGCAGAATAATGTGAAATTCCATGACTTAGTAGAAGAGGACACTGCATATTATGAGATGATTATGCAAGTAATTCCTTTCTAAGGGCTTAAGATGATACCTCAGACTGTTAATGTTTTCAACATGGGAGCGGTGGGCCTCCCCTGGTGGCGCAGGCAGTTGAGCGACGTGCTGTGAAGCTGTCCGCAGCCTCTTCAGCACCGGTTCGATCCTGGTTGGATCACGAGGGTTCCACATGGTGCAGCAGACCTCTCCTGCCTCACCCGCTGCTCTTCTCAGCAGTGTATTTTGTCAGTCTGTCTGTTCTGTTCCCCGCTCTGTCTCTGGTGAATCTTCTCACCCTCCCACACATCTGGTCTGTACCCCAGTTCTTGTATAAAATAAATAAATAAATCTTAAAAAAACTTATAAAAAAGATAAACATGGGAGCGGATGTGATACAATGGCTACTACCATGATTTATGGAGGTAAAGTGACTTATAGAGACTTAAACACTTTCAACTCATCCAAGTAGGACAGACGTAGCGTATGAGTTAGGAGAGGCCATGGTCTCTGCTGACTGGAAGGGTGGGGTCATGAAGTATCCTTGATCCCAATTCAAACTGAATAGCCTAGGTTCTGGGAAATGACCTACCAGGGTTTTCAGGGAACTAGGAAGCAGAGCAGGTAATGGATAGATTCTGGATGTAGTTTTGAAAAGAAGGCAGATTTCCACAACTTAAATTGCAGACTAGATAGAATAAGTACACTCTACCCTATTCTTCCTACTAATTATATCAATAATCCTAAACAAAATTTATAAAACAACTAAGAGTACTCAGAAGATAGAGAAAAACAGATAGTGTCATGGGTCTTCCAGATTCAAGACCCCATCTACCAGTATATCCCTGGGTTTTGTTTGCGTTTTCATTTTGTTTTGTTCAATTTTTATTTACCTTCTGCATGCGGTAACATGGATTCTAGAGAGAGCCACCCAGAAATACCAAAAGGTATAGATTAAATAGCCCAATAAATGTCTTTAGTCAGAGGATTGACAGCAAAGATAGGAAGTCACCTTACTGTGCCTGTTGGTATGTTCTGCTTATTGATCCTTGTGATTATATTCACTATCTGAAAAAAATTCTATTTTTTTTTAAACCTTTCCCCCTCTCACACACACATAAAGCAGAACAATACTAAACATTCTATCCCAGGGCTTTCTTATAGTGGTTCCTTTATGTCTGGACAAGGTAAACCTCTTCATTAGCATGGCTTCACTATTAACAGGGTATACTGTCACATCTCAGGGTGTGTTAGTCACACATCTTTCACTTCCCCATGAGGAGGCAAGCCCCTGAATCACAGGGACCCTGGTTAGGATGAAAGCATTTTGATTTGAGTCATTTTTCTCTCTGACCTAGGCTTCTGGGCATTTAGCCTTTACCCCAGTCTTTACTCCCTCCACTCCCTTCACAACCCCCTCCCAGCAACACACACACACACACACACACGCACACACACACGCGCGCGCGCATACACACACACACACACACACACACTACTTTCTGCTTATCACCCTTGAGTGTTTTTGGAAATACCATCAAGCTGATGATTACCATTCAACTGACCCCAGACTTTGGTTTCACATGGAAATTGGAAAGAGCAAACATCTTCCAGGTACAAAGGAAAACCTCACAGCACTGGCTGTAGTTGGGCCTCTGGCCCTGGTTTAGTGGTTATGTTTTGGGTTTTGTTAGGTCCACTTTGATGCCTTGAAGGGCAGCTGGACAATAAGGACTCTCTTTAATCGTAGTAAAGACTACAAATGCCATCACTTTCCATAAGGGGATCAAGTTGCTTTTCTGAAATCACAGGAGTCTCAGACTTTTTTCTAGTGGACTTTCTCATGGGGGCACATATGAGCCAAGGCACAACTGCTCCTGTCTGTAACTTGGCTGACGCAAGCAGACAGCTGTTGGAGGGCCACACCTCCTCCTTCCCCTTTGTTAGCATAAACTCTTGCTTTAGTCCAACTATTAATTCCAGATGATATTCGATATTGGTGAAAAAAATTACCTCAAATAAGGCAAAAAAGATTAGTTCACACAGAGCCCAACACTAGCCATTTAGGATAAAATCAATCTCTCTTCTCTGTCCCCTTAGTGTTCTGAAACAATATTTGAAGTTCTGTTTGGTCTATTTGGAGAACTGCCAATTATTTCAAGGCATGTAGTAAAGTTTAAATATCAAGAAACAATTACACTCAGGAGTTTTGAAAAATGATTCTCACTCAGGAGTAGTATCAGATATGAACTTAGTAATCTACTATACTACATTATTTTCTCAAGGAAACAAGTGGAATACTTAAATTAACAAAAGGAGCCTCTCCTGTTGGAAGTGACTATTATCTACAGTGTATTTTTAATTTTATAAATTATAGATGATGAGTTTTGAGAGAAAAATAATTGCACAAGACCTTAGATTTTCTGTTTGTGCCATTAACTAGAGTAAATGTTTTCAGGAAATCTCTCCTCACCATTAGTTAACTGAAAATTTGTGTGTCTTTTTTAATTCTTTTTGCTACATTGAAGTATATGGGTAAAATATGCCTTTGTAAAAGAACAACAAAAAGCCCACTTGTCTGTTTTTCCCATCCTGACCACAGTTATGTAATTAATCAAGTTCAATGTATTCCCTCTTCTACATTCTAAATAAGTGACTCACACAGTCTATAAAAAATATCTTGAATTTTTCAATAATTATATTGATACATTCTTATAAAATATTCATAAAAATACAGAAAACCCCACAGGTTTGTTTGAGCACTCTTTGGTAAATACACACAGAAATACAGAGTTGCACATATATAAATAGTAATATACAGTAACAACTATAGTAATATATACCTTAATATTTTTTGAAAATTCTTTTGAATTTCATCAAGTGCATTATCTGTATTTGTTGAGATGTTTATGTGATTTTTACCTTTCCTTTAGTTGATGGGAAGAATTATATTGATTGATTTGAGTATTTTGAACCATCCCTGAAAAAAATGCTACTTGGTTATGAGGTTTCAAGATATAGAAGATTACTGTTAATAAATCTAAACCAGATATTGGTAGTAGAACAACAGTATCAGGGGATTTCAACATACCACTCTCATCAATGAACAAATAAACCAAACAGGAAATCAAAGAGCAGACAATAATTTTTTAATTTTTTTCTTTTTTTTTTTTTTAAGAACTGGGGTACAGGCCACAAGTATGGAGGTGTGTAAGGATTCACCAGAGACAGAGCAGGGAACAGAACAGGCAGACTGACTGAAACACACTGCTGAGGTGAGCAGTGGGCAAGACAGGAGAGGCCTGCCGCTCCATGTGGGTATCTCCCTCACTGGCTGGGGATCGGACTTGAGTGTAGAGGCCAAGACAGCCTCACAGCGCCATGCTCAACCACCTGCACCACCAGGGAGGCCCAGCAGACAATATTTTTAAATGAGCAACTGGACCGATAAGCTTTATAGACATTTACATAGTGCACTGCACCCCAACAAAACTGAAAACACATTCTTCTCAAGTGCAAATTAAACATTCTCAAGAGTATACATGTTGGGTCATAATCCAGGTGTCAATAAATTCATGAAGATTAAAATCATGTGAAGTATCCTTTCTGATCATAATGGTATCAAACTAGAAATCAACCACAAAGGAAAAACTTCTAATACGTGTAGACTGAATGACATTGCACTAAATTGAGGATAATAAAGAAATCAAGGTAGCAATTAAAAAATAAATGCAGACAAATAAAAATGAAGAAGGAGCTCCCAGAACCTGTGGGATTCAGCAAAAGCAATAATGAAAGAGAAGTATATAGCAATATAGACCCACATCATGAAAAGAAAGGGCTCAAATAAATAATCGAAACTTATATCTTAAGGAAATAGAAAAAGAAGATACACGATACCAAAAGTAGAAGGAATGAAATAATAAAAATTGACACGGCAATAAATGAAATAGAAATTTAAATAAGACAGTCCAAATGATCAGTAAAACCACAGGTAGTTCTTTGGGGAAAAAAACAGATAAATCTCTAGGTAGACTCAGTTAGTAAAAGGATTGAACCCTAATAAATAGAATCATGACTGAAAGAGAAATTTCAACAATCATCTAAGAAACATATAGATTGAAAGAGGCTATTATAAACATCTTTTTGACAATAAATTGGATAATCTAGGAGATGTACACAAGTTTTTAGAAGCAATAAACTTTCCAAGAATGAATCACAAAGAAATTTTTAAAAACTGAGTAGATCAATCAGAAGCAAGGAAATCTAAAGAGTAATCAAAAGTCTCCAAAAAGCAAATATTCAGGACTCTCTGGGATCACTAGTGAGTTCAACCAAACCTTCAAAGATAATCTAGAATATAGCCCTCTCAAATTCTTCCAAAAATGTGAGAAAGAGGTAACGTTTCCATTGTTACTGACGTGTACTGTAGTTGTCCATTTTTCCTTCAGGGTATTTTGGCTTTTTTTTTTTTCTTTTTTACAATCTAGTTGGGAGTATATAATGGAAGACTGGTGTCTTCACTTTGCTGCCTTTCTGTCAGACTGTATAGAACAAGATAAGGGCTATAGAACAAGAGCCACGGTGGTACTAATAAACTTCAGGAGATGAACAAGTTCCCAAGAACAATCAGTCAGGGCACGTCACTCATGGGCCAAGAAGGGGACACAACTTAAATCACCCAGGCATTCTTCAGCTAATTAATCAGCATCCATTTATGACCAGATGGCACCATTCCACATCATCTGTCCAGTGCACTAGAAACTTGTGAAAGTCAAGTGGAAAGAATTCAGACTACTGGTCCATCCAGCCCTTTTTGTCAGCAATCAGTGGAAAAGCCCCTTCTCACCACCCCTATGCAAAAAGTCTCCAGTTTGGGGACTCAAAGTAAAAAAGGGAAGGAATGGAGCTGTCCTATTGGAGACATTAACTTTGCATTTAACTTGAATTAAACTGGCAAGAATTGGGTCACTTTTAATTTGGCAAGTTTACATTAACTGGAAGTCTCTGAAGAAAGATTCATTATATGATCTATTCTCGCATGGCTGCCATTCATTGTTTCCATAGCCAATGATGTTCATTGGGATTAAAACTATGTTATATACATTTAGATTCATATCGTAAGTTCTTTAAAAAAAAAAAAAGTGTGCATTTGAGCATGTGTTCATGTTTTGCCCACACAGAAAAGGTATCTCTTCTGAGTTGTACATATACACACATTTTTCCTCTCTATTCACACTGGCCATAAATACAGACCTGTTTCAAAGTGTATTTACACAATTGACATAGGCATTACATCGAAACCAAGATCTTTTAAGTGCCTACAATATTGATATGTGGGATTGTGCTAGTATTTAGACATTGTTACATGCAATTTTTGCCTTTCTGCTGAAATCATTATATGACACAGTTATATGACAATAATAACAAGTTTGAACATAATTAGTGGCAAAGTTTTCTTTTGTTGTGTTTCAATAGCAGAAAATCCTGGAACTAATTTTGCAATTATGTTCATGTGATATCACTTCTTGAAAATGTAAGAGCATGCTGTTGTTTTTAGGAATGCTATGGAATAAATGACCTCTGGAAATGTGATTGGAATAAATGTGAAGGATAAGGTGAGAAGTGTCTTCAAATATTTACTAAATCCAATGGGCTGCAGCTAGCAGTCATTTAGCAATTAAACCCAGCACCTTTTATCTGCAGGTATCCTTAGTTTGCTGATACTTCATCTTTGGGTACAAATGGAGTCATTTAGCAGCAAAATCTGTATCTCACCTAAAGAGTTCTGTACTGCACACTCTAAATTTATTTCCCATAAAAAGTTCCCCTAAATATTTCTAAAATAATCCAAAAAGGCTCACATGAGTTTACAATTGTAGGGGCAGGAAGAGAAGAAGTAGAATTTCCATGACCTGAGCAGACGGGATAAAGGGAGAGAGTCTTGGAGCCCCCAGTGACTTTTGCAGGCTTTTATTGGGATTTACCAGGTATACAGCAGGCAGGAGTGCTGGGAGGCTGGGAGGCTGGAAGGCCACCCAGCCCCCGGCGAGTCTTTACTCTTTCTCGGCTCTCTGACGTTCTCGCATGGCCTCTGCTTCTCTGCTCCTTTTGCTCTACTGGTGTCCCCATGATGCCACCCTTATAAGCCCAGTCTCAGCCCAGGTGTATACCATCTACACATGCCCACAACCTACTCCAAGATTCCTCCATCAAGCATGCATTCAGGACCGCAGGGATCCATCATCAATCCTAATGGCAGGAGGGCAGAAAAGCCTGACAATTAAGTTACCCTACAACTATCAAGTCTGGTTAGACCTTTCAGAACATCCTCCCAGGTGCTACTGTCACTTGTAACATAAAACACTATTCTTGCCAAACCCACTGCCTTCAGAATGCTGCTGGCCTCACCATGGGAAGAGACAATACATGACAGACTTGACACATGCAATGAGAAACATCTCTTTGTTTCACATGGGGATAGGACCCACTCTGGAAGATGCTCTCAGAGCCAAATGCCTTCCTTTCTCTTTGGATATCTATGCTTACGCTCTAGGGAGGCACAAAGCAAAATCAAAACAGGCAGTGGGGCCACTGTGATAACACTGCAGCAGTCCACAACAGACTGAATGCCGGGCTGGATAGCACTGGATGCTGGACCAGACAGCAACAGAAGCAATAGCATGGGAAGGTGATGCAGATGATCAGAAGTGGCGGTCAGGTCTTAAAGGTAACCCAGACACAAAGTGTCTGTCACCTGTCAACAGTGCTGGACAGCACTAGCCAGTAGTGCTGGTCACCACCAATCAGCAGAATGTGGTGTGAAAGACAATAGCAATAATAGCTCTTTGTGAGTTGTTGGCCTACACCAACAACAAACAACTCTTTGAGACACCAGGCCCAGGGTCTTTGGTGCTCCTTCCAGGTGATATCAGGCAGGTGCAGTGGCCAGGTCTCCACAAAGCATTTTGGCTTTTCTTCACCCTTCAAATTTTGGGTGCTTATCCTTCTTTCTTAGAAGGCCAGGAACAGGATGATCTAAGCAGGCTCTGCTGATATCGTCTTTCAGGGTTCCCCACCCTATTAGCCTGATTAGACCTTTTTTTAAAAGATTTATTTTTATTTATTTATACAAGCACTGGGTACAGTCAGAAGCGCGGGAGGGTGAGAGAATTCACCAGAGCCAGAGCGGGGAGCAGAGCAGGCAGAAGGACCAAAGCACACTGCTGAGGGGAGCAGCGGGCAGCAGGAGAGGTCAGTGCGCCATGTGGGACCCTCCTCTGGTGGCTGGGGAGCAGCCAGGGATCAAACCAGCGTTGCAGAGGCTGTGGGCAGCTTCGCAACCCATTGCTCAACCGCTGTGCCACTGGGGAGGCCCTGATTAGACCATTTTTAATCCTACATGCCTGATTGGACATTTTAGGACTTATCAGCCTTTTCTTAATTTTTGATCCAAATAATTAACTAATGGGCTGATTAAATCTGATGAGTTCATTTAGATCACATCTGGTTGGTCCATTCTATGATCACGGTGCTAAATATAAAAAGCAAAACTTGGCACCTGCACTGATCTGGCCTTCTCTGACCTCCACAGAGTCACAGCCAGAGCCGGTCTTAGAGGGATAGAAGGCACATGCACCCAGTACCCCTTCAGTGGGACTGGAAGTAACAATGTGGTGGGGGCAGGGGGGTGTCTGTAGCAGCACTTCAGGGAGGGCTGCATTGGGAGCCTGCCATGTTGGCCTGGGACTCCATGGAAATCTCCACTGCCCATATCCTGGAGAACCCCTGTTTCTTCCTGCAGCCTTGAACCAGGGCCTGTGGGGCTAGCTGTTGACTCCTATGCCCGAGCTTGCTCCAGCATAGGGCACCTTGACTCTGAGGTTCCAGTGAGGCTGCATGCTCTGGGGTAATGTGGTAGGGGAATCACTGCTCTCCATCATCACTCCTGACCTCTATCAGCAGCCTGAGCCCCAGTGAGGCCGCTGGTGATGGTCTGTAAATTGCCCGCCACACCCAAGCACTTTCTGGGAAAAGGTTCCTGAGCCTCAAAGCAAATAGGGGTGCTCCAGGGCTCAAGCAGACCTCTGTGTGGTCACCCTGCACCTTCCCACAGTGGGTGGCCACCTGCCGGGCTTCAGGAGCCTTAGAGGCTCCGGGACTTGAATTCAGTTGGCACTGGGCAAGGGGCTGCCCTCAGGCAGCTTGTTCAAGGCTGCTGGTGGGAACACCAGCTCCTGCCTCCCCTGCTGCTTTTAGAGCTTAGTTCAGACTGGCCACTGGTGAAAAATCCCATTACCTTTAAAGATTCTTTGTTCTCATTGAAAGTTGAGGATCAGCTTTCCCCACCTACCCATATATGTGTCCTACTCTTCCTTCCAATCAGGCAATGTTACTATGCTTATAGAAATATTATTCACTCTGAACCATTAATATACAGAAAGCACATAATCTCCTTGTTCAAAGTATTACCTTTTCCCAGAGTTAATTTTTTAAAGTTGCTTTCTTAGCTATCCAAAACCCAACCCAGACACTTGCATAGATGTTGTCCATATCAGGAAACATCAGTTGCATCTACATGTCTAATTGTTTCTCATATAAACATTGCACCTCCCAACACTCCACCATGCCCCATTGTTTAGACATTTATGTTGCTCTAATTCCTGAGGCTGTTCTGAGATTCCTCAATCTGACAGAGACAACCTCATGTGAATTTCTTGATGTAGAAGGCACATGTTCAGCTGGCTATGATTTCACGACACCCCATAGGTGTCCTTGGGGATGGATGCTTCAAGGGCATGTGAGTGGTCTCTAATGCCACCTTGTCCCCCATTTCTGTGATTTCCCTTAGGCTTGGCCTCTGTTCCCTCACTCTTCTTATTTGCTGCCCTGCCCACTACCTACAGCCCAGGGAATCCTTTCTCATGTTGTGTGTCAGGTGACCCACACATTTTTTTATTTGCACCAAGTCACTCAGAGTCAATTCTCTTCGCTCAGTTAATTTTTCTGCACAACCTTTTCCTGGGACAATCATCATTGACCAGCTGTGAGAACAGACAGTGATATGCACAGGGAGGACAGCAGGCCTGGGCAGTGGCAGAAGGAATCGCCAGTTGTCTTATAACAAGCCATTCTGCTGTTTCCCCTCTACTTGCTGCACACCAGCTTGGCATTCACCCTAATTATTATTTCTTTTTTGTTTTTAATTTATTATTTTTATTTATTTTTGCACAGAAGAATGGGGTTGTAAGGGAGAAGTGTGGGGAGTGAGAATTCACAAGACAGAGTGGGGAACAGAACAGGCAGATCTACTGAAATACACTGCTGAGAGGAGCAGCGGCGAGACAGGAAAGGGATTGCTACACCATGTGGGTAGCTCTCTGGCTGGAGATCGAACTCAGGTCATAGGGGTGATAGCTCTTGAAACTTAACCCCATGGCCACCAGGGAGGGCCATAATCATCATTTCTTTCAATTGTTTATCACTTTCCAGATGTTCATGTTTGAAAGGGGGATAATAGAGTTCTTCTCATCTTACATGTGAGCCTAAGTTGAAGAAATAGGACTGCAGATGTCCTTGCCAGTGTCCTCATAGAACAGCCACCACCTTTGCAGGCTGTCACCCCAGGCAATGCAGACCCTCACCCTCTGATTTGACATCCCCACCTTATTCCATACTTTTCTTCCCTACCCATTCCTATATCCCACTGTCTCTCCTGCTGCTCCCTTCAGTCAATCCACCTGTTCTGTTCCTCACTCTGTCTCTGGTGAATCCTCTCACCCCCTGCACCTCTTGCCTGTACCCCAGGTCTTGTATGCATAAATAAATAAATATTTTAAAAAAAGAAAGGTATGAAAGGCAGAAGGGTAGCCTAGGGTGAAGGGCTGTGGGTGCATAGGCAGCTCACACAGTGCATAACACACAACTGATTAACAGAGAACCCACTCCTCTAAATCATGTACAGTGTTCATCACCCAAAGCAGTGATAGTGAAGTCAAAGATAAGCAGCTGGGACTACATCAAATTAGAGAGTTTCTGCACAGCAAAAGAGACAATAACCAAAACAAAGAGAAACCCCACCAACTGTGAGAAAATTTTTGCACACAACACTAACGATAAAGGACTGATCACAAAAATCTACAAAGAGCTGATGAGACTCACCAAAAACAAAGAAAGTAATCCAGTCAAAAAATGGGCAGAAGAGCTAAAAAGAAACTTCTCCAAAGAGGAAATACAAATGGCCAAAAGGTATACGAAAAATGTTCAACAACACTTGTAATCAGGGAAATGCAAATCAAAACTACAATGAGATACCATATCACACCAGTGAGAATGGCACATATTAAAAAAAAACTAGCAACAACAAATGTTGGCAAGGATGTGGAGAAAAAGGAACTCTTCTGCACTGCTGGTGGAAGTGCAAACTGGTCTAACCACTATGGAAAGCTGTGTGGATATTCCTCAACCTTCTAAAGATAGAGCTTCCATATGATCCAGCAATTACACTCCTAGGTCTTAACACAAAGGACACAGAAACATTAATTTCAAAGAGTACCAGCACCCCTATGTTTACAGCAGCACTATTTGCAACAGGTAAGCTTTGGAAACAACCCAAATACCCAAAAATAGATGACTGGATCAAGAAGATATGGTAGATATACACAATGGAATATTACTCAGCAATCAAAAAAGATAAACACATGCAATTTGCAGCAACATGGATGGCGCTGGAAGGGATCATGCTCAATGAAATAAGCCAGAAAGAAAAAGAAAAATACCGGATGGTCTCACTCATAGCAGGAATCTAGAAAACCTAAATAAGGGACCAGGAAAAAGAATAACTATAAGAAAGAAAAAATCACAATCAACAAACAACTATGAACCAGAGACACACTTTGGGGGCAGTGGGAGAGAAGGGATTGGGGTCAAAATAAGGGGGTTGCAATTGTATGGGGAATATAAAAATAAAATTAAAAGAAAAGAAATCATGTACAATGTTGTAAACCCATGTTACCTTAATAAAGAAAGGGGAAAAAAGAAATGGTATTAAGGTCAGTTGCTTTCTGTTCGACTTTTCAGTCTGTCACCTCCAGATGTTTGCTTGTCGGGTAATGGTTTTCTTTTTTTTTTTTCCTGTATGTGACAAACTGCCTTAAACTTTTGAAATTCTAGTTTCTATTTTAATCAGCTGTTATGGCAAAACTCTAACAATATATCAAATCTAAGACTTTCTGAATTAAAATTTCTCCTCCACTCTTCCCCTCCTTCTATTGTTAAGTCTAAGATGCTTTTTGTCCCTTATTTATTACAAGGAATCAGCTCTCATCACGAAAGCTTTCCAGAAAAGTTTTTAAATGTTATGACTGTATGAATAAAATTAGTAGAAAATGAATAAATTTCTTTAATACTTTAGATAAATGTGCGCAATGTGCAAGAAGCAGAGAATCATATACTAAATTCCACATTCTCATTCAAAAATTAACTTATGTATTCTCACTTGCTCCCTACCCATGGGTTATTTTTGAAGCAAATCCCAGACATTATATATATTTAACTCTATATTGTTGCTCTAAAATATAAAGATTTGTTTCTTTATTTAAACTTTATAATGTCATTACTAATATTTCATAATATGTAATAATATAATTAAAATATTTTAATACCATCATCACAAAACTACTACTACTACTACTACTAATATTAGATGCCCTCAGAGTTTTTTTTTTTTATTGTTTGTTGTTTGAAGCGGGATTGCAATAAAACAATACATTGCAATGCATTAGAGATGCCTTTTAAGGTCCCTTTTAATTGATAACTTACCTCCTATCTATTTTATTCCCTTTTGCAACTTAATTGTTTACACAACCAAATCATTTATCCTAGAATTTCCTAATCTGGATTTTGCTGACAGCATTCTTGTCTTGTCCTTTAATATGTTTTCTGCCACTGTGTTTCCTATAAATTGGTAGTTAAATCCAAAGGATCCTGGCATGCACCAAGTAACAGCCCCTCTGAATGACAATCTTCTCCTTAGCTATTTCATTTTCAGGAATCAGAGTACAAGGGATATACATATTTTGGAAGGTTTAATATTTTTTTCTCTCTCCTTTTCCACTTAGCTGATATCCATAGATCCTTAAGGACTTAGTTTCTCTGTACTTTGTGTACTAAATTTTTGAGGTTTTTTTTTTTTTTTCACCCAAAGGACATTTATGAACTCATTTCAATGAAATAAGAATTCCTAAGTCCAAGTAATTTCTTCATTCAAGTAGATATTGTCCTAGCAACGGACACTTTTTCCAATTGACACCAGTTATCACAATAAGTGCATAAATATTGTGGCTCTACACAATACATGTTAAGTGAAGAAGTACTTAGCTGTGCTTTTTAAAAGTTAATATAATCCATTTACCCTACCATTTCCCACAAACATCAACATAACAACATAGTCCACATGGATGTAGTTTGACAAAAATAATTATGAAGATTCCAAGCAATTTTGTTCTCCACTCTGTGGATAGTCTTATGTACCCCAAAGTTCCCAGCAAATATGAATAGATCTTAAACTCTGACCTTAAGGGACTTCTAGTCTGGTATGTAAGTGAGCATCCAAGTAGATATAGTACAAAATGTGCCAAAATAAAGATTCCTTAGGAAGGATGATGAAAGTCCAATGAAGTTTCTTAGGAGGGAAACCTCACAGGGAGGGTGAGAAAGAACCACCACTGAGAATGTGGGTGTGGGAAGAGCCTTCCAGGATAGACAGGATTTTACAGTATTTCCTTTTATAAAGGATCAGGCATGATGGTGGGGGCAGGGGGTCCAATAAGACTAAGGCAAAGGTGAGAAACAGTTGCTATGTTCACACTGATTCCCAAAACATGTTTGGTGATGGTTCTCAGTTTGTTTACCATTAGAATCATTTGAAAGTTTTGAAAAATGCAGACTCAGTCTCTCAGGACAGTTTCTGGGTGTTTGGTGTGTTTGAAAGGCCCCCCAAGGTAATTTTTTAAGATTTATTTATGCTTAGAGAATTGGGGTATAGGCCAGAGTTGTGTGCTTGAGGAGGGTGTAGTAGTGAGAGGATTCACCAGAGACAGAGTGGGGAGCAAAACAGGCAGATCTACTGAAATATACTGCTGAGGGGAGCAGCAGGGGAGACAGAAAAGGTCTGCTGCACCATATGGGTAGCTCCCTGGCCAGGAATCAAACACAGGCCACAAAGGCGCTAGCATGATAGCACTGACTCTTAGCCCCAACACCACTAGGGAGATCCTTCCCAAGGTAGTTTATACGTGTATATATTTATATATATAATTTATATATATAATTTTACATCATTTTTCATTTTTGCACAATATATGCATTTTCATCTTGGTTATAGACCCCCATATAATTCTCACCCCTCTTATTTTGACTCTAATCCCTCCTCCCCTCCCCCACCATAGTGTGTCTCTGGTTTATAGTTGCTTATTGATTTTGATTTTTACTTTGTTATAATTAGTCTTTTTCCTGGTCCCTTATATAGGTTTTCTAAATTCCTGCTATGAGTGAGGCCATACAGTATTTTTCTTTTTCTTTCTGGCTTACTTCACTGAGCATGATCCCTTCCAGCTCCATCCATGTTGCTGCAAATTGCATGAGTTTATCAGGCATATGAAAAAATGTTCAGCATCACTCGTAATCAGGGAAATGCAAATCAAAACTACAATGAGATACCATTTTACACTAGTGAGAATGGCACATATAAAAGAAAAAAAAAACTAGCAACAACAAATGTTAGCGAGGATGTGGAGAAAAAGGAACTCCTGCACTGCTTGTGGGAGTGCAAACTAGTCCAACCACTGTGGAAAGCTGTTCAGAGATTCCTCAACCTACTAAAGATGGAGCTTCCATATGATCCTCCCAAGAGAGTTTTAAGGGACAAATAGTGAGCTTAGTCAGTAGTCGCCAGCAAGGTCTACAAGAGGAGTAGTCCTCTCAAGGGGGGTTTTAATTGATGAGACAAAGAGTTGAGTGCATTTATTTGGGCCACTGCCATTTGTAGCTGGTCTGGGAGGAGGGTATCATCTGGCATTATAAGTTAACAGATTTGCCAGAAACTCTTAGAGATCATCTAGCTCCTTTGACTATATGTACAAATTGCACAAATGATGCAAGAATGAAGTCTTGAGGCAAGTGATCTAAACAAAAATAAACAGAGAATAAAACCCAAGAAGACCTTAACAACTATTCCCCGATTCCAGTCCCACACAGAGGTTATCCTTGAACATCTATATTCCTGGTTACCCTTGAAAATCTATTTATTTTTTAATTTCATGTTATCAGTGAAGTAACCAAGTATTCAATGAAAGAGGTAAACATTATAAAGCTGTCTATCTTCTGACCAAGTTCATTAGTCTTACTTAGTCCACTGCCTACCTCAGCAAAGCAACCCTCAAACAGAAAATACAGCTATTTTAAAGGGTTCAAAGGAATTTTTATATGCTTACCAAAATCTCAATTATATTAATTTGCGAATGAAATTCAAAGCTCAATGGTGATGAAATGACTTCACTTCTTTAAATCTGATTAAGAACTCTCACCTCTCTCAGAAATAAAAACGGTCTCTCATGACTGATCTTCTCACCTGGCCAGAGCACAGATATCTCTATCACTAAGCTTTACCAACATATAGTATTTTAGAGAGGGAGAAGCAGCTAAAATAAAAATGTAGAAGTTGTTTTTATATTGCCTTATGATGTTAATTTGATGTGATTCATTATGTGCTGTTTCCACTATATTATATTTATTATTATTTTATAATTTTTAGACTACATCAAGCCACCCTGCCCTATCCCATCTGCTTCCCTCCCAACTCCCTCCACCCTTTCTCCAGTTCCCTCTGGTAACCATTATCTCCTTTTTGTCAAGTTCAGTCTTTTATTTCTACTATTTTTTGTGTGTAATTGTTTTTACAGTGTTTATATTGTGCAGCTGACTGAAACCACCTCAAATTGCATCCATTTTGTGCTGAATGCCACCAATTCATGTCTCTTCACAGCTGTGTGATATTCCATTGTGTATAGTTCATGGTTTCTCTACCCATTCATCTATTGAAAGGCACTTGTGTTGGGTACATAACTTGTCAATTGTTAACAGTACTGCTATGAACATAGTTGGTATAACTGGGTCAAAGGTGATTTCACTGTTATTTTCTAGAGCCATTTCCATAGGGGTAAACAAGTATCTATTCCCACCAACATTGGATGAGAGTTCCTTTTTCACCACAACCTCACCAACATTTATTAATTCCACTTTTTTTTACATGGGTCATTCTCATAAGGGTGAGGTGGTATTTCAGTATAATTTTAATTTGCATTTCTCTTATAATAAGTGATGTTGAACATTTTTTCATATGTCTAAAGTCATGTGAATGTTTTCCTTACAGAAGTGTTTATTGAGGTCCTTTGCCCATTTTTTAACATGGATAATTTGTTTCTTTGTTGCTGTATTGCATGAGTACTTTGTAAATTTTGGAGATTAACCCCTCATCAGATATATGGTATGCAAGTATTTTTTTCCCATTCCGTAGGTTGCTTTTTGGTTTTTTTGATGGTTTCTTTTGAGGTACACAACCTTTTAAATTTGATATAGCCACACTTGTTTAGTTTTGCATTTGCTTTCCTTGTTGCTGGGATTGTGTTCCAAAATACACCTTTGTGATAGATGTTCTGCAATGCGTCTCCTATTGTTTGTTTCAAGTACTTATGATAGCTGTTCCTATGTCCAAGTCTTTAATCCATTTTGAGAGAATTTTCATATATGGTGTTAAATGTGGATCTTACTTTAGTTTTTTTCTTACATGTGGCTGCCCATGTTTTTCAGCACCATTTATTGAAAAAGCTCTCTTCTCTACTATATGGTCGTAATTCCTTTGTTAAAAATCAGCTGTCCATATTTATATGGATTTATCTCTGGGCTTTCAATTCCACATTTCTTTTTTTGTGCAGTACCATACTGCTTTAATTACTGTTGCTGTGTAATATTGTTTTAAGTCAGGAATTGTGATATCTCCATTTTTCTCCTCTTCTCTCAAGATTGTCTTGTCTATTCAGGGCCTTTTGTGGTTCCATATAAATTTTAGAATTGTTTGCTCTATTTCCTTTAAAAAAAAAAAGTCATTGGTATTTTAATAGACACTGTATTAAACCTGTAAATTGCTTTGGGTAATAAGGCCATTTTAATAATGTTAATTCTTCCTACCTTTTAGCACAAGATACCTTTCCATTTCTTTGTACCTTATTTTATTTCTTTTAATGAAGTTCTCATTGTACATGTCCTTCACCTCTTTGGTTAAGTTTATACACAGGTATTTCATTCTTTTCAGCATGATTGTAAATAGAACTGTATTTCTTATTTCTCTTCTTCCAGAGACCAGCTCCAGTGAACAGGGTTGAGGAGAGGAATCTGAAAGAACCAAGGAATAAAGAAATGACAGACACAAAATAGAATTTAAGAGAAGCAGGATCCAGGGGACGTGAGGTCTCTCATTCTGGACTCAAATGTTCCAAGTGCCCAGTGCAACTCATTTTTATTGATACAAACTGTCCCCCTCCCCCCCTTGTTAGTTTCTAAACAATGGATCACTCTTAGTATTTAGCCTTGTCTGGGCACACATTCACTGCCAAGGTTCTGCATTCTCAGGTATATTCTACTCCTTTTCTAATCTTGCCTGTTTCTCAGGCTTAGCTTTGCTGACACAAGAAAGGACATTGTGGTCTGGACACAAGCCAATCTTCCAGCCCATGTTGACCAGTCTTCCAGTCACAACCCTGATATTCTCCTTGTTTCAGCCCTTCATGCCTTAGACATCTCCAACATCCTTCTGATACATTTTGTGTGTACAGAAATGCCTCTGATTTCTATGTATTGATTTTGTATCCTGCCACCTTATGGTATTCTTTCATTATGTCTAGAAGTTTTTTATAGAATCTTTTGATTTCTCTAAGTATAATAGCATGCCATCTGTGAATAATTACAGTTTCATTTCTTCTTTACAATTTGGATTCATTGTGTGTCTTTTTTTTTTTTTAAATTTATTTATTCATGCATACAAGAGCTGGGTTACAGGCCAGAGATGTGGGAGGGTGAGAGGATTCACCAGAGACAGAGTGGGGAACAGAACAGGCAGACCAACCAAAATACACTGCTGAGGGGAGCAGCAGTCGAGACAGGAGAGGCCTGCAGCACCATGTGTGTTGCTCCCCAGCCGGCCAGGGATCGAACTGCAGAGACTGTGGACTGCCTCATAGTGTGGTACTTAACCCCTTGTGCCACTAGGGAGGCCCCTTTTTTGTCTTTTTCTTGCTTAATTGCTTCAGTTAGAACTTCAAAGGCTATGTTAAATAACAATGGTGATAGTGAGCATCCCTATCATTTCCTGATCTAGTAGAAATGCTTTCAGCTTTTCACCATTGGGTATGACATTGGTTGTGAGTTTGTCATATATGGCTTTTAAATTATTTTGGTGGACTCCGTTTATTCCCAATGTTTTGGAGGGTTTTTCCTCATAAATAAATGTTCAAACTTGCTGAGTGCTTCTTTGGTATTTATCAAGATAATCATATGGTTTTTGCCTTCCAATGTAATCTGAGGGATTACATTGATTTATGTATGTTTAACCAGCCTTGCATTCCTGGGATGATCCTCTTGATATGTTATTTTATTCAGTTTGCTAGGATTTTGTTGAGAATTTTTGCATCCATGTTTATCAGAAATACTGGTCTAGGGTCTCCCAGGTGGTGCAATGGGTTAAGTCTCAGCACTATCAAGCTATCAGCAGCTGCTGTAGCATGAGTTAGATCTCCAGCCAAGGAGCTAACCCACATGGCACAACAGACCTCTCCTGTTTCACCCTTTCCTGCTCCCCTCAGTAGTGTATTTCAGTCAATTCACCTGTTCTGCTTCCCACTCTGTCTCTTGTGAATCCTCTCACCACCACCCCAAACACACACTTCTGGCCTATACCCCAGCTCTTGCATGCATAAATAAATGAAATAAATCTTTTTTTTTAGAAAAATAAATACTGGTCTATAATTTTCTTTTTTTTAATTTTAATTATTTTATTTTCTTAGGTCATTGTTAATGTTTGTACATTTTATTCTCCCTTCAGGTGTAGTCCACATAGTTCCTCCACCAATACCCCACCCATGATACTTCTCCTTAGTCCCTTCTGCTCTTCCCTCCCTTTTTTTGACCCCTCTCTCTCCTCCCATCTTGCTATGTAGCACAGGACATAACTATTCCATAATTTTCTTTTCTGTACTATGTTCAGTTTGGGGATCAAGGTAAAGTTGACCTTATAGAATGATTTAGAGATATTTCCTTTCTCTTTGATTTTTTTTTTGAAGAGTGTGAGTAGGATAGGTATATTTTATATTACATTCTTACATTTATGTCTTTTTATATTTACATTCTTATGTGTGGATAAGAAATTTAGTTCGCATGCCATTTATGTGCGAAATATCACATTTATTTTCTACCCCTAAACAAATGAAATTTGTTCTCAATCCCATCCTACTAGACTGGTGGTGAAACTGAGCAAACCTAGTGGAATTATCCAGTTGATGAGATCTCACCCATGCCCCTAGGACTATTGAACATGACACAAAGGCAGACACATGATGTGAAACAGAAAAACAGGATTTGTTTGTGCAAGGAGAGAGATTGTTTACAGATTGGCACATGATTAGTTTCTGACTCTCCTATCCCAGATAATGCCTCCTGAGTAAAAACTAAGGTTCAAAGTGAACATAGATATAACAAACTTGTGGTTTATCCACAAACGAACCTCCTCACCAGTGGTTTAACTTCCAGAATCCCAGCAGCTCAACTATCAAAACCCCACCAATTTAATTGCTAAATGTATCATTTCTAGCCCTACTTCCTATCAGCTTCAGCTATGGGGTAAAGTTTGGAAAGATTTACCTTCTACCATCAAGTTGACATCAGGGGGTAGAATAACTCAGACAGACCCTCACTGTTTTTTTGTTGAAGTTCTAGCATATTAGCAATATCTTTTGCTTAACAATTTCCTGCCTCTTAAAGTATCCTAGTCTTTCTATTCCTCTATCACTGAGGACCCAGTAAGGGTTTACCATCAGGACAGCTTCCTCTGACTTTGGGATTTCTAGATGTCCCTATTGGAGATGGTTAACCTCTTCACTGGCTTAGTATTTATAATGTGGTTTGCATGTCTTGTCAAATAGATTGATGGGAAACAAAAATAGAGGCAAACAAATTAGTTGTTATTTCAGAATCCTATTGGTATGGAAGAACAGTATTTCTCTAATCCAGGAGGTTCCCAGTAGAAAAGAATCAGTATGACCAATAGTACTGGCAGATAACCCATTTGTGCAATGCAACCATCAGGAATTGAAAAAACTACTCCTATTCCAAGGAAGCTCCTTTGGCCAAAATGGGTGCCATATCTGGTTAGAAAAGGAGAAGCCATTCTAGTCCTATCATGGGGTGAAGGGAATGAAACCTGTAGAGGGGAATTTCCTTCTTGAAGGTATTCTCTGTTGGCGGATTCAAAGTTTCCAGGAAGTGATGTTCCTCTTCTTCCTTTTCTTCTTTTTCATAGATGTAAGGATAGGGAGAATGCTACTCCTCTTTTCTTTGCATCATCAAATGTGCTTTTAGTTTTTCCTAAATCTAATTTGTAGAAGAACCTAAAGGCATACATATGTGGGTGTCCATCCTATCTGCCTGGGTGTCCATCCTATCTGCCTGATCTTCTACAAAATTTGTCCAATTTGGGCCTCTCTGATGGTGCAGTGGGTTGAACGCAGTGCTGTGAAGCTGACCACAGCCTCCGCAGCACAGGTTTGGTTCCCAGCCAGCCAGGGAGATACCTACATGGCATGGCAGACTTCTCCTGTCTTGCCTGCTGCTCCCCTCAGCAGTGCATTTTGGTCCATATGCCTGTTCTGCTCCCCGCTCTGTCTCTGGTGAATCTCCTCACCCTCCTGTGTCTCTGGCCTATACCCCAGATCTTGCATAAAAATAAATAAATCTTAAAAAAAAAAAGTTGTCCAATTGAAAAATAGCCAATAATTCAAATATTTATTGATAGGCCATTTTCCCTTTGACTCTGTTGAGCACAGAGTCCAAGAAGTGCTACAGAGAAAAGCCATGTTTGCTAGACATTGACTTACAGCTTGTTCCAGGCTTCCAGAATTTAATTAAGTGGAATGTCAGCCAGAAGACTCACCTCTTCGTCAACCAAAAACAAAGTTATAGAGAGCACTTTCACACACACAAGGAACCCTAGAAGAAGAAGTTCTAAGCTGTAGTTGAAAGGAAATTCTATATGTATGCCCACAGGACCTCCCATAAGATCAAAATCAACTTCCATACACCAGGCTTTATTGCTCAGAACAAAACTGAAAGAACTAACTAAAGGTTGAACCTATATCTAAATCAAAATATATCTTTAAAAATTTTTATTAAAGTAACACTAAACTGGGCCTCCCTGGTGGTGCAGGCAGTTGAGCGCCATGCCGTGAAGCTGTCTGCAGCCTCTATAGCGCAGGTTCGATCCCGGCTGGCCGGCAAGAATCCCACATGGTGCAGCAGACCTCTCCTGTCAATCCCGCTGCTCCCCTCAGCAGTGTATTTCATCAGTCTGCCTGTTCTGTTCCCTGTTCTGTCTCTAGTGACTCCTTTCACACACACACACACACACACACACACACACACACACACACCCCGCACCTCTGGCCTGTACCCTGGCTCTTGTATAAAAAAAATAAAATCTTAAAAAAAATTCACACTGAACTTTTAAATTAGAGACAGAAAAGTCTTACCACATGTCATGCAATTGCAATGTGCTTATGGTGGCCAACACGAGGGCTTACCAACGTAGGTCCCACATGGGCATTAAACTGAAACCTGCACACTTACAGTTGCAGGACATGGCCCAAAAGCAGATATATCCATAATGTAAAACAACAATAATAGGATTTATTTATCAGGGAGAAATAATCTGTCCTACCCCAGATGCTGTCTGTTCTACCCCAGATGGTATCTACTGAGCAGAAACTGAGGTCTAAATCAAAGCAACATGTGGTAAGCTGTGACTTCCCAATAGACATTCCTCCTTACCAGTGGTTTAATGGCAGAAACCCAGCAACTTAACTGTCAAAAAGCCTCAACCCTTATTTCCCATCAGTCCCCACTCTGGAGGGTTGAGTTTGAAAATCTCCACCTTCTACCATTGAGTTGACATAAAGGACTAGAGTCTAGAAACTCCATCTTCTACCATTGAGTTGGCTCTGACCACCACCCAGTAGTTCAGAGGCTGCTCCTCACTCTTTCAACAGGAAATTCCATTCTAGCAGATATGGGATATAGTCCCTTTTATCTTAGTCCCCTCAGGAAATATTTTAGAAAACTTATGCCTTCTGGAACATTCTAGAAAGGTTCTCTATTTTCATTTCATGCTAATATATTCTAGACAGACTCATCACCTGAGTTGTATCTCTCTTGAAGATAAGCACACCCTGAAATTTCTGGAACAAATATGGGCATAGGAGTCCTTTACAAATATCAATGCCACCACTCTTAGGATATATTACCTATCCAACCTCACAACTTCTCAGTTCAATTCCCACCATAGTGTTGTGTAGAAGTAGAATCTAGATGTTGTAACCTTACAAACATCCCTAAAGAGCTTATTCTTTCATTTAGACGGGCTATATGTCACCTCTTTCTCCTTAAACATTAAATACTTTCCTGTAGCCACACTGCTTGTGGATAAATTCAGCAGAATTCCCATCTTGTGTATAGGATTTACAACAAGAATGTAGAGGGTGTTTTCTTTGGCCCTGAGCCTCCCATCTCCCCACACAGCATGGATGTTGAGTTGGCAACCAGAAGTCTTGCCATCAGATTAACTATAACATTGCAAATTGGTCCCTCAGCAGTAGGCCAGGTAGAAAGTATGGCAAACAGATACAGAGGGTCAGTAAGAGTCTAAATGAAGTGCAACTACTCCCTTAGTAGACCTGATCCTCCAACAAAAATAGCAAACAACAAGTTCATGCTTATAGACTGCAGCATCAGGACACCCAATAAACATACAGGAGAATTGGGGAGAAGACATGATAAGGACATAAAACACTGATTTGTGGCTACCTCCCCACTAGCTCTATGTCATAAAAACCCAATAATCCTTATATAATCAAAGTCATCTTGCAGAAAAACAAGGAAAGTGAGTAGAACTATGGGATTAAAAGTTTTGTTTAGAATCATTGAGCAAAATTATGAAGAATTATTTAAATTACTGCATCAGTGTAGAATAATGTCTATACCTACATAGAGTTATATATTTTTATTGCATTTTTTTCTTGTTGCACAGTGAGTGAGAGAAGGAGACCTGATCACATTTCAGAATAAAGACCTGAGCATCTAAACCAGAATGTGAATATTTAGTTGACCTGCTTTATTTGCATTTCACAAAGAAATAATTTCTTTTTTTTAATAAATTTTATTTTTATATTCCCCATACAATTGCAACCCCCTTATTTTGACCCTAATCGCTCCCTTCCCCACCCCCCACCCCCCATAGACTGTCTCTGGTTCATAGTTTTTTGTTGATTTTGATTTTCACTTTCTTATAGTTATTCATTTTCCTGGTCCCTTATTTAAGGTTTCTAGATTCCTGCTATGAGTGAGACCATCTGGTATTTTTGTTTTTCTTTCTGGCTTATTTCGCTGAGCATGATCCCTTCCAGCACCATCCATGTTGCTGCAAATTGCATGTGTTTATCTTTTTTGAATGCTGAGTAATATTCCATGGTGTATATGTACCACATCTTCTTGACCCAGTCATCTATTTTTGGGCATTTGGGCTGTTTCCAAAGCTTAGCTATTGTAAATAGTGCTGCTATCAACATAGGGGTGCAGGTGCTCTTTGGAATTACTGTTTCTGTGTCCTTTGGGTAAATACCTAGGAGTGGAATTGCTGGATCATATGGACGCTCTATGTTTAGTAGGTCCAGAAATCTCCACACAGCTCTCCATAGTGATTGGACCAGTTTGCACTCCCACCAACAGTGCAGGAAGGTTCCCACAAAGGAATAATTTCTAAATATATTTTCATTCATTCATTTATATGTACATAAATATGTATTTGTATTTATTTATCTATTTTATATTTCCTCTCATACCAATTTCCTATTCATATATTTGTCCTTTTTCCTATCAAGTGTTGATATTTTTCATATTTATTTGCAAGGCCTTGTTGTATATGTTGAATGTAGCATATATAGACCTGAGACCAAAGAGAGCTAAGAAATTTCCACAGGACCAGAACAGTGGACATAAAATTATAACTGTGATGTGTGGTCTACCTCAGCCACTACATCACAACCTAAGTGTAAACCTAAAGTAGAGTTGTTTGATACAGAAATAAGACAATGTAAAAATAAGAGATTGTGATCATTTATTTGTATAATCTTGCATTTATTCAACAAATATTTGTTGAGGTCCCAATATGTTCAGGACACTGGGATAGTGAATAAAGTTACAAAGATAAGAAAAACAATTATGATATTCATGAAACTTATAGACAAGAGAAAAACATTATTCAGATTGCTACACAAATCCATGTATAATTTCACACTGTTGAAGTTGCTAACAGGCAGGGCATACGGCACTCTGACTACATGTACTAGAGTTTCTGTCAGTCAAGAAAGGCTTACTTGATAGATTCAAGGCTTTCTTGAATTGAGGTTGAAGAGTGACTAGGTTTTTGCTATCTCTCCTAGCTTTTGTTATTTTGTTATTACTCTGAGAAAGCATTTTTAAAATCTTTGTAAAAAATATTTAATTTTAGAGCACTTTTAGATTTATAATAAATTTGAGAGGAAAGTAAAGATATTTCCCAAATGCCTCATGCCTCCATAGCCTCCCCCATTATCAGCATTACTCACTAGAATAGTGCATTTTTGCCAAAGGCGAATATACCTTGATACAACACAATCACCCAAAAGTCTGTAGTTTAATAGCCTGTGATCTTCAGTGTAGCAGAGCCCACCCACAAGTCATATCTGAGGTTGCTGAATTGTGACCACAACGTGGATGCTTCTGCTAGAGCACATATGCTTCTTCCCAGTGCATTACCCTAGGAGCC
This sequence comes from Talpa occidentalis, assembly GCF_014898055.3. Taxonomy (NCBI): domain Eukaryota; kingdom Metazoa; phylum Chordata; class Mammalia; order Eulipotyphla; family Talpidae; genus Talpa; species Talpa occidentalis. The sequence continues at coordinate 72,839,403 of NW_023605083.1, forward strand.
ATTCTGTAAGCAATGGACCCAACCCTATCTCTGGTTGTCAGAACCATAGTGATCTACTGCATGAATCAAATACCTTTCTACCTCTAAGTCATTCATGTCATGGGAACATTGTACTCATCCTCTAAATGTAAAAAACAAAAGCTGGACAACTTTTAGCACCCTCCAAACAGTGGTGAGAGAACTCTCCCCCAGCTTCCAGTTACCAACCACAAGAACATAGCTTCCACCTGCCAATTTGGGGAATGAGAACCAGGTTGTTCCTGAACCCCATTTTCCAACAGGGAAAGCTCAACTACCAAGCACCAGTAACCAGAAACCAGTTGCTTGAGTTGGAAACTGGCTCCCCCAAACTTGCAGCTGTCAGCTAACACCTACTAACTACCAGTTATTGGCAGTAGAAACAGAACTGATACCCAGAAAATCAACAATAAAACCTGGGTTCCACTGAGTGCAGCTCCTGTAGCAGCATAATGTTGGAACAATGTCTGAGAAAAAAATCCTATAGAGAGTAGTGGAAATGTTTAACTTTGAATAGCAGAGACCAGCACAGACCTTGACAGACTATTGAGCAGAGACTTACAAGTGAAGTAAGTCACAACTGTTGACATCAATATCACAATAAAAAGCAAATAATGGGGAGAGGCAAAAACACAACAAATGGCAACTTGAGTCCCCAGTCAAAAACTACACCACAGAAAGACAAAATATCCTTAGAACCCAATTTCAAAAACTTTGAGGATCTGCTCTTCAAAAATAGCCATGACAAAGAAATCTAAGGAAATGGAAGAAAACTCAGAAAAAACAAATTAATGTCCCTAGAAGTAAACTCAATGAACTGAAGACAGAAAATGAAGTTTTAAATAATATAAAAATGGAGGAAAAAGGAGAAATAAGGACAAGAAATACTCAGGAGAAATTACAGAAGTAAAGTAGATAAAATGGACAAACAAGTCAGCATAGTTGAAGGTGTAAATGATCAAAGAATCTGTGTAGAAAAAGAAAAAAAAGAAACAAAATTTAAAAATGAAGGAACACTTAGAGAATTATCTAACACCATACGGAAAGGGAAAATAAGACTAATGGGAGTATCAAAGGAGAAGAGAGAATGAAAAGATCAGAATATATATTTAAAGAGATAATAGAAGAAAACTTCCCAGATTAGTGAAAGAGAACTGCTTACTGGATAAAAATCCAGAAGCTAAAGGAAGACCAGAGTACCTAAACTGAGCAAGAACTACACCAAGACATTTAGTAGTTAAACTTTGAAAAATTCAAAACAGAAAATGAATATTGAAGTTGGCAAAGACAAAAAATAATAAGATAACTTATAAAGACATCTGATCAGGTTATCATCAGACTTTTCTTTTTTTTTTTTTTTTTTTTAATTTTAATTTGTATTATTTTTTTTTCTTTTCTTTTTTTTTTTTTTTTAAATATTAAATTTTATTTTTATATTCTCCCATACAATTGCAAACGCCCCATTCTGACCCCAATCCTTCCCCTCCCGCCCCCCACCCCCAAAAAGTGTCTCTGGTTCATAGTTTTTTTGTTGATTTTGATTTTCACTTTCTTATATTCATTTTCCTGATCCCTTATTTAAGTTTTCTAGATTCCTGCTATGAGTGAGACCATCCGGTATTTTTCTTTTTCTTTTTGGCTTATTTCGCTGAGCATGATCCCTTCCAGTGCCATCCATGTTGCTGCAAATTGGATGTGTTTATCTTTTTTGAATGCTGAGTAATATTCCATGGTATATATGTACCACATCTTCTTGATCCAGTCATCTATTTTTGGGCATTTGGGTTGTTTCCAAAGCTTAGCTATTGTAAACAGTGCTGCTATAAACATAGGAGTGCAGGTGCTCTTTGGAATTGATGTTTCTGTGTCCTTTGGGTAAATACCTAGGAGTGGAATTGCTGGATCATATGGAAGCTCTATGTTTAGTAGGTCCAGAAATCTCCACACAGCTCTCCATAGTGGTTGGACCAGTTTGCACTCCCACCAACAGTGCACAAGAGTTCCTTTTTCTCCACATCCTCGCCAACATTTGTTGTTGCTAGTTTTTTTAATATGTGCCATTCTCACTGGTGTGAGATGGTATCTCATGGTAGTTTTGATTTGCATTTCCCTGATGACAAGTGATGTTGAACATTTTTTCATATGTCTGTTGGCCATTTGCATTTCCTCTTCAGAGAAGTTTCTTTTTAGCTCTTCTGCCCATTTTTTGACTGGAGTATTTTCTTTGTTGTTGCTGAGTCTCATCAGCTCTTTGCAGATTTTTGTGATCAGTCCTTTATCATTAGTGTTGGGTGCAAAAATGTTCTCCCAGTTGGTGGGGTTTCTCTTTGTTTTTGTTATTGTCTCTTTTGCTGTGCAGAAGCTCTTTAATTTGATGTAGTCCCAGCTGTTTATCTTTCTCTTCACTATCACTGCTTTGGGTGATGTGTCTGTAAAGATGTCTTTGATGTGCAAATCCCGTAGTGTTTCGCCTATATTTCCTTCTATGTATTTTATGGTTTCAGGTCTTATGTCTAGTTCTTTAATCCATTTTGAGTTGATTTTTGTGTATGGTGTGAGGTAGTGGTCAAGCTTCATTCTTTTGCATGTAGCGACCCAGTTTTCCCAGCACCATTTATTGAACAAACTTTCTTTGCTCCAATGCATAGTCTTCGCTCCTTTGTCAAAGATTAGTTGACCATAAATCTGTGGGTTTATTTCTGGATTTTCTATTCGATTCCATTGGTCTGTATGTCTGTTCTTGTTCCAATACCATGCAGTTTTGATGATTATGGCTTTGTAGTATAGTTTGAAGTCTGGGAGTGTGATATCATCAGACTTTTCTGAAGAAACACAATGAGCAAGGAGAGAATAGAATGATGGTTTCCAAATACTTGAAGACACAAACTTCCAGCCACAAATACTCTATCCTGTAAGGCCTTCCATCAGATATAATGGAGAAATAAAGGCCTTTCTAGGGATAGACACTCACGGAATTTTCAGACACTAATCCACCTCTCCAAAAAAAACTGCAAGGAACTTACACATAGAAACAGACAAGAGAATCTCTCACAGCTAACTGAATAAAGAAATAGATAGAAAAATTAGAAACAATGGTAGTAACAGGCCTTAATATATCAATAATCATTGTAAAAGTACATGGACAGAACTCACCAAAAACAAACAAACAGAATACCTGATTATATCAGGCAATAGAATCCAACATTCTGCTGCCTCCAGGAAATACACAGAAATGCCAGATACAAATAGGCTCAAAGTAAGGGACTGAAAAATAATTTTATAAGTAAATGCGAGAGCCATACTTACATCAGGAAAAAAATAGATTTCCAAATAAAAAGGTAAAAGAAGGGCCTCCTTGGTGGTGCAAGGGATTAAGCACAGCATTGTGAAGCTATCCACAGCCTCTGTTCAATCCCTGGCCAGTCAGAGAGCTGGCCACATGGTGCAGCAAACCTCTCCTGCCTCACCCACTGCTCCCCTCAGCAGTGTATTTCAGTTGATCTGCCTGTTCTGTTCCCCACTCTATCTCTGGTGAATCCTCTCACCTTCTCACCTCTGGCCTGTACCCCAGTTCTTGTATGCAAGACAAGGAGGGACACTATGTAATGATAAAAGGAACAGTACATCAAGACATTACACTCATCAACATATACTCACCAAGTGAAGGAACACCAAAATACATAAAGAGGCTATTATTAACTCTAAAGAAAGATATAGGGAAAAAAAAAAAAAAAACTTGTGGTAGGGGGCCTCAACACAACACTTTCACCAATGGACAGATTAACTACACAGAAATAAACAGGGACACATGGCATTAAATGAAAAATTAGAACATGTTGACCTACTAGACATCTACAGGTACTGCACCACTAAAACCAGAATACACAATTTTCTCAAGTGCACATAGGATAGTCTTCAGAATAGACAACCACCTGGTTCACAAAACAACTCACAAAGATTGAAAACATACCTATCATCTTCTTAGAAAATTAAGTTATAAAACTAGAAAAGAACTATCAAAAGAAAAGAGGGAAATTCTATAAAATATAGAGATTGAACAACACACTAATAAAGGACCACATGGTAATAAAGAAAGCAAAAAGTAAATTAAAAAATACCTCAAGAAAAAAGATTACTCGGGCACATTTCTCCAAAACGTATGCCATGCAGCAAAACAAGTTACTAGAGGGAAATAGATAGTGATACAGACACACATTAATAAACAACAAATAGGTCAAGAAAAAAAAAAACCTCTCTTCTTTAGCAATTAGAAAAAGAACAAATTCATTCAAAGTTCAGCAGAAAAGAAATTATAAAAATCATAGCATAAATAAATGAAATAGAAATAAAAGACTGTCCAAAAGATCAATGAAAGCAAAAACCATTTTGTCAGAAAGTTTAAAGAAAATAGATAAATCTCTAGCAGGGCTCACTAAAAAAATATGGGAGAAATCTGAAATAAATAGGCTCAAAAATAAGAGAAAAAAGATTACAATTATCACTGCAGAAATTCAGAGGACAATTTAAAACTACTATGAACATTTGAATGCTAAAATACACAATAACTAGAGGAAATGGACAAATTTCTAGAATTATACAACTGTCCAAGACTGAATAGAGAAGAAATGGAAATCTTGAAAGTCCAATCACAAGCAAGGAAAATGAAAGAGTAATAAAATTTCTCCCAAACAAAAAAGTGTGGGATAAAATGGCTTCACAAGTGTATTTTACAAAACCTTCAAAGATAAACTAGCACTTATGGGCAAATCTTTCCAAAATATTGAAAAAGAAGGAATACATACAAACACATTTTATCAGGCCAACATTGCTCTAATACCAAAACCAAAGATAATACCAAAAAAAAAAAAAAAGAAAGAAAAAAAGAAAAACTACAGAGCAGTTTCCTCAATAAAATCTTAGTCAATGAATCCAACAATGCATTAAAAGGATCATACACCAAGACCAAGTGAGAATCACCAGGGACACATGTATGGTTTAACATACATAAATCAATCAACATAATTCACCTCATAAACAAAAAGAAACATAAAATCACATGATTGTACCAGTAGACACCAAGAAAGTATTTTATAAGATCAAACATATATTTCTGAGAAAAATACCTCAAAGAATTGGAGATAAATGGAACCTGTTTCAACATAAAAAAAAAGGATATGTGATAAACCCACTGCTAGTATTATTCACAACAGTGAGAAACTAAAAGCCTTTTCACTAAGATCTGCTGGAAGACAAAGATGTCAACTCCCACCACCACTATCCAACGTAGTATGGGATGTGCTAGTTAGAGCAATCAGGAAAGAGAAAGACATAAACAGAATCAAAATTGGGAAAGAAGAAGTAAAATTATCATTATTTGCAGATGATATGATAATACATAGAGAACACTAAAAACTCCATGTAAAAACTAATCAAAGCAATAAACCAGTTCAGCTAAATGGCAGGTCACAAAATCAATACACAAAAATCAGTTGACTTTCTACATGAGCAAGAAGAGGAAGAAATTAAGAAAATCACCCCATTTACAATCACACCCAGAAAAATTAAATACCTACAGGAGATATCCTAACAAAGAAAGTGAAGGACCTGTACAAAATAAACTATAAGCATTGCTAAAGAAAATAGTAGAAGACACAAAGAATGGAAAAATATCCCTTGTTCACAGATTGGAATAATCAGCATTGTCAAAATGGCCCTGCTACCTGAAGCAATCTATTGATGCAATATAATCCTAATAAAATTTCAATGGCATTCTACAAAGGAATGGAAGAAACATTACTAAAATTCATATTGAACTATTAAAAAACCCAAACAGACAATGCTATCCTAGCAACAACAAAATACCCCCAACAAAGGTAGGAAATGGTGATCTTATACTTTCAGATTTCAAACTGTACTATTCAGCCAAATAATTAAAACAGTAATTGTACTGGAACAAAAACAGAGATACAGATCAATGTAATAGAATTGAGATCCCAGAAAGTGCACATATATCTGGGCAGCTAATATACAACACAGGATTGAAAAATATACAATGCAACAAGGAAAGCCTCTTCAATAAGTAGTGTTAGGATAACTGGACTGCCCATGCTAAAGAATGAAATAAGACCATTACCACACAAACACACAAAAATCAATTCAAAATGATTAAAAGACTTGGATACAAAACCTGTAACTATAACATACATAGAAGAAAGCATAGGCAAAAAAAAAAAAAAAAAAACATAGGCAAAACTCTCTTATGACATAAATTGTAGAGATATCTTTGAAAATTCATCCCAAGCATCAGGGAAAACAAGAAGAGAATAAACAACTGGGACTACATCTAACTAAAAAGCTTCTGTACAGCAAAGGACCATAATTAAAACAAAATACACTTTACTGAATGAGGGAAAATATTTGCACACCATATATCTGATAAGGACTGATATCAAAGATTTAGAAAGAACCCATACAACTCAATGAAAATAAATCAAGCAGTCCTTTCATGAAATGGAGAGCTTAATTAGTCACCTCTCAATGAAGACACAGACAAGAAAAAATGTTCATCATCATTTATCAGGAAAGTGCAGGTCAAAATTATAATGAGATACCATCTCACAGCAGTAAGAATGGCCCATATCAAAATGACCAGATACAAGTGCTGACAAGGGTGTAGAGAAAAAGGTACCCTCTTACACTGTTGGTGGGGATGTATACTGATCTAATCCCTATGGAAAGCAGTGTGGAGATTTCTCAAAAGACTAAAAATGAATCTGCTATCCAACCCAGCGATCTACCAAAAAAAAAAATCATAAATGCTAATTAGAAAAGAATCCTGCACTCCTATATTTATAGTAGCACTTTAAATATAGGATATGGAAACAAGATATGGAAACAACCTAAGGGCCCCAAAACAGATTAGTGGATCAAGAAGATGTGGTATATATACACAATGGAATAATACTCATCGATTAAAAAAGATAAACTTATGACATTTGCAGCCACTTGGGTGTGGTTGGAAGAGATAACCCTAAGTGAGATGATTCAGAAGGAGAAAGACTGATACTGGAATGTGTCACTAATATGTGGAATATAGAGAAACCAAACTAGGAACCAGAAAAAGACAATCTTTAAAACTAACCTTTGAAAAATACTAAAGAATTGAAGGATCAAAGGGGGAGGGTTTGTCTGTTTTGAGGAGAGAAGGGAGCATCTTCACTTGTGCATTTTCGCAGATGTATGTCTGTGTGCCTGTGGATGTGTGTGTGTCAAAGAGAGAGAGACACACACACAGAGAGAGAGAGAGAGAGAGAGAGAGAGAGTTTTGTCACCTCACAGGGCAGCAGAGTGGGGAGCAAGGCTGGATGAGTAGGATTACTCAAAGACCATGAGAAGCCTAGAGGGGCTACACCAGAAGTAATGGGCAGTCCTGATCCAAAGGCAGTCTCATATTCATTAGCATCAAGTACAAAGGTGGGGCAAGTATGTAGGAGTGTACATGTGTGGGGGGAAGCAGTTATTGGTGATGTAAGCTACGGTGGAGTGACCAGGGGCTTTTACCTGGGGGGCTCCATTGTTCCTGCCGATCAAAACATATTATCTCTATTCTAATGTGTTTTCAGCAGATACTGGTTTCTCAGTATATTCCTCATACTAGAATATCTGTCCTTGGTGAGAGGCCTCCTGTCTGACCCTACACCTAGCTGACAAGCAGGAACTCTGGGCACCAAGATAATATCCCAAAGAACAAGAAGGGCCGGATATCCCATAAGAATTGAGGGTTTCTAGGTGATACTAAAATGAGAAAAATTCTTAACTGATTTTTGCAGGTTGAAACGCCTAGCTGTAGATGACACAAATAGATATATAAAGACAATTAAACAAATACATGGTTTTCGTGTTTATTACTCACAGAATAGAACATATTCTCATGTTTGTGTTCTGGTAACATAAATGTATTATATTTATATTATAAATACAAAATATATATTTATTATTATATAATACATATACTCACAGTTGACTTCTACAATACACAAATAGCATACGAAAATAAACTTGAGTTAAGTAGTCAATTAAAAGGTCAAGGCAATATTGCATCCTTATGTCATATTCAGGTTACCTACTAATTTATGAACAATGGACACTGTACAGTCATACAGACAGCAAAAGCAAAGGTCAAAGCTAGCCTTCATTTTTTATATTTCCTGAGTTTTCTTGACTGCAGTCTGATCCTTCAAGTTGTTCTAATATAGAGTGAATTTTAAAAGAGTATTTAACTTAATATAAGTCTGAATATCCTTTGGAATGCTAGAAACCAGAATTACTTCAACAACCCTAATGAAAAACACAAGTTCGTGTACCAATTTGTGGTCAGAGCCAACATTCCAACTCTGCTCTCTGTGGCTGCTAGCACTCCAACGTGTGACTTTCCCAGCCCTTTGCTATTCTAGTTAAAGATGTCAGAGGCTGTGGCCCACATGGCATGCTAAATAGTCCACTGCTTAGATCCTACAACTGGAGTGCAAAGACTGAACTCATAAAACAAGCCACCACCACCACCACCACCACTAAATGGAAGTCCCCAAAGATTTCCTATTAATGTCCCTGCAGATATAAGTGCACTTATTTTAAACATCTTGAAAGTGCACATGGACATATTCCCATATATATTCAAACCAAAGGACACAGCACCATCCAAAAGAAACTCACACAACTGGGCTAAAGCTGACTCACTCCCATGTTTTATCACCAGTGTGGAATGCCAATAACAAGGGCAATCATTTGTTTGTGAATTCACGGAAGACTGGACTTGCACACTGGAAGGAGACTCCCTAATGAATAGCAATGTGAACTTGCTGTATATTAGCATATTTTATCTGCCCTTGTTTTGAAATTAAATGGAATTGTGTTTGAAAAGGGAAGACGCAGATTGCCACAAAACCAGCGTTTTAGAAAAGTGACATTTGAAATGAGATTTAACTATGTGGACAAATTTTAAGCTTATGGTTTAGAGTCTCAGACTTATGCAAGGCATTTTTTTTCTTATTTCATGTGATAACAGAATTTCGTAGTTACTATGATTTGTTCCTAAAAGTTATTCATTTTTGAATACAATGCTTCTCTATTATGTCTGAAGTTGTTAAAAATTAATCAGTAGAATTTTGAGCTCTATTGAGGATAATCTTCAATGTTCAATTAAATTTTATTCAATATGGGGAGCAACATGGCGGCGAGGAGACGCTGCGAGTAAGATCTCCCATTAAAAAAAGTGAATAGGAG